>NC_081415.1:726213785-727413785 GCF_030272615.1 Cryptomeria japonica | reverse complement strand
CATGCAAAGGTGGCGTACTAATCATTGGCTGTAACTGAAACTCATAACTTTGTTTCTTGTCTTCGCTGCCCTCAAAGCTACTCCGAGACTCCTTTTCTTCACCACCCACTAGCTGCAATTTCTCAATATCATGAAGAGGATCAGATTCTACTAAATCTTCAAGTTTTTGCTTACCACCAACTTCATGAATGGGTAAATCAGATTTGTGTTTTAGAACCTCTTTAAACTTCCATCATCAAGAACCATATGGTCCTCTAGCTCTACAACACAATCGAGAACAACAAACCACTGCAAACTGACCCAAATAAATAACGCATGCATCCCAAAGCACTCAGCCACATGGTACAACGACAACCAACTAAGGGGGGCGATTTGCAAAATAAAATCCAAGACACCAAATTAAGTTCTATAAACTCACAAAATGTATCGCCTAAACAAAAAAGAGAGATAGAGCAAATACCCAGAACGAGAAGAAGAACACAATGAGACTTAAGAACAAAAACCTTCTTCAGCACACCACATGAACAACAACCTGGACACTATAAAGCACTTCCCAAGATTAGAAAACAATACATAAATCTTCAACATTATCTTCAATCCACTCCTTTGAATGAAGAGCAGGCTTTGGCTCGACTAGTTGCTATATTGCAAGCAAGAAATCAAGCAATGGCTAGGAGGTAAGCATTCCCTGAAGCTTCACTTTGCATTTTGACAACACTTCGTTATAAATTTGCTCAAAGATAGTCTCAAATGAAGGCCAAGGCACTTATTTATTACCTTCTTCCAAATTGAACTTCCCTTTCCCTCCAATGTGGGACTAAACAACAACATTCAAATTTCCTTTAATTTGTGTTTCATTTCACTTCATTTCATTTCCTCATCAAATTGCCCAAGGAATAATAATATTTTATTTGGCAACAAATACATTATTCCCTCAAGTGGATGCCAACTTTAGCCAATGCCTAAATAACACTAAGTATAAATCTTTTTGATGATAATTTCCTCCAAAGGCGTCCGACCATAAGTTATAAAATTAAACTACATTTTAGCCCCCCATTATGAAGGTAAAATATTTCACCAAATAGACTTAGGATAAAAATATTATTTCTCCTCTCCAAGTCGTCCAAGTCTAAATAAAATAAATATAAGGCTTAAACATTAAAATATACCTTCATAAAAATATCAATAAAGTGTGTTATGGCGTCCAAGGTAATTTAGTGAATTTTTTCATAAAATTAACTTATTTCTTTCTAAGGCATCCATCATGCCTTATAAATAATTTACTTATAAAATATTTTTCCTTAACCATGAAGTCACCCAATGTAAGCTCAGACTTGCCAAAATAGCTCCAAAAATGCTGGAAGACCAACTGCTCAAACTGACCTGCCAGAAATAGCCATCTGAACTGATCCGCTAAAACCTTGCTAAAAATAGAACTTACTAAAAATAGCATATTGCTAAAAATAGTGAGTGTGTCCAAATGCATTTTAACCACATTCTGAGCAGTCGTCACAACTTACTAAAAATAGTAAGTCTGGAAAAGTCTTCGGATTCGTTGGCATGTCACACCATCACGAGTTTCTCTGAAAACCCAAAAAAACCCAGAAAAATAAGCTGCACTTGCCCCCACTTACTAAAAATAGTAAGTTCAGAAATGTCCTCAGATTCAGTTGCATGTCACACCATTGCGAAGCTCTCTGAAAACCCTGAAGGAATCCAAAATCAGAACTGTGAAATTTCGACATGCAAGCCATCAAAAATGCCAAAACATCGTCCTAGAAAATAGGAAACCCTAATTATGCACTCGGAATTGTCCAACAGTCCCCAAAACAAACTAGAGCGGAAATGGGGACATTACACATCATGAAGATCACCAATGGTCTTGGCTCACCACTTATGCCAGAGTAGAATTACTAACATCCAATTCAGGAGGATCAATATCACCTGGGGTACCTGGAACAAATTCATCTAGATGTTGATCCAGATTCTCTCGAGGGAAGTTGGGTGGTGAAATATCATGCCTGGGAGACTCCACAACGTCAGAGTCAGAGTCATCTGAATCCCTTGCATCAGATGGACCTAAGGGAAGATGAACACCCGAACCTTAGCCTTTAGAGGCTGATCCCCAAGGCTCAAAACAGGAGAAGAGAGCGGAAAGGGCCCTCGTTCTTCATCAAATACAACATCAAGACTGAATATGAGACGATTGGTGTTTACATCAACCGGTCGATAAGCTTTGTGGTTATCACTGTAGCTTGTGAACATGAGTTTCTGGCTCTTGGAATCTAATTTTGTGCACTTGGCATCTGGAATCTAAACATATGCAGTGGAGCCAAAGACTTTCAGCTGGTTGATTTTAGGCTTTCATCTAGACCATGCTTCTTCAGGGGTCATCTTCTTAATGGCCTGTGTAGGAGACCGGTTCATAAGGTAGATTGCAATGTAAACTACTTCAGCCCAAAATTTCTTTGGAACATTTCTGGGCTCCAACATAGATCGAGCCATCTTAGTGATTGTGCGGTTTTTTCGCTCAACAACACCCTTTTGCTAAGGGGTGTAAGTTGTGGTAAGTTGACGCTTAATCCCATGTGTTGCACAAAAGTTCGAGAAATTAGAAGAACGAAATTCCCCCCCCATTGTTTGACCTAGGAGTGACTATCTGACAGCCTAACTCTTTTTTCACTAAGGCCTTAAACTTTTGAAACATGCTAAACACCTCTGATTTGTTTTTAAGAAAGTACACCCACATTCTTGTACTAAAATCATCAACGAATAATAGAAAATACCTAGATCCAGTGATTGAAAGAGTGTTCATTGGTCCACAGACATCAGCATGAACCAACTGCAATACCTTGTAGGCTCTCCAAGCATCACCATCTGAAAACGGAGTCCAATGTTGCATTCTAGCCTGACAAGCGCCGCAAACTCTATGGTTCAGAGTTTGAATCTCAAGTAAGCGAACAACCAGACCCTCCTGAACAAGATGAGAGCGATAGTGCACATTCAAGTGCCCACATCGCTTCTGCCAAAGATTGCTGATGGAAATATTTTTGGCTCCCATAACGTACTCTTGAGAATCACCAATGTCAACAAGTCTATAGAGACCATGATCCTCAAGACCCACAACAATCATAGTGAGAGTCTCCTTGTCAACAATACTACATATGTGCGAACTAAATACAATATCCAACATAGGAGAATGTCGTATAATCTAACTGATGGACAACAGATTCAACTTTATGCCAGGTACAAAGTATGCATTAAGAGATATTAAATTTCTCCTTCCAAATTGAATCTGCATGTTGCCCTTGCCAACAACAGTATATTCTTCGCCTTCTCCAAAGATTACTGAATCAGTGAAAGGCTTGTACTCTGTTAACCAATCCCGACGATGTGTGAAATGCCGAGAGACACTAGAGTCGATGTACCAGGTAGATGATTTCACATGATCAGATGGGCGTTTGGCCATGAATGCATAGAAGGTAGACTCCTATTTAGAATGCGTAGCAGTGTGGACCTTCTGCTAAAACCCTCCCTGTTTGGATTGCTCAGATGCTAGTCGTTTCTTGCAATCCTTCATGTGGCCATACTTATGACAATAGTTACATTGAATGTTCATCTTAGGACTCTCCGGAGGTTTGGTCAGACTTTTCTGCTGAAAGGACTTGCCTTTTCCCTTGTCCTTATCAAAGGCTTTTGTTGTGAAAGCCTGCTTCGAAGAGGAAGTACTGGTGCTGGTCATGAATTGCTGCTTCCAGTTATCTTGTTGTAGAGGTTAGGAAACTTGAGATTAACACTGGTGGATGTGATATGGAGCGTTTCAATGATATGCTTATAGGCCCAAGGTAGACTTTTCAAAGTGATGACCACCATATCTTCTTCCTCCATTTTTCAACCAATTGCCTCCAATTGGTCACGAATATCTTTGATTTTTGTCAAATGCTCTTGGAGAGACATCTTTCTCATCTATCATGATCGAAAAGAGCATGTTCTTGAGAAAGAATGCTTTGCTCTTGTCTGACGTTTCATGGAGATCCTTCAAGTGGGTCCAGATCTTTGCAACTGTCTTCTCGGAAGGGACTTGTGGCAGCTGATCGTTAGTGATAGATAGTTTAGGGAGCATGACAACTTCACGGTTGCGCTCATCGCACTTGTCTTGATCTTTACCGGCTGTGGTAGGATGAGGTGTAGTACCCAACACAACTTTGTCTAGGCACCGATACTTGAAGATGGTGAGCATCCGTTGTTTCCAGGTGTTGTAGTTGCGGTCATTGAACTTTTGACTGCTCTCCAACATAATGTTGGTCAAAGACGCCATCACAAATACAGAGGTCAAACTAGGTCAACCTTGTGAAGGCATAGAAAACGAGGTAGAAGAATCAGATCAAAGAAATAGCCGACATGGATTGCAAGATACAAACGCAAAAGTTGGCATGAATCCCAATGCTGGTATAGATTCCACGTAGACCCTTCACGAACAGGTGTCTGTAGAAGCCCTTTCACAAACAGAAAACACGGAGAAAAAAACACGCAAAATCAGAGAAATCAGATGAGATAACACAGAGAACGACGCAAAAGTTTTGTGGCTTTGTATGCAATCTCCTTATTCGATTCATAAAATCTTGTGTGTGTTTAATTCAATTGAATGTTTGTGTTGTAGTCCCTTTTTCAGTTTTTACTTTCAGCTGAGGGGAGTGAGCATTAGCTAATTGTTTAGGTTTTCCATATTAGACCCAAGAAGACCAAACAATCTCGTCTCATGCAGAAGTATTGAATAGCCTTGTCCCTTAGCATACTCAGAGAAATCTCTATAGTTTTAGTTTTATTTTAGTGTTATAGGAATGTTTCCCCTATGAATTTAAAAAGAGGTACATCCCTGCATGCTGTTCAGTTTTTGTGATGTCCGCTTCTTTGACCTAATAATGATAAGCAATAAAAACACTTATGAGATCAAGGGTGGCAGCCTTGAAATGCCTTCAAGTAGTTAGTAGTTAGGAAATAGTATTTAAGAAGTACAAGTAGGTAGCCTTACATATTGTATCAATAAAGAATGAAGCGTGAAGACCTAATGGAGGAAAATCGTCTTATTCATAAATCTTCATGATGCTCCTATCCAGCATCAAGTAGCACACCAAAGGATGCAATATTGAGATGGGTCAAGATGGATCAAGATCAACTGACATGATCAAGGGTGGTAGATATCAATTATCTTCATCAGCATACCACCAAATTATGATCTAGACATGGAGCTCACATGATATCAAGATGACATCCTTTATCGATCATCATTAAGACAACATGAAGTATGGTTCCTAATGAAGATATGGATGCCACATCATAGCCTCTATCCATTGATCATATATGAAGACAAATCCTTATCATGCAAAGATGAGATAATGAATTTAGAAAGCAACATGATTAGACAAACAGCATGATCCTCCAACAATTATTATCGCTGAGGAGAGGGTCGAAACCAAATCAATCTGCAATAAATTGTTATATTAACCATGAAATATCAGTTAGCAAGAATGTCGAGATTATCACCATATGTATCGCTCAAATGATCATTACAAGAGGTATCGATTAAGAAGATTGATCGTACGTGTACATGTGCGCACATGTGTACATGTACGTACACGTGTATATATATATGTACACATAAGCTTTCTGTCAGCAAATAGATTATCACATTCTCAGCGATCAGCATGATATTATCTCTACCGTGGCCTAAGAAAGATTAATTAATTAATGAGAAGTAAAGTAAACAGACTAATCAATAGCGATTATACATGACTTTGTAAAGGCAGCGATTAATCATTATAGACCAATTGTATAAGTCATGAAGAGGACCGATTAAGAAAGGGACATGTCTATTCCAACCAATGGATGCAACTATCTAATAACAATAAGATATATAATGAGAATCGATCCCATTCTCAAGGGCATCATCGGATTTTGTGTTTGTTTATTATTTGTATCTGCTAAATCAAGCATTTGCCTTTGGCATCAAACAGGCTGCATAGTTCGAAGGATAAATCAGAAATAGCACCACAAACATTGCATATTTCCCAAGTCATAATCAGAAACAGCAATCATCCTTCATCGCTATAAGTGATAGGAGAAGGTTATATCAGCACATTGTTATTGCCATATCAGACACAACACTTTATAGTATTATTGCTATTATCCAAAGTAGCCGGAAACTCCTTTGTCTCTCCCTAGGCACGCGTATCCCTGTATCCGTTCCCATATCCAAAATGGATACATATCCGATACAACCTGGATACATGTCGAATACTGTACCCACGCGTGCCCAAAAATTCTCAATTTCCAACCATGCTAGATACTATGTAATTTGATTTTTTAAAACTTTGATGTAAATCTTCCTAAATTTAATTTTAAAAAACTTCATTCATGCATTTTGAAAAAAAAATTTGGTATAAACAAAACCTAGACTAAATGAGAAAGACAAATGAAATGTTTTTCTATTTCAGTGACCCATTTTTTTGGTTAATTTCCAATGCAACTCTACTATTTTTGCATATTGTAAAATGTTAAATCAATTTATCATTATTTATGTAGCAATTATGTGTCTATATTGCTTTTGAAGTAATGAAAATCTCCTCGAATAACTTATTAAATTGTGTTAAATATATGTGTATGTGTTTTTTATGAATGACGTATCCAGCTGTATCCATATTGGGGGTCTTAAAAAATGGCTGTATCCGTATATGATACCGTATCTGTATTTGTATCCGTATCCGTGTCCATGCAACTTTGCTATTATCAAGAAGGAGCCTCGTAGCATATATCTCACATTGACACATCAGGAAGAGCAGAGATCTTTCTACACTTCTGCAGATTGGAACATCCAGACCTTGCACAATTCCCTTAAGTCATCGGATATAGCAGTGATCTACCATCCAATCCACATATTATTATTTGCAGAATATAGATATTACTTATATTATCATTTACTTCAGAATTGATGCATTATCATTCTATTAAGTATTTGTTATCAGCATTATCAATATTCATAAGAATTTAGAGTTTTTTGTAAGAAGTCTCTTGCAATTGATTTACAAGTTAATTGTTCCCTTCTTCCCAAGTACTAACATAAGGGGACATTACAGTTTTGTATTTTCCTGGAAGGGACAAAGTAAATTGCTAACATACCCTTAAGGAACAACTTCATGATCATCACGTTGAACTTTTGGTTATCGAAAGTTAATTTTTCTCAATCCGTTTGCTGTGCCTTTGCAATGTAGCCTATTAACAATGTCTAAAACCCTTACATAGGTCTCTAGTGTTGCTGAGCTTTTTTCTAGGCCCAAACATAGTTCTGCTTTCTCAACCATTTCTTCCCTAGTTCTCACTGTCACTGTTTTTATTTAAAATGAAATTACATCTAATATTTTCCATCACAGCCCCGTTAAGGAGAATTAATCTCTCCTCACATTCCTAACTACAAATAAGAGCTTTGAACACCAAACTACTTCAATTCTGAGAATTCAGATTCTGCTAAACCGCATAAGCTATTGGAGAAATGAGCCACACATGAAACGTAATAAGGAGTCTACAAAAAGCCCTAGTCACAAAGAGGGCTGGTAGCTCAGTAGTATAGCACCCTAACATATACATGGGAAGTCCTAAGTTCTATTCCTAGCTGGTCCATGGAAAATAATGTGGTGTTAGAGCCTCACTAAGAGCCTGGAGCAGCAAAGTGTGGCTTAAGGAGCTGAATAAATGAGTCAACCTGAACTATAATAAGGAGCTTACAAAAGAACCCTACTCACAAAGAGGGCTGACAGCTCAGTGGTCGAGCACCCTGACATGTACATGGGGCGTCTCAGGTTCAAGTTGTATCTGGTCCATGGAAAATAACATAATGATTCCATTGCTAAGGAGTCTTTATTTACATTGCCTTGGTGAATATCAATGTTTATTTGAGTGGGTTGCTCAAAGCCATTGGGATCCAAATAACTCTTCAGAATCAAACCACCTATTAATTTTGTTTGATTCTGAGTGATTTACAAACCTTGAAGGGCAACCATAATGTCATTTCTGATTGCCTTTCCAAACAAGAGGAAGAATTGGGTTATGGAGACACTTGTATCGAATATGCTGAATAGAACTGAAGCTATCAATAATTTGTTAATGCTGATTGTCTTCAGCAAAAATAAAGTGCCAATTCTCAATGGTTCAAAGACTATGAAGTCCCTTGCAAATGTTATATTGCCAAGCAGCTGAACCACAAGGAACTAATCAAGTGGACAACTGGAATGCTTGTGTTGATACTCTGGCAGATAGTGGTGCTGGCTGGACTTGAAACATGAGGAAACTTCTCTGCTTCAACAAACTCCACGGAAGTACTAGTCTAGCTGGATAATTGTTGGTCTTTTGAAGCCTGTTTCAATTCGTAAAGCCTATACATAAATAATTGGATATATGTTTCTCTAGTCTGCTATGAAAGATTTTGACTCTCCTGTGTATCCCTTTCTGAGTTTTGCTGTTATTCTCCTCTCTTTGTGTTTTCTTCTTTCACAAACTTAAGGCCTCTTGAAGGAATGTTTTTAATTATTACTTTTTGATATCAGCATATATATTTTGTTCATTTAGAAAACAAAGTATTTCATGCTCATGGTTATTTCATATAAATGTGTCATTGTATATAACAAATGTCATTAACACGACACTTTAGTACTCCCACTCATAAAAATTACAATAGGAAATAAATTTCATAATAGAAACGAAAACTCAAAATTATCCATATTGCAGGGCAATTATTTCTTGATCAAGAGGTACTCAATGCTCAATACCCAAGCTGCAACATAGTTGCACCAGACAACTCTGAACTAGAATGCTTCTCACTCCGATTCCCAACTGCATCTTTTAGAATTTGAGACAAACTACTCCAAATCAAGGTGTCCTCACTGCCCAATAAACATGCATGGATGGAATTTTGGCATGAAGGGTCACTAGGCACTTGAGTGTGCTTTATGAATTTGATCCAGGATTTCTTTGATGTATGCCTATGAACTTCCCATTTCATAGTTAGGATAGTTACAGCAGAGCTGGCCACTGCCTTGAATTTGTGTGCATGATTCCCAACAAGATGTCAATGTTGAGAAGTGTTGCTGCAATAGGTTTGGTGATGGCAATCTTCCAGTCCTTGCATTGAGGGTTCTTTTGGACTGCTCATGTACCCCTCCTGATGCTGGAGTAAAATTACACTGCATTCTAACATTGGGGAAAGAAGTCTTTGGTTTCCAAGTTACATGTGTGCAGGTACATAGCAGGTAGTCCATACCCTTTTTAGAACAGGTTTTTAAGAATGCCGATTTTGCTGTTGTCTAGGAATTTTAAGGATTATTCTGTGATTGAGATATAAATTTCCAGTCAATCTATAGCCACTTATTTCTAGTATTATTTAAGAAAATATACATTACAAATGATAAACAATTTGGTTTTTCAAAGATGGTATAATGTCATAAATCATGGCCAGACGTTCAGAAGATCCTGACTTCTTACAAACAGTTGAGGCAGCAATGCTAGAAATTACAACTGTTTCAGCCTAATAGCTTCAATAGCTATATTATTACAGAATGTAGCAATGATGCCTCAAATAATTAGATTTTGACATGAAAATTCTCAAAATCAAAATCTTCTTGTCCTACAAGCCCAGACAATCTAAAATTAACTGTAGAAAGACAAAGTTGAAGTCCTTTTCAGTTGTGTCTGCTGCAAAAAGCCTTTGTAGTAAAATAATGCTCCCAATTCTTAAAAATCAATATGTAGGTTTGAATTTAGAAGAATATGTCTCCTCATCTGAAACCCGTCTAGTAACTTGTAATTTGCTGGGATGAAGTTAACTTGGTGGATAACTGTTCTAATAGTCATGGCAAGCATGTTGAATAACTTAGTACATATAAGGACTGATATCATAGACAACAAATTATTTTTCCATTTAATTTTAGTCTAGTTTATTCTTAATCCAGAAGAATATGTTTCTTCGTCCAAACCTGTCTGGCCATTTACAATTTACCGATAACTTAGTACATATAAGGACTGATATCATAGACAACAAATTATTTTTCCATTTAATTTTAGTCTAGTTTATTCTTAATCCAGAAGAATATGTTTCTTCGTCCAAACCTGTCTGGCCATTTACAATTTACCGCAATTAAGTTAACTTGATTAATAACTGCTGAAATAGTTATGCTGAGCATGTTGATTGAATGATTGTAGTGAGGAGAATTGATATCATAGACAACTTATTGTTTTTACATTAAATTGTTGGTCAGGTTAATTCTAATATTACCTTTGATTGGTCAACTGGCTATTTGTGCTAGAGTGTTAATTGTCCTTTTGATCTTATTTGTTGTTCACACAGCTATATACCATCAGCTCTGGAATGTCCTTTAAGAGTGAAACTTCCGAATGGGAAAATTTCTGCAACTAATGGGTTTATATCTCCTGTGAGTATGACTTGGGCCTTTACAAGAGAAAAATAAAAATAAAAATACACACATGCTGATTATATTGTTTTGTAAATGAAAATATTTGAGGCATTCGACTTGCAATGCCATCATGCTTTCTTTTTGTGTTGTTTCTCAGGGATGGGGTGGTATCATTTTCCTGAATCCTTTGAGTTGTATCAGCAGTACTGTGACTGGCAAGCACCATAGTCATGAATTTAATCAAGAGGTTGGAATATTTTATACTGTAAAATGTAAGACCTAATAGATTATGAATTTTGAGCTTTTCATCCTATTTGTCTTTTGCATCTTCCAGAATTTAACTTTCGCATCAATTGTTGCAAAATCTACATCTCATATGGCATAAAGCTTTATATAGATAGAAAAGGAAAATTGCATTTATAAGATAGTGAAGTCATGGAATGTTGACATAGGCTTAATGGAAGTTTTTAACTGAAGCAAACAAAATATGTATCAGGAATTCGGACCAGTTATGCAAGTTGTTGTAGGACAGATACGCATGCTTCTAGGCCTTCCATCAACAGCTCCATATGATTCCAAGATGCATATATCAAGTGTTTTAGCTAGTCAGACAGGCTTCGCAGATTGGTGAGATTATCTGTTTTCAATTAAATGCAAAGTGTACTTTTATTCTTCTAATTCCTCAAACTGGCATGAATATAAGGGTCTTGTTATACGTGCAAATGTTAATGATAATGTAGCTATGGTCGGATTCCTTCAGGCCGACAGAGTCAATCCAAATGTCCAATTGGCCTATCGGCTTTAGACATTTATGTGAACCGATTATTTGATATAATTAAATGACAACTAAGCATATGCGATTTGCTTATGTTTAATATAAATAATGTAATTAAAAGTCCGCCCATAATTATTATTTATAGGGCCAACTTGAAAGTCCGCCACCCTTACATTGGGTCATGACCTCTTGAAGGGTGCCGACTCTTGGAGAAGAGTCACCCTCGATAGGTATAAAGGAAGGTAAAATCTTCCTCTCTTGGCAATTTATTACAACATCCTTCAGCAGTCTGATTACATCCTTCAGCAGTCTGATTCTATCCTTCAGCAGATCATATTCCATCATCAGCAGATCGCACCATGCATACAAGTCAGATTGAAGATCGTAGATTATACTTTGACAGTCCGTGTATCCGAGTTGGATCTTCATACTGCAGTCTATGGTGAATTGATACATTCCGCTTCAAGGAGTGAAGCATCCTTGTAAAGATATACTTATATTTGATAAATATAATCAGAGACTATTTGTTGCTGGGTTTTTCACCTTCAAGTTGGAAGGTTTTCCTAGGGTACATGCTATGTATTATTGTTTGAATTGTCTAATGTCTGCTATATTCTTAATCTGATCATAAACAACATGGTATCAGAGCGGGTTTTAGAAGCAGATTTCCAGAGCAGAATTGTCGCAGACATTATGAGCCCAAGTCGGTGGCAAAAGGACCATCGAGCCCTCGGCTGTGGGTGTAGGGTTCGAGCCCTTCAAAGTGCATGGAGGGGGAGGACGTTCCCCCCGAACTCTGCAAGTGATCATCCTCAGCCTCTTTCAAAGCTTTGTCATGATCATATAAACTAATTACCAGCTTAGACGCACAATTCCTCTGAAAATATGATGGATTCAACCGAAGAGGAGTGGCGATGAATTGGTTCAACTCCATACTCACAACCGGAATATCCTTCTATGCATTCCCCGCAGTGAGCCTTGCATACAAAGTAGAACACAATCTGCGTTAACATCTCCATCAAAGCTTGTAAATACAAAGCGAAAGCAAAAGCCATATAGAACAGAAAATTAATGTATAAATAGCACAGGCACAAGAACGTCAAGTCCTCGAGCCACATGTCGATCCCACACCCAGCCTAACTGATCTCGATATCGTAGCTCGAATTCGTGATCAAGGTGGGAATAGAATTACCCAGTCTGAATTGATTGTAAGACAAGTTCAAGAAGGGAGGAAGTGAAGGCAGAGATGGAAGCGGGTTCGTGAAAGCTCAAGAGAGAAAAAAGAGGCGGGGATAGGGCCTTCCAGAATATTTCTGGAAAGATCCAGATAGCTCAACATTGAAAGGTTACCCAGGGATGCCAGATTGTAGCTCGTTAGTAGGTTATCCTCCAATTCCAGCCTCGACAGTTTTCTCAGACGACCAAGCGAGGAAGGAATTGTGTAGGCTAGCTTGTTGTTGTTCAAATACAGCAAACCAATATATGAAAGGTTTCCGTAAGAAGAAGGAATGCTGCCTACAAGCGCATTATATGAGACGTCAAACAGAAAGAGACTTTGGCAGGAAGTGCATTATATGAGACGTCAAACAGAAAGAGACTTTGGCAGGAGTTGATGGACTCGAGTGGAAGACCATATAAGAGATTGTTGTTCATGTTGACAATGTCCAACCGGCTCAGATTCCTCATTGCTTGGGGGATTGTGCCAGTTATCTGGTTTTCTTCGATTTCCAGCATCGCCAGATTGCTCATCGTTCTAATTGCTGACAAGATGATCCCACGTAGCCTGTTCCTTCTCAGGTTGAGTACCCTTAACTTGCTCAGCTTCGGTATCCAAGACGACATTTTTCCGAATAAATCGTTGTTTGCGAGATTGAGCAGGTCGAGATGTTGCAGGCGGGCGATTGAATTGGGGATTTTTCTGGTGATCTTTTCCCCTTGGGAAGTTGCAAGTAGACAAGCTTTGTGAGATCGCCGATGGATTTGGAGAGCGTTTTGACCATGTAGAGGCTGGTGTTGGATGGATTGGAGGGGGCCAGTTGGATCATTGTTACTTTACCTATGTTGCTTGTGTTGATAGTGTATCTTGTTGCATTGTTAATTGCTTGTGTGATATTATTCCGTGAGAGCGTGTATGGTCTGGCAGGTGGCGAGTGTTATAGAGGAAGAATATTGTGGGTTGGAGGGCATGCAAAAGAGCCTCCATCTCATGGAAGAAAAGAGCACTACAGCGTGGGTTCTCACCATATTTTACTTGCTAATTAATGGACTACTTGCATATGTAGCGTTGAAGGGGAATGCGTATATGGAGGAATTATGGTACAAGACAACGTACCACACCCGCATCAAAATGACAATAGTAGAGGGAGTCGTGTGAGTCATTTTGTGTCATGTCCCCTCCTTGATCATTAGGTAGAGCATAAATAAAACAATAATTATTATTATATATTAATTATCAACGAATGATTATTTGAAATTATTAAGTAATTATTTAATGTTATTATATTTAATCATATAAATGAAATCGGAAAATTGTCTCATTTATGAGACTTCACGATTTTCCTCTAAGGTTGAAAGACGACGAGTAGGGACTTACGCAATATCGGTTTGAGTGGAGATGATGGGTAGTTTGATAATAGTCATCAGTTATGGTTAGTAGCGATTAAGGAATAATATTGATTATCATTTGGAAGGAGTTAACAGTATCACCAATGTAAATTTATTAAATAATAATTAATATACTAAGAGGAAATAAATCATTAAATATGGATTAATTAAATAAGGTTAACATTAATAAATAATTAAAATATTAATAGATTTAATACATATAAAATAATAAAGGAAAAGTATTATCAAACAAATGATTAAATTGGTAATACATTTGATATATTAAATAATAATGGAAAGTATTATAAAGTAAATGGTTAAAATGTTAATGGGTTTAATAAAGTAAATGATATTATAAGTGAATGGTATTATAAAGTAAACGATTAAAATATCATAAAGAATATAAAAACAAAGAAATATATTTAATACTAAAGACTACCCCCCCTACCCCGCACGAAGTGATGCTAAAGACTACCCTCGCAGCCCTTCGCGTGGAAAGGGACCCGTGGAGGGATGCAACCTTTCCCCTCCACGGGATATACAAAAAGGGAGGTCAGCGTAAGGATAAGGGAAAAAGGAGGTGGACAGGGAAAAGAGTTTAGAAGGAAGTCTGGGAAAGGAGCAGACTGCGAACAGCAAGGGTAGAAATAGAAACCACTGCTGCAGTTTACTAACAGGTAAGTAATGAATATTGTAATGTATATGTTAATAAATAAATATTTTAATATACATGTTAATAAATGAATATTTTAAGGTATATGTTAATGATTATAATTAAATGCATATTTAATATATATGTTACTGAATATAAGTAATGAATACTTTAACCTATGTGATAATGAATGGTCTTTTATATGTTAATGAATGTGTAAATATGTTAATGAATAGGTGTAGGCATATGTTAATGAATAGGTGTAGATATATGTAATAAATACATATTAATGAATGGTTAGGAATAGTTATTATAATTGTGAATATATGATAATGGATATTCACGAATATATGTTAATGGATAGTTTTCGGAATATATGTTATGGAATACTAGGAATATGTAAATGTAGATTAAGGAATGGAAAATAGTAATAAGTTGTGAAAGGTAATATAAATGTGATTACATGATGGAGGCTATAGGGAGGAAACTCCCTTAGTCTAATGGAGGGTTTATGATAATTCCTAGGGCAGTATATATACTGAACATCTATATGCATATGTATGGCTTGGTTGACTAAATTCAACTAAGAAGAGACGGATCTGGCCGGTCCCCTCTGAGGACTTGGATGATGGGATGCATCATCCAAGGTGAGGAATTGACAAGGGTTTTCCTCGGATGGCTTGGATGTAAGACGTTACATCCAAGACAAGAATCGAATTAACCTTCGATTTCCTGGATGGCTTGGAACCAAGATGGGTTCCAAGAAGGCAAGCTTCACGGCCGCCTAAGGACATACTTTCGTATGGCATTCGTATCCTTTTTATTAGATAAAAATTATGATTATGTTAATTAAGTATTTTAAAGTTAGATTGCAATTCAGATCAGTTATATATTTATATGTCTGTGGTATTCTAACAAATCTATTTTGCAGGAACTTGATCTCTAACTAGTAGGGACATTACATTTTGACATGAGAGAGAATGTCTGAGTACATATTCCCTTGAGTGGCGTACGACCTAGATCAGGCTGTGATTATATTGTGGCGGTTCATATTCATTTGAAGCTATCAAATTTTTTAATGTGCTTCCATTGTGGGGCGGCTCATTTTCTTCGCTTGTGTTTTGCTTTGTGATTTTGTTGACAGGACCATCCCAAAGGTGTAAGAGCCTACGTCGTTACCTTCACTGTTGGTGTGGCCTCTCTATGATACAATGGTGTGTGTTGTCACTAGCCACAATGAGTATTTGCTGGTTGAGGGGCTCAACTCCAAAGACAATGGTGCTACATGTGCCTAATATTGTACTCATTGATTCTTTGGCTAATCTTGCTGCTGTTGAAGAATTTCGTTGGCCTAGAGTTCAAAGAGACACAATGGAAGTTCTGTCAGCAAGGATTTAGATGGAGCAAGTGCAAGCTCATCAAAGAGGAAAGGAAAATCAGGAGAAAATCAAATTAAACAAACAACTTCCATACTTAGTGGGGAATATCGTTGAGATATTAGAGATGAATCTTGAGGAAGAAGATGATCAGTTTCTTCAAAGAGCAAAACAAACAACTTCCATACTTAGTGGGGAATATCGTTGAGATATTAGAGATGAACCTTGAGGAAGAAGTTGATCAGTTTCTTCAAAGAGGAAGAACCTATACAGATTGCGATCAATTTCTTCAAAGAGGAGGAATAACATTCAGAAGGAGTTTGACAAACCAATAGAGGCAATCTTGGACAAGGAGGTCAGAAGGTTGCTGCAAGTACTTGGAGATTCGAAGGGAGTCTATCAAACCAATAAAGTCAACCTTGGTCAAGAAGGTCTAGAGGTTGATACTAGTACTTGAAGCCCTTGCTGAGGGGATTCTCAGCATCAGTGATTCCTTGAGATGTACTTTAATTCATTCTTCTTTGTGAGAGGGAAGTTTGAGGTGCAAGCCCTTGTTGATGCATTCTTCTTTGTGAGAGAGAAGTTTGAGGTGCAAGCCCTTGTTAATGCATTCTTCTCTGTGAGAGGGAAGTTTGAGGTACAAGCCCTTGTTAATGCATTCTTCTCTGTGAGAGAGAAGTTTGAGGTGAAAGCCCTTGTTCCACCCTTTGGGAATAGCCATGGTGGATGTCATGTTGAGAGACTCCATGACTTAGCACTTGTGTTTATTCACCTTTTGGGAGTAGCCATGGTGAATGTCATGATGAGATGACGACATCACATTGAGTGATTCCGTGATGAGCACTTGTGTTCATTTGCATTTCCATTCATGGGAGTAGCCATGATGGACCCACCCTTTGGGAGTAGCCATGGTGGATATCTTTACAAAGATCGAGAAGGACTCCTCCCTAGCTAAGAGGGAGTGTTAATGATAATGTAGCTATGGTCGGATTCCTTCAGGCCGGCATAGTCAATCCAGATGTCTAATTGGCCTATCGGCCTTAGACATTTATGTGATCCGATTTATTTGATATAATTAAATGACAACTAAGAATATGCGATTTGCTTATGTTTAATATAAATGATTTAATTAAAAGTCCGCCCTTAATTATTATTTATAGGTCTGACTTGAAAGTCCGCCACCCTTACATTGGGTCATGACCTCTTGAAGGGTGCTGACTCTTGGAGAAGAGTCACCCTCGATAGGTATAAAGGAAGGTAAAATCTTCCTCTCTTGGCAATCTATTACAATATCCTTCAGCAGTCCGATTACATCCTTCAGCAGTCTGATTCTATCCTTCAGCAGATCGTATTCCATCATCAGCAGATCGCACCTTGCATAAAAGTCAGATTGAAGATCGTAGATTAAACTTTGACAGTCTGTGTATCCTACAGTGATTCGGATCTTCATACTGCAGTCTATGGCAAATTGATACATTCTGCTTCAAGGAGTGAAGCATCGTTGTAAAGATATACTTATATTTGATAAATATAATCAGAGACTATTTGTTGCTGGGTTTTTCACCTTCAAGTTGGAAGGTTTTCCCAGGGTACATGCTGTGTGTTATTGTTTGAATTGTCTAATGTCTGCTATATTCTTAATCTGATCATAAACAACAGCAAACAAAACAGATTTTGATTATCCAACCTTTTTAAAGATTAAAATCAGATCAAAATAGACCAAGAACCATTCTGAGATTATATTAGGTTTTACCCACTGCAAGTTATATTACAATCAGATCAAAACACACCAAAAACTATTATGAGATTATATTAGATTTTACAGATACCCAATCTAACCTATATTCAATTTTTGTCTTAACAATGTTTTCATTTCAAAGTTGGCTGAACACAAATGTGGGCCATGAGAAAGTGGTCTACTAATTCCTTCTATTTTGTTGTTTATGGAAATTAACACAAATAAAATACCTTTTGATGACATAATGATGTGTGCAGTTCACATTATTGAAGGATGACAACTACTTTACAAGAAAAGATTGAGATTGTTGAAACCAAGAAAAATCTGGCTCTGTATTTGTGTGGTTCTTACTTTTCAACTTTGGCTAATCTGATTACTGTCTTAATAAATCGTAAAGGAAGGGAATTTTTTTCTAATTTGTAACTTTAGTGCCTTGAGGAAAACTTGTTTTCTTCTGGTTTCCTTTAAAACCATGACTGCAGAAATGGTGAGAACAAGAGCAAGAAGTCAAGGTGGAATTGTGTTTGTGTTGTTGGGGTTGTAAGCGTTATGTTGATTATTTGTTGGGCCTTGATGAATGCTATCACTATATAGTTGCCTTGGTGTTAATGTGGGTGTTAAGGACCAGGCCACCCCACTTTGTTGGCATTCAATGTGATTATATTTAAAATGTTTCAGATTTGAAGTTTTAAAACAAATTTTAAATGCCTTATCAACAGCCATTGTGTGGTTATCACCGTGGATCCCTGCTTGAACTACATGGTTTTTTTTAAGGTGGGTAGTGTTATGTGATAAGGAAGGAATGAATTGATTAGGCATTGGCTTTAATCTGACCACTTAACCATGGAACAACATGCAGTTTGAAATGTGAGGTAGAGAATAGGAAGCAAAAGTAGGCTATATTTTCATTTAATTGTTGGGATTTTGGTGTGCTGCTGCAAGGGAAATGGAGAAAGCCATGCCCAAATTTCTGCTTGAAGTTAGCATGCAGAGGCATGCACAATTAAGGGCTATCTATTACACTTTCAGTGCTATTAGGTGGCCATTAATTGTTGACCTAAGGTCTAGAAATTTTTATACGGTTTTGGTTGATCTTAAAGTGGAAGTCCTTGAGGGTTTTTGGGTGCGATGCTTGCATTTGGACTGCCTGGGCTTGAAGGCCACTGGCTGTATAAAGTGACAGAAATTGTTGAGATGGGGTTGTTGGTCCTAAGCATTGGGTTTTTTATATCATTGCTGCTGTTCTTGTTGGAGGTTTTGTGGGTTATTTGTTGAAGCTTTGGCTTGCATTTTGGCTCTGTTCTTCTTTTGATTGATCTCTCACCACCTGAAGTTAGTGGAGCAAATTCTTGTGACAAATGTAAGTGGAATAACTTGATTTGTATATGCATTTTTATGTTGTGTGATGGGCTGGGATTTATCATTTGCTAAGTAAAAGAAGGATTGATTTATTTGAAATTTATGTTTGCAAGGGTTGGAAAGGGAGTTTTTATAAATCCGTTGATTTGATTATTACTGTTTTGGGCATTTTTATTGTCTATTTTGGGCGAAGAAAGAAAGAAGTTAGTTACTTATTTTGCTGAAATTGTGTTGAGAAGCTTTCAAATTTTTAAGCTTCATTTTGTTTCTTATGTGTTCATTATTTCATTGCTATTTTTATCTCTTTTATATCTGCCTTCGATGGAGAGTTTGCATTTTTAGATGGAAGTTTTAATGAAATTGTATGGGGAACCATGGGTAGGACTATAGATTTGTTTGCACACCCAATCGGAGACATCTTAACGGATGTAACTGTTCAGGCAGCTGTATTTGTTTTGTTAATTTATACACCATATCTTTGTAATATAAAAACATGGATCTATTATAGTATGAATATTGTGATGGGTAAATGGTAATTGTGTTGCAAAAAAACCCAATTTATACTTTGTGGAGTAAATGCCTGATTGTCAATCACTGAGATAGAAATCCTGTCATGGGACTGAGATAAGGGAAGGGATAATACAAGCTATGTATTGTAGATGAATTTTTTGTTGATGAAAAACTTGGGTATCTACTCTGTGTGTTGGTTGCCAGTTGGTCATTGGCACTTTGACACCCCTCAAACAGTTCACAGTGGCAATTATTGTTAATGAGAATGAAGTGGATGTGATAGTTTTCGTTTACCCCCATCCTTTCATTGGATTGTGGTGGCGTTTTCATTCAACTGAGTCAAATGATAGGTTGGAAAGGGTCAACATTGTTGGACATGGATTATCTTACCCACTTGTATTTAACATTGAGACTCCAGTTGGAGATGCATTCAGATTCTTATTGCTTATGTTTCTTTACAGGAGAACTTTATGGTTTTTGTTCTAGGCTGTACTTATAATGTAATCATGGTGATGTAAATATGTTGTGGGTTATAAGATCCTTGGTTTTAAATTTTATATCCGGAGTCAAATGAATGTCAAGGATAGATGATTTAGCTTATTATATTACTTTCTTACTTGTATCAGAGGGTCAAACCCTTGAGTATGAACTTAAGGTTTGATGGTTGAAAGATAGATTGGTAAATTGAGATTTGGGAAATAAAGTAATGATTTTTGAAAATTTGATAGATGAAATGCTAAGTTTGAGATATGGCAGAATTTCTGTGTGGTTGTAATTGCTTGAAACCAGGTATACATGGGGATGTGTACCCAGCTTCTTCTTGGGGTTTTCCATCCCCGTAATGTTTTGGGGATGTGAGGATGTAATGTACCCTTTTGCAATTGTCCTAAATCTTGCCCAAGCACCTGTCAAAGTCTACTGACTTTACCTTGATTAATTATTAAATCAGATATTCTGTTTGGATTGATTGACTTGCTTGTCTCTTTCGATGCTTGATCTGGAATGATTAGCTGATCTGCTTTATATCTTATGACTGATCTGCTCTTTATGAGCAGTGATGCTAATTGAATTGTTTCCCTTCTATGATTATCAGTCTGCTGATTACTGATTGCAGATCTGTATGTCTAATCTGATCTCTTGCTTTTCATTCCATTGATCATTCAATATAGACATCTTCATTGATAATTTAATTGCTCTATGGCTGAGAATTTAACCCCACTTGCTGGTTGATGATTCTGTTGATCTGCTTATTCTATAACACAATATAATTTGTTATAAACGATCCAATTCCCCATGGGTAATTGGTGCCTGTAACTTAATAACAGTACTGATATGGTCTGATCATTGGTCATATCACTGGAGGCTTTTGATTCCTTTCCTTTATATCACTCAATGTAGGGGAGAGGTCACACCTCTTATGCCCTTTGGCAAGAGACACACCCTTTCACCCTTAGCGCCCTTTGAAAGAGTGCGACTCTTTGTTATTTCTTCCCTTTGAAAGGGACACAACCTTTCACAATCAGTTCTGCACTCCTCATTTAAATCAGATCTGCACTTCTCATTCCCCAAATTATCCCTCTCAAATGAGGTTCTCTTCTCTTTTTATATCTCATGTTTGAGGAAGTCACAACTTTTCATTTCATGCCTTTGACCATTCATTAACTTAATTAAAATTTCATTATATTCTTTTATATTTTAATTTTAATTTTAATTTTATTATTATCATTTATCATTAAATTGTATTTCAAAGTGGGGACATTACAGCCCGCCCCACTCAAGATTGATTGTCCTCAAGCAATGATCAATTTAACTAAATTTTCCCTATGTAAGGATTTCTAACTAACCCCTGAAGATTTGTAATCTTAGGACAAGTTCTCTCTCATCAATTGTAATTTGTGTTTGGTTGTTTCCTTGAGACAAACAAAGGTGAAATCCTCATTCATTGAGAAGAGGATATGTAAGACCTCAATTGCAATATTCTTTCCTAAATAAACTCATCTTTCTAGGTTAACAAAAAAAATAGAGTTCACAGTGATAGAAGTCAGTAATTATAAATATTCATGTAGTAGATATGCCCAACACAAAGTATACACATTAAACACGGAGCATACACATGGAAACACACTGTATACACCAAGTAGACACATAGATAGATACAAGCATACACATGTAGATATAGTTTACTTAGGCCACAAGAAGCAGGAACGTCCAACCAGGACCAAATCCATCCCTTGGTCTAGTCAATCTATTATTTTAACCCTCAAGGGGCAGAAGCGTCCAACTAGGACCAAAACCATCTCTCAGAGTAACCAATCCACAAGAGGCAGGAGCATCCAACCAGGACCAGAACCATCTCTTGGGCCAATTCACTTTATCCACAGGAGGCAGGAGCGTCCAACCAAGACCAAAACCATCTCTTAGGCCAATTCACTTTATCCACAAGAGGCAGGAGCATCCAACCAGGACCAGACCCACCTCTTGGGCCAATTCACTTTATCCACAAGATAATTAATCAATCTCTTTATACAAATCTTCATAAGATAACTCTTTATAATTTTCTCTTTTTTTGCTGGTGTTTTGATATTGTTTTATTCTTCACACCCTTTCCTCCACCACAATTCACAATCCTTTTTATAGACTCATCAAAAGAGGCAACTTGATGAAGAGACAACCTTTCAAAGGTTATGTCTTTTAAGATAATCATAATTTTCTTTATTAAGAACAGAACACACCATTTACTAATTTCTTACTCTCATTATCTTAATAAACCTGATCTCTTCATTCAATTTGATTTTCTCTTGTAATCACTGCTAGCTGCTACCTTTCCATTTATTATAAAAAAACTTGCCATCTTTTGAAAGGTAATGTCATTGTTTTATTGCTTATCACTAACAAATGTGTTGTCTTCTACTAAATTCCAATCGATGCTTTATGCTGATTGCCTTAAAGATCTCTAATAAAATCGCTGCCCTTGTTATTATTTATCTTCTCATAAACTGATCACTGCCTGTTCTTTTCTTTGTGCTTGATAATTGTTGTGTCTATACTGAGAAAGTCAACCAGACTTAATGAAGTAATCACTTCTTATCTTCTTCGCTACAAACAATCAAGCAAATCTGTTCTCTGTTCCCTTAGGCTGGCAGGAACATACTCTGATACCACTTGTAATGTCCCCTTTTACGATTGCCCTAAATCTTGGCCCAGCACCTATCAAAGTCTACTGACTTTACCTTGATTAATTATGAAATCAGATATTCTGTTTGGATTGATTGACTTGCATGTCTCTTTCGATGCTTGATCTGGAATGATTAGCTGATCTGCTTTATATCTTATGACTGATCTGCTCTTTATGAGCAGTGATGCTAATTGAATTTTTCCTTTCTATGATTATTAGTCTGCTGATTACTGATTGCAGATCTGTATGTCTAATCTGATCTCTTGCTTTTCATTCCATTGATCATTCAATATAGACATCTTCATTGATGATTTAATTGCTCTATGGATGAGAATTTAACCCCAGTTGCTGGTTGATGATTATGTTGATCTGCTTATTCTATAACCCAATATAATTTATTATAAATGATCCAATTCCCCATGGCTAATTGATGCCTATAACTTAATAACAGTACTGATATGGTCTGATCGTTGGTCATATCACTAGAGGCTTTTGATTCCTTTCTTTTATATCACTCAATGTAGGGGAGATGTCACACCTCTTCATCATGTATACCCTTTGGCAAGAGACACACCCTTTCACGCTTAGCACCCTTTGTAAGAGTGCAACTCTTTATTATTTCTGCCCTTTGAAAGGGACACAACCTTTCACAATCAGTTCACTGTTCTGCACTCATTTAAATCAGATCTACACTTCTCATTCCCCAAATTATCCCCCTCAAATGAGGTTCTCTTCTCCCTTCTATATTTCATGTTTGAGGGAGTCACGACTTTTCATTTCATGCCTTTGACCATTCATTAGCTTAATTAAAATTTAATTATATTTAATTATATTCTTTTATATTTTAATTTTAATTTTATTATCATCATATATCATTAAATTGTATTTCAAAGTGGGGACATTACAGAGGATGCCGTGAAAATGTCCCCAACCTGTCGCTGATTTCTCACTTTGCACCAGGTATGTCCCAGAAATGGCTCTGCAACTCTTGGAAACATTCAGGGACAACTGGCTGTCTCCATACAGGACATCTGAAAATAGAAGAAAGCAAGGAAAATAAAATGGATGGGAATAAAGCTGTAGCCTGCATCAGATCAGCAAATATAATATCTAGTGTCATCAATGCAAAAAATGGAATTTTACAAGGCTGCAGGATAGGTCACCTTCCCTCCCTGGTACGCATACCGCCATACCTGAAATGGGTACGAATATGGTACGTTGCTCATATGGCGTAGATATCATACTGACGTGTTTTAAAAACTCTATGATTTAAGCCATGCCATATCCGCAGCGATTCAATTCCATAAAAAACTGCATCGAATCTATAAACTTAACTGCAGTAAAATTCTAAAACTATTTATAAAGAAAATAGATTTTTTTGGTTATATAACCCCATGGGAATGCATCTGTATAGTGTTCAGATTTTTTTGTTCATGGGGTTTTTTCAAGGGTTTACAGTGCGATGCCAGGGAGGAATGACTTCATTCACCAGTTTACCTCATTACGCTATGGATGGTTTGTGGATGGGGATTTAATTTTATCACTTGCTCACCCATGTATTTAATTCCTATGCTGCTGTTTAAGCCGTCCATGTTTAAACCATCATGCTTCTGCATAAAATTTTAGGAAGTGAAACAATTTTCTGAAGTTAAACAATTGAATGGAAAACCATATTCGATATCCATCATAGTCTCTCCTTTGATCCCCTTACTATTAGATTTAATATTGGTTGTAGTCTATCAAAAAAACATTATAATTATGTTGTGCATATGATTATAACTTTAATATACAATTTGATATTTGTATTTAAATTTTTAATAGTTAAAGGTTAAATTTAAATGGTCGTAAATTTATAGTAAATAATTGCTTTTAATAAATAATGTAAGAATATTTAAATAAAATAATTATTATAGATTTAAGAGGATTTAAATAAAGGTAAATTTGATTTGTAATAATTTCAATTTCAAATTGTTAATTATATTTTAAAATAATTTTATAGATTGAGATTTTTTAGTTTTGACTTTTGAATGTATAAATTTTGATTTAAAATTATTTTGAAATATTTATTCACCATAATTTTGATTTAAAATAATTTTATAGAATTGAATTTTGTTTTAATAATAAAACTATATTTTAATATAAACATTTTCAAATATTTAGCAATTATATGTCTATATTGCTTCTAAAGTAATGGAAAACTTCTCTAACAAATTAGAAAATTCTGTTATATCTGTGTGTGTGTGTTATATAAATGCCATATCCATGTGAGAGGTCTTGAAAAGTGGCCGTATCCGTATCCGTATCCGTATTAGTGCCCATGCAACTTTTGAATTTTAAGATGAACATGTACTTGCTATTGATATGCTTCTTTATTTATCGTTGGTGCAAAGGTGGTTTTATGGCAGGTGCAAAGAAGTAGAGAAAGAAAATGCAGGAGCTTGAATGTGTAAACTGTAAAGTAATGGATGTAGGAAGGGGATTGCAAAATGAGCTTGAGGAAGGAGATCGTGTGCAGAAATACACCTTCATGCGAAAGCAAAAGAGTGCACAAAGCCAACACATGAGAGTGTTGTTGGAGGGTGTGCTTTTGGAGCCTACAACATTAGTATGATGGCAAAATGGGGCAGATGGAGTAGTGGATGCACAAACTATTAGTGGACTCGAGCCATGAGTTAAGCAAATGAGCTAGCTGTTGAGACATGGACCAGCTAGGACTCGAACCTAGGACCTTCCATACGCTATTGGAGTGCTCTACCACTGAGCTACTGGCCCCTCTTGGACCAGTCCATCGTTGCTCCGGGTGTGGCTTATTTCCAACACCAACACCCCCCCTTAAGCCACACCTCTTGTGTGCTTGGGGCTCCTAGCCTGGATCTGGCTCTGATACCATGTTGAGACATGGACCAGCTAGGAATCGAACCTAGGACCTTCCATACATTGTTGGAGTGCTCTACCACTGAGCTAGTGGCCCCTCTTGGACCAATCCATCGTCGGTCTGGGTTTGGCTTATTTCCAACAACAACACTAGTAGCTATGAGAGAATAGATTACCTATGTGATGCAGAAGAAAGAAAAAACTTCTTCCCTATCTACATATTAAAATATCAATATCCATTTAAACTCATTCTTTAGAGGCAAACTAACAACTTCTTTCAATCATCTCTTCATTAATATCAACTTAATGCAATAACCCATATTCATGTTTCACATTTCAATCTTTAAAGTTCCCAGTCATAGACCTGTATTCTGTCATTCATAACTTTTGACCCAGATATTATTTCAAAGATCCCTTTGGTGAAAATTTAGATAACTATACTTCTTAAAACATATCAAAAACTTAGGAGAATCCAATGGTTAGATTAAAAGTTATGGCCTCTGTACCGAGACCCAATACTGCTGTTCCCAAACAAAGCATGTGCATGCCCAGTCCGCCTAGGGCATCGAATATATTTCACAAAAAATAACCAAAAGACACCAAACCAATTTCATATAAAATATATATGAATATAGATTCAGAATATGTAATCCATTAAATTTTCCAATGGTTAAATCATGAGATAATATCAAACCATTGCCTGCAACTCCATTGAAGATAGTTTAAAACCAGTTTTCACCACAATCTTCATAACTTCCATAAATATAAATAAAAATGACTCAAACCAAATGGAAATGAGAGAGGATTCACATATCTATCCAATGAATCTATTTAGAGGTCATAATAATTCCATATGAATCCGTACCATATGCTGCAACATGATTGTTCTCAGAGAACCTCAAATCTGCAATCAACAACTTTCACCAAAAATTTCATAACTTCTTCATTTCTAAACATAATCACTCCAAATAAAAAGGAAAAGAAAGGTACTTCACATATCTAACCATCCATTATACATTTTACAAAGGTTCCTAGGCCATACATGGTCGTACAAGGCCTGGAACCAACATAAAAACTGGAAAGCCAATCAAAATAAAAATAGTAGAATGCACCAAAATGTATCAAAATGTTCTCCTTTCTTTCCTTTCTTTTCTTTATGATTTGGAACGACCATAAAATGACTTTTTATAGACTTTTGGTCAGTTTTGACCTTACAACTACCTCTCATAACCAACTTTTAACCCTTTTTCAACTTTTGTTGCATTTTTGCAACTTTGCTTGACAACATTTTATTGTCAAGTTGACAACTTTTACACTTTTGAATAAATGACTTCATGGCTTTACAAAACACATCACATGACTCTTAAAATGACAACTAAATGACAATTTTACAATTTTGTTTGCCCTTAGGCATTACATTTGATTTTATTACATTGAATATCATATCCAAACATATGGATTAAAATCTTAAATTTAAAATATCCCTCAAGATCTCCTGCGATGTCTTGATGTCTAGGTGCTTCTGCACCACTATGGGATAGTGCTGTTAGGGGAGGATGATATAGGTGGACAACAAAAAATCATGGAAGGAAGAATAGAGTTGTAAAGTAACTAACTATAGTTTGCACAAAGGCAAAATGACAACAAAGGAGTTTTTGACACCAAAAACAGAAAAAGCAGCAGGCTGGACTTTTGAAATCTTGAGTGGCTATTTAAGTCAAGTAGGACTTCTAAATCATGAAGGAACCCTAAAATGACATAAAGAGTTAAAATCAAACAATAAACTAACCCAACAACCAGGACTGGTTGGGCTACCATTGGATGATCCACTTCTGCGAGAGGGTGCTAGTGACTCAGATGGTTCTAAGTCTTTTCATATTGATAGCTCAAATGAGGCTTAGTTTCATAGACTCTTGTATTTTGATGTTTGAGACTTCTAAATGCATGTTTCAGACTTTTGGGTATTGATAGACCATGGTTTTTTGATGTTTGAGACTGCTGTTATAATGCTTTATTGAAATTTGTTATGCTGTTGTACTACTACCCTCAAGATTCATTTGCAAATGATGTTGTTATCAGTTATTGACATCTCTCTCTCTCTCTCTCTCTCTCTCTCTCTCTCTAATATATTAATATATTTGAAAAATTCATAAATATCTGTATATATATGAATTTGTATATTGCCGTCTCCTGCCAAAAAACATAGATTCAAGCCAAAAAATAAAGAAGCTACGTTTGTTAATTTCAGTTCCTTATTGATCAAAACTATTCTCAAAACAGAGTTTGGAGCTAGGGAAAGGGGGGCCAGGGTTCTCTATTGGATTGCCACACTCTTTTGTCCCTTCCCTTACAAAATTTTTCTCCATATACAATTTCCTTGAATTTTTGGTGCTCTTAATGCTCCTTTTGTTATTCTTAGACAAATGTGAAGAATTTGGAGACCAAAACAAACCAAAGATTGTTTTCAGGAATGAGGCCTTTAATTTTGTTATTTTGGTTGATACTTAAAACTTTTTTGTATCATTCCAATGCTGGCATTGGAGTAGGATCGACTGCCATTTACCAAACCTAACTTCTCAATCTTGCCATGTTTGAAACACTATGTATATGCTTTTTCACTCTTTTCAAGCAATTGAATAAAGAGTGCTACAATATCCCACCTCCTTCGGAACCTCAAATTCCATGCCACACACCCAGCCAGGCACATTGTTCCAAGGAGCTCCAAAAGACACTGGCTATTGAAGGACAAACCTTTCCCCAGATCACAACTGATCTGCTTAGTTATGTTTCATAGCATAGGGTTTTTTTTAATCTTAGTAAATCACTATTGTTTTTGAATTCACTTCTCAATTTGTATTACTATTGATCTTAAAATAATTTCTATCTCACAACACAAAAATGAACTTTCCATTGAAATTCTATAGATTTTTTCAAACATCAAGACCGATTATCAATATCATTTGTCTATAATTATAGAGGAGCAAAGGCCTTACAATTTCTCATTTCTTTGACTGTAAGTGCATATTAGATCTATAAATTATCGAGAACACAAGAACAAATCCTTTCTGAGCCTATTGTTTTAATTGACTCCAAAGATGGTATATTGTTCTTAGTTTAGTTAAAGCTAAGTGGTATGCTAAATAATACAAAATATTCCACTTTATAGATTGAGTTGTTAACCAAATCTTATGGTTGATATTTTTTATAGGGAATTGGATGTTTTGCTTCGTCGTCGTGTAGTTGCAGATGTGGCTTCTTGCTCATTGACTTTGGCATCTCTCTCACGTCTGGTTTGTAATTATTGTTTTCTGCGACCTTTTTCTTTTCATTGTAAAAGCCTGTAAATATCTAGGTTTTATATTTGACTTGATCTAAAAGTGGGTGTTTGCATTCTGAACTATTTAAGAAGTGCCTACTTTTGACACGTATGCAGGTCAAATCACTTCCTAGCATGGTTATCAAGGATGAAATTGGAGATCAGGTGCAGAACTGTTTTCTCTAGTCATACTGTTATAGTTGTTCTTGTTTGTTTGATTTCTATATAGATTGTTGGCGAGATTAATATTTTGTCATCTTACTCAAGGTAGGAAGTAATATTTATTGCTATTTAAACAAGTGTGTATGTACAACATATTTTGTTCTATTATTTTGAACGTTAATTCCTATAGCAATAAATAGCTTTTGATTGCTTTGAGAGAGATGTTATTTGAATTTTGTGTAATATTGTAATGTGCATGCTAAATTTTTTTTTTGAAGGTTTGCCAAGTAACTTAAAATAAACAGCATCTATTTAATAGGTGACTCATATAAGCATCATAACAACTCGTTAAGGTCTGAAACTTGCACGAATACCCTCAGCAGAGCTTGAAATCTCCAGCAATAAACGGGACCAAACACTCCAAGGCAATAACCATGTAATCACCAACATAGGAGTTAGGTCTCCAACCGATTTGTCACTCCTAGAAAAGTCTAAAATAAGCTTGCACTACCTATTCTGAATTTAGCACCCCAACAAGATGGCTATGCATGGAATCCTCATCAATGCAGCCCAATGTATCCACAATGGAAAGTGGATCCGAACTTAATTGAAACCCTCACAAATTCTCATGGAAAGTGGTTTGATGAGCCAACATAACCCTGCAAACTTAAATCAAACACACCAAAAAACAATGCCATAAAATTTACCATAAATATGAGTCGAAGCAGCCATAAAAATTGCATCAAGATTTTATCTTTTTGAAGACCCGAATTACGAAACTATGTGAAACTCAATGTGTTTCCTGAATGAAAATACCAAATCCAGCTAGGGTGGATCTCTTACCACCAAAGCCAGCCGATTGAAGAGGGTTTTCATCCTCAACAACACCCAGAAGAAATTCCTCTGTTTATTCCAACAACATTCTGTCATGTGTGCAACCTTTGTATGCAGAAATGAGAGCCCAAACTCCAATATATAGAGCTTGGAGGGAAACATTAGGGCATTTCAAATATTTGAATATTTTATTCCCTCAAAAAGGCCCCTATATAACCTTTTAAAAACAACTTTTATCCTCTACAGCCTAGGCGTCCAACTTGGGGACATAACAAGATATTTAACACTTAAGTCAAATACTAAAAAGTCATTTTTCAAACACTTTAGTGAAAATATCAAAATAATTTCCATCACCTTACAGAACTTGGCAAGACACCAAAAATGCAAATTTGATCATGTCAGAATATAATTGAAGCCAAAAGATGATAACTGATGCCAACACAAGCACATACTATAAATAGCAGTGTACTCTGAGAACCAAAAAGAACAAATTTAAAAAACCCCAGAAAGATAAGTGCCACACATGCAATTACTATAAATAGCAATGTTCTTATAGGACCAAAGAGAACAAACCCAGAAAGATCAGTGCCATGCAAGCACTTACTATAAATACCAGTGTTCTTCGAGGAGCAAATAGAACAAACCCCCCCCAAAAAAAACTAGAAAGATTGGTGCCATGTAAGCACTTACTAAAAATAGAAACCGTCGTCGAAACTCTTCGAAATTGAGAACTGGCTCACAAAGAACATTGGAGCACTTCCTGCACACTTGGGAACCTAAGGAAAACTCCGAAAACTGGCCAACGCTCGTAGAACAAGATGCATAAAAATAGGGACATTACAAATATGATGCTTTTGATATTCTCTATTGTGGAGAGTTATTGTATTTATGTATAGTGCGTCTTTTGATTTTCTCATCGATGTTAGTCTAACACTATTTAGACAATCAAGGACCTGTGTTGGATTTTGCCAAGATCAAGAGCTCAATGAAATGTACAAAATAGAGACACAATATGGGACAAGAATAAACTGTATTCTCATCAATAGAAATGATCAATAACAAGATGTTCAATAGTTACATACAATGAATAGAGGCCTGCATATATAGGCAAGGCCATATGGATGTATGAGGACACAAACATGACATGTGGCTCAATAAGAAACAAGGGTAGGTAGGAAATAGGTGTGGGTAGGTAGGAGAAATAATATAATATTCCACATGAGGTGGATCACCCACCGAAGGTGGAATTATCATTCCACAATAAGTGGATATGATAGTGTAATAACAAGATCAACACCATGAAAGGTGGAATTTCTCCTACACACACTATCCCAATGTGGCACAAACACCCAAGTGTCTCATATCCAAACTACTATGAAATGCATTATCCTAAGTAAACTTAAGTAAGTGTAATAATATCCAAGATGAATAATTATTTACACCAACACCCCCCCTTAAGTGCAACTTAAGGGAATGCACTTAAGTCTACAATGCAACTAAGCAATGCAAGATGGGTCCCGGCTACGAGGCCATGTTAGGTACCCATGTACAAATGCAAATGCATGCAAACCAATGCAATGAAATCTCTCACAAAGTGGGGAAAGAGAGAAAAACCCAATGGGAAAAAACCCTCCCCCAAAAAGAGAGATGAAAAACATAGAAGAGAACTCTCATAGAAGAATGTGAGGAACAAAACCCCATGTGAGGAAAAAGTCCCCCCCATATGAGAGAAGAAGAGAAGTCAAACTGTGACCCCCCCTCAATGGAGAATCTGCACCAATGATAGAAGCTCGATGTATGAAGAAACTGCTCCACGAATGGCGAACAACATTCCTCCCCTTGGGAAGAAACAAAACCAAAGGTGTATCCATGAAGTCTCCCCAATCATGAAGGGAAGATGTATGAAGAAAACTCATGATGAAAGGAATCTCTGAAAACTGCTCAAGTGCCCCCATGTCGATGCTGAAAGATACCCCCTCCAAAGGTGGTAAACTGTGCCACACTGCTGAAAAAGGCACTCCAAGATCTAGTGGAGATGGATGTAGAACATGTCCCAAAGACTCATATGTCTCCTCAAAACATAAAGAGACCTCCTCCAACTGCTGTACATAAGTATCCACAATCATGTCAACCTCGAAAGAATGATCATGTAGAGAATGAACAAGAGGGTTAGAGTGTGCCCTCGCAACAATCGAAGAAGGATCACCTTCATCAAAGAGAAGATGAATGTCATCAATGATGTCTCCCAAATCTGCAATGAAGGATTCCACAAACAAATCTGCAATATCTGTCAAGTAATCATCCCATGAATCTGAAGCTAGAAGACAATGAATATCCTGCTGCACTGAATCACATGAAGGCAAAACTATCGCACTATCTGCATCATCAGGTGCAATAGGTGATGTGATATCAATATGAGGAGATGAAATACAAGACTCAAGAACGGGGTTACATGTGAGAATCCCCATGTTCAAGTGTCCAAAGTTCTCAAAATCTGAACCATCACAATAAGTGTGATCATCATGTGTAGAGTCATCAAATGTGAAATCATCATCATCAACAAAATCTGAAAAGGAGTATAACCGAGATGCATGATCAACCACCCCAGTTGCAATGATAGCTCTAGTCTCCATGTCTCTAATGAAAACTGAGTCAGGTGTGAACTCCACAACTCTCTTAGTTGCGCCATGTGTGATTTGATAGATAGAAAGGAGATTGTTTGTCAAGTGGGGTACACACAACACATCATTGAAGGAGTTATCCCCAATGTCAATAGATCCTTTCCCAATCACATCCATGTATGTATGATTGCCCATCAAAATCTGTGGCATGGTGCAAGGCTCAAATGTAGAGAACATAGACTGTGAAGATGCCATATGATGAGAAGCCCCTGAATCTAGAAGCCATCTCTCTGAATCATGACTGATAGTAGCACATAGAGCTTTTCCTTTTCTTGTTCCAAAAGAGTGAGTCTTCCCACTTGTAGAAGCCATGAATGCTTGCCCTTTTCCTTTTGAATGTGAGGAAGTGGAAGTTGATGAATCATCCTTCTTGTAGACTTTAGGCAAATCAATGTTATTCTTTTTGATGATATGTGTGAGCTCATCAATCTTCTTAGAATAGCAACGATTCTCCTCATGACCAATCTTTTTACAATAAGCACAAGTAGTTCTCTCTCTCTTTGGTGAATTATCTCTCTTGGAAGAATCTCCTTGTTGTGGAGAAGATGGTGCTTTTTCTTTAGGCTTTGATTGCCATTTCTTCTTGTTTGAGTTGTCCTTTCCTTGATTTCCTTTGTTTCCTTGATTTGCCACTAATGCTTGAGACTTAAAAGCCTTAAGAATGCCCATGCTTATCAACTTAGTTTGTTCCATCATCAACATTTCATTGAAAGCATCAAATGTAGGCATTGTGTAGCTTGAACCCATTGTCATCCTATGGGTGTGGAAATTAGAAACAAATGCTGCATATTCTTGTGGAAGCTTGCCTATCAAGTTGAATATCAATTGAGTATCCTTCTTATCAATGCCACAATCTTTGAGTTGTGCCCTCAACTCATTTGCCTTAGTGACATAATCTTGTATAGTATCAAAGTTTTTGGGATCTAACATGGTGAGATCACTATCAATTTGATATCCCCTAATCTCATCAACTTGACCATACAAGTCTTGAAACTTTTGCCAAGCATCCTTGATTAGAGTACATTTCTCAATATGAAAAATGAGATCCTTTGATACATACTTTCTTAAGGTACCAATTGCCATGATATTTTTAGTGAGCCAATCTAAGTGACCAACTGGATCAATCTTAGGATCAGCTGGAGCAACAATAGTTCCATCAATGTAATGAGTGAGTCCTTTTTCCATAAGTTTACTCCTTGCATCAATTTTCCAAGTAGCATAGTTATGTGGAGTTAAGAGAGGAAACTTAGAAGAACCCATAGCAGCAAAAAGGAAAGAACAAAAGAGCACAAAAGCACAAGAGACACCCCCCCAAATTCACTCAATCAACGTACCCCCCCTAAAGTGATGATTTTGGCACTTTATACTTAGTGCGATTACAATGTGCCAGTTGCAAAACAAGGCAAAGTGGACTTATGATGCAAATTTTACAAATTCTCAAATGAGATACAAGAGACTTCAATCAATAGTGCAATGAATCTAACTGAGATTCAAGCAAATATACAAGTACCAAGAGAGCCAAAAATGGCCAAGATCTGAAAGTACAATTTCTACTTACAATGGCATCAATCTGATAGCATCATGTGAAAGTAGACAAAAAAATACGCACTTTCAAAAAAAACGGCACCTAAAAAGGAGGTCGGATGACCCCAAACGAAGCCTCTGAAGTTGCAAAAACTGGGATTACTCAGGTACAGTCACCAAAAACTGCATTTTCTGAAAAATTTGTGTATCAAAAACAAAAAATTTCTTCACCACTGCGGAGAGCACGAAATTCTAGCCCATTTCAAAAAAAATTGCACCCAAAAAGGAGCAAAAATGAGCAAGTTATGGCCATTTGAAGTTGAACTGCAAAATCAAAAATGCAAATGAGAGGGGGGTCCTAAAATTTTCAAACCCTGCTGATGTGGTGCTGACGTCAGCAAGTCACTGGATTAAATTTGACGGCCATATGACTGTCGCAAAAACTTCGCCCTATGCTGACTGGGCGTCCGTACTGTACGGACGAATGATGTGGCTAGGTGACTGTGTATTCCGTACTGTACGGATTCACTGACTGGATAAACACGTGGTAGATGACTGTGTACGGGTGGCTTGCTTGTCATTGTACGGAAGGTACAGATGCCTATGTGTCAGTGTTATGTGTCCACGGGCCAGTGGCCCCCTGCCACGTGGCGGGCATGGATTCGTCGGTTTGGTGTCCGCATGGCGGAGGAACTGGCGAAGCCGAGAGCCGGACTGTTGGAGCTGGCGCCGGAGAGGAGATTCGGGCCCGGGAGTGGTGGTGGGGGCCGGCGGGAGGAACCTGGGCGCCGGCGGGGACACGGCGTGGGGGCCGGCAGCGGGTCGTTGCGAGCGGAGCGTCGGCGGCGGGAAAACCTTCGGCGGGCGGTACACTGCAGGCGGCGGTCAGCGTCGCCAGAGGAGCTGGGAGGACGCAGCAGGAGTCTTCTTGGCGGTGGGAGCTGACGGACGTGCGGGTACAGTTGGCCGGAAATCTGCGGGTACACTTGCGACCTGCAAGGTACGGGCGTCACAGGGGGGTCTGCGGACCCCCCAAAAAAAACTCTCTTTTTTTTTTGATTTGATTTTTCAATCAATTTTTTTTTCGAATTTTTTTTTATTTTTTCAATTTTTGAAAAATATTTTTCAGAAAAGGAATTTTTTTTTTTCGAAAAATACAATAATATTCCGAAAATCCGTACGCTTATAGCAAAATTGGGGAAAAAAATTTTCTCACCAAAATAGGCTGAATTTATAACCAAAATTCATGGAAACGGCCTTCTGGACGCAATGGCGGGGTCGGATCTAGTCTAGGACGCCTCCAAAAGATGCTGCTCCTCAGATCTACCTCTTGATGTCACAATAATGCCTCTTCAAGACGAGTCAATGAAGCCCCAATGGCTCTGATACCATGTTGGATTTTGCCAAGATCAAGAGCTCAATGAAATGTACAAAATAGAGACACAATATGGGACAAGAATAAATTGTATTCTCATCAATAGAAATGATCAATAACAAGATGTTCAATAGTTACATACAATGAATAGAGGCCTGCATATATAGGCAAGGCCATATGGATGTATGAGCACACAAACATGACATGTGGCTCAATAAGAAACAAGGGTAGGTAGGAAATAGGTGTGGGTAGGTAGGAGAAATAATATAATATTCCACATGAGGTGGATCACCCACCGAAGGTGGAATTATCACTCCACAATAAGTGGATATGATAGTGTAATAACAAGATCAACACCATGAAAGGTGGAATTTCTCCTACACACACTATCCCAATGTGGCACAAACACCCAAGTGTCTCATATCCAAACTACTATGAAATGCATTATCCTAAGTAAATTTAAGTAAGTGTATTAATATCCAAGATGAATAATTATTTACACCAACAACCTACATTATTAGATGGTTTGACCTTTGATCACTCTACATTCTAATCAGTAAGAGAATTTGTCATAACCCCTCTTTGGACATTGGATTAAATAAACACGATAATTAAAACATTTATTAATTAACATTTAATAATATTGGAAAATCGTCTCATTTATGAGACTTCACGATTTTCCTCTAATATATAATTATTAATGTTTATTATTATTTGTTATGATTATTATTTACTATTATTGTTATATATGATTATTATTTATTATTATTTATATAGTAACTATCAAACAATTATAATGCAATAAGCGTTGGAATAGATTGAGAACCCATTAGCAAAATCGAAAATATCTCTTGAAGCCAAACTTTAATGTTTACCGTGATGAGAACAGGTAAACACGGGAATCATTATAAATACCGATGAATCAATTATCGGAAGTGTTTGACTATTAATCCATATTGTATAACCCATATGCATCAGACCTAATAGAACTCTTTTTCCTTTGTAACCGTGGACGAATGGAGAGTCATGAATGCGGAAGTTCTGTACTTAGACCGTTAAAGAGTCTCCTATATTTGAAATCATGACTCATATTCCTTGCGGGCATTCACTCGATTGCGGGCCATGAGATGATGGCGGTGATGAAGCAAAGACTATCGTGTTGCAAGCGATTCATTACACTGTTCCAGTCTATCATTCATATTCTTAAGATCAGACAAGGTATAGACTTATATAGAGGAGATAAAGATATCGAGTATGAAATAAATCAAGGGATTTGATAAGCTATACCCCATCCTCGTAATCAAGGAATGCAGACTCTAAGGACATTACAATTAAACAGAAGATAACAGAGAACTTGTTCGGAGGTCATATCTTCATCATCAGCAATAAGAAGCCGATAATACATTATTGATCAATCCATTGAGGCAGGTATATAAAGAAAGAGGAAGTATCGATCCCTTAAACGTATGGAGTTAATGAAGGTATCAATTTATAGAGATCTGCATACCCTCCATAAACAATCAAATTATCATACCAAATCGATAATCTATGTCAATAATAATATGATAAAAGGTGCATTACTAATATCAATTAAGGGTATCGATTTAGAAGACTAAGTGATTAGCATACAAATGGAATGGTGTGATTGGTATACAACAGTTAGCATTTGTTATTAAGGTAATTTGTAATCATCATGATAATGAAGGGAAGTGTCTCATCCTTACCAAAGGGTGCGATCCTTTCAGTTTGAAGATATATAAGCAAGATCTTTCCCATTCCATTGGGCATCATGGGATTATATTTTCAGATTATTTATATCCTCATGGGAGCGCTTAGTTGAACCATAAACCTATTAAGTCATGGATGCACAATTACAAAGGAAGTGTTCAAGGGAGATGGCATCATAAGAACATCGCAAAGGCAAGAAAATATCAAAACTGAGACAGTGGTAATAATATCCAGATCGACCACAATTGATCATTACAATTATAAAGATATTGGATCATTAGAAAACCTTTATCTCTTATTTATCCTTTATTGGATCAGCTCGTTTGAGCATAAGCTTGTTGGCCTATTTCGGTTGCTTAGATCAAAAGAAAATATCAGAAACAACACCATTTTTGCAAGTGCAAATCATCTACATCAGAAACAGAATCATTTTCTTGTTGCAAGCATATAATCACACATCTGAAACAGAAACATATCACTACCAACGATATTAGCATCATATATATATATACATTGCATATACTCAAGTGTTAAATCAGAAATAGCAATTCATCACTCTAGGCAATAGAAAGACATTATAGCATATTATCCATTGTTAAATCAGAGAAGGCTAACATAAGATTGAATATCAAGATCATCTTGCATATTTAACATCAGACATAGCAGATATAGCAGAGATAATCTCATCAGCGTGAATTGCACTAAGTGCAGATATATAGATCAGATCATCTGGCATATATGTGATTGTTCAATCAGAGATAGCAGTGATCAACATTTAATCTATATATATATTGTTCCTTGCATAATATTATTATTGTATATATATATTATATCAATTGCATAATATTATTATTGTATATATATATTATATCAGTTGCATAAATCAAAGTGTTATCATAGATCAAATTCATAGTAATAATTGAGACTTAAAGGAAATAAGTCTCTTGCGATGGATATTGCAAGACAATTGTCCCAAATTCACAAGTTATCCTAAAAGGGGACATCACAGTGGTATGAGAGAATTGTGTTTTCTGAATATATTGCATTGTATCTAAAATGGGACATTACAGAATTATAAGTACTTTCCACCTTGAAACAATTATTTATGAAGAATCCATTTGTATCAATTAGATTAATTTTGGTTGTGGCTGTACATACCCTTGAGGCCAATGCTTCTAGATTAGTTATTAGTCAAACTATATTGATGTTGGTGGAAATAAGCCACACCCAGACCGACGATGGATTGGTCCAAGAGGGGCCAGTAGCTCAGTGGTAGAGCACTCCAGCAGCGTATGGAAGGTCCTAGGTTCGAGTCCTAGCTGGTCCATGTCTCAACATGGTATCAGAGCCAGGGCCAGGCTAGGAGCCCCAAGTACACGAGAGGTGTGGCTTAAGGGGGGGTGTTGGTGGAAATAAGCCACACTCGGACCGACGATGGACTGGTCCAAGAGGGGCCAATAGCTCAGTGGTAGAGCACTCCAACAGCGTATGGAAGGTCCTAGGTTCGAGTCCTAGCTGGTCCATGTCTCAACATGACACAGATTACAACCTTGCCCAGCTAGGGCACAAAACATAAGCACAAACCCTACTTATCTGAACCTTGATTCTGATCTCAGTCCGATAATGACAATTAAAATATGATTTGTTGATGATTTTTTGTGATAACCCCCATGATATCACTTGATGCAAATTATTAAATAATGTTAATATCCTAAAGAGGAAATAAATCATTAAATATTGTAAATAAATGATTAAAATATTAATGTATTTAATATATAAAATAATAAAGAAAAATATTATTAAATATATTATTAAATGTCAATATAAAAAATAATAAAGGAAATATATTTAATATATAATAAGAAAGTATTATTTAATATTTAATACAAATATAATGTCAACATTTAATATATGTCAATATAATAGTTAGTATATTTAAAAACATCAAATATTTAAAATATAATAAAGTTCCTGCACAATATAATATTAACATATATTAAAATTATTAAAACCCCCCCACCCCCATGATTACCCCCGCACAAAGAGATGCGACGGTAACCGCAGCCTGGGCTGCGGTTACCCTCGCACCCCTTCATGCGGAAGGGGACCCGTGGAGGGGCACATCCCTTCACGGGGTTTAAAGGGGAAGCATCAACACGCAGTACGAGGGAAGGAAGGAGGGCGGAAGGAAGAAAGAAGGACGCCGCCTGCAAACCACACTACAGATTGTGAACGTGAACACCAACTGCGATCTGCGGACAGGTAAGAAGGGTAAGAGTCTTAAGAAATATATGTGTGTGGACGTGTGTACCACACACACACATATATACCAATGCACATTTATAATTACATGCATCACTAACGTTTATTTATATGAATATATTAATAAAGATAGATACCCAGATAGAATACGTATGCATAACTAGGACCATTACAAAGGTTAATAAATAAAATAATGAATATTTAATTAATATATATATTAATGAATATTAATAATAAATATTTTAATACGTATATTGACGAACATTAATAATGAATATTTTAATACATATGTAGACGAATATAAGTAATGAACATTTTATTCATATGTTAATGAATGGTTCTTAGATGTTAATAAATACATCTCAATGAATAGTTAGAAATATACTTTAATAAGTAAATATGAATTTTGGGATGATATATATTTTGCTGAATATATGTTAGGGAATACGCGTTAAGATTAGGCATATGTAAATATGGATTATGGAATGGAAAATAGTAATACATTATAAAATGTAATATAAATGTGATTACATGATGGAGGCTGTAGGGAGGAAACTCCCTTAGTCTAATGGAGGGATTATGATAATCCCTAGGGCAGTATATATTGAACATTGATATGCATATGTATGGCTTGGTTGATTAAGTTCAACCAAGAGGAGATGGATCTTGCTGGTCCACTTTGAGGACTTGGGTGATGGGATGCATCATCCAAGGCAAGGAATGAACACATGGTCTTCCTTGGATGGCTTGGGTGTAAGAGGTTACACCCAAGATAGGAATCGAATTAACCTTCGATTTCCTGGAGGGCTTGGATGTAAGGAATTACATTCGAGACAAGAGTCGAATTCACCTTCGACTTCCTAGAGGGCTTGGAACCAAGATGGGTTCCAAGAAGGCAAGCTTCACGGTCGCCTGAGGACATACTTTTGTATGGGATTCGTATCCTTTTTATTAGATTAAAATTATGATTATGTTAATTAAGTATTTTAAAGTTAGATTGCAATTTAGATTAGTTATATATTTATATGCCTGTGGTAGTCTAACAATCTGTTTTGCAGGATAGTGATCTCTAACTATTAGGGACATTACATTTTTCCTTACAACTTGAATACCCTTGTCACTACAAGTCACCTTTCTTTTATACGGGATCATACACAAAAGTCGGCCACATATAATTTGGCACCAAGTTACAATAATACAAAATAGATATTCTTAAGTTATAACTTAGGTCTTGCCTTAAGCAAGTTGCATTAATTAGATCATGCCCTATTACAATGACATGAATGCTACACCCAAATAGGACCTGCTCAATATAGGAAATAATCGCTAAGATATACAAATATCAAGGCCGATAGTCCACTTGATATTTGTGTAGTAGGTCGGCCCCCAGAAGGGATCTGACCTAGCTACAAAAACCAACACTCCCTCTTAGCTAGGGAGGATTCCTTTTGAATAACCAAGTCACATAGTGACTACCACCATGGCTACTCCTATGGATGAAAACATAAGTGCTTATTGTCATCACAACATGACGTTCACCATAGCTACTCCCAGAGGGTGAACAAACTCATCATGGAATTTCTTCCATGATACCCACCATACCTACTTGCAGAGGGTGGGCCTACTCGCAGAGGGTGAACAAGTACACCATGATACCCACCATACCTACTCGCAGAGGGTGGGTCCACCATGCCTACTCGCAGAGGGTGGAACGAGGGCTCTCACCTCAACCTTCTCCCGGAAGATTGCCTTAACCGAGGGCTTTCACCTCAATCTTCTCTCTGAAGATTGCCTTAACCGAGGGCTTTCACCTCAATCTTCTCCTGGAAGATTGCCTTAACCAAGGATATGGCTTACTCTGAAGCTGAAATAACAAACAAGCTCCCTTTGAAGCTGAATACAACAAGCTCCCCTTGAAGCTAAATACAACAAGCTCCCTTCGAAGCTGATGAGCTTCCTCTGAAGCTGCTTTTGACATTTTCTTCCTTTTAGAAAAGGAAGTCTTCATTTGACTTCTGTTCCTTCTGAGGAGTTCCTGTGACAACTTCTGCAGAGGAAGCAAGAGAAGTCCCGATTTTGCAATCTCGAGCAAAATGACCAAACTTATTACACGTAAAGCACTGGATGTGAGATAAGTCCTCCTTCCTTTTTGCTTTAGGAGCAGAATCAGAACCTCTGTCTCTATCTCACTTTCTTCCTTTAACTTTCTCCATATGCATAGCAATTAGCCACGACTCTTCTTGTAAACAATTTGTTCTCAAGCGATCAAACTGTGGAAGTTCAATCCTTGCGCTGATTCCTTGAATGAATGCGTCTCAAGATGATGGAAGACCATTGAGAGCCATCATGGATAGGTCGCTATCTTCAACAACTTTCCCAACGGAAGAGAGCTGATCCTTCAGATCAGAAATCATCTTGAAGTATGCAGCTACACATTCTCCTTTTGCCATCTTTATGTGGTGAAGCTGCTGCATCAACGATAGGATGCAACTGGTGTTGTTGATCTCATACATCTTCTCCAAGGTGCTGATCATTTCTTTTGCTGTCTTTAGCTTGGCGATGAGAGGCACGATATGATCCTTGATGGAATCCACTATTATCCTTTGAGCTTGAAAGTCTTTCTTTCTCCAAGCTTCCTTTTCTCCTTCAGCTGAGGGCTTGAAAGACTCTTTGCTGATGAACTCAGAAAGATCATCCAATGCCATCATGATTCTGAATTTCCATGCAGTGAAATTGGATGCACCATCCAATCTATCTTCAGCTCTAATGTATGAAGCCATGCTGACTGAAGAATGGAATGATAGACTGAGGATGAAGACTTCCCGATAATCTGATCACAGTTAGTACGAACTTGGCTCTGATACCATGTTGATTTTTAATGATCAGATTAACAATTAATGAGCAGAAAACAAAAATGCACAGTAAGAAGGACACAAAACACAACCATACCCTGGGAAAACCTCCCTCTTGGAGGAAAAGCCCAACAACAAAGAATCTCAGATCTGATTAGAATAAGGTAGAGATAGATTACAACCTTGCCCAGCTAGGGCACAAAACATAAGCACCGAAACCCTACTTATCTGAACCTTGATTCTGATCTCTGTCCGATAATGACGATCAGAATATGATTTGCTGATGGATTGAGCTTGCACTTGGAAGATGTCGCACAGCTAACTCAAGGATTCAATGTCCTGTAGCAAATTCGGTAGCCTATAGCAGGCTAGGCAGCCTAGAATGACTTCAGCTGACCTAGCAAGATATTCGCCCAACCTGGAAACAATTCGCTGACTGGAAGGTCTAATTCGCTGCTGAAGGAACTCATAGAATCAGAGATGAATTTTCCTTACAACTTGAATACCCTTGTGACTACAAGTCACCTTTCTTTTATATGGGATCATACACAAAAGTCAACCACATATAATTTGGCACCAAGTTACAATAATACAAAATAGATATTCACAAGTTATAACTTAGGTCTTGCCTCAAGCAAGTTGCATCAAATAGGTCATGCCCTATTACAATTACATGAATGCTACGCCCAAATAGGGCTTGCTCAATATAGGAAATAATCGCTGAGATATACAAATATCAAGGCCGACAGGCCACTTGATATTTGTGTAGTAGGTTGGCCCCCAGAAGGGATCCGACCTAGCTACAAAAACCAACAATTGATACTCATTCTAATAGGACATCTAAACTTGAAGCTCCCACCTACCACCTTTATGTCCATGCTTTCTCTAGCTTCACAAGGGACTCATCTACCACCCAAACCATCAATATGATACAACAACCAAGCAAATGCTGGTAGGATTGAAAAACAGACTCCTTAGGGGAGTCCATGGCTTTTAAAAGCCAATCCCTTCTCCAATCAAGCTCTAATTCCAGATATGCAGATTCAAATGAAAACAAATCTGATCTTTGCTTTTAAATGGGAAATTGCAAAGAAGACCTATTTTAGCTTACGAACCTCCATGCCCATACAACTGTAATCTGACCAAAATTCCTATCCAAAAATGATTGGTTGATACTTAAGGATGGAAATGCCATTTCAGATCAAAATTGTAATAGATGAAATGGAAAATTGGCCATGGCGGCTCAAGAAGAAGGCCTTGATATGCTGATTAATGGGGTCTTTCCATGCAGCTAAACATTTAGGCTATAAGTAGAAGAGAATTGGAAGCCTGTGAGTTCATGACATCTTCAAGATGCTCAAAAGGTATTTTCATGGTCATCTTTTCTTCAAAACAAGAGAAAGTTGAGAATTTCTACAGTGCATCATGGTTTGGGTTATTGAAAAATCAGGTCATCTTATGAAACCATGGTCCGTTGCATTCAAAGCAGCCAAAGACCTCCCAAGAATGGGCCTAGTTAGTTAAGAATTTCTGTTCTTGGAAAATATTGACAATAGTACTCTAAGAAAATTGTCACTACTATTGGAGAGAAATCATCAGAACATTTGATTTCAAAAAACAATTGAGATTTCTCAACTCTGCCAGATTTATGGCAGCATTGATTTGGAGAGGCCACTACCACATAGAATACTGCAGGAAATGGAAGAATTGATTCGGGAGAATTGATAGACCATGAAAATATTCCCCTCAGATCCCACATTTTCCATCAATGTAGCCATCTATATTGTGTCTGGACCACCAATGCAAGACCAAGAATGGAAGAAAAAAACAGATCATGAGCAAAACAATGGTAAGAAAACACATGAAAAAGTAAAATAGCATGGCACAAGGGGAACCCCAAGGGAATCCAGTATCTGTCCCAAAAAAATCTACCTACTACCATAGAGGCTTAGTAAGACGACAAGTTCCAAAGAGAGTATACAGGAAAAGGCAAGTGAACAACGCAGCTAGCTAAACATGTTGGCACTTCAAACCCGTTTGAGGCTCTCAACTATCTTGAGATTGGTGAAATTGAAGCCATATCTTCACATGAGGATAAGGAAGTGGAACTGACATATTTTTAATGTTCCTAATCAGACAACCTTGAGAAATAGGTGGTTATTCAAACATGGACAAGGTGAAACAATCATCAAATGTCATGTCCCCATCCTTAACTCAATAATCAGATTAATTGCACGTTGCACATTGTACTAATAGTTAGCTGTATATTAAAAACAATCGTAGCATAGAGACATTGTGGAAAATTGTCTTATCCCATAAGACTTGATGATCTTCGTATCAAGCCTCCAAGTAAAACATAGGGAATAAGATGAAGACGAGGAATTGATATCCACCCATTCCCATGATCAAGTTATGAAGAGTTGAGAACATAGAATCGGTGACCATAATACTGATGTCACACAAGTACTCATGAAGGTCTCGTAGGCAGAACCTAAATGGCATAACAAATAACAATGAAGACTTATCATACCCGAAGGTAATTCCTATTGGCTGCATCCTATCGATTAAGACAATAGCAAACACATAGTTAGTGGCAGACCGACGCATGTCAGATCTGTCTGCCTTTGCAACAATTAATTATCAATACATGTATTAGAAGAGCAGCGGTCTTATTACCACAGGCAAAACAAGATAGTATTAATTATGAAAACCAATTTCTATGATGTGTATATTTCACAAAGAAAATTACAGGAAGGGACAACAATTGTTGTGTTAATCACATATTAACATCGGTTATGAAAAGTATCCTGTGGTGGCGATTCACAAATAAAAATTGTATTTATCAAGGGACGTTAACTTTTAGGGGGTTGTGTGAGTAGAAGAGACACAGCTTTTCTATTGATGTGAGAACTATAAAATAGGTTAGGATGGGAAAAGTAAAAGGCATTGAAGGGATGGAGACTAATAAGATATAAGATATTAATACTCAGCAAGATCGATCAGATCAGAACCGTTAATAAGTTACAGGCAGTAACATCCTTGTTCTTGGTGGTATGCATGGGACGTGCTTAATATGTATGCTTAATATATGAAGTCTGATAATGTTCCTATGCAGAATTTAGTAATAACATTAATAATATTAATAATATTAATATAGACTGTAATATGTATGACAGTCGTACTTAATTTTATATATAATCATAATACATAAAAAGTTAGTATAGTTATAGTCTAAATCATGTTATTACTGTCAGTATTTAAGAAGATGGGATTGAAATGTTCCAAAGAGGGGCAGTCTAAATCCAAGCAATAGGTAAAGTCCCAAGATAGGGTGGGGATCAGTGACCCGTAAGCCTTGAGGGTATAGACCCAAGAGAGTTAAGGGCTTGGACGTGTAAACTTTGAGGGAACCTATTGTAGTTGGTCTCTAAGCGCTTTGGTAACATACACATCCTCCTTCCTTAAAGCTGAAGTAGTAACTGTGTGTGTGAAAAGTGGACCTGTATCCGTATGCACAACACTTCAATTAAGTCATTACATGCATGGTTAGACAGATATAAACATGAATATGAAAACCATAACAAATCAACCCATTGCCTTCTAAAAGATGCAAGTATAAGATTGCTCTCAGATTTGTATAAGCAATCCAGTGACTAGACAACATCAAGACGAAGGATTTTAATCTATATGAGCATGATGAATGCTAGATGGATGCAATATTAATCCAACAAGATTTAAGCAATAAATGAGATAGATGATCTAAATATGTATGCAATATTCTCAATGAACCTAGAGCAACCAATGGCTAAGATCAAATGATGATGAGCGGTCAAGATTTTCCAAGAGGAAGCACAATCCAGGTGAATTGATGTGATTGGATGCTTTTCTCAGTTTTAAAGGAAATTGAACTAAAAATAAGATAAAATCAGAAAACACTGATTTATTCTCTATTTCATTCAATTTTAATATTTAATTGTTATAATTGCTTTCTCTGAGATTATTTATCAATTTTTAATTTGTTTTTCAAGATTATCTCCAATTGATTTCTTTTCTCAAATTTTTAATTCTTTCTTGGTCAATTAATTCCTTTTTTTGATTTATTTCCATTTTTGAAGATTTGATGGCAAATTGATTTATTTAATTAAATATGCTAGGATATTCAATTAAAATAAATAAGATAATTGTTTAAAATGATTTACTTGGAATGTTTTAATTAATTAAATAAATATTTAATTAATTGAATAAATATTTAATTAATATTGAGTGATTGATTTTGCCATGTGACATTTGATGAATAAAGAATTAATTGTGCTCAAGTTTTATTTAATTGCCTTCGGTTAGGACCTTGGTGATGTTGTCGAGATTAGGGGTTCATAGTTTAGATGACCATTTTTAGGGTATTACATTTGCCCCTCTTTGAATTAAAGTGTGAGCAGCACGTTGGTTCAAAGAATAGTTGATGTCTAGGAGATGCCAGTTCTGAACTTGATTGATCACGAACTAGATGAAAAACGAGGTGTTTAGCTTGTTTCGAAGCAACAAAGCTGAATGAAGTCTGATTAAAGCAATACCGATCCCGAACTTGATTGAATTTAGGAACGATAGAAAACAAAAGATACCGAACTTGAACTTGATTGATCAAGAAGCGGATCTTACTGATCTAGAACTTGATTGATCTAGACACAGTGAGTGATGATAAAAATCGATCTTGAACTTGATTGATCAAGATACGATGAAGATAAACTGTTCAGCTTGATCAAGAAATGAATACTAAACACCTGCTTAGATTTAGTGTGATCAAAGAAACTCTTTAAACCCTTGATTGAATTTAAACGAATAATCAGCTTGATGAAAAGACAAAGACAAAGACATTGAGAGATTGATTCAAACAAAGACAAATATCAGCTTGATATGAAGCGATGAAACTGATTAACGTTAAGAGATTGATTTAGACAAAGACAAATATCAGCTTGATATGAAGCGATGAAACTGATATGCCCCTAGAGATTGATTTGGTTCAGATGATCGAGAAATCTCAACTTGATATAAAGCGATGAAGTTGAGATGCCCCTAGCGATGAGGTCTTATTTGATTTTCTTTAGTTGAAAAGATTTTTTCTCAACTTTTGATGACAATTTGAAAATTTTCTCGACATTTGAAGATGTGAGGTCATAAGGTCACAAGTATGCCCCCTCGGGAGTGAAATCGAAAGATAGCGAGGGTACATGATGATAGACAATTTTTGAGCGATGATAATGATTTGAGCACAAATTGATTCAGAGGAATTTTTTGGAATTTTTGCGTTGATAAGAAATTGAGCGCAAAGTTGATTGTAGAAATTAAATTGAGATTCAACGTCGATTGATGAGAAATTGAGCGCAAAGTTGAAGAGAGAATGAACTTTTGATGAAAAGCGCTAAGTGGTCCAAATTTTGTGAAATTTTGATGAGAGAATTGACGTCAGATTTCGATTTCGATCCCGAAAATGGACTCAGGACAACCGATTTACAAGCTTGTGATTTGATTTCATCGTACTTGTGTTGATGGATTATGAGATGTTGTTCTATATGCTTTATTCAATATGTATGCATTTCTTTTCAGTATAGATGAATGAATGCAAATGATTATGGATGTCTATTTTTGTTTCTTTTCATATGCAAATAGATGAATGTGAATGAGTAATGAGTAATGCAAATTTTCTTTTTTCTTGATGCAATAATATGAATGCAAATGAATGCAAATGAATGTATGAATCTATATAAGATGTTCATGTATGCAACTAACATCTCAAAACACAAGTACTCGATCGGAGAAACGATGATGAAAAAGAGACCACTTAGCTGAGAAATGATGAAGCTTCTAGCACTCATTTAGAAGATAAAGAGATCATTGTTATTATGCCGAAATCACTCTAAATTCACAAAATGCAGAATGAAATGCAAGATGAGATGCAATCCTAAACCTAGTCATTGGACTTTGAAAAGCTTAATATTCATCATTGAGCGTTTTCCAATTATAGCAGGCAGATTAGAGTTCTTTTCTTTGCATATGGAATATTAATTATCTTGTCCGCAATGACCCTTTTTTCGTTTATATCCTTGGACAGATTACGCATGGACCCGGATTGCATAATAAAGAAATTCCCTCAAAACATACAAAGAAATGATGGGAACCTCCTTGTAGCATTCAAATAAGCGGAGTCGAGGTATGTGAGGCGATTTCACCTTGATGTGAAGGCTCTTATCACAGACACCTAGCTAATTTAGATGTTTCCAGATCATTGGGATCATTCTTTCAAGCAGAAAACAAAGAAGATATTATGCCCCCAATCCTTGCTCCTCTTAGTCAAGATAGACTTCCTCGAGTTACTTAGAGGGATAATAATCGAAAACCAATATAAAAGACAACACACAAATAAAATTTCCATTCATAGTTCAAACTGTTTAGTGATTGTTTTCCTTTATGTTGTTTTGCTTGTTAACTCAGTGATAAAACTCTTCAGTAGTCAGGAGACAGGTAACTGACTCGGAGTGGACGACCAGGTTTCACTTATGTAAGGTTGACTTGGTTGATACTTCTTAGGACATGTAAATTGATCAGTCGATTACCTTAAGACTAGGACATTGATCGGTTTCAAGCCATAATGGTTCCAATGAATCAGGATGTCACAAAAGTGATTGAAATATGTGCAAGCGAAAGCAAAGATGCATGAAAGCGGGAATGCCAACGTTGCGTTGATAGATGGAGTGCTTGAGTACAAGAGGCGCCTGTTTGCCAGGTTTTCACCTGCTTGGCAGAGATGCATATATATATATATATATTTTACCAAGGTGCCTATTTACCAGGTTTTCACCAGGGCATTTTCTCTTTTTTCCTTTTTTTTTTCTTCTATTTTTTTTTAAAAAATTTCTTCAGGACTTTTTCTGTTTTTTAGGATTTTTTCAGGACTTTTTCTGATTTTTAGGATTTCTTCAGGATTTTTTTATGATTTTTAGAATTTCTTTAGAATATTTTATGATTTTTTAGAATTTCTTCATGTTTGTCCCTAGTGTCTAGCAAGGCAAAAGGGATTTTGAGCACATGAATGGATAAGCGAATGATGGTGGACGCTTTCAAGGACTATCTCACAATGTTAATCCAAGCACAAGGTCCAGATATAGCAATGTAAACCAAGGATTTTAGCGATGTAAAGAAAGGATTTTAGCGATGCAAAGCAAGGATATAGTGTAACAAAGCCATATGGTCCAAAGAAGTGGCCATGTCAAGAGGTTTGTGGAAAGCATGTTTTTGCATTTTGTCCATATCTGTTGATCAAGATCAAGGGATAGATTTGGATAGGAGGCAGATAGGATAAGCAAGATCAAAGGTAGTAATGAAGGATGTAAGTGAGCAATGGAGAGGAGCTAAAGGGTTTGATAGATAGTACATACAAAACCTGTAAAGATCCTTAACCTTGTCAAGATCAACGGTGGAAAAGGGATATGAACATAGATAGAGCGGATGAGGGATAATGGAGGATGAAGGATAATGGAGGAAGATGGATAATGGATGGATGTACATGGATGGAACTTGCCCCCAATGTAAAGTGCAAAAGGATAATGGATTACGCATGACGCCTGTTTGTCAGGTTTTCATCATGGTACTTGCCCAAGGCGCCACAAGAAGTGGTTTTCACACAAGGACGAATTTATTTCTCTTTACTTTTTTTTTTCACTTTTTCATCATTTTTTTTTTCTGGAAGATAATGGAGGCATGACAGGGGCTGGAAGAAGGACCTCGACGTCTCGCTTCTTTGGATGGTACCCTTAGAATATGAGTTGCAATAGACCATGGCTATGAAGGTATGCTCAAAGATGTTGCAGGATAATGAAATGAAACTAGGCCAATAAGAGGGATGGAAGGGTGAAAAAGAGGTGTTTGATAATGAATGGGATGTTGGAAGAATTGTGTATGGCTAGATTGAAATTTTGGAAAGATCAACATTGGCACACATCTTGAGGGATGGTGGACATATGGAAGAGAAGTGAATCTCAGATTTCGAGCTTTGGATGGAGGAAAGGTTACAAATTTTGGGGCATAAGAACCCAAAATGGATGAAGGAGGTGATGGAGGAATAGACTCGGAAGGTTTGGGTGGAGGAACAACAATTTTGAATGCCAATTTTGATTTTTCTTTAGACTGTTGTACTTCAAGCAGCCGCTTAGGGATCCACATGGTTTTTGATTTTTCATGCTTTTGTAGTTCCTTAGAGTGCATTGCTTGTACAAGTGTCTTAGGAACCCATATAACTTTTGACTTTTCTTCTTTCTTTATGGGCCTTTGTGGCATTTTGTATTTTTCTTTTTCTTTTTGGATCATATTTTTCTTTTTTTTGACATGTTGATTAGATGGGACATGTTGATCCTTGAATACATGTGGATTGCTTGATTTATGACTTTTATGCTTGGCATCCAAATTGCTTGGAGGGAGAAAAGAATGTGTGGATGGATATGAATGATATGGATGTATTTTGGATGGATGGAAGGTACTTGAAGACGTGTGCCTTTGTTGATCCTTCATAAGGGATGGAGGGATATAGGGACCTAGAATGGATGGAAGCGATGATGGGGAAAGCGTGTATTTGGATTTAATCGGAGAAATGTAGGATTTATGAGAGATACCAACATCTTGAGAAATGTCCCTGAGGCCATGACCTTTAACTTTTTCTTTAATATGGAAGGGTTCTTGCTTGTTGAGATCTACCCCTTTGCCTTTATAAATATTTTGACTTGTAGGATACACTTTGCTTTGGAAGGAAGGCATGAGTCCATTATGAGATGGAGGTGGAATGTAAGGAATGATAGGATCACGAGAGGGATTTGTAGGCATGTGTCATAACCCCTCTTTGGACATTGGATTAAATAAATACGATAATTAAAACATTTATTAATTAACATTTAATGATATTGGAAAATCGTCTCATTTATGAGACTTCACGATTTTCCTCTAATATATGATTATTAATGTTTATTATTTGTTATGATTATTATTTATTATTATTGTTTTATTTTAATGTAACGTTCATATTTCAATTATTAATATTATATTAACTATTAAAGAAGTTTTACCATAAAATACTATTAAAACATAAAATAGATATATTGAATATATTACACTTACCATATAACGTGTTATTTAATAAATATAAAATATAAACATGAATTGTCAAAATACATTATAAGTATTATTTGGAATAATATCGTATTAATACAATGCCATTAATAGAACCGATATACAATATAAATTATTTATGCTCTCCTTAAACCACACTTAAGAAGAGCAATTAATACAATGCCATTAATAGAACCGATATCTGCTCTCCAAAGAAGTACAATTCAGATAAGCAGCGAGTGGAGAAAAGCTATGGTGCAACAACCTCAAAGGTTTGTTAATAGTTAAACAATCATAAGCAGCGATCTGTTATGGGAGACTTAGGTGTGACGTGATTAAGGAAAAAGACATAGTGCATAGCAATTCATGTATACGCAGCGATCCAAGTCATGTTGCTCGTGGGCTGGGAATTCCTTGAATAAATTTTGTGGCTGCGATTACATTAATCAAAGTTGGTAAGTAATCAAAGTATGCAAACAAATAACAAACCATATGATGGTAGACTATATGCAAAGGTGGAGACTTTTTTAAAGATGATGATTTAAGAGATGGAATTGACTTCATGATGGGTAGCGGTAATATTTTGTTCAACGTATGTAATGTGCTGACCGATTGGTCAAAGAAAGAAAAAAGACGTAATTAATATATGAGTAGTTGTAGCGATCCATGAAAGACAACTAAACGAGCTAGTATCTTATGTTTATTTTAATAAACATTCAGGCGGGGTTGTGATTTATGAGAAGATACGATTGGCATTAGTGAGAAGGTGCGATTTGTTGAGAAGTATGATTTCATCCTTAAACATAAACAATGTTATTTGTTAATAGAAATCAGGGATTATAAGGTGCAATTATCCTCCAAGAGTTGCAATTTGGAGTGATGTATTTTGTTAAACGAAAACATAACTGCAATACATGTCATTCCAATAAGGCATGACTCTTAAAATTAAACATATATATGGAAATCAGAAATAGAATGATTGGGGAAAAAAGGGGAGAGGAAGAATCTGACAGATTACGTACACCGATAAAGAAGCTTTGTATGAATGTTATTATAGACTTGTGAAGGAATAAATAAAGAATTTCATTGTAGATCTGAAAGAGAGTGTGTGTGTATTTGAAGGTGAAATAAAGAGCTCCATCATAGAAAATTTAAGAAGAAAGTATTCTGCAGATCCATACCAGATTTGTAAAGCAACTTGAAGAGGAAAAATTGATAGCATTGATTGTGAAGATAAGTTCTATCTTCCGAACTAGTCTTAGAATTTTAAGTTAAATGTTATAATGAAATGTATTCAGTTTGATAAAATTGTACTTACTAATATATTACAACTCTCATGTTAAGCTAGAATTGTTGTCTCAGGAATAAATTAAGGCAAATCCCAAATGGGGACATTACATCATGATGGATCCTTGAGGTGAAAATGGAGGATTATGACAAGGAGACGAAGGGATACTTTGATCTTGACATGGAAGAGGACCATTGGATAGAGTAGGAAGGGTGTTTGACTCTTCATTATGAATAGGACCATTTGAAAAGATGGAAGAGGCATCATGATCTTGCTTAGGAAGTGGATTAGGAATGGGATTTGGAAGGATGCTTTGATCTTGAGATGGAAGGGGGTCATCTTGGAATAAATGGAAAGGTATAATGGGATCATAATGGGATTCTAGTGAAATAGGATCATTTTATTCATTAGATGGGATTGAGGAGTTTTGGTGCCTTGATCTTGATTTATGATAGGACTTGTTTCTTCATTTTTCAGATTATCCTCTTGACATGGAGTCACTTCTAAGGAAGGGATAGGATTTTTCATGGGCGTAGGGGATTCTTGGAAGGTCTCCATATTTTGACATGATGGGGAAGCATTTTGGAAAGGGCCTTCTGGAGTGGGTATGATTGGAATTGGAGTGCATGATGACATAGGATCTGGGATTTTTAAATCATGTGAGAAACTTGTATCAATATTGACATTAACTTGGATTTCCATAGGAGATAGCCCTTGAAGGTCAACACGAGAAGCTTCATTGTTTGAAGGAGATGGTATGGATTGTTTTTGAGAAGTTTTAGGAGATGGAGGCATCATGGAAGGGATGGAGGCTACATATGGAGCCTTGCTAGACATAGGTTCACGATTTTGATCACGCTTAGAAATAGTTCCTTCTTTTTCTTTAGGTGAGTCATTAGGATCTTCAATTTCAATGACACCATTATCAATGAGATCTTGAATCTTATGTTTTAATTCTATGCAATGCGAAGTCTTATGTTCATTTTGTCTATAATATGCACAATACTTACTCATAAATTCCCATCCCCATGTGGTCTTTTTAGGTAATATGATAAGATTGTTCTTAAGAAGCTCCACCAAAGCTGACTCAATAGATTGCCCCAAAGATGTAAACTGTCTATCTAGGTGATATTTGGAGGAAATGTCTTTATGTCTTGGTGAAGGTGTCTTGTGAGCTTGTTTGAGATTTGGTCTTTGATTGTCAATTATTTGTTGGTATTTGCTTGTCAAATCATATAATTGTTTTAGCATTCCTTGAAGTTTCTCACTCTTGATATCATGCATTTGTTTTTCAAATGGAGTTATTGATTTATTTTGTTGGATTTCCATGTCATATATTTCTTTCTTGATATCTTGAAATATTTGAGCAAAGGTAGCCATGGGAATTGGAGGTAAGGTATCCATGAGATTCTTACTTTTGTCAAAAAAATTATAAGAGCTTTTGGTTTGAACAAGCATTTACAACCGACAGGACCAAGAGCTAGATGTGTTGCAGATGTCAAGATCAAATTGTTGCTAGTAGTTCGTTTAACGTAGTGATTGAGTGAAGTAACTAAGATCTGGTTTGGTTTCAGGAATGATCTATCATGTGTAAGACGTTATCTAAGTTAACTTAGGTTTGATAAGATATTTTTTTGAACTAGCTTAAAGATGATCGACAAAATCGTGCAACACAACAACAGAGGTACACTATCAAGGTTGTTTATGCTCAGGAGGATGATAACCAGTTTTAGGCTCGCTGTAGACTGTTTTGGACAGGTTTGACTATTTTGGACTGGCAAAATTAGAGACCCGTACAACAGAATTTCTGAGACCGTACGACAGTATAACAGGTTTAGGACGACAACAGTTCTGTTTCGTACGAGTTGCTGCCTAGTACCGTACGACAAATGGGTAGATCCCGAACGACAAATTATTCTGTTCAGTTCTGTCTCGTACGACACAGGATTTAGCTTTAAGTGACAAACTGTGGGTTTCGTACGACAGAGGATTGAGCTTAGGACGACAATTTAGTAGACTCGTACGACACAGGATATGGTGCAGGACGACAAATAAACAGGCTCGTATGACTGTCAAAAGGACAGAGACAAAATTCCGAGTTTTTCAATGGTTGGGTATGACGACTGAGTATAACCAATTATGAGATGGACTGATTTTTGACCAGGATAGACTAGTTTTGACACGGGCAGAGTTTATCACTGAGTTATTTGATATTGTTTCATTTGTTTTCTCTAGTTTCAGTATTTCATTTTCAGTTTCAGGGATGAAAACACAGAAAACACGCAGTATGAATAGTAACTCCAATCACAACATGCAAACCCTATGGAAGTTGGCTTAGAGAAGAAAACCTTTGCTTGCTGACTTAGGTACACACCCAATAGCTAATCAGAATACGGCTGCTGAGTCTCGCGCAATGGATTCTCAACGCCGTATTAGCCGACTCCAAACACTATGGCAAGTGTCTTGGGAGAGTTACTATCTCTCTTGCACAAAGATTATCAACCTTTCGGAGGTGAACTGGGTAGCTTCTAATTTACAGTTTTTAATTAGGAATTCCGTTTGAAATTACCCCTTGAAGTCACGCAAGCATGATTGAGGCCTATAGCCCGACAAGGTACCGAAACAAGTTGTAGTCATGTAAACGTGATTAAGACCGTGAGGCCCTACAAAATGCCTGATATGAGAGATCTCAAAGAGAAAACTCAAATAATCCCATCCTCTGAGACTTTAATCATCAGAGACCTATTTATTATAGTGAGTTGGAATGCTCAGGTCCAGCTGTACTCACTTGGGTTGTTCTCACAGGGTGATTACTTTTTCCCACTGTGACAGGCCCGCTAAAGGTACACAAATCTCAATTTTAGAAAAAGCCTCAAGGGTCTAGATTTCTGATTTTCTATAAAAGACAAGAGCATACTCTCCTACCTCTTAGATTTTTCTGAAAACATGAAAGACAGATTTGTTCATTAACCAGATAGCAATTTAAGTGCCTAAAAATGAATTTAAAGAATACACAATATTTGGTCGATTTTCTCTTTAGGCAACCTGCAAAAACAACGCATCAGTAGTCATGTTGTTTTTTTATTCTTTGACAGGCGTATGTTTGGTTGATAGATTTCTTGACAAGCGTCGTGCAAGAAATTGGTTAGGCTGTAAAAATCTCAGGCAGACAGAAGACAATTCAGAGTCAGCGTTAGCATAATCAAAATTTAAGCAAAAAAATCCTGAAAGGTAATCTGTTTTTAATCTATCAGAAAACAGAATCGTACGACAATCTTCATAAAACAGAACGACAGAACACTTTTATCGTACGAGTTAGAAATTAATACAGAACGACAAAAGATAGCATAAGTAGTGTGTCGTACGAGTTAGAAATCATCATAGAATGACAGAGTATAAAAGAATCAGTATGTCGTACGAGTGCATATTATGATTCGTACGAGAATGTAAAGGATATGATCTTGTTTCGTATGAGAAACTGCAGGCGTCAATATAATGTCGTACGATGCAGTGAAACTGCTCGTACGATATTTCGCAGAGGCTGTACGGACGAAACCTGCGGATAAACAAAAATGCTTTTGAGGCCAAAAAAGTAGTTATCTGCCCCACGGTGGGCGCCATAAATGTGTGTGTGAAAAGTGGACCTGTATCTGTATGCACAACACTTCAATTAAGTCATTACATGCATGGTTAGACAGATATAAACATGAATATGAAAACCATAACAAATCAACCCATTGCCTTCTAAAAGATGCGAGTATAAGATTGCTCTCAGATTTGTATAAGCAATCCAGTGACTAGACAACATCAAGACGAAGGATTTTAATCTATATGAGCATGATGAATGCTAGATGGGTGCAATATTAATCTAACAAGATTTAAACAATAAATGAGATAAATGATCTAAATATGTATGCAATATTCTCAATGAACCTAGAGCAAAAACAGTATAATAACAATATATTCTTCAGCCTCCAGGATTTTGAATGAGAGATGAGCCTGAATTTATAGAAAATTCAGAAAGAAACCAACGGCTAAGATCAAATGATGATGAGCGGTCAAGATTTTCCAAGAGGAAGCACAATCCAGGTGAATTGATGTGATTGGATGCTTTTCTCAGTTTTAATGGAAATTGAACTAAAAATAAGATAAAATCAGAAAAAACTGATTTATTCTCTATTTCATTCAATTTTAATATTTAATTGTTTTAATTGCTTTCTCTGAGATTATTTATCAATTTTTAATTTGTTTTTCAAGATTATCTCCAATTGATTTCTTTTCTCAAATTTTTAATTCTTTCTTGGTCAATTAATTCCTTTTTTTGATTTATTTCCATTTTTGAAGATTTGATGGCAAATTGATTTATTTAATTAAATATGCTAGGATATTCAATTAAAATAAATAAGACAATTGTTTAAAATGATTTACTTGGAATGATTTAATTAATTAAATAAATATTTAATTAATATTGAGTGATTGATTTTGCCATGTGACATTTGATGATTAAAGAATTAATTGTGTGCTCAAGTTTTATTTAATTGCCTTTCGTTAGGACCTTGGTGATGTTGTCGAGATTAGGGGTTCATAGTTTAGATGACCATTTTTAGGGTATTACAGTAACAAAGGTTGGCACTTGCATTAAGAGTTATGGAAGACAAACTTAATTATCTAATATGGTTGATGAACAATTCACTTGTCAATAATAAATTAATTGAACTATGGATAGCACAGATTTGATTCATGTTAAAACAGATTTGTCTCCTAATAAATTTAGTTTAAGTCATAAGTATATTGAAATAGATTAATTATGTTAATCAGTTAGGGGACATTACATCAAATATCAGATGTAGATGCCAAATCCTAGCTTATCAGCACTGATACAATATTATAGAACCCTCGTAAATTAAATATGCAACTTCAATCAATGAAGTTCAAACCCTTACAATGCTGATATACAACTTTAAATGCAACATGAACACTGGATCTGAATAGTTGGTTCAAAATAAATCAAATGCAATTGCTGGTTATGACATATATGAACCCTAGGTTGTCAAATAAAATTCTGATCTGAATTGAATTCATATGACAGCATTATTCCACATCAAACTGCAAATTGGAAACTCTCAGAAGTTGATTTTATTCAATTTTCAACAGCTGGAAAATTACAATTGCTGATGTAATGCATTGAAAACACAATTATAGAGTATTCAAATAAGTTGTTTTACTCACAAGAGACTGTACAGCTGTATAGCTAGCAGATCTAGGCAAATATTTTATGAATTTCTGATTTGTATGGCTGCAGCAGGGGTTTGTAGGTTGTTTTGGTCACTGGAATGAATGTTTCAACAATAAATAATAAAGGATTTGCTCCTTCCAGTGTTGGCGCACCCCAAAAATAATGTCTGATTATGTCGATTAGAATTACTAACTGATTGTATGACTGAAAAATGCTCATAAAATTCCAGGCATGACTGTAGCAGGTCTGAATATGGCTGGAAACTCCAAACAGCTGCAACAACTTTCCAAGGTTAGCAGCTCCACTATTAGGCTGTACAACACTCCCCAAGTTCAAAATTGTGGTACGGATCTCCCAAAATAGGTGGTACATGCACTAAATGATGAGCGATCAGTAATAATTCTGAAATCAGTAATTAATGTACATAAAACCTCAGAATCATCAATAAATGACGATGGCAGTTCCTCCCAAGTGTGGTGCTCATGATCTAGCAATGAAATAATGATGAACAGCAACAAATATCTCTGAAAAATCAGTGATGAAATCTTCCGAATAGCGAACACCAAATTTGCTTGCAAATCCAATTGCTCAAATCTGAAAGTGCACATGAAAATTAACAAATCAGCTCACATGCAATTTCTGGAAAGAATTGCTGATGTTGGAGATGAGGTTTTTCGTCTTCAAATTCATTCGAAGAAATCCAAGAGGTTTTTGTTTTACAAGATCTTCAAACAGCTAAGGTTTATTGTCCTTGGTTGGCAAATGAAAAAAATGCTTAAATTCCTGAAAAGTTGAATTTTGCAGAGTGAAGACAAGATGATTGAAAATGACTCCAAGTGCCACTTTATAAAGCTGTCCAATTTGGGCCCTTGAATTAAAATTTCCCTCCAAAAGTATTTAAAAATACTTTTAATTATTAAGTAATCAAAAAATCATTTTATTTCAATTACAATGATATTATTATTAAGTTGCCGCTTAAATTTGAAATTATTGGGCCCAGCTTGAAATTTGAAATTATTGGGCCCAGCTTGAAATAATATTATTAATTGTTTCCTTTGCTTTATCCTTTAGCCCATGGGAAAGGGGAATAGGCTAAAAGTCTTCTCCATGTCGCTAAAGTGGAAAAGGGTATATGACAAGGTTACTTGGAGACGGGTGCTAGTATTGGTACCAGTACGACTAGTTTTTAAAATAGGAGATGCGTTACTCGGAGATGCCATTTAATTTTTTTTTTTTTTAATAATTTCTAGAAAATATCATGACGTAGAAGTTAGAACTTTCAAAACAAGAACAATGTTACAAATGTCAAATGTTATTGTGTCAAAGAGACAAACTATCAAAGAGTTCAAAATTTACACTCATATTTCATATCATTAGATTTATCATTACGTATTGGAATTCAAAAATCTTGATAACTTGATGTTGATATGCAAACAAAAAACAAAATTGAAAGTTCAGAAATCTATTGTCTACTCTTCTACGTTTTGATCATCCATATCAAGGTCTTCAGCTATAATGCTCTCTAGATGCTCATCACTCTCAAACTTAGGTTCCTTTGATGGTAGTAGAAGTGTGGGTAATTCATCAAGGCCATCTGCTTCAACCTCTTCATCCACTATGGCTGCAACTTCTTCATCAGTTGAGATTTGATCCCACTTTGCTGAAGGACCCTCCATGTACCTAGGATCTATGCATGAGAGAAGACGAAGTGCGCTATGGATGTACATCAGTTTCGTTGCTTTCTTTGACTCTAATTGGTTCCTCTTTAGTGAATGAATAAAACCATAACATACTTCAATTTCTCTCACAAGATGAAAAGCTAGCTACTTGTGAGAGCAATCTTATTGCAAATGATTGCAATTGTGTATCAACAGATTTCAGAAGTTCCACCTTGGCAAATTTTGGGTAAATGGCTTGTGTGTGGTGATGGGTTACATATGAACTTTTGTAGTTTTCTGCCCTTTTCTCTAAGATACGCAATCCACTTGAACTTGCCAATATCTTTGAATGCATTAGTTAACGAATGCACACAACATTGTGTCCAAAATATATGCTTGTACTTTTTTTGCACCAATATACCTGCTTCTTTGCAAACAAGGGCAGCATTAGTAACAACTTGGACTACATGTGATGCATCCACCTTCCAATACCGTCACATAGCTGGTTATGAAGAAACATTGGATATTTTTTTGCCCTGAAAGTCTATTGCCTTCAAAAAATAAGGTTTTTTGCTGCATGTTACCATGATATTAAGTAGTGGACGATTTCTAGTATCTGTGTATCCATCCATAACAATACTGCATCTTGCTGTAGCCCACACTCTTTTCATTATTTTTTCTTTATCAATTAGAGTAGTACGAAGCTTTTTAGACCCAAGTGGTTTATAATAACTTCATGCCCAACTGATCCATTACTGATCGGTTGGACCATCTCACCATAGAAAGGTGAGCAAGTAGCATTAAACAGTATTCCATTTGCATAAAAGAAGCATGCAATCGCTTCATCAACTACTTTTTGATCTTGCACATCAAATAGTCTTCCAATGGGGTTTGAGCTGCCAGTTTGTGGTCTCTTGTGACATTGTTGTTCTAGTACATCTCTAGAAGATACATCTGCCTCTGACTCTCTATTTTGATTTTGAGTTGCATCAGTTTCCCTTCTTGTTGAAGCATGAGAGCTCAGATTAGAAATTTTCCCGTCAACCCTTTCTTGATCCCTAACAACATCATATTGTTGTACCTCATTTGGACAAGGATCAACCTCTTTTCCAGGTATGTGAAGGAAATGAACCCTCACCCTCGTGTAAGTACCTTGCCATGCCATTTGACAAAGCTTACATGTGATTGTTGCTGTTCCACCTGTACCTTTTTGCCCTTGAAACATGATCATAATACTTTCACAATGGGTACAAGCCTTGTTTTCTCCCACCTAACATTTTGCACGAAAAAATAAAAAAAATTAGAACTGTTTGACAAATGATAGCAAATGACAAAATCAAAATACAAAATTTGAGTTCTTGACTATGACAATGCTTAGCAAAATGTCATAAGATGCTTTCAAATGAGTCCAATTAAAAGAAAAGTATAAATGGGAAGGATTTGATGTTTGTAATTTGGATAATCTGAGATCTCTAATGCAACGTTTTAATATTTTAGGTAAGGATGTGGCTTATAAGGTCATGATTGATTTGTTAAATGTTCATATGGTTTAGAGCTGCCAATGTTAGAGCTGTGAAAAGTCAATTTATTTAAATTGCAAAAACAACTTTTTACAATATATTCATGGTTCACAAGTGTCAAAAACTTATAAAACACATTTAAGTTCTCATTTATTTAACAAATGAAGCCTATGCGTAGAACTAGAGGAATCTACTCTCCTCCTAAATGGCTTCCTTGGCTCTTGAATGGTGCATGTATGGCTTTGCGCTGGTTTGAATGGCTTCCTTGCAGTGGGTGTTTAGTGTGTAGGTAACTTTTTTGACCATTTTTAATGCATTTGAGGTCGAGAGGCCGTGGGAGACGTACGATGCGTATGGGAGACCACGGAGGATGTTGAGAGTTTTTGGCTGGCCGTCTCCTATAGACTAGGATGTATCCGGCCATGTCTCTAGTACTAGGGATGCATCCTTGTCTCCAAGATGCGTCTCAGGGGGGTCGGAAACATGTCTCCCGATTACCTTGGTATATGACAACATTCAAGCCAAATGGATTTGAAGCCACTCAAATGTGACACAAACCATGGAGGAAGAGAAAAAAGTTAGTTAAACTATGAAAACCCACAACATATTAGGTACACTTTGCATCTTTAGCATATTTGTTCAAAGTTACCCCGAGTTTCCGGGACGGGGACGACAGGGGATGGCGGGATGCGTTTTCGGGACGACAAATTTTTTTGCTAAATTTGGGGACGGCGGGGGACGGCAAAGGGGACGGCTATATAAAATATAGGAAAAATTTAAAATATATAGGAAAAATTCCAAAATTCTAAATGTTCATATGAAAACATGGATAAAGCATGCATACATACATAATATTCATATGAAAACAATAAAACATGGATATAGCATGTGTATGATACTATGAAAAGTTGAAAACATTTTAGAATGTAAATTTTGAACATACAACATTGTTAATACTCAATAGACAATATGCAATTATGCATTCATAAATCAGAATTTCAATTCATTCACATTGTCAATATGCATATCAATAGACTCGGAGGTTAAATTTTCCCTACTTCTATCGATGCAATTTCCCCCCATATTTTTCAACGGGGGTTTGGGGGCAGCGCCCCCAAGGTGGGGTCAAGGGGCAGCACCCCTTGCACGCTCCCTGTCGCGATACAGAGTGGGGTCGAGGGGCAGCGCCCCGCGAGGCCAAAAAAACTTATTCTTTAATAAAGGCGTTGGGTGTTATTTTTCTATTGACTCGCCAAGTTTGGCGATTTTCTAATCTTTGTGTCAAAATGCCCAAAGGCTACACTGCTGCCATATAGTTTCATTGTCAAAATTATGAATTAAATTTAAAATTTAATTAATGTTATCTTTTAATTTTTTTTATTTTTAATAACAATTTGAATTAATAAGGGGCCTATATTAGAAAATTTAAATAAAAAATTGAAAATACAACTTTTTAATTTTTTTTAATATTTTTTAAGGGCCTTAGATATGGGGGATGTTTGGCCGTCCCCGGGACGGATTGGGGACGTCCCCGCCGTCCCCAGCCGTCCCCGGGACGTATGGACGTCCCCCTGAGCTAGGGCAGGCGTCCCCCCGTTTCGGGGACGTCCCCTCAAAATACAGGGCAATTTGGGGACGGGGGGAAATGTCCCCCAGCCGTCCCCAAGTCCCTGAAACGTCCCCGGGACGGGGACGGGGGTTTTCAGGGCGGGGACGCGTCCCCGGGTATCTCTGTATTTGTTTTAATCAATGTATTTATCTAGGATTACCAAAGGTAAGAACGACCTAGAAAAAAGCCAAAGTCTTGATATGTATTCCAAAAATCTCACCAAATAAAAGAAGAAAACCCATGTCGGAAGCCATTCAATAGTTTAGTTTCATGACTTAACTTATCCCTCAATCCACAAGGGAATAGATCTTTTATATAATTGTTGTAGTTGTATCAGATAGATTTCACTAGCAAGTAATTTTGTTGTATTTCTCCAAGATCAAGAAACAAGGTTTTTGGAAGGGCCATTGTCGATGGATGATCATGGTTTGATACAAACCAACAACGTTTAAACATATTCAGTGGTATATATCCTGAATTTGAACAAATATTTTACTATCTTAGATTATAATGTAGTTGAACTTTTATTTAGGAATAAACTATAATGAGAGTCAATTGGTTACAACGTTTTAAGAGAGTCCATTACACTTTAATGAATGCCAAGTTAGAATGGGATGCTCATTTTTCACCTAGTAAAATCTATGTACACTAAGAATTAAGACAGGGAAAAGTTATAAGTTGCTACTGATTGAGCATGATTTTTTATATACTATAATATATTAGGATATATATTAAGAAAAATCAATGGAAATTCACACATATATTGAATATTATATTCAATAGAATTATTTATACAGAATATAAATTACCTAAAAACAATATTTGAAATTTAAAAAAAGTACGACTTTGCCTAAAATAATATGCTGGATTGGGTCCAAATTTACCAGAATTTATAATACATGTTCTAATTAATTAAGTTGTTGATCAGGATTTGCTAAGATTTTATAGAATTTTTTAGTTGCCTTTTCATAAAGTTTTTCTTGTCGTATAGCGGTGGACATTTTCTATACAGAATGCTTGGGCTGGACCCTGGGAAAACTCAGGCTCGTCCTGACGTTGTACCTGAGCCCAAACGATATTTACTGAATTTGTCTTGTGTTTCTGGTAAACCTGGTGACAGAGGAAGAATCAACAAGGCATAAGTTCTTTAAATGTTCCTTTGCAGTACCTTTTGGACATGGCTGGAGGCTCAATATAGCTATTTATTGCCCATTTCTTTTGGTGAGGGCCTGTTTTAGAGGCCGCCTTGGTTGCCAGAGATAGTAGCAAAGAACTATGGAGATGGTTGGGATGTGATAGATTTCTTTTAGAAGATAAGATGTAAGACCACCTCTTTCAAGGATAGCTCCCTTTTGGATTGACGCTAATTGAACATATATAAAGGGAATCTAGTTACACATTGTTATTGCATAATTAGTGGTTTCTGCAAACACAGAGATGCTACCTTTTGAGATTTCCATAGAACGAGGCCTTTCATTTATTTCTGATGGTGGGATGATGTAAATCTAATGTTTGTTTTCTAGTCCAGCATATGATACCTTTATGATTATCGCAATAGAAAAAAATATAGAAGATTTTTAGAAAGAACAAGAATCAAACTAGAAAGGTTCTAGGAGAATTTTCACAGGATTGTTATTGAAGAAAAGATTTGCTGACTGAGAACAGACAAAAGCAGTCACATAACTCATTGTATCGGACATCAATTCAAGTTTAATTCAATGCCTTACAAACATGGTGTCTATAAAATTGCAACAAGGTTAATGTGCATATATCCATTATTTAGGCACAAGGCTTTATTGTAAACAGCTATTACTTTTTGATTAGTAGCATCATAGATTAAAAACTTGAAATTTTGCCTGTTCTTGCAAGTAAAAGCTTCTCCTGTCATTTGTCCAAAAGTGGGGGTGATTTGTGGTCAAAAAATGGTGAGCTTTTGGTAAAATACTTTCTCGCTGACTACTCACAAGTCTAACCTGAAGACTTGCCAATCAGCACAGAACGTCAATCTGCAGCAACTAAGGCAAAATATCAGTTCATTTTCACACCCACTTTTCTAGCTCACTCCATGCATTGACAGTATTCCTTGCAATTTCAGGTGATTTGAATGGATATTTTTAGTGATTATGAGCTAATTCCAAGTTTTTTTAATGTTTGGAAATTTGGCTGAATTGCTGAGTTCAAGTCAAATTTGTGCCTGCAGAGTTTTCTTGAGCTATGGATTTTTGATCTGTGAGTAGTGTTACATGAAAAATTCAGAAATAATTGTGACCTGCCTCACTGCTGTGCTGTTTCCCAAGTCTTCGTTGAGTTTTTGAAGAAGTGATATAGAATTTTTAATATGTATACCTACTTTTTTTGGCTCCTGTTTTACACTCAAGAGGCAGAAAAATTATAGGACAGGTACAATGGAAAATTTAGTTTAGGGTTAGGTGTAGGGTATTTAAATTATTTAATAAATTTTTACTTCAAATAAAGCCATTTTGAAAAATATAATTTCAAGCCCTAAGGAGCTTTTATTTGTAAATATACCCTTAATAAAGGTTTAGGTAGAAATATATGAATGCCCCTAAAATATCAGGCTGGTACATGAGCGAGTGCCCTACTAATTTAGGGTTTTCCCATTGTTTGATTGATACATCTCTTTGGTAAAAGTAAAATAATTTTTTTTAAAACTCAGCAATTTTCTTTTGCAGATTGTTTTTAAATGTAGTATGTTTATCTATATCTCCACATACTTCATTCAACACAAGTTAGCAAAATGATTTTTAATTTTTTTCTTTTGTTGTTTTAATGTTTCCTAAGTTTTTGTTAGTTTTAATGCTGGATAGTTGAGTTCCATTTACGCCTTACTGTGATAATTTTTTGCTGTATTGATACCATGTAAATGGAATGTTAAGATGAGCTTTTGTGTACTCTTCTGTAAAGGGTAATTTCTATAATTGGTGTCTTCTTCTCATAGCATCTAGACTAAGGGCATAATAAATTTCACTACTTCTATTGCTAGAGCAATTCCTGACTTTTGTTGTTCCTTATCTGATCTTCTGTACCTTAATGATTTATGATTTCTAATTAAACTCCTGCTCTTCCAACTCTATAAAGAATAAAATAGAAGACTATTGCATGCATGGATCAGACTTAAAAGGATCAAGATGGATCTGAATGTCATGAAGCTTCCAAGAAATGGTTCTATCCTCATCAATTTTTTCACTGGAAGATGCCCATTAGACTCTAGCCCATAGATGCAAAGCTAATGTACTAACATTATGATAGAGGTTTGCCATTTAGAACAAAGTTTATGTCCTTTTATTTCCAGTGTCCAAATCATGGTGTGGGTAATTTGCATTTGAAAGGAGAGTATCATTTTCTTTCGCTTTTTTTCATGAATCATTTTAGGTTTACCTGCCAACTATTGAAATTCCTAGTTGTTCCCGAGTACAAGATTATCTCAGTGGTAATAAAGACAAGGAAATGTATGATGTGTCTGATATTGACTGAAACATGACTTTGTTGCAGATATATCAATCACTTGAAGCTGCAAGTTTGGCTCGAAACAACTCTTTTGCTGGCATGTATTTAGCTGCAGCAGGTATGTTAAGCATGCAATATAATTCTTATTTTATTTCAAGAATACTTGATCTGTCTCTAAGTGAGTGATTGGTTCTTACCAAATCTAATTGCCTTTAGCAGAATTTGCTCGTAAAGCAAGGAATTTGGCAGAGGAAGCTTTTTTCCAGCCATCCATCATGTCGCTTCTGTATTTCCCTATTGAGCATCACTTTGCTATCTACACTGTAATTAAATAACTTGACTGACACCATTCTGGGCGTTTCTTTTTTATGCAGATTTCATCCATATTTTTATTTCTGTTTGATGTATATTTCTTTTACATTTAATATAAAAGAGGCCACTGCACTCCTCTTCATGCCCACACTTACCCTTCTCACCCACTTTATATTCTTCTGTGATTCTGTGGATATACTTTAGCATGCAAATCATTATGTTCTCAGATGCTTTTTTTTTGTTGCAGCCTTTCTTCGTACCAGTTTTGCTGCACACATTCCTTGCAGCAACAAAGGAGATTATACGCTATCGACGGGAACGGAAAGTGTTCTTGAGGTCAAATGTGTGAACATGCTTCATAACATTTCTTTCATCCTGCTACCAAGCTAAGCCAATTTTGCTGTTGGTTTCTTCCAGAAATAGATAAGGTCACACATGATTCAATGGGAACCGACAAAGTTCTTTAAGTCAAACAAATAAGAGCAAATATTTAATGTCTTGTATATGACAGTGACCTTGAGGTTTTAACTTTGTTTGGTTTTCCGAATATGTATATATGTGGCTCCAAATGAGTCCAATTGTCTTTCATAGAATATAATTGTGACTTAAGATGCTAATGGGATGCAATTCTCACCTAGAAAGAAGTTTAATTGTCTGTTTGGTGCCTCCTTAATGAGAGAGTTGAGGCAACAAGTTGGATGTAGGAAATGCTTTGAACTATGAGAAAAAATCAAGTGTTCATTTTTGAATAGCATGAGTAGAGGCAACTCATACAACTAGGAATTTGTATGCTGCAAAATTTGCTGTAACATTTCATTTCATTCCATGGCTTCTCAGCTGATTTTGAACTTTTGTCTTTCCATTCCAAGTTTGTGTGGCATAGAAAACACCAAATCATCTGTGAACCAATGGCTAAGAAAACTGATGCCTTAAACAGTATGGGTTACAAAAACAATGGTATCGTGGACTGAAGAAAGGTTTTGGATATAACTTCCAACATGGCAAGGCTTTATCATCGCTTGAGTTCAGATATCCCCCTTTTCTTATCTTCTTTGTTTGAGTTAAACCACTGAACATTATCTACTATATTCAAATAGATATTTTTTCTTTGCCATCTTTTATATCGACAAAGCTGCAATAGTAAAGCAAAGCAATACATGATTTCAAGTACAATTAAGCTCAAAACCACAAAGACAGGCTGCTGAGTTTTGCCGAGTGGCATTTTTTGAAACTATGGCCAAAACAGTCGAACTTCGTTAAAACAGTAGTTTCAAAGCCAATAAGAAATCAGTTTAATCAGAGTAATAACTGTTCCCAAGCAACAGAAACAGCCAGTAAAATCATCTTTCTTTGCCATTTTTTATATTAACAAAGCTGCAGTAGGAATGCAAAGAAATACACAATTTCAAGTACAGTTAGTTCAAATCCAGGAAGATAGGGTGCCAAGTTTTGCCAAGTGGCAATTTTTGAAACTATGGCCAAAATAGTCCAACTTTGTCAAAACAGTAGTCTCATAACCTTTTTAAAGTCAGTTTAAGTAATAACTGTCCCCAAGCAACAGAAACAGCCAGCAAGAACAATGACCCAGAGGGGAAACAAAAATGTAAAAAAACACATCTAAACAAGAACCATAACACAACCAAAACAAGAAGCAGCAGAAGTTATTCTTCAATATGATGGGAGTGTTGAAGTCGACTCCCATCTTTGCAAACATCTTGTACGATGTCGTGGATGCTCTTTGTAATGTCCCCAAAATTTTGGTGAAATGAACTAATTAAATTAATTATTCTAAAGTTGTCCAAACAACTAAAACATTAAAAGGATGACTCTATTTTAATTAATTTAATTGAAAGTGACTCAAATAAAATAAATATTATTAAAAGTCACTTTATTAAATAAAGTTCTCCAGCCTATTCTAGAAGATGCTTCAAGAGGTGGAAAATGGAAACTTCTAGAAGGCTTATCGAAATATTATAAAAGGAGCTTTTGGAAGGATTTGAGGATGTTCAGATATTATTGGATTTGAGGATGTTCAGATATTATTGGATTTGATGAATTTGTCTGATTTTGCATTAGCTGAATCTTTGAGGACCCAAACCTTCGGCAAATCGATAGAAGGGCTGGACGAAACCCTAGTTGTTCTTTCTAGGAGTAGATTCGCGATGGAGTCTACACTTGTGCCAAATTTGTGAAGTCTCTGCTGGAGACAAATTTGCAGTAAGGAAATATTTGCAGAACTGAGGTATTTGATGACTATATTCTATTTGGGAAATAAGGTTTCTGTTTCCTAATAATATTAGGGAGATATATTATCTAGAGAAGTATTTGTGGCTGGGCAAATTATATTTCATATTGCCGTGAGGAGTAAATATTTGTGAAGTAAAACTATATCGTCCCTTTTAATATCATTAGTTCATTGGCCGCTGGGAAGAAATATTCCTAATGTTGGCGGAAGTAAACTTAGGAAGTATTTGTGTTGGAGGCTTTATTAATTAACGTGAGTCATAGATTATATTGTCAGGGTTCTTACAGTGATATCAGAGCTGTAATCTTGCCAGCCTGTCAGGTAACTGTTTTTCATTGAAGGTATCCAACTGCAAGTTAGATTTTTAGTTGAGTTTAATGGCTACTCTCAATGATCAGTTGAACACTTTGCTTGAATCTATGAGGCAAAGTCAAAAGAAATGGGATACATGGTGGGAAGAATAGGAGGCTACCATAGCCTTCCAAGAGAAACTAAAATCAATAGGTAAGAAGTTTGAAATCCTACCTCAGTCAAAAATAGCTCTTCTCAATATATTGGAGGAAGCAAAATATTGCCTAAGTAAGTTTGACCAATCACCTTCTAAATTGATGTGCCAAGCTTTGATTCCATTGATTCATTCTTTGGTCATGCCTATGCTCATGAGACATCATGATGAAGAAATACGACTTGCAGTTGTCACCTGCTTTAGTGAAGTCATGAGAATTACAGGTCTTGAAGCACCCTATGATGATGACGTGTTGAGGAAAACACATAAGCTGATTGTGGAAAGCTTTGATTGGTTACATGATGTCAAAAGCGCTTCCTTTGGCAAAAGAGTTTAGATTCTAGAATTTATGGCCAGAGTCAGATCATGTGTCTTAATGATTGATCTCAGATGTTATGACTTGATTCTTCAAATGTTCCATTGCTTCTTAACCAAAATCAGTAAACATCATCCAGGCAATGTTAAGACAAGTATGCCAACTATTCTGTCCTTGATCTTAGATAAGGATGATGAAATCTACAAAAAGTTGCAGTCAAACTTGATGGCCATTTGGAGGAAGGAACAGGGTGTTTCACCCACAGCTTATGCTTTCTCAAAAAGATTGGTTGAGCAGAAAATTGGGAAGTTTAAGGAATATTTGACGGGCACATAACTAATTTCTTTGGATATGAAGGTCCTAGGATCACCCAAAAAGAGCAAGAACCAAATGAGGAGAGCAGATTTATTTCACTTGTCAAGAAAAATTGAACACTTGATTACATATGTGGAGTTAATGAGGAAAGGGAACCATTGCAGCCAAGTAATGTTGAGAACTTACAAACAAGTGTGGCTACAAAATTTGAAGATGGCTTAATGCAAGAAAAAAGTATGCTTGAGTCTCAGGATGTCGCCAATGAAGTGGTCGAATCTTCATATGATGAAGAGTTGTGTGATAATGAAGACATAGCAGCAGACTTAGCCATGCATTCAGATCAATCTTACAAAGTTTATGAGGCGTCTACAAAAGAGTGCAAGAGTCTCTTGGTGGGTGACATAGAGATTATGATTGATAAACTATATGAAGGTATGGATTCTATTGGTGTTCTTTTGGTTGATCACAAAGTAGAAGATAATGTAAACATGGATCGACCCCTTAGAGATATTGTAAACTTAACTTCCCTCGATGTAGAGCATTAGATTAATATTGTGGATTCTTTGGGTGATCACAATGCATCTTCTAGTGTGATAGTTGACTCTAGTGATGACACAATTCCTAAACATGAAGAAAAATCAAGACAAAAGCTTTTGGTGTGGGAAGATTTGCAAGACCACTTGATGGTAACGGAAGATAAAATAGGTCAAGCATTATCAAGGATGGATTTTACTTAGAAGCACCTAGAAGACCTCATTTGGACAGCCCGAAGAGAGGAAAGACAAAAAGGTATGGCACAAGGAATTTCTCATATACATTTGCACTCATTCAAGGAAGCATTGACATTAATAAAAGAGGACTACTTGCAAATACTTAGAGACATGGATGTAGTGTGGTGGAAGATAAAGAAGAGGAGATGTAGATCGTTGTCTTCAATTGACTATGTCTCATCATTCTTTGCATAAATCAGAAATTCAATCCTCTATAGTAGCCACCTCTATGATGCAAAATGGCAATGCTAGAGGTATAGAAGTTGAACAAGTTGATGAAAGAATTGAAGATCTTCACAAAAAAATTCCTTGCAGCCTTATGGCATCATTTGAAGATTATTTATTTGAGACTCTACCACCTTTAATCAGTTGGGAAGAGAATGAGTCAAGTCAAAATTTGGTGGTGTTTGTTGATTCCAAAGAAAGCAAAGAGGAGGCCAAAATTCTGATTTGGGACAGCAATAGTTTACCTTCTCATTCTCATGAGTTTGCAGCCTTTACACATGGAATAACTAATGTAGAGGAGTCTACAAGTTTTGAGTATGAAGTTTTTAATGAAGAAGTGCTTGTAAACGTTGATGACATGACATAAATGCATGACAACAGTGCTGATTGTTATAACATCAGTGATATGTCTCTTCATCCTAAAGATAATGCAGCCCATAATCATGGAGAAGACAATGTTATGGAGTCACCTAATGTTGGCATTCAAGTTTGGGAAGATAGTCACGAGACATGGGTTTATGATGCAACTAGTAAGAGGTCCAATTTTGTGCAACATAGCTTAGAAGATGTAAAGAGGGCTCAAAGCATGTGTGATGAGTGGTTAAGGAAAGCTAGCAAGCTAAGTTGCTAGCTGCCCAAACAAGGCAACACTTACAAAAGGTCAAGGAATGCTGCAATCATATAGATCAGGGAATGCAACAAAGAGAAGCATATCTTCGATCACTCATTCTTCCAAAGAAAGAAGACATAGAGATGAAGCATGAGCAAGGTAAGTATGATTACAAATCAACTTTAGAAGAGTCATATATTGCATCCTTGGGTTTTCATGATGGTCACAAAGTTGAAGAATATGCAATCATAGATGAGCATAGTGACTTTATGGGCTTTACTCTTAGGGGATCAACCACTCATGAATTACTTTGGGATGTTAAAGAAGACATCTACATTACAAATTTGATGTGGCATCTATTTGTTATGATATGGCAGCTATCTACTTGTTGATTGGTGACTTAATCTTCTTTGATTTTGCATGGGTTAGTGGCAGTCCTATTTTGATTTCTAACGCACTTTCAGGTTTGGCATGGTCTACATTAGCTATTCAATGCAATGAAAGTGTGTGGCGACATACCTACTTGATGGACAATGAGTATGAGATGAATTATTTTGGGTTACATTGGTATGTTGACACCTATGACATCATTCATGTTACTGGTCTAAGTTATAACAACGATGTTGGGGGGCTGTTTGTGTTGGGTTTCTGGCATGCAGGAGTTCATTTTCATATTTTCTTGCTGGTCTACCTTCATGGATGGATGATTATGGTGACTTGAGGAGATATTTCTTCTTCATCTTAGACAATAGGATTGATGTATTGGTTTGAGATTCAGGTATTGTCATGGTTGATGCATTGTTTCTTGTGGATGTTGATGCGTTTCTTCACAACTTCTTGCATAATGTTGTTATTTTCAGAGTAGTGCAATAGATTGGTGGAGTAGTGTTCCTGATGTTGATATGGGATCTTGGTATTCAGTTTTGGCATGCAGGTGCAAATTGCTTAAGGGAAAGCAATCTATGGGAAGGAAGGACTGTAATTTCCCCAAAATTTTGGTGAAATGAATTATTCTAAAGTTGTCCAGATAACTAAAATATTAAAATGATAACTTTTTATTTTAATTAATTTAATTGAAAGTGACTTTAATAAAATAAATATTAGTTAAAGTCACTTTATTAAATAAAGTCCTCTAGCCTATTCTAGAATATGCTTCAAGAGGTGGAAAATGGAAACTTCTAGAAGGGTCATCAAAATATTATAAAAGGAGCTTTTGGAAGGATTTGAGGATGTCTAGATATTATTGGATTTGATGAATTTGTCTGATTTTGCATTAGCTGGATCTCTGAGGATGCAAACTTTCAAGAGATCAATAGAAGGGCTGGACGAAACCCTAGTTCTTCTTGGGAGTGGATTCGTGACAGATTCTACACTTGTGCCAAGTTTGTGAAGTCTTTGCGGGAGACAAATTTGTAGTAAGGAAATATTTGCAAAACTGAGGTATTTGATGACTATATTCTATTTGGGAAATAAGGTTACTGTTTCCTAATAATATTAGGGAGATATATTATCTGCCGAATGTAAAAGAGAGTTTGTTGGTTTTCTTAAATAATTATTCGCAGATATTCTTGGTTGGAGAAATATTTGTGGCTGGGTGATTATATTTCATATTGCTGTGAGGAGTAAATGTTTGTGAAGTAAACTATATCAGACCCTTTAATATCATTAGTTTATTGGCCACTAGGAAGAAATATTTCTACTGTTGGTGGAAGTAAACTTAGGAAGTATGTGTCAGAGGCTGTATTAATTAACGTGAGTCATAGATTATATCGTCGGGGTTCTTGCACTCTTGATATACTGAATTTTTAATATAATTAATAGCATACTCATATTAGAAAGCATGCTTGCAGAGGTGTTGATATTGCCAATTTTCTTACTGATGTTTGCTTGATCTTTTTCCATCTGCTTCATTTGCAGTTTCTTCCAACTTAGACTTATGTTGGGTCAAGTCTGCCTTGGCATGGAGTGTCTCCTGGTGTAGCTTGGACAAGGAAGTCATTTGGATAAACATGTAATTGTTGAATAACAAATCCATGAGGAGTGCATTCATCATTTAGAAAAGATAAAAGAAACTTTCAAATGGCTGAAGGAATCGGTAACGTAAAAGACTCAAAATGAGACTAATAGAAGTGTGAAATCCAAATATTACTTCTTTCCAAGAAATCTTTTGACCAAACGTGGCCGGGATGTCACTGTGGATAGTAGCTCAAATGTATTTAACAATTGTACAAAACCCAATAACATTTTTAATAATTTCATGGCTACACGTCCAGCCATATCTATAACATGGACTTAACATGACTTACCCATTAAGCTTAGGGGTTTCTTCATCAACCATGGAGAAAAGAGATTTCTCTAGTTCATTTGATGATAGTGTTTACTCTCCTCATTGATAAAACGAGTACTTGAAATGATGAATGAAATTAATTTGCATACAAGATAGAGGAGTACAAGTATATCTTTATTTGCACACAAATTTATTATAGAAGTAGAACGAAGATGGTCAGGCAAGTATCAAAGTTGATCATACTAGATCATACTGCTTTTTTTGATGATACAAAATCTATTTAGAAGACCCGACAGTCACTAAGGGAAGACAATTGTCCACCAACTAGCATTTATAACTACTTAGAGCCAACAAACAATTAATACAAAGTTAGATAAACAATATTATCGAAACGTAATAAAAGTATTGAATATTGACTACATTACCTCCCCCCAAAAGAAAGATTCATCTTTGAGATGACAAGGAAAATAATTAAGCATCAAGTAACATCAAGGAAGATTATCCAATTTGAGGACCATATTGTAGACGAAGATTTGTGGGCAAACTTGAAAGCATAATTTGCAAACTTGGATTTGTAGATTATTTGGCAAATGAAATGAGTGTGGTGGTGGTTTGGGGGTAGCACCCATCGTAGGGGTCCGGGGTCATCGCTTTTCGAGTGTTTAACCAAATATGTATGCCAATATGTAAGTAATTCACTAGACAAAACAAGCATGGGATCACATTTGATTGCACCCTAAAAGTTGAGAGTTACATTCAATGGATAATTGAGCCTAGATAGTATTGCAACAAGGATGTATCTTCTTTATACTTGACTATGCATGATGTTGGAGACAAATTGTTGCTGTGAATGAAATGTATGGAAAAGGGATTTTATATGAAGTTCAAATTGTACAATGCTTCGAGGCATATGGTAGCAAGAAGCGAGATTACAAGGTGTACAGTGAAGTTTGTAGGTGGAACTAGAGACATATGGTGGGACTAAGATAGGAATGTACAATATTGGGATGTCCAAAAGATCGTAGAAGGGCATACAATAGGAGCTGGGTGAAGGCGTATGGTGTACAAGAAGTAAGATGTATAGAAAAAATTAATTGGGGTCATATGGTGGAAATAGAATAGAAGTGTATAATAGAAATTGAATTGTGTATGATATAGATTGAATGGTGTACGACAAAGCTTAAAAGATGTCGTATGATGGGCTTGACTGCCAAACCATACAATGTGATGATTAAGGGTCGTAGGACTAGTAAGATATATGTGAATCATAAGGCAAACATATGTAGTTTAAATTGTATGGATGGCAACAGAGGAGGTAATACTATGCATAGAGAGTGGTGCGATAGTAGGAATCATGGCAAGTTGTATGGTGTTTGTTTGAAGGCCATATGTCATGGAAGGATGATCGAAATTGAATATTTTGCACAAGGTGTTGAAATTTGATGAAGAGTGGTGCACACTTTAAAGAATGAAGGTTGTACTTTTGGTGTGTAATTTTTCATCTTTTTTATGTTCTTCTCACATGGGGTCCACTTGGTCTTTTGACCTTTGATTGCAAAATTTTATCCATTATTCTTCCTTTTGTCATAATTTTGCTATGGAGTTGATGTAACTTGATAACAAGCATTCGTATGCTCTAGATATTTTAATATTGTACTTTGAGACATGGTGTTTTTAATTTTGTGATCTTCGATAAAGTTAGGCGCCTGTATGGAATTGAAAGAGTTATCGTTTGCAAACCTTGTACTAAATTTGACACATACATCATCCAAAATTTTGTTGATCTTTGTAGCTTCTGTAAAATTAAAGCTCGATATAAATACTTTACAATCCTCTATTGCTAGTGTAACAAGCCACATAGATAATTTGTTTTATCCTCTGAACATGAATATAATTCCAAAATCCCTTTGTCGTTTGGTTCTATCAAGCCCTAATTCTATTTCCTACCTATTCTTTTCCAAAGTTTGAATTTGATGAATTTGCTTCCTCGTTGATTGTTTGGTTCTTCAATATATTTCCACCCTTTGTTACCAATGGAGATTATAGTCTTTTTCAAGTTGTGATTGATTTTAATTGCTACCAACTAACCTTGACCAAATAATGAAATGACCACAAAGTTGAACAAAAACGTTTGGTTATTAATACTTATCTTTTGCCCATTAGAAATCCAAGTACCTTAATAACTTGATCTACACCTACTAGTTGAAAAGTTGTGAGCCAAATAGTTAGCTTTCCTATACTTCTCCAAATGTCTTTTGAAATTATGTCCAGACCAAAGCCACCATCATCAATTGTATAGGTGAGTTTCCTTTTGAGGATCTCCATATTTACCACTGTTGGTTTTGTTGCCATGTTAATTGTCAACAATATTTAATCAATCACTTGATCGCTTGACAATGGAGGTTCAACTATTGGGTCTTCATTCTTGCCAAGTTTTAGATGGGTTGTAGCATGCAATGTATCATTGTTCGTTGATACAATATCATTTCAAAGATTAAGAATACTTTGTAATAAATCAACTACTTTAACTAGTATGGTAGTTTGAAGTACTTTCTTTGTAATATTTGTACCAAATTGTAATTGATTTGTTACTGTACTTGCATTTGCATTTGTATTTTAGCAACATTTTGGTGAACCTGACGTGAACAACAACTAATTAACCTTCTCTATTTTATGTGTTATTTTTGTAGATCGTATGGATTTTTTCCTTTTTTGTAGGTTTTGCACGGATTTCATAAAAGATCTCTTCATCACGCATTGACGGTTGCATCATTACGTAATCGCATGGACAGGGCTAGGAAATCGACCAGACAGGGTTACACATTCATGCGGAACCCATCACGCAATCGCCCTTATAGGATTACGCAATCGCTAACACAGGATTACACAATCACTCTGATATTGTCCTGCATTTGTTTTGAATATTTCTGTTCTGACAATTTTGCTTTTATTCCTTTTCTATTCTCTGATCTGTTTAATTCTGCATGAAATTGAGTAAATCTGGAAACATATTATTTTTATTGCATGCTTTTGTTATAACAGTTTATGGCACGCAAGGTACAATTCAAGATTTCAGGTGCCAAAAGGACAAAGGAGCAAAGAAGACAGGCTAGACACTATCAGAGAATTCTCAAAGCAGAAAAGAAGATACAAGATTGAGAAGACCAACTAGCCATTGACAGATACAACAATTTAGTTCTCTCATATCGAGTGAAATATGATTTGGTTAACATTGAATGGATGGTGAGAGACCTAGTTAGAGCCTCACAATCTGTTTTGCAGGTTTCTGATCAAAATTAGTTTCAATCTTTATTTTTTGAGTTATCTGGCTTTGTATCACACAATCGCCTTGCTATCATCACACAATCGATTTGTTAGTATCATGCATTCACTCTGTCAGGATCACGCAATCGATTTGACAAAATTACACAATTGCCTATGCAGGGTCGCTCAATCGTGCATGTATCATCACACATTCGTTTCTGTTAGATTTGGGTTCTTTGTTTTCTATTGATTTGATTTGACTACTAATCCTCTGTTTGCAGCCTGTGGTGAATTTACAGAAAGGATCAGATTAGTATTAGATCAATTGCAGTCATGCTCTCACACTTCATTTTTTGGTGCTTAAAATCAACATTAGTTAAAATTGACATGCATGTATAACACTTCGATTTGGGCTTAAAATTAACATTGGTTAAAATTGACATGCATGTATAACACTTCAATTTGGGCTTAAAATTAACATTGGTTAAAATTGACATGCATGTATAACACTTCAATTTGGGCTTAAAATCAACAATGGTTAAAATTGACATGCATGCCTTCACATTTCAGTTTGGTGTTTAAAATTGACATGCACAAGCGTATTCAACACCTAAATTTGGGCTTTAAAATGAACATGAATCAGGCTGCATATAGATTAAATCACATTTGATTTTCTTAAAGGAAATAACTTTTATCGTGTTTGGGGTGGACCTACTATTGCGTTAACTACCTTTCCACCCGCCTTCGGGGTCTTGGGAGAAAGGAAGGAGGTGACAACGACACTCAATTTTATTTTATTTCAAGTAGAGAGGGGTATCTTTGACTGGGGATTTCATCACCCCACAGAGGTACTTCGAATTGAGATGCATTAGGGATATCATCTCTCCCAGTGTACTCTTGAGTGGGTTTTTCAAGCCACTATATAATCATACTGGTCGGGCGGCTATAGAGTGTTGAGTGAATTCGATGTATGTGGGGGCCTTCCCTGCACCGATAAGCTCAACTAAAGTCTTAAGTGGCTTGCTTTGAGAATCCGTCGTTGGATCGAGATCCCTCAAAATTTTACAATAAGAACCAACTTAGGAGCCCAAAATCCTACATTCAGTGATTCTAGGAGTGCGGATCGTACCCCATATATACCCCTCATGTACCTTGCATTATGAGACAGAAATCCCCTGGTGATAAGATCTTCGGATCTTTGGGGTAAGAGAGACTGGCATGCCCGAGAAGTGTGTGCCATGGAGTGGAGCCAGTGCTTCCAGACTCTATCTATCCATCTTGTTTCAGTATTTTGTTGCGGGGGCCTCATTGAATGGTGTCCAATTTCCAGCCTAAGATTGTCTTCTGTGTCTTTTTATGTATCGTTGTATCAGACCAGTATTGAGTCAGTTATTTGGGCTATTTCAGGCCCTATCCTACGTATCTCTAAATTCTCTGAGATTGTTTGAAAAAACAAAAACAAAAAAAATAGTTCAGTCAGCTATATTTACCTGCAAACAATTGTTCTCAGAATTGGAAGACACAAAACTTGTCCTACACACAAAATAACTGAAAACAAAGTCCATTTTTGAAACTCAAAACTCATAGACCAATACACTTGTGACTATAGGAAGTCCTTGCATAGTTCTCATTTACGTCCTTACTATCATCCTTAGTCCTTGCATAGTCCTCATTTACGTCCTTACTATCGTCCTATGTCCTTGCATAATCCTCATTTACGTCCTTACTATCGTCCTAAGTCCTTGCATAGTCCTCATTTATGTCCTTACTATCATCCTAAGTCCTTGCATAGTCCTCATTTACGTCCTTACTATCGTCCTCAGTCCTTGCAAAATCCTGATATAAGTCCTTGCTTAGACCTCATATACGTCTGTCTTAGTCCATCGTCATTTGCATAATCATCCTACAAAGTCATAGCATGCGTCTTAATGGGTCTCCCAGGTGATGGTTTTCTCCCCTTTGAGCAACCTAATCTAGTGCCAAACGTTGGTCAACAAGAAATTATTGATGGTCTAGCTAACTTAGCCAGGGAATCAAGGAGAAATGCACCCCAGTATATAGGAGTCGAGTATGAGATAAATATCGAGTATAAAATTACCTATACGATTGATAGAGAAATTGCTGCAAAATGTCTAAGAGAAGAACTTGAAAAACTTGCGTTGCAGAAATCTCGAAATACTCAACAGGTCTCACATTCAAATCCTCAATAGAGAGTCTAGTCTGGTCTTGCATATCTCATACTTAGGTCTAGAGTCTAGCATTAGTTGTTGTCTTGCATAAGGTTCTAAAAACCACCCTCACATAGAAGTCTTAAATGCTCGTCACAAGATCACAAAAGGCAAAAGGTATAATGGACCCAAACAACGACCAGTTTGTAAACCCAACTTGTAATATGGACATATCAACTAGTCAACAGTCAAATTCTCAGGCAATGCCCACAATACACAAACTACAACAACATTTAACAGGAGAAGAAATTGAATCTGATGCCCTCCTAAATGGCACAATGTTAGCTTAAGATCAAAGAACACAAAACACACAAGAAGTTAGCGTTAATCAATCAAAAACCAAACACATGAAGGCATTCCAAAAGAGATACTAAAAGAGACATGCTAAATATATCTAATAAATAGAACAAATGATCATGAGACATCTCCAACTGCCTCTTAGCATGGCCTTAGCTGCTTCTCCCTTGTTCCTCTCCTCTCCAAGTTCCAAAATAGTGTAGCTCTCAGCAGCTTTTTGCACTATGGATGCTTATGGAGGATTGAGATTGTAGAATAGCTCTAAACATGAAATGAAAAGCTATTTTAATGCTAAAATGATGTGTTTTAACCAAAAAGACAAGATTTAGTTATGCTATGCTAAAATGCTCTCTAAAATGTCTATAGTCTAAACGCTTACAAGTTTTCAGGATCTGGATTATGAAGGAATGGACTCTATTTATAGGAAAAATGGAGCAATGGATGGCCAGGATTGAAAGGTTTAATCAAGGGTCAAGCTTGAAAGTTGGGGATCCATGTGCACAATTGGCACCAATGAAATGGTGACAAGTGTCAACACAGGATTGGGTTGAAAGAAAGGGGTTGGAGGCATTGAATGCCTGAGAAGACTTCATGGTTATCTAAAGGCTAAGGGTCAAGCCTAAATTAGGATTACCCACTGGATTAGAAGTTAATCCAAGGATAAACCTTTGTGCAAATGATTAAGAGATAATCATGGTCAAAGCATTAATGCTTGATGAGACCTTTGTGGTTGGGTAGAGGTTGAGTCAAACAAATGTTTTAACCATGTGGGAGGGTTGAATTAACCATTAATGGTTATTGGAGACTTTGGGGAATTAAGTGGTTGAAAGTTGGAAGCCTTTAATGGTTTTTAAAGACTTTGGGGTTTTTGGTGGTTGAAGGTTGAAAACCTTCAATGGTTATCCAAGACTTTGGGCCATTTGAGAAGTGACTCCATTTTGCTTAGGAATGTGACAATAATTAGGGGATGGATTAGGCTAATTAGGAAGGGGTTAGAAGAATCTAGAAGGTGATTAGATTTTGCAAGTGGATTTGGTGGGTGAGGGAAAATAAGATTTTATTAAAATAAAAATTCATTTATTTCAAAATGTGTGCAAGTTGCATTTGTAGGAAAATGCAAGTGGGGTGGGGATAATGATTTAAATAAATGTTTTATTTAATTTATTTAAAAGAGGAATAGGGGGATTTAATTAAATAAATATATTTTATTTATTTAATTGATTTGTATTTGGTTTAATGAATTAATTAAAATAAATTGAATAATTTATTTAATTAATAGAAGAATGTTTGGGGATGAATTAATTAAATATTAATTTAATTAATTGATGGTTAGTGGATTTTTAATCAAATAAATACGAAATATTCATTTAATTAAAGTGGACAGATTTGTGTGACTACAGAATCAACTCAACAAGACCCACATGTCCTTATGATCTTAGATGCAGTTATACATAGTGATAGGGACAAATATCTCTCGTTGTTATTGTAAAATGAGGCGAAATTACCTGAAGATTTTGATGTCACAAAAATCTTACCACTAGGAAATACTCTAGGTCAATATAACAGTCAAATACTGCATATAACACAAATGCAAAGAACGAACTCTAGTTTTCCTCAGAATACACCTATACAAACAAATGCCAGTTCAAACGTGAACTCTGAGTTGAGTGCATCATCCTCAACAATAAATGTTAGCACACCAACACAAACCATACCGATGATATCAAGTGTCTCAGCACCTGTTCAAACACAGATTCCTCATACAACAATTGCAACCCAACCTCCGGTTTCCTATTCTATAGGATCAACATATAGTCATCAAAATGCAAATCTAGGTCTTGCCAATACAACAAGTACAACTTAGCCAAACATGGGTTCACATATCACTTATTTCATGGTACCTAGTGGAACATACAACACACAAAATTATAATCATAGGACCTTCCAACAACCCCTAGTTATGCTACCACAAATCCTTTTGTTGGACATACATAGGCACAAAATGTACCTTTGACCCAAACATATATTCTATCACAACAATTATAGAATTTGCAACAACAGGTAACAACTATGCAAACCGGTAATGATGAAAAGAGCTACACACTACAGGACTTACGTCCTTATCCTTTTGATCACACATTATACATGCCACCTTTCCCACCACATTTTGAAACACCGAAATTCGACAGATATCGAGGGAAAGGTGATCCTAGAGACCACATTAGAGAGTTTTTTATGACATGCATATAGGTTGCAACATAAGACACTTACCTGATGAGGCTGTTTCCTAAAAGTTTGGGAGGCACAACCTTAGAGTGGTTTTCACATTTACCATCGACCATCACATCATGGGGAGAATTAGCTGAACACTTTATTGCAGAATTTTCAAATAACATTGAAACCCCAGTCACTTTAATGGACTTGTGTGCCGCGAAACAATATGAGAATGAAACATTTGCATCCTTCATACAATGATGGAGGGCTCTCTATAGGAGGTGTAAAACCATTATTCCAGAAACAAAGCAAGTGGATATGTTCATGGAAAACTTGATCCCTAAGATTAAATATCCGATACAAATGCAATATTTAACCACATTTAAACAAATCACGAAAAAAGCTCTAAAGTGTGAGAAAGGACTAGTGGAACAAAGGTCTCATTAAGTATGGCAACACCAACAATAATGATAAATCTAAGTTTTGGTCGAAAAACAAGAATGTGACCAATGATGGTGTTGTAGATGCCCGAATAGTAAATACAACTCAACCAGTTTTATCTTTAGGCAAGAGTCAATCATCAAATCCACATACGAAGAATAACACCGTATCAACAAACGTAAACGCTACGCAAAACATGAACACGAAGTACCACAGGGTATATGCTCCAAGAAGGAATTACACACCTCTAGGGGAACCTATTGAATCGGTGTTAAAAAAGTTAATACAAACAAACATGATCACTTTGCCGGAAATAAGAGTATATGAACCAAGTCCTTTCAAACCTACATGGTGGAATGATAATGATTTATGTGATTATCATCGTACTAAAGGTCACAAAATGATGAGTTGCTATAAGTTGAAAAACTTGGTCCAAGATATGATAGACCAAGGCAATATCACGATCGATACCGATAAAATCTCAGCAAAAAAAATCACACAATCTTTAAGGATCCATTTGTTAAGCACGACAAAGGGAAGGCTACTACATCAGGAACTCAAGATAATACGACTAACTACACAAAAGTCTCATATGACTATAGTATCCATGCCATTAGCTCAGGAGATGTAGTAAACAATGATTCACAAGAAACACTTGATAAAGATGAGAAATATCCAGAGATTCACAAAGATGATAACCAAATTTGCATGTTGTCAGAGGCACCAAAACATGATGAAGACAAAAATCTCTATCTCATGGACTGGGGGCATGACGAACCATTTCATTCAGGATGGTTTGAAGATGAAATTATAGAACATATCATGGATGTCAACTTACACATGAAGACTATAAGCAGGGATATAACATAAACCTTGACAACACAACATATGGTACAAACAGTTCCTGCACAAGAGATGATACAATGACCACGATCACAAGAACTCCCAGAGAAGAGATTGTGTAGTAGTTACTCATAGATCAAAGATAAATTTACAAGGAGTACCAACAAACCTACCACCAACAACAGGGACTTATAATGTTGTTGAGCAACTCAAGAAAACCGCAACACAAATATCACTGTTTGAACTACTACGTATTTCACCCACTCATAAAGCCATTCTGGACAAAGCACTTCAAGATTCAGTAGTGGACAAAGATATAGATGAAAATGCCTTCCAAACCATGGTAGGGAACTTGGCACAGGGCACCCGTATTGCATTCACAGAACAAGATATTCCTAGTGATAGACTTCTCCATAATGACCCGCTACATCTAGAAGCTTACATACATAAGAGAAGAATCAAAAGAGTATTCATAGATGGAGGAGCCGATCTCAACATTTGTACTTTAAAGCTAGTTAAGGCATTGGGATATTTTGAGCTTCATATTGATTCATCAAAGAGAATAAATATCAAAGCATATGATGATGAAGAACTTCCCTCAAAAGGTATAGTAACGCTACCTGTGCAAATAGGACCTATAACAACAAAGGTCGCTTTTCAAGTTTTGGACAGAGAACTGAGATATAACATGTTATTGGGCCGCCCATAGATTCACACCATGCAAGCAGTACCATCAAAATTTCATTAGTGTGTCAAATTCCCGTATAACTACATTGAAATCACCATAAAAGGTGATCCAAATCCATTCCAACACTGTAATTACTTGAAAGAAAGTGTGGATAATCAGGTACCAATTAATCAAGGAGCACCTCTCACTACACAAATCAAGTCATTAACAATCACAGAAACACAAAAGAATGTGCCTACAACATCTTCTTTACAGATAAAAGATATTGGTTGTGGAGAGTATTCCATTTCAAGTAGCTCAAATGGACAACAATTGTCTCTCTCTCCTAGGTCTTTTGGGAAACCCCAAAATGCAGTAATGAAACAAGACAAAGGAAAGGAAATTGTCAGATACTCAGACTCATGTTCTTTCATTAGATGGGGTGATTTACAAGAAGAATCTCTAAATGAAGATGCCAACCATTGGATATACAAAGAAGAAGATGACATGATAATACCCAAATTACCTCTAGATCAATATGACAATGGGTTCAAAATGCTACAAAAACATGGGTATGATGGCACCATAGGCTTAGGATTACAGAAACAGGGAAGATTAGAACCCATTGTACCTAATGCCAATCTAGGGAATCAAGGGTTAGGATATAAACATGTGCCACATACAACACAAGCTAGACAACACACACTAGATATATTGAACAGACCAAGGATACCATCTGACTACATATCTCAAAGACAGTTGTCTACGCGAGTGTTTCCCTCTTCATCTCAAACAAGCAACCAAGTATTAACATCGCCTAATGCAAAATCATATGGTGACGATATGAGACAACTCCTGCAAGAACCTAGCATTGAGTCACACAACAATACAGTTCCTAGAAAAATCGCCCAAGAAAATGTAGTAACAGACACAGGTTTAGCACAAGCAAATGAGTCGAATCCTTGGTTATTGTCGATATTTCTTCCATGAGAAACAAATCAAGCTCCACCCAATGAATTAGATGAAGAGAGACTACAACGAATGATACCAGGCTTAAGAAGGGTAACTACTATACAAAGGAGACCAACCGATCTACAACAAAATCAGAGGCAGGAACAAGAAGAGATACATGATACAACTCCAGAAGCTGAAACATACATTGAAAGTGAGACAGACTCTCATGACTATGAATTCTTATCACTCCATTATTCTAGTCCATGAACAAGTGACATGATAAGGTATTGAAGATTGCATATAAAAGATGAAAATACACCAAGTCACTCAAACAATCAAGTCTTCATGTTATCAGAATCTGTTATGACAGAAGGGAATAATGACTTACCCCATATACACTCACACTTGATTGAATGGGGGAAAGAAGGAAAACCAACTCTAGATTGGTTTGAAAATAATGAAGCCATTGCAAAATTCCTAGGAGTCGGAGAGGGATTTCCACAAGGTGATCACAAAGCAAGATTTACTGTAGACCTGGATAGGATGACATACTTTGGAGAGGCAAGTACCTCTATCATAGAAGATACAGATCAAAATAACCATAATGGCAAGAGCGAGTTAGGTAACCTCCCTATCAAAAGAGCAAATTCAGCATTGCTTATAGAAGAAACTAAAGAGGTAAATATAGCAGAAGGAGAGGTTGTACATAACATCCACCTAGAAAAATCATTAAACAAGGAAGAAAAGGACAAGTTCATTCATTTTTTCAAACAATATCCTATCAACTTCGCTTGGTCCTATGCAGATATGCCAGGCTTAGATCCCGAGTTGGTGCTACATCATTTACGTTTGCTACCAGGAATTAAACCTTATAAGAAAAAATTGAGAAAAATGCATCCACAAATTGTATTACTAGTTAAAATAGAACTTCAAAAGCTGCTGGATGTAGGTTTCATTCGACCTATCGACTATGCAGGATGTATATCCAACCTGGTACCTGTGACTAAGCCCACAGGAGGCATAAGAATCTGCACTAATTTTCAGGATCTAAATAAAGCTTGTCCTAAGGATGATTTCCCATTACCCAATATCGATATGCAATTGACTTAACAACTAGGAATGAAATTCTATCATTAATGGATAGTTTCTCAGGATACAACCAGATTAAAATTGCACTGAAAGATCAACATAAAATGGCCTTTACCTGTCCATGGGGAACATATTGCTGGAATCTGATGCCGTTTGGACTTAAAAATGTAGGAGCAACATACCAAAGGGCCATGACAATGCTATTTCATGACATGATCCGCAACATAATGGAAGATTATGTGGATGACCTACTGGCTAAATCACAGACAAGAGAAGGTCACCTTACGGTCCTTGCACAAATATTTGATCGGTTAGAGTAGTACAATGTCAGGATAAACCCAAAGAAGTAAGTGTTTGGTGTAACAATAGGAAAACTGTTAGGGTTTATCGTGTCTAACAGAGGAATTGAAGTAGACCCTGCCAAGGTGAAAGCGATCATAGATATGAAACCTCCATCAACACTTAAACAATTAAGAGGGTTACAAGGAAGACTGTAATCCATAAGGAGATTCATAGCACAATTGGTAGATAAATGTCATTCATTCCAGCATTTACTCAGGAAAGGAGTTACTTTTAAATGGACAGAACAATGCCAAGAGGCTTTCCAAGCTCTAAAAGATTATCTTCTAAACACACCAGTGTTAGTCCCACCTACTCAAGGAAAACCTTTGTTACTATATATATCAGCGACAAACTCAGCTCTAGGAGCTTTGTTGGCACATCATGATGAACAAGGAAAAGAAAGAGCTATCTACTATATAAGTAGAACCTTGATCGGTTATGAGCTTAATTATACTCCTATAGAACATGCATGTTTGGCCGTAATCTTCGCATCTCAAAAGCTTAGACATTACATGCTGATTCACAAGGTAAACTCATTGCACGCTTTGATCCACTCAAATATATGTTAAGCAGAGCAACATTGACTGGAAGATTGGCTAAGTGGGTCATGATCCTGAGTGAGTTTGATATAGAGTACATAGACAGAAAGACAATCAAAGGACAAATTATAGCAGTCCAGCTAGCAGAGGCTCCTTTACAAGACAATCACCCATTGCTCATAGACTTTCCAGATGAATCAGTATTTACATTGACAACATCTATAATGTGGAAATTTTACCTTGATGGGTCATATACAAGTCATATATATGGAGCTGGGATTCTTTTCATCACCCCTTAGGGCGATTCTATCCCTAATTCATTTAGGATAAATTTTCCATGTACAAACAATATAGCCGAATACGAAGCTCTCCACATAGGACTTCATACAACTGTGCAGTGAAGAATAAAATAATTATAGGTCTATGGGGACTCACAACTGATTGTGAACCGAGTCAATGATGACTACAACATGAAAGATGACAAACTCCTGCCTTATAAGAAAATGGTAGAATATTACAAAGAGCATTTCAGAAAAATCACTTTCGAACATATTCCAAGGATACAGAACAAGGCAACTGATGCCATGGCTACAATAGGGTTTCTTCGAAATATGCCTAATAATGAAACTCATTTTGAGTTTATTATAGAACAATTGATGATATTGGCATATGAGACTCCCTCAATAGAATATGTATGTGCAATTGTGGGTCCAGAATCCCCGTGGTACAATGAGATATATGCATATTTGCATACTCAGTACATGTCTCCGGATTTATCTAGAAATCAAAAGAAGACTCTTATTCATCAGGCATCTAGACATACTATTATTGCTGATACATTGTATGGAAAGGGTTTCGATGGAATTCTTCTCCGATGTCTTGATGAAAATGAAGCACAACTTGCTCTAAAGGAAATCCATGATGGAATTTGTGGGGCGCATCAAAGTGGTCCACCATTGTCAAAGAAATTGCTAAGAACAGGATATTACTGGCCAACTATGGAAAAAGATGCCTATAAATATGTGCAAAAATGCAAGAAATGTCAAATGCATGGAGATCTCATTCATGCACCAGCACAAGATCTTCAACCTATTACATCACCATGCCCATTTTCACAATGGGGATTAGATTTAGTGGGTAAAATCAATCCTACTTCTTCTAATAGACACAAATTCATCTTAATAGCTACTGAGTACTTTACCAAATGGGTCGAGGCAATTCCTCTTACATACACCAATAGAAAGAAAATAGAAAAATTCATGCTCAATTGCATTATCTGTAGACACGAGATTCCAATGTGCATAGGGACTAACAATGGACATCCATTAAAAAATCAAGAAGTGAAAGAATTGTGTGACAAATTTCAAATACAACAGAGATTTGAAATACCATATTAGCTGCAAAGCAATGGACAAGCAGAGGCAACAAAGAAGACAATATTGAAGATCCTTGAGAAAGTTGTCAGTGACACAGGACGAGACTGGCATCTCCAGTTAAATCTCACTCTTTGGCCTTATAGAACAAGAGTACGCACCCCTACAGGAGCAACACCATATTCCTTGGTCTATGGTATAGAAGCAATACTCCCTATTGAAATAGAACTACCGTCTCTAAGAGTCTCCTTAAAAAACATCATATCAGAGGAAGACTATCGGGTGGCAAGATTACAAGAGCTAGAAACACTCAATGAAAGGAGACAAAATGCTTTCAATCATCTGCAAGGTTATCAGAATAGACTAAGATGGAGTTATAATAAACGAGTCCGCCCACAAAATTTTGAAGTGGGAGATCTAGTTCTCAAAGAGAACCAAAGGAACCTAGCGGAACGAGAAATGCCAAGGAAATTTGAACCTAACTGGCTAGGTCCTTTTATCATAACAAGGGTTATAGGAAATGGAGCATACAGTTTGGCTACCATGGAGGGAGATCCACTCTTTGACCCTATGAACAACATGCACCTTAAACAATATTATACCTAAGGGCTGGGTTAGTGTAGGTGGTGCAGGAGCACCTAGGCTTCATTTTCATCTCAGGTTTGATAGCAATTTTGGTTTTTATTAGTTTTAAGTTGGAAAGTTGTCTAAGATGCTTTTGAAGTTGTTCTAGGTTGTTTGGATGAGTTTTGAGCTCATTGTGTGGTTTTGGTTTGTTGTTTTCATCTTTTTGCTCAAAGTTGTCAGTTTGGTGTTGCCTGGCAAAATGATGGAAAAATGAGTTTTTAATGTGGTTTTTGTTTTAAAAGTGCTTAGACATGTCTTATGCTTGGTTTGTAGGTGTGAGTAGTGCTTTTAGTTGATTGTAGGTCTTTGAGATCAATCTTGTATTTTCTAGGCACCAAAAGTTGTCATTTAGGCATCAAAATGTCAAATTTAAGTGCTCTTGGGCATGTACCTATCCATACAGGAGGCTAACCAACTAGGAGAGGTATTTAATCTCCCATTTTAACTATTGTAAGGGTTGATCATTCGAAGTTATGAAGCATTTTGCCAACTTGCACTAGTTTTTACCTTATTTCTCCTATGTTTTGACTCCATTTGAGCAGTAGTCCGTACACCTACTGTACTTGTCCATATTGTTTTGGTATTTTCATGTTCTCTCATGTTTCTTGAAGCTTTTCCCTTTGGTGGCATTTAATTTCATCAAGTTTTGAGTTTGTAGTAAAATTAGTTTGTTTTGATAGTTTCACTGCCTTGTCTAGGAAATTGGCAAGGATGCTTGACCAACTTGGCTTCTTGAAGTCCTAAAATGTTCATGGCTTCCCAAGAACTAGTTGGTCAACTTGTAAATTATGTAAATACATGTTTTTCTTTCAAGAATGCAGGTGCAAGGAGTTTTGTGGCCATGGAGCCCTAGGCAAGTGTGCCATTTGGCTAGGGTCTTGTAAAGGTTTGATGCTTTGCTCTTCCATAGCAAATGCATTCTTCAGGTGGACAAAATTGTCTTGTTGTCCAATATTGTAAGTGAAATCTAAGAGACTTTCTAAGCCAAGAGAAGGAAGGTTGCATTTTCAGTTTGTGCAAATTGTAAACAAAAACAATGAGTCACTGTTTTAGTATTAATTTTCCCTTCATTTGTTTGCTCTCCACCATTTATTGGTGTCTGTAAAACTTGCAAACAAGAGCAAGGAAAGGTTTTTGGCCTTGCCCATGGGTTTGTGTTGCCAAGATCAAGCAATGATTCCTTTAGGCAAAGTGTAACGCCCAACAGGCTGTCACAGTCATTTATGACCGATTTTAGCATTTTAAATGATGTTGTTATTGCATTCTTCCTCTTCCACATAGCAGGTATGAAGGACAACAAACTCTAAAGATAGAGCAGTGATAGAAAAGCACCAAACAGACCTTTGCAAAGGTGTTTTGACAGTGGTAAAGTGCAGGTCACAGTGGGAAAACCAGTGAAAGGGCAAAGTGCAGTGATAAATTGGTTTTGACAATGTATGACTCATGGTTTATAATTGCCTAATACTTGTGTGTAGGGCTAATATGAATCTCTTTTGTCTCTAAATGGTAGACATGTTTACATGTTTGAATGTAATTGGTTCTTTGCAAATGATGTGTTTGTAAGAGGCAATAATGGAAAAGTTGTCAATTGTTGCACTCTCCTTATGTGCATTTTGTAAAAACTTGTTCCCTAATCTTTGAAGTGTAAATATTCTTTATTGTGGCCTAATTAGTTAGTATCATGATATAACTAAGGTTTTTTGTTTCATATTGGAGGTCTCTATCTTGAAGATTGATTTTCACCATCAAAACCCTACCAAACCCTCCTTTTTCACCCATTTTTGGGATAGTCACGGAGAAGGCCTAAGAGACCCTGAGACTTTGAAAATATTCAAGAAATCCCAAAAGGGTGTCTGAATATCAACTCCTTTTTGTCTGGAAGTCCATTGCTTGAGCAGGGTGAGCACAAAACCCCAAATGGAGGGCTAATTCCTAGTAGCTCGTTTTAGGCTTAAAACTAGGTTTTTGTCAAATCGGGTATGCCAGAGAAGGTTGCAAAGCATGAAACCCAACAAATCAAGTTGAAATAGGTTAACCTAACATGAATCCAACATATTTGGTGAGTTTGACTTCATAAGTCGGTTTTGGAGCACTTGAAAGGATGACAACAACTATGGAGTTGAAGCCCTTGGGTAACCAAGGAGAGTTTGACATAGGGAGGTGGAACAAGGAGAGTTGCTAGATTGCCTTTGAGCTTTTTGTACTCTATCCTTGGTGACAACCTCAAAAATAGTAAGGATCTATCACTTAGCAAACATACTAGCCACTTGGCAACCACCTTGCATTACCTCCCTATCAGTAGGTTTTACTTTCCACATTGCATATCATTTTATTCAAAGCACTGCATCACCTATAGTTTCTTTTTCAAATGCATCGCATCCACAAGGTTTCTGCATTTTCATATAGAAGCATCAATAAAACAAAGCAAGTGTCCTAGTTGGTCATCTATTTGCATTCAAGAGAAACAAGGGTCATCTCCTTTCTTAGATATTCAGACATGAAGTCTTTAAGGTCCTAAGGTCATTCATTTTCAACATTACCCTGTGATGATGTTTTACTTATGGTTGGGTAGTGATTTCACTATTTGAGACTTGTTAACCCAAAATCTATCAATTGCTATATCTCAAACACAATAAATCTCTAATTCATTTCAGACACCTAGTTGATCATATGACTAGTGAAAAATCTAAAATTCTACTTCAATGCCGCTGTAATTGTCACACCCAAGTAGGTTTCATTACTTACAAGTCAAGGCGAGAAAATAAAAAGAAAAAGAGCTATGCCAAATATTCATCTCAAGGCAACAAAGCAATGATATAGAGCTAAAATATCACACATACAAGTGCGACAAAAATATTGACTATGGGAATGTGCAAGTAACTCCATTAGGGCTATGAATGCCTACCGGCAATGGAGCAATATTTGAGAAATTATAGTCTATAACCTCGTCGAAGCTCTAAAAGCTTGCTGGTAGCGAGGCTCTATTTGGGATGCTTTTGAAGTTAGGATAATCCATGTAGCTAGTCATATAGGATGCTAAGGATCTTTAGTGAACACAAGAGTAGGAATTAACTCATTTGCACACACATGGGTAAAAGAAGATCAAAGTTTCAAGAACCAATGGGGAATTTTTCTGCATCTCCATCTATAAATACTAGTCATAAGTGTGCTAAGTTGAATGTTCCAAAGGACCTTAAGGATCGATTGACTACTTATCTATGAAATGTTTTGCACCCCCATTTCAATTGGTGTATTACAAAAGGCTAAACAAACACAGTTAACCTTGTTTGAATAGGAAATGCATCTTCAACATGCATATTGCATTAACATAGTTCATGTCAAAAATTCATTGTCTCCACATGCATTCTGCAAATCATCATATCATATAGGTTAGCACACTAGGGGCATAACTAAAAAAATCCTAAAAAATCATATAAAGTCCTAAAAACATCCTAAAAATTCATATAAAGTCTTTAAAAAATCCTAAAAATAATGTAAAGTCCTGAAAATATCCAAAAACAGTGAAAAACTCAAAATCCAAAATCAGTGAAAAACTCAAAATCCAAAAACAGTGAAAAACTCAAAATCCAAAAATAGTGAAAAAACTAAAAATACCAAAAACATTCATATAATGTCCTAAAAAATCAATCAAAAACATTCAAATATAAATCCACATAATCCAAAAACATCGAAAAAATTTCTTGTAAAAGAACTAAAAATCTAAAATCAATCAATCAAAAAACTTACAATAAAATATCTTGCAAGAAACAAATACCCTAGCAGTTATCCAACAAACGCTTCACACGAAGTTAACAAAGGATACGACTATCCAGTCAAACATCTGCAATCAACTGATCAAACTATCTTATCAATCGTAACATATCCATATCAAGTGATTATTATCTTGTCTTAAACAGAAGAGGATACACTCAAAATCAAACAGATCAATCTTAAACGGGGTCCACAACTTTATGAGATTAGACATTATCAACTATCACATCAAGCAATCGAGAATGAAGGCACAAGGTTAGTATAGTTGCTGAATTTTGTCCGGGTCAGTATTTATCTTTTATCATTTGGTGACAGATTATGTTCCTATGCTACTCAGGGATGTCCACAAGTGACTAGAGGATCCATGATGGGCATTATTTTTTTCTTTGTTTGCTGTTTGTGGTGTGAACCGATGAAGTTCTAGGGAAATTGCTCTAGTGGGTGTCTGTGATAGGAGCATTCAGCTATTGAATGCCACACATACCTCGACCCCTAGTGTATTTTCCAGAATGGAGGGGTTCACTCCTTGTCTGCTACATGTTTGTTTCTTCAATGAGATATCTTTACATCTTGGTTCCTTATACCCTAATGTGCTAAGCTTCATTGTTCAATAATAAGGCTCAGTGATGAATATATATTGTGCAATAAAATAAATGACACAGGTTCGTGATTCATTCAATTTCATTCTCATTTCATATGTTTCTTGATAGTCTATTGATTTCCAATCTTCTTTCTAAATCATATTCTTTCTAACATCATTCTTTCATCAATCTCTTCTTTCTTTTTTCATCTTATTAACATTTTTTCAAGGAACATTTGAGTTAAAAATTTGTTCTAGCATTATCATACCAAAAAAAAAAATCATGTAGTAACCATTGCATTCATAAGCATCATTCATATATCATGTAGTAACCATTGCATTCATAAAAATAATTCATATATCATGTAGTAACCATTGCATTCATAAGCATCATTCATATATCATGTAGAAACCATTGCATTCATAAGAACCATTCATAAATCATATAGAATCATATAGACATACATCATGTAACTAATAGCATCATTCAACATACAGGGAAAGCAAAGCATAATAGATTGTCACCAAAAACCTGCATATCATATATATAACTCAAAACTGATAATGTGTATGAATACAATAAACAAGCCCGAAGGTTCATATAGCATGATCAAAATGTCTCAACCGACACTGCCTCTATCAACAGGTGGGTCCTGCCCACTAGATCCTACCCCAGGATGTCGAGGTGGACCCATGACTCCTCCATTGCTAGTCCGTCGAGAAGTAGATCAACTCGATCTCCTCCCCATAAAGGCACTAAAACTAGGCTCTCTTTGACCCTTAGGGATAGCTCTCTCATAAGCCGGTCGATAATAAATAGCCTCCTGTGCAGCAATAAAATATCTATCTGCCTGGCTATGTGCCTCTGTCACTGGTCCGAATAGCTAATCATATGCATCCATGGTGATCTGAGCTCTCCTGACTGCCTCATCTCTCTCCCTCTGGAGATGATCCCTCTCGGTCTCTAATGCACCGTAGTCTATACGATAAGCCTCTTGCTCGACATCTCATCTGGCAACCTCCTCCTCTAGACTCTGAATCCACGCTCTGAGAATCTACGGATCATCATCATCCCTGTCACCCACCTGTCCTCCTTGTTGGTATTTTGTTTATATGGTTTTGTCATTGATGTCAACACCTATTAACACTTATCAACTCTGGCACTTTGGAGAATCGGCAATGTTCACTGACAAGCAATTGACTTATGCACAGTCACCGATATCTGGTACACCGATAGGATATATTGTCCACCGACACTTGGAATGACATGGAAAACATCTGGTTATGTCAAAGACATCATTTGGACACTTTGTCTTGGAGATTTGTTCATTGGTATATTTGTATTTGCATATTTGCTGTTATCGACAAATAGGTCCAAAATAAGCACCGACAGGCTTATCTATTCTAGATTAGCACGACACGCTTTGGAAATGATTTTGTTGTTATTGTAAATGCATTAAGCCGACATGTTGAATTGGATATTGCATCGGTTAATGATTTACTTGTAATTGTTTTATTGTAATATCTTTTAGAGCCGACCTACTAAAATTGGTCTTAGGTTATGGTATATATGTAAGATCTTATTTGTAAGATTGACAAGCGATAAGGAAAAGGAATTGTAAGAAGGTATATGCGAGATTAAGAAGAGATATACATGCAGACAACATTTGAAGGTGAAGTAAAGTTTTTGTGAAGGCAATCAGAAATACACCGGTACTAAATCCAGCATAGAAAGATGCTATTTTGAGCAGTACATCTTTATTGGATTTAACCATCCAATTGTAGTCAGTGTGACTCCTATTTGTGATTGAGCAGTGAGCTCTAGGCACTTGGCCTTTCTGCATGTGCAGACCCCATTTGTATACACATACTATTTGCAGTAGTATCATCTGATTGTGGGTAAGGTTTCCCACCATGGTTTTTCCCCTTACAGGGTTTCCACGTACAAATATTGGTGTTATATGTTGTGGACGCTATCATCTTTCTGTTTCATGCATTAATCTTTATCGGTACTACAATTAACTGATAAACTGTCTATCGACATAAAGTTTGTTTTACCGGTATTAAGCATTAAGGTTGATTAAGTTGTTTTTGGTTTGAATTTATTAGACAACTGATTCACCCCCCCTCTTAGTTGTCTCCAGGACCTAACACTCCTCCACCCTCTGCAGTAGGCACGTCCTCCAACTTTGGCATATCGTCATCATCATCACCATCCTCGTTGCTCGATGACCCTGAAGAATCATCGTCATCTCCCCTGCTAGTAGACTCAATGTCTCCACCAATGTCTATGTCCTCATCTCCCCCCTCCGCTCCTCCACCTCCCTGATCTCCCCCCTCAGCTCCTCCACCCTCCTCTCCTCCTCCTACTCTCTCCCCCATGTCTATCCCCAGCCACTGTCTAGGATGTCAAATCTGCTGTGTTGTAATTAGAACAACTGGATCAGTAAGTGGAATAGTCCTATGTCTAGCCCTCCATGAATCATACTCTGGCATAGTCCCTGGATCGGCTGCACCTCTATGCCAACCCCAAAGTAACGACTGAAGAACACCAAACTCAATAGAAGCAACTTGTGGATGTATACAAACACCCCAATTTGATACCTCCTGAGATACACGAGCAAAATAAGCAGTCACCAACAATATAACCTATACGTCCCCAAACTATCTCAGTACTCGACTTGGAAGAGACATCTGAATAATCTGCTGCGTCTCAAATGTTCTACCAATTAGATATCTCTACTGTCAGCAGAAAGGCAAGTGTACTGCATCATCCGCCCAACCAGGGCAATCTAAGTATGGTCTCTAAATAAAATGATGAAGGACATCAAGCTGATGTCTCCAGTACAAGGTGTTACCTGAACACCTGTGTCTGATACCCACTATGTACCTATAATCATAAGGCTCACCAGGCTGCAAGTCAACATGAATAATAGGTCTAGAAATAGAAATGTGCTCCCATGCCCAAGTCTGGAGCAATGTCACACCGCAACTGATAGATCGATATCCAAGGTATACAATATCGTGCATCTGATAATACACCATGGCTAGAAGGCATGGACCCCAATCATACACTCGTCGGTGCACAATCATATCATGGAGCACTCTTCCCCATCCAACTAGAAATCCATGACCTCTTCTGTCAAGCATCAACAAACCACTGACGATACTGCATAGTACGATAGTCAAATCATCATAGTCTAAACGAGCCCAAGGGATATCATACCGCCCACTGATATGCAAATCCTTTACCTCACACTCAAAAAGTGCACACAATCCAGCAACGCCATCATCATGGTCATATACAACTCTCTCACCATGAATGGGAATACACAGTATACACCATACATCCTCTAAGGTAATGGATGCCTCACCAGTAGGAAGATGGAATGAACTTGTCTCAAAATGCCACCACTCTGTCAAAGCTATAATCAAGGCCCTATTGGCTGTAACCTTTGGCAAGTGTAACACGTAATTTAAACCAAGTTGTCTAATATGCTCAATCTCCTCCTCAAGTAAATCGACATGAAGATCAAGTCCGCTGGGTCTACTCTGTCGGCAATATAATACTCCAATGTTCTCCTGCATAGAGAAAATGTTGCAAACATCAGATATCGGATCACGCAAACACAAAAATTATCAAACGCGTGACAAAAACCTTCACATACAATGAATGCGTAATGTTTTCAACCCATGCGTGACATTTAGCACTTATGCGGTACAATAACAACTTATGCGTAACATTTATCTTGAATGCGTAATGAAATGAGCTATTGCGTAATATTTACAATGAATGTGGTACAATTATAGCTAATGCGTAATAGTAAGAGCAAATGCGTAACATTAATGGCGAATGTGTAAAAAAACATAGGCTAATGCGTGATGCATGCAAGATTGAACACTGCAATTTAAAAAAAAAAAAAAAAAAAAATAGGCAAAAAATCAGGCAAAATGTTGGAAGCATACCATGCCGCCAGTCCTTGGAGGTCTCTGATACAATCGTACTCAGTCGAATAGGTGCAATCACTCTCTATAGCCAGCAATGATGATCAAATACTCAAAGGAAAGCACATAATTGACAAAGAAAACCAAGAACTTACCAAATTGCAAATGAGCAAATGAAAACCTAAATTCTCTATTTATAGCTCAAAATTATGGTTTTTTGACACCTCAACTCCTGTGGTCCCCGCTAGCTTCAAACAATTTGTAGCCTACTCAAATGATCTCGAAATTGCATGAAACTTCACATGATTGCTCGTTATATTGATATCGAAAATATGGTCTCAATTTTTGAATTTTTCGAGGGGGCATATTTACACTATACAGTGGTACCAAGGCATACTGAGGCATAATTTTTCGTTTTCTTCGAAACAATGTCGTTTTGACTTTGTCTCGAAGAGGGGCAAATGTAGACACCTAAAAATGTCTCATTGATCATGTACTAATTATTCCTCTAATTGATTAAATAATTCTTTAATTCTTTAATTAAGTTAATTAATCATATTCTTCTAATTTCATTTTCCTCATCATCTTACTAATTATTTCTCTTTCCTATTCTTTCATCATTTAATCATTAACCATTTTCTTATGTTGATTAAATATTTATTATTTAATTAATTCTGATTAATTCCCCAATTTAAATAATTTTTATTATTTAAATAAATTAATTTTCAATTTCTATCTCTAATCATCTAATCATTAATCTTTTTTCTAAATATTAATTAAATATTTATTTAATTAATTATGATTTAAATCCTTTAATTTAAAGAATCTTTATTATTTAATTAAAGTTCATTTCTAAATAATTAAATAGTTTCTTTAAATTATTTAATTAACTAATTTAATTTCACAATTCTTCTAATTTCAAATACATGTGCATGATTTCAAATGTCAAATTGGAAATCAAAGTCAAGTTCTAAATATATCTAAATACTAAATTGAATAAATTCAATTATTTGAATAAATCTCATGCAAGGATTAAATTGAAAATCTAAGTTAAAGTGCAAGCACATGCTAAATTAATTAATTAATAAATTAATTAATTAAATCATTTATCTCTCCAATCTCTATTTCCATCTTTTAGTTAGTTTTTTTTCTAATTAAAGCTTTCTTTGTCATCTTCTTTATTTCCTCAAATCATTCTTTTTCTTCATCCAGTTAGCTTTTTCTCAATCAGTTAACTCAATTAATCTATTCAATCTATTCCGTTTCACCTCCAAATCAGTAGTTCAACTATCAATTTTCATATGAGCTCACCCGAGTTCCACCTCTTGATCAATCTGTTCCACCTTTCAATCAATCTTCTCCAATAATCTATAAATTGAGCATTCAATCCTCACAATTCCTCTGAATCACGAACTTCGAATCTGTGTCATTTGCAGGTTGCCAATTCGATATGTGAGAGCCACCATACCACAAATAAGAGAAGAGCAAGGGAAGTTATACACAGTCATGGAATAGGGAGTTTTGATTGATTTACTTTATAATTCCTATTTCTTGCTATTGTGTTATTTCATTGTTTGTTTGTTTGAATTCTTTGATTAGATAGGGATTTGTGATTTTTCCTTTGTTTCTAATTGATATTTAAGGATGGATTTTACATGCAACAATTTCCATCTCTTAGTAGTTTGAATTCTTCCTCAAAAAAATTCTCTAATATTTTTTAATTAATTTAGGAGATTGGATCAACTTCTGTTTACTAGTTGATTGTTATACCTCTTAAGTTTGTTAGAAATGATCATAGTCAATAGGCTCTGTCTTCTTGGCTATTTTTTGTCCAAATCATTTCACATGCTGTGCAATCTCATGCAAAATCCTCTGATCCATTGCTTGTGAATATAGGCAACTTGTACCTTTCAACAGTAGGACTTGATAGGGGAATCACTATTCTCTTTTGATGCAATACCAATGCTTAAAACTAACTTATCAAGGGGTTCATGATTCAAATGCTTAGGTGCTTGATTCTTAGTGTTGACCACGTGGGAAACTTCAACTCCTACTTGAGTGGCTTGTATCAAGTTGCCTTTAGTTCCTTTATATGTTTGTGGCCTAGAAGTTTTAGGTTTGGATCCTTCAATCACCTCTTCTTTAATCCACAATTGTTCATGGCCTTTAATGTTATTCTCGAGTATCAAGTCTTTAAACTCTACTTCCTATTCTTCTTCATTTGTGGGTTTATCTACTTGGTCAAAGAGACCAGTCCACGCTTTGTTAGGTAAGGGTGCCTGGCTATCTCTTGCCACTCCTTACTCGTATGATTTATTGAGGAGGAATTATTTTATTTTTCCAATTGAAGTTCCAATTTCAAATTGCATTTTGACTTTGACTTGCACTCCCATTTTGACTTACACTCCAACTTTGATGGCATTCTTCGGAACAACTCCAACTTAGGAATCATACGATAATATTTTCCTTAAGTGCTTAGAATTTTCTCTTCCTTTGTCTTTACTTCAAGATCCTTAGGGATTTTCTTATACATTGCTCTATTTTTTTTACTGCTTTTTGATAACTTTCGATTCTTGTTCGGGTATAAGGGCATTAATATCTAGAGATTTGAACATCAATCTGTGTTCCTCTCTTCTTTTCGACTCCTATCCTCATAGTGTTTCTTGATCTGCTACTTTGTGTTTCACGATCATGTTCTGAACGAAGGTCTTGAAGGATTATCAAGTGTCTTGTGGGTAGTCATGGCATATGATCAAGAAATATGTTAACGTCCTCGCTTACCCATATGTTATTACAATTGACCTCTTGTGGGTTAAGCCTTCACTTGATTTTTTCGCGTACTTACTCTTTGATTGACATATCCCACAATTTTACAAAGTCTTGGGTGAATTTGCCCTCTCTTTCACTCAACCGTCCCATTATTTCGTCATTTTAACTCAACTTCTTGAAGGGCAATGATGTCAAATGTTTGTTCTCATTACTAATTAAAATCAACACTTGAAATAATGAATAAACATTAATTATACACACTAGATACATGAGTAAAATCATGTCTTTATTTTCTATGAATTTATTATAGAAGTAGACAAAAGATGGCTAGTAAAGGATCAAAGTTGATTCAAATAGATAATAATGCTTTCCTCGATGATATAAATTTTGAAGGATCTAATGATTGCCAAGAGGAAGACAACTATCAACCAACCAATACCTATAACTACCTAAAGTCAACAAACAATCAATACGTAGTTGGATAAACCATTTTATCAAAACATAATAATAGGTATTGTACAATACCTATGGATAACTTATCCAAATTCTGCCTCAACTTAGTAGAAATCTTAGTGGGGATGTGGTTTCTCACAAGTTTATTCAATTTATAGTTAAAGGCATCTTCATGCGAATCATGCATGAAAATCTCTTTGTATTGCATGAAAAACACACTCTTGATTTTAGTAAAGGAGCATATTTTACTTGAAGCAATTTAAATAGGAAAAAATGTCTGCCTTTATGTGTTTATGTTGAAGTTACTAATTATTTTTTAGCTCCTTTGTTACCATTGTTCAAGTGAATATGTGCTCCTTCGCATATATAAAGATCAAACCCATGAAGTTGTTTTACAGTTGTAATCACTGCTCTTTGGAGATTTGCATTCAAGGGAACAAACAAGAGAAAATTTATGCCCTCCTCAAGTTGACCTCTTAAAAAATATTTCTTAGTTTCTTTTCCAAGCAATTCACCTACCATAAAATCTAGGGATAGTGGTACATGTAATGCGAGCCTTTCTAGACCAATTGGATTCAACTTGCCTCCTAATAGGGTTTGAGTGTAACATTTTGAGCAACCTCAAGAACATGGATGCAATCAACACTAAAGAGGTGAGCAATATTGAGTGTGAAAGACATATTTCATTGAGAATCTTCATGCTAGTAAGGTAATTTTGAACATTGGTGGAAAGGCAATTGAAAAGAGTGGCAAAGAGATCTTGACAAATGGGTAGTCTTTAAGTTGCAAGTAAGATGGGAAGGTTTTGACTAACATAGAGTGAATCATGCCTATTGAATTTTCTTTCCTTATTAGTGTAAGAAGCTAAAACTTAAACAGTTTGAAATAAAATAGTACTTCTCGAGTAAACATGATATGGACTTTTTGTTGAATGAAGAAACTAATTGCTTCAGCTGATATGAAATTATCTAACTTTCTAATTGTACTTCAGCATTATCGAAACTAACTTCATCAGAAATAGGAAGTGGAAGAATCTAAATCTTTCATACCTTCAATTAAAATACATAATAATGAGAAACATGCATAAATACATAAGGAAGAGTAAGGATTAGAGTTTACTGAACAAATTTGCTGCCAATCTGGTATTACTCTTACAAGCCTTGACATTGTTTTGAAGAGGAAGAGCATCATCAAGGGCTTTACCTCCAACTACAGACCTAGTGGTCCCCCACACACCTTCCTTTTGGAAGTGGCGTTGCTCTTCGTGAGGTTGTAGACCAAGGTCTAGGACTAAAGCCATCTAAGCTAGGTGTTTAGAGTCTACACAACACTGATGAATACTAAGAGGGGGGGGGTGAATTAGTATGCCAAAAATCTCTGCACTTAAACACTTTACAAGACTAATAGTAAACCGGTAAAACAATTTAGCAGACAAACCGGTTAACACACATGCAAACCAAATAGCTAATAATGCATTCACCCACATAAGCAAAAACACCATAACACAAGAGATTTTGATGTGGAAACCCAAATGGGAAAAACCACGGTGAGATGGAACTCACAAGTAACTATCTGTAGAATAGGAACCAGACCGGTTAAAGTCTTACAATGTTCTTTACCAGAACAGATCCTATTAGGAATCTCAATCTCTGTTAGGAGATAAGTCCGATTAAAGACTACCTTGCTAGAGGATTTTAGATCCACAGATGTGAACCACCTTGTTAGAGGATTTACAAAAGGCTTTTGGGCCTACCCGGTTAAGGGTTACAAACTTGTCAAAGATGTGAGTAATCAACAAGTGTTTGATCTAGCTAGTAGCATAGACTGCTTGGTTAGATCCTTGATAGCTCATTCCTAATGCACTCCAGCATTACTTCAGTCTTCTACACATTCATATTCTCTCCAACTCCTCAATCACCTTAAACCCTAGCAACAACATAAACTTTTGCTATAACCACATCAACAACCTAAAACCTTAGACATGATGTCCTTATAAAGGAATATGATTTCATGTCAGTCCAATAGGACTACATAACAATTTCCTAGGTTCAATCAACCTGGACATACTTGGTACCACGACACAAAAAGCACCGTTTAGGTGTCGGCACCGTCAAACAATCGGTGGATGGTAACTCATCACAAAATGCCGGTTGGTAACTCATCACAGAGTATTACCAGTTCATATAAAATGCCAGTTGCCGGTTTGACAAAAAATGAAGACTGGTAAAAATGTGTTATGCCGCTTTAATCCCTCGTACCGCTTGGGATCCACGAACCACTTGGGGTTAACATGCCGCTTTAGATCGAGGAACACATTCTGCAAAACACCAATAGTCTAAAGACTATAATACAACATACCGGTTGTGCTCTAACTCATACATATAAAGGAGATCTCAATGCAAGTGTGTGTCCATCAATGACAATCACAACATAAACATAAAAAATGCCAACAAACACTAGCTGGTCACACACTATAGGTACCTTCTTACTAGTATGATCATTCTGACTAGTGGAGTATTTGATTCATGTGAATTGACAGTCACATGCAAAGCATTGTGCCACCTTGGCCAAGGTTTAAAAGTTTCAAGCAAGATTTGCACGCTGCCAGTGTTCACCACCCTTGCTCGACTTGTACAATCAAATCTTGAGTCCAACTAACTGATTGGTTGCAACTGAACTAGGCAAGACAATTGCTTAATGTCTACTGACACCAATAGTCATAATGACATTCATAAGCTAATAACATACACTCGAGCCAAACTGACTCATTGGTTTACTAACCAACTAACAATCCATCTACTCCATGTCTACTGACATTAACGGTCATTAACGACCATCATAAGATAGTTACATACACTCGAGCCCAATTGACTCATTGGTTTACTAATCAACTAATAAGCCATCTACACCTTGTCTATTAACACCAATAGTTATTAACAACCTTCCTAAGATAGTAATATAAAAAGTTCTATGGTTACTACAAATCATCTACTCTATGGTTGTTGACCAAATGATCATCAAAGATAATTAATGATGGCATTTCCAATTCAGCTGAACATGAAGGATCCACCACCAGGTTTCTATGACTTAACAACTTGATTTATAATGAAAATACCAGAGAGGAAATTTGAATATTCAGTTCTTTTGTTTTAACAAATTAATAGAAGTGACCTTAATGATAGTGCTGCTCTGGTTCACCAACCATATGAATAAATATACACATAACGTAAGAAAGATATACCCGTCTTCATTAGATTTGGAAGATGAGAACCATTCGACTTTGTAAAAATTATGATGTGAGATTGATATTTATATTCAAGTATCAAACCTCTTTAGTTATATTCGTTACCCGAGTGGGCTATAAGTTAAACATAGTGTATCTGAGACACCAAATCTCCATTGGAAATGGTTATGATGGATTGGTCGTGCATAATGTTAAGATAACATTCAATGATTGGTCTCATGACTACACATCGACATATGCCCAATATATAATAATATTTAAATAGAGATTGATCTCAAGATCTCATTACAACATTCTACCATAAAATAACAAGTGCCACGAAGTGGCTAGTACTTTCCGTTTAGATTTGTAATAGTAATTGAGTATGGTTTTTTTTGCAAACAATTAGCAAATACAAGAGATTAATAATTTTGTAACTGTAACTTTAATTGAATCCTAACCCTAATTAAGTTGTAATCTTATTTGTACCAATCTTAACCCTTACCCTAACCCTATTTTAACTCTAATAAAAGTCCTCTCTCTAATTCCAATTATAAATCTAATCTAAATTGAATTGTATTTGTGAGATTTTGCCAAGATCAAGGGATCAATGAAAAATACAATAGAGAGACAAAATAATGATAGGAATAAACTGTATTCTATCAAGAGAAAATACTGGTCAACTGGATCATCAAAAGTTACATACAATGAATATGAGCCTGCTTATATAGGCAAGTCTATATGGATATGTGAGCACACAAAAATGACATGTGGCTCAATAAGAAACAAGGGTAGGTAGGAAATAGGTGTGGGTACGTAGGAGAAACAATATAATATTCCACATGAGGTGGATCACCCACCGAAGGTGGAATTATCACTCCACAATAAGTGGATATGATAGAGTAGTAACAAGATCAACACCATAAAAGGTGGAAATTCTCCTACACACACTATCCCAATGTTGCACAAACACCCAAGTGTCTCATACCCAAATTACTATGAAATGCATTTCCTAAGTAAACTTAAGTAAAGTGCAATAATATCCATGATGAATAATTATTTACACCAACACCCCCCTTAAGTGCAACTTAGGGGAATGCACTAAAGTCTACAATGCAACTAAGCAATGCAAGATGGGTCCCGACTACGTGGCCATGTTAGGTACCCATGTACAAATGCAAATGCAATCACCCGTAAATGGAGAAAGAGAGAAAAACCCAATGGGAAAAAACCCTTCCCCAAAAGAGAGATGATGAAAGCACACAATGCTCTCAATGATGAATGAGAAGAACAAAACATGTCCCCCCCATAAGAGATAAGAGAGACCATGAAGCACCCTTCAATGTCGAATCTCCTGCAAAGATGGTCCAATGATGATGACCAAAATACCTCCCCATAAGGAAGAAAGAGAGCCAATGCTGCACCAATAATGTCAAAGTGTGACAAAACCAGGTACCAAGTCGACGATGATGAATCACTCGCTGCAACAAAAAGAAGATCAGGCATGGAGACAACCTGCTTTGAGCATCATTTGAATACTCGTAAATGGCAGAAATACTGGTACAATCCAAGTCTCATGGGAGCCATGCACAAATGTGTACAATCTAAGTCTCAACTGGAGCCATGCACTAAGTCTCACAAGATATTCCTAATCTATGTTTACAAGAGGATTACATCAAATAGTCAACAATGGCAAGATACAAAGAGGTGTGGCACTTTATGATAGTGCGAGTACAACATTGCTCAAGCAAGAGCATACATCATGATAAAATATTCAAATGTGGAAACAAGAAAATGATGACACCAACAAAGAAGCCCTGTAGAATACTGCAGATGAAGATGCCTCCAAATGAAATTTCACCAAGAGATATAAATGAACAACTGACCCCCCATAAAAGATCATGTTGGCACTTGCAAATAATGGCAAAGTGGACTTCTGATTTCAATTTACAACTTCTAAAAAATGAGATATAAGAGACTTCAACAAATACTGCTAGTGATCTAAACTGAGATCCAAGCGAAATACAAGTACCAAATAGGCCAAAAATGACCAATTTTTGAAAGTATAATTTCTACTTAAAATAATTGCAAACAAATGGCAGATTATGAAAGTAGACGAAAAATTATGCACTTTAAAAAACAACGGCACCTGAAAAGGAGGTCGTATGACCCCAAACGAAGCCTCTAAAGTTGTAAAATTGAGGATTAGATAGGTACAGTCATGAAGATCTGCAATTTCTGAAAAATCCATCCATCAAAATCAGAAAATTCTTCCACCACTATGAAGAGCACAAAATTATAGCCCATTTAAAAAAAAATTGCACCAAAAAAGGAGCAAAAATGAGCAAGATATGGCCTTCCAAAGTTGAAATGCAAAACTGAAAAGCTCAATGAGAGGGGCTTGCAAATTTTTTGAAAAATGATGATGTCAGTGAACAACAGGGTTAAATTTGATGTCTATATGGCCGTTGCCAAAACTTTGCCTCCCTTGCTGACTGGGCGTCTGTACAGTACGAACTGTAGATGTGGCAAAAAATGATTCACTGAAAAAGATGACGTGGCACATGTTGCTGATGTGGCGTACGGATCAAATGCGCAGGTGACATGTGGCAGACAAGATTTTGTTGTCTGCGTGGTGGGTTAGTGTGATTTGCGTGGCAAATGACGTGGCTGGCAGAGGTTGCGTGGGGCCGGGTTGGCAGGCGCGGTCGCTGGAGGAGGTAGTGCCGACCTGGGCAGCAGGGAGTCCGGTGTCGGTGCTAGCGGCGGAAGGCCAGTGACCGCATGGTGCCTGTAGGAGGTAGCCCGGTACCGAGAGGAGTTGAAAGTGAACGCGACCGACAGGAGTCCGGGAGTCCACGACGGTAGGGCGGTCAAGGCGGGGTGCACAGTGGCGTACGACACCTGCAAAAAAAGGTACTACGACCCTGCAAAATGTTGACGTAGGGTATGAAGATCGGGGGGGTGGGTCTGCGGATCCCCCCAAAAAAAGATATATATACTTTTTCAATTTAAAAAAAAAAAAATCCCCTTTCGCCTTTTTTGCAATTTTTTTTTTGAAAAATCCGAAAGTTAATTTTCTGCATAAATCAAATTATTTTTTTGCAGAAAATAATTTAATTTTTTAAAATTTTGAAATCCGTACAAATATAGCAAAATTGGCGAAATTTTTTCTCTCACCAAAATAGGCCGATTTTATAGCCAAAATTCATGGAAACGACCTCTCGGAGGCAACCATGATGTCCAAATCGCTGTATGATGCCCCCCAAAAATGAAGATCCCCAAATCCAAAAATTGAAGCCTCCAAAATATCTCCAAAAGACTAATCAATGAAGCTCTATAGGCTTTGATACCATGTGAGATTTTGCCAAGATCAAGGGCTCAATGAAAAATACAATAGAGACAAAATAATGATAGGAATAAACTGTATTCTATCAAGAGAAAATACTGATCAACCGGATCTTCAAAAGTTACATATAATGAATATGAGCCCGCTTATATAGGCAAGGCTATATGGATATGTCAGCACACAAACATGACATGTGGCTCAATAAGAAACAAGGGTAGGTAGGAAATAGGTGTGGATAGGTAGGAGAAACAATATAATATTCCACATGAGGTGGATCACCCACCGAAGGTGGAATTATCACTCCACAATAAGTGGATATGATAGATTAGTAACAAGATCAACACCATAAAAGGTGGAAATTCTCCTACACACACTATCCCAATGTTGCACAAACACCCAAATGTCTCAGACCCAAACTACTATGAAATGCATTTCCTAAGTAAACTTAAGTAAAGTGTAATAATATCCATGATGAATAATTATTTACACCAACAATATTTTTAATCTATTTGAATCCTAACCATAATTTAACCCTAACCCTAAATCAAAAGCTTTTTCCTATAAGGCTAATTGATCCTTAATCCTAACTCCAATTTAACTTTATACCTAACCTTTATCCTAACTAAATCCTTACCCTAACCATGTTTCAATTATAACCATAATTTAATCCAAACTCAAAATTTTCTTTTATAATTTTAATTAAACACTAATTGAATCACAGTCCTAACCCTAATTGAACCCTACTCCTAATTAAACTCTAACACTAAGCTATAAATCTAATCCTAATTGAACTATAATCCTAACCTTACTTGAACTATAATCCTAACCCTATTTGTAATAACAATTGAATATGTTTTTTTTCAAACAATTAGCAAATAGAAGAGATTAATAATTTGTATTGTATTAATTATAATGAATGAATAGGTAATCGAAGAACTCAATCAAACTAGTACATATAATTGTAATAAATAAATGAGAGACTTTGTAAAACTATTAATTTTATAAATTTATGTAAACAATATTTAATTTTTTTAAATTAAGAATACTATAATGCATCTAAAATTTAATATTTATTTGAGAATGTGATTAGTGAACAAATGATAAATTATACTTAAATAGTAGTAAAGAAAACAAATTTTTTTACTTGTAGCAAAAGAGATGAAGTAGAAAAAGAGATGAAATTAAGAACAATTTTTTTATATATTACATTCTATTAATATTCATTATATTATTTTTCACTGATTTTTATTTAATTATTTTTTTAAACATTGTTATTTTGTAATATATTACATTAATATTTATTCAATGAAATGATCTTCAATATTAACCATATTCTAATCTTATATTTTATTTTTATTATAAAAATGTTAATTTTATATTATTATTATTATAATTATTAGATTATTATTTTTTATTATCCTAATTACTAATATATTATATTGTTGACTTATTATATTATTATCAATTTTTTTTTTGGTCGGTAATTGATTTTGACTGGAACCAGTGAGAACACATTTTTGAGGGGCCTCATCGTTAGTTGTTACGACGCTCATACACCCTTATCTCTCCGTGATGCCTTCCTCAACCTTATATCTCCAAGACCAACACTACAGAACCATGAGAAAGGTAGCCCAACAAGGACCACAAGCCAATAGAGGTGAAAGACCCGCGCGCGTCCGATACAACACCACTAGGCATGAAAGACCCGTGTTGGTCCGACATAAGTCCACAAGCAGCACACACCGAGAAAATGGATCCGCGAGCACCACACACCTACAAGTAACATGGTACACGAGCACACCAACCCAACAGGGGTCAAGCACAGTTAGTCAAACCACACATCCACCAAGATCACCTGCATGTCCTCTAAGATCAACTGCCATAGAGTCCTCCTACCAATGTGGGATCAAATCGGTATATTCACATACTGCTTTGGTCCAGGCGGGGATTTGAATCTTGGTTGCACCACAAACAATGCAACCATTTCACTGTTACACGAATAGGTGATCCCCCATATTATTATCAATATTAATACTTTAATTATTGGAATATTTTTATTTTAAAAATTATATTACTATTTTATAATTTTTAGGACTATATTAATAATTTTTTATATTATATTATGTTATTACTCTATTATTGTTTTAATCTTGTTATGTTATCAACATTTAATAGTATTAAATTGGGTGAGCATAATACTAACCTAACCAACCAAGAGTTATTTATAAATTACTTGAAAAGTAAAAGATTTGTTACCTTGTAATGGTAACTACCAATATTTGCACAATTAATTAATAACCAATTAATTAGCATCAAAATATTTTCACCTAGTTTCAATAATAAAGGCAAAATTTATTTGTCATGGTAGTTACCTTGTAACATATATATATATATATATATATATATATATATATATATATATATATAAAGAGTTTAGATTTATCAAATTTTCACATTATCAAATTGCATGAGGATTTTAAATAATTTGAAAAGAAAATTAAAACAAACTAAATACTATTTTAATGTACCTAAAAACTTGTCAAGAAAGTGGATCTGGGAAATCCGGTAATAAGATGCAAATTATTTGAGCCAATAAGATTGAAGAAAAACAATTTCTACAATTTGAATACTTAAAAATCATGCATCTTAACTATTTAAAAATTAAAAAAAAAACATTCACAGATATAATTGATGGAAGAGCAATTAAATAATAACAAGTTAATGAAAATTGTGCGCAACAGATTGCAATAGTACTAGCCTAACGACAAATACTAATAACAATAATATATTAATCAATCCTAAGATCTCACTATATGACATTCTACTATTAACAACCTACAAAATTACATTTAGACTAATGCTTGCATGGTTATTGTAATAGCCTAAAATTGGTCATCTAAACCATGGGCCCCTAATCTTGACAACATCACCAAGGTCCTAACCAAAGGCAATTAGATCAACTTCGAGCACACAATTAATTAATTCTTCAATCATTGAATGTCACATGGCAAGTGAATTATTCTATATTAATTAAATATTTATTTAATTAATTAAATCATTCCAAGAAAATTATTTTGATCAATTATCCTATTTAATTTATTAAATATCTTAGCATATTTAATTAATTAATAAATTTGACATTTAATCATAAAAAAAAGGAATTAATTTATCACAAAAGAGGAATTAATATGCAAAGCAAGAGTTAAATTGAAAATAAAATAAAAGAATTGAATTGAGAGAGAAATCAAACTTGAGATATTATTTCTTTCTTCTAAATTGAGAACTTGAAATCAGGAAAGCAATTAAATGAATTTAATTATTGTCTAAAATTGGAACTCAAAGCTTTTGAGAAAAGAAGTTCAGTTGCATTGAAAAGACTCTTTTCTTGAATAAATTAAAGAATATGCATGGAATTACCTATTTTCATCTCAAGTGCATGGAATTAATTGAATTATATCTCTAATGCAAACTCAAACTTATAATCCGAATGCATTTCAATTAAACTATAATTGGAATCTATCTCAAGGTTAACTGAATCTGATCTCTCAATTATTTCAATTATCCTAAATTGTGCTTTTTCTTGATCTCTCTTGTGATTCTCTATAAATTCAGTCTTCATCTCTCATTCAAAACACCCTGGAGATTTATTGTTATTATGCAGTTTTTGCTCTGGAGTCATTGAAGATATTGTGCTTTCTTTTTGAGATTATTGCATCTTAGTTTATCTTTTTGCATATTTAGTTCAATTATGATTTCTTGAATTCATATAGCTTACTATTCATCCATCTAGAATAATCTTGCATCCATTTAGCTTAATATCATGCTCATATAGATTAAATCCTTCGTCTTGGTGTAGTCTAGTCACTGGTATTGCTTATACAAATCTGAGAGCAAGTCTATACTCGCATCTTTTAGAAGGAAATTGGTCGATTTGTTATGGTTTTATTATTCATGCTTATATCTATTTAACCATACATGTAATGACTTAATTGAAGTGTTGTGTCTTACAATTTGCAGATACTTACTCCACTTTTCACACACACAATTACAAATACTTAGATTTAATATTTTAATGAGAAAACAATCGATTCAATAGGTACATGCATCCTTTAGACCTTGATATGTTCAAATAATAAGCATTGAAAGAAGGGATTCACAGTTCAAATGTTAAGTATGATATTCTTTAGCAACTACAACACAAGGCAAATGTAACATGCCTAATTACTTGACTGGAGATGTGATATGGAGACGAAGGTACTATTCTGCCCCATCTTTGAATCTGCCTATTGTTATGATGATGATAATAAGGGCTTAATGACGTCTGCATTATTTTGCAGTAATGAGATATATAATGATAGCTTTTGTTGAGAGCATAACCCCCTCCATCTCTTAAGAAAATTTATAAAAATATGCCTCAACCTCCTTCGTAGTTCAAAGTCTTGGTCTTGGTGGTACTACTAACACTAACCAATGTTTACATTATCTCGACTCTTGTAGCCAGAGTATGCATAAATGTTAATCTTATGTTGTTCAAAACTTATTTAATTTACTATATATATGTGTGTTTTTACACATATGTATATATGCATTGATCTAGAATTACTCATATATATATATAAGAATATATAAGATTGAATTTATTTATTATCATGTTTTAGTTCAATTATTGCATGACATAATTATAGTTCCAATTTCCTTATTAATTTATTAAGACAATTATAGGAAGAAGAAAACCAAAACCCAACCAGCTAATTGACAAGGTCATGACTTGACAACCTCGACAAAGAAGACAACACACTCTAACCCAAGGCCACTTATTTCAATGTTCAAGTCTTGATGGTAGTTTTGTCCTCTTTAAAGGTCTACAATCTTCTCCTTGATGGTACTCTCCCTCCCTTTTGAGGGCATTAGCTATCTTGCATTCACTTAGGCACCAAAAACATAGTTAGGCCGAATCTTAGTCTTTCGTAATTCCACAAATTAAATAAAACACAATAGCCACATTAATATAAATATTCATGTCAATATTTTTCATTTCTCTGTTGTTCACATCAACTGCAATGTTAGAAATATAAATCTCTAAATTCGTTCATGTAAAGAGGGATGTAACATACTTTCCCCTTGTGAATCATCGTCCTCAATGATTAATTATTAAATTAAGTCTTATAATAAAAGTTTTTGCTTAAATCAACATGTAAAGTTTGTCAACTATTTTGATAGAGATAAGGAAATTTCTGACGGATTTCATCATAATTCTCTGAAGTGGCACTTTCCTCTTAATACTAGTCCCACTAGATGTTGCATTATATAACCTTGCCGTTACATAAGTGAACTTACGTACCTCGAGCACTCTGAGTGGCTTGATTATGACCACCCTTGGATCCTACACTTGCAAGGAGTTCTAGTCAATCATGTGGTCAAGGTCTACATAATACCTTTTAAGATATGAAACATGGAAAATATTGTGCAAACGGGCGAGAGCTGGAGGTAGAGAAATCATGTAGGCTACTAGGCTAACAACTTCTTAGACTTTGAATGAACCCATATATCTCGGTGCTAATTGAGACGATTTTTTGAATTTGATTGAACTTTTCTAGAGGCTTGACTCTGAGCAGTATTTTCTCTCTTACCTCAAACTGTCTAGGAACTCACTTTGTATCTATATATCGTTTCTGTCAATCGTTAGTTTATGATAACCTTTGTCTAATCAACTTAACATGTTCCTCCATCTTTGAGAGCATTTCAGGACCAAGGGTTATCCTATCTTCTAGCTTGTGCTAGCTGATAGGAGTTTGACACCTTCTTCTGTACAATGCATCAAATGGCGTCATCTTAATGGCTAATTGGTATGATTTGTTGTAAGAAAATTCTACCAGGGTGGATAATCCTCCTACTTGTACTGTCGGTCCATACAATACAATCTTAGAAGATTCTCTGAGACCTAGCTCACTCTTTGTGTTTGGCCATTAGTTTTTGGATCATAAGTTGAGTTGATATTCAATTGGGTGCCTAGAGATACAAATAAGGTTTGCCAAAATATGGATGTCATTCTGGCATCTCTACAAGATATGATCTTTTCTGGTACCCTAGGCAATCAAAAAATTTCTTGTATAAACTTATGTGCTATAATAGATGCTCCATCTATCAGATTACTTGGTATAAAATGAGCTACTTTGCTGAGATTATCCACTAGCACTAATAGTGCATTATGTTTGTTTCCCGACATAGGCAATCCTTGTACGAAGATCATAATAATGATTTTCCAATTTGGAATGACATGTGGTTGCAGTAGCCCTATTGGATGTTGATATTCTGCTTTTACCCTTTGACACTTTAAATAGCTTGCCATAAATATCGCAATATCCCTCTTCATTCCTTTCAAATAATATAAGGGTTTAACATTGACCAAAAGCTTGGTAACTCATCTATGTCTAGAGCATGGCGATGTATGTACCTCCTTCCAATCTAATTTCCTCAATTCTAAGGAATTTGATACATTTATTCATCCTCGATATCTCAAAAGGCCATTACGTTCCACATTGATTCCTTCATATATTGGATCTTGAGGATAATCTTGAAGAGCTCTTCTTATTAGTTTATAATATTCATCTCCTTCCATATTTTGTAGGTCTCTTGCTCTGAAATATGTTTTAACAACTACTATAGAAGATAGATGTCTTTGATGACTCAAAGAATCTTTCAATCCATTTCCTTTTCCCTTGATGTAATTGATTTCAAATTCATAGTCAGAGATCAACTCCAACCATCTTCTCTGTCAAGTGTTGAAATTGGGTTGGGTAAATATTTATTTTAGTCCCTGATGATCTAATCTGAGCTCAAATAGGTTTTCCCCATTGTATAATTTCGACACATCTGAAGGTTAGGAACAATAGCTACACAATCAAGATAATGGGGTGCTTAATTCTCTTTGTACATTTTTTTTAACTTCCTTCAAGTCTATGTAGTTACCTACCCATCCTACATGAGAGCTCCTAAACCTTATTCGGAAGCATCTATGACAACCACACTTATCCTTCAAGGTATGGCACTTCAAAATTGGTGTTATAATTAGCTTCTCTTTCAAATACTCAAACACTTCTTGACATTTTTTTTGTCCATTCAAATATTTTCCCTTTGTAGAGATAATGTGCCCTAATTATTGAACTTCTTTCTAGAAAATGGTGCACTCAGATAATTTCCCATATAATTTGTGTTCTTGAAGTCGTTGTAGGGCTATTTGCAAATGTTGTAAGTTTTTTTCTTCATTCTTAGAGTAGATTAGAATGCCATCAAGAAACATTAACACAAACTTATATAGGAATCCCTAAAAAGACTATTCATTAAATTCATATGTGTTATTGGGCATTGGTGAGCATGATAGGTAATGGTAAACTCATAATGCCCCTACCGAGTTCTAAAATCTTCTTTCAATCTAAGTTGATGATATATCGACCACTAATCTTTTGGAAAATAATTCTACCCCACACATTTAATTGAATATATCTTCAATTCAAGGTAAGAGATTCTTGTTTCTTATGGTGATTTAACACATGTTAATCTATACAGTCATAGAGTTCCATCCTTCATCCTCACAAACATCACTGGAGCTCTCAAGGTGATACCCTAGTCAAATCAATCTCTTATTGTTAAGCTATTTTAACCATTTCTTTTACTCCATAAGGTCAATGATTGTCATGCAATAAGGAACTTTGGATACACACCAGACCAATAATTACTCTCTTTGGCAATAGATTAGGCAATTCCTCAGGAAACACATCCTAGTAACCTCGAAGATAAGGATATTTTTCATTGAGAGATTCTTCCTACCTTTATCTTTGGAAACATCATCCATCTTCATAGTACGAGATGCTAGCACACCTTCTACTCCTCCAAATGGTTATTGAGTCCCATTACAAGCTTCCTAATGTGAAAGTTCTCATTTGATTGGTATCAAGGTACATTCTTAAGTAATTTGGAAATTTTTTCCCAATATGTTGACTAGCAATTTCCCTAGCCCTAGGTTTTGAAAATGGATCAGTTTTTTTTTTAATCATAGAATAGTTGAGGAAGCCATCTTTGTCTAAAAATTTCTACAAACTACTCCCAAGTAATTTTAGTTTTTTTCAATCCCATCATAGTCTTTTGTTTCTCACAATGTAGTTGCATCTCCTGACAACTAACAAGCTTTCCAAAATGCTTTGGATTTGTCCAAGTAGTGCCAAATTTTCAAGCACTTTTCCATTTCTTTCAATCATGCCTCAATGGTATCTCCAAACGTTGAGCCTTCAAATTTAGGAGGTTTAATATTTTTCATGTCTTTGGAAAATTCTTTTGCTAACTAATTCTTCTTAACAATTAGGCTTTGGGCATATAGGAGTTCTCCTTGATGCTCACTCTGAATGATATTCTCAAGCCTATGGAGGTTTTTTTTTCTTATTGAAAGATTCATGTCCATCTTCTCTGTTAACTTATGTTGTCCTACAACCCTTCTTCTAGTTTCACAAGCCTAGCTTGAGTTCCATTCATCAAATTCAGGGTTTAATCTAGGTTGGCTATAATATTTTTTGCTTATTTTGATTTTATATTATCATGTTTTTGTTCTCTTAATTATTAATTTCTATTACAATAAGAGATCTCTATTTGAGAGTCACTTTCATCATTAGTGATGGGATCTTCTTGCCCAACAAAATCAAAAGGAATAAGACGATATCCCAAAATGGAAGTAGGATGGTCTTTTTGACCTTTTGTCTCAGTTCTTTCCTCTAATACTTTCTTGGTTGTGGTTCCAAGTTCAGGATTAACTCAAATTTAGATGAAGTTTCATTTGTTTTCTTTTGGTTGAAGGGACCATCTATCCTCTCTTTTTGAAGTGCTTAGTTAGTTTCTGTTGAAGTCTCATTATCAGATGGAGACGAACAATAAGAATTGTCATACATGGTTCTAGTCATCCATACGATAATGACTTTCGGGTCACAGACCTTTTTCCATGGAGTTCTTTGGATCCACATACTATGAAACATCGATGAGCTTGGTTCCATTTTCTAGTTGAAGTGGTGGCGAGCTCCTAGGTCCAATGTTGAACTTAGTAGCTTTGATATCGTATGTAACAAGCTAAACCTTATATAGTTTGAAATGAAACAATACTTTTCAAGTAAAAAGGATATGCACTTTTTATTCTGAAAGGAGAAACTAACTACTTCAACTGATAAAGAAATTATCTATCTTATTGTACTTTATCATAATAAAAACTAACTAGCTTCATCATAAATAGGAAACACAAGAATACAAATCTTTCATACCTTAAAATTAAATAAAATAATAATAAGAATCATGTGTAAATACATAAGGAAGAGTAAGGATAAAAGTTTATTGATCAAATTTGTTACCAATCTAGTATTACTCTTACAAGATTTGGCATTGCTGTGAAGAGGAAAGGCATCATCAAGGGATTTACTTCCAACCATAGACCTAGCCTTTTGGAAGTGGCCATAACCTTCACGAGGGTGTAGAACAAGGTCTAGGACTAGTTTCCATTTGAGCTTAGTGTTTAGAATGTACACAACATTAGTTGATCACACACTATAGGTGACACAACCATGGTTCAGAGGGCCCTCAAAGAGAACAATCTGGATCATACAGCAAGAGTAACACAACGAAAGAAACAATAAATAATGTGGAAAATGCAAGATCAGACATCTGCAAAATCATAGATTCATTATAAACTACCTGACAACATGCGGGAAAACATGCAGGTTTACAGGCCTTATTACATAATACTTTATAGAAAAAATTCCATTTGAACCTCCAAGAGGTATTCTAATTACAAAACACAAATTGAAATCATCATTTATCTTCCCTTCCCCCAAAGGATCGAATACAATAATATATAGCATCTGAAACACATCCAGGTCGGCCACAAAAGATTACATTCTCCAAGACAGGAAAATGGAATGTGTAAAATAGGTTAGACCCAAAGTGTGAAGATCTCCTCCACTAAGAATGAAAATGAAGTGTGGACCACAAAGGAAGGTCAAGGAACATCGAGTGAAGTGCCAATTAGATCTGCAAGCCAAGAAAATACTCCGCAAGACAAGAAATCTCCAACTAGCCATTAAGCTCAAAACTACTCCAGGAACCAAGAAATAGACAAATCCGGAAGCGACAACTTGCCGGAAAAAGATCCAAATAAACTGAAAAATCTAGAACAAGGAACAAGAACAAGTTTGGAAGACAAAAATATGATCCGCAATGAAAAATGAACAAATTTTGGAGAATGTTGGAAGAAACACAAAAGCTGCAACACAAAAATAATCAAGATAGAACTATAACAAATATTTTTGGTTGATGCAAAATTTCTCATTGATTGAGGATGCTCCTGCATCAGACACCCCAGGTAAAAAAATATTTCCCATGAGAGGAAGCTCATGAACATTGAAAAGGATTCGAGATATAGACCCCATGCCCATTTCTGATCCAAATGTCTTCTTTGTCTGCAAGTTTCTTTCTCTTTACCTCTTCCGGTATCTCTGCTAGATTTTCCAACTTCTTCTTCTCTTCTCTTTTCTTTCCCTACTTCATACCTGCACACTATCTCTTACCACTATTCCCCTTCTTCTATAAATCTAATTCATTTCTTCCTCTGAAATTCATCTTTTCTACTACCATAACTCCAACTTTGCAATCATTCGGTACCACCTTGCTATCAGACTTATCCACAAGGTCCTTCTTCAATTCCATGCCATCCTTTGTATCCTGCTTCTCAGCATAACAACTCTTCACAAGGCTCAAGTTATTTACCTCCCTTTATTTCTCCTTCAAAGAAGCCAAAGTAAACTTCTGCCCATCCTTCTCAATAGTGATTAGGTTCCTTCTATAGTCATAGATATCTCCTCTATCAAATTGCCAAGGTCTACCCAACAAAACATGACAAGCACTCATAGACACAACATCACACAAGACTTCATATTTGTAAGGTCCAATATTAAAAATCTACCCAACACTTCTCTCTCACCTCTTTCCCATGATCATCTTTCAACTAAATCACCTTATAAGGACAAGGATTCTCAAGCCTCTTTAGATCAAGCTTCTCTACCATCTCATATACAAGATTATCAGTTTTTCCACTATCCACAATAACCTTACAACACTTACCTCTTGATTTGTGTACAGTTCAGAAAACATTCTTCCTTTGTGTAGGTTTGATCTGCTCTCTGCTCTGCAAGACTCTTCTAAACATAAGGGATTCTCCTTTCTCTTCTTCCACCATACTCACATATGCAACTCCGACTTCCTAGTCCTCACGTGCTAATAAATTCCTTGCCATTCCCTTGTTACCAGCTCCTTGAGAACACTCATAAGATCTATGTTTGGTTTCTCCACATTTGAAGAATTTACCCAAGAACTCCCTACTGCTACTGCCATTTCCTTTTCTTTGTGTCTTCTGGTCTAGTTCTTTACTCCATTTAGATTTTGATTCTTCTTCAGTAGTCTACTTCTCCATATTTCCACTCATCTGCTCTCTACTTGCTGCATATCTCTATCTTACCCTAGGGTTATTTTGTTGTCTTCTTTTCACTTTATCTTCTGCCTTCATAGCATATTGGTAAGCCTCCTCAACTGTAGAAATCTTCTGAATACTCATCTCATCCTGAATGTTAAATCAAAGTCCATTTATGTATCTAGCCACCTTCTCCCTATCCATCTATCGATGTCCAAAATTGATCATCACTTTGCAGAATTCCTCAGTATACTCTTTCACACTCATGTGCCTCCGCTTCAAGTTCTACAACTTCTTGAACAATTCCAACTCATAGTCTCCCAGAATGAATTTAGCCTTCAACCTTGCAAACATCTACCTCCACCAGGTGATTTTCTTCTCACCATTCTCCACTCTATCTCTCTGCAGCTCTTTCCACCATAAAGTGACATGGCATTTTAACTTAGTTTGTGCTAACCGAACCCTCTATGGGTCTTTAACATCTTCAAATTTGAAGTAGTTCTCCAACTCTTCGATCCAATCTATCAAATCTTCTAGATTCAATGTACCTAAAAAGTTAGAAACCTCAACTTGATGAATTTTACTTGTGCCACCGCTCTAACTAATCTATCCTCTCCCTCATCTATAGGTCCTTCAACCTCTTCATCCTCTATCTCCTATCTTGCCTCTTCGTACTCATACTCTGATTCTGGATTCCTCTGCAAACCAGCCAATGCGTTTCAGATCTCATTCCTCATCTTATTTCTAAAATCATCATTATCTTCTCTACCATCCTAGGGTTCATCCTTCTCAGCAACATCTCCTCCTTTGATCTGATGCAATAACCTCAACTCGGCGGTTGAGCTACAAAGTTCCAATTGCCTCTCCATCGATGATCTATTGAACACACTTATAACCTACCTCAATTCAATGCTCTATTCACCCAAAGGAATGCCTCAAGGCTTGTAACCATATTTGATACCATTTGAAACAACCATGGTCTGGAGGGCCCTCAAAGAGAACAATCCAAATCATGCAACAAGAGTAACATAATGGAAGAAATAACAAAGAATATGGAAAATATAAGATCAAATATCCACAAAATCATAGATTGATTATAAACTATTCGATAACATGCACACAAAAAATGAAGGCTTATAGGCCTTATTACAAAATACTTTCCAGAAAACATTCCATCTGGACCTCCAAGAGGTATTCTAATTACAAAACACAAATTGAAATCATCATGTATCTTCCCTTCCCCCCCAAAGCATTGAATACAACAATATATATAGCATCCAAAACACATCAGGGTCGGCCACAAAAGATTACATTCTCCAAGATAGGAAAATGAAACGTGTAAAATAGGTCGGACCCAAAGTGTGAAGATCTCATTTTCCAAGAATGCAAATGAAGTGTGTACCACAAAGGAAGGTTGACCAAGGGCTCGAGAACATCGAGTGAAGTGCCAATTAGATCTGCAAGACAAGAAAATACTCTGCAAGAGAAGAAGTCTCCAACTAGCCATTAAGCTCAAAACTACTCCGAGAACCAAGAAATAGATAATCCAGAAAGTGACAACTTGCTGGAAAAAGATCCAGATGAACTAAAAATCTAGAACAAGTCTAGAAGACAAAAATCTGATCCGCAACAGAAAATGAACAACTTCCAAAGAATGTAGGAAGAAACATAGAAGCTGCAACATAGAACTGACCAGGACAAAACTAGAAACAAATATTTTTAGTTGATGCAAGATTTCTCATTGACCGGGGATGCTCCTGCATCAATAGGTACCTTCTAACTAGTATGACCATTCTGACTAAAGGTGTATCTGATTAATGTGAATTGATGGTCGAATGCAAAGCATTGTGCCACCTTGGCCAAGGTTTAAAAGTTGTAAGCACAATTTATGCATTGTCAGTGTTTATGCTCGACTTGTACAATCAAATCGTGAGTACAACTAACTCATTGGTTGCAATCCAACTAGACAAGTCAACTGCTTAATGTCTACTGACACCAACGATCATAATGATCTTCATAAGATAGTAAACTTCAGCCAAATCGACTCATTGATTTACTAACCAAGTAACATTCCATTTTCTTCTTGTCTACATCATTAATGACCATCATAAGATAGTAACATAAACCCGAGCCTAACTAACTCACTAGTTTACTAACTAACTAAAAAGCCATCTACACCTTGTCTACTAACCTCGATGATTATTAATGACCATCCTAAGATAATAACATAAAAAGTTCTATGGTTACTACAAACCAACTACTCTATGGTTGTTGACCAAATGATCTCATTCTTAACCATTAAAGGTTCTAACCATTTATTTATCAAAGATACTTAACAACAGTCTTTCCAATTCAGCTGAACATGAAGGATGAACTATTGGATTCCTATGACTCAACAACTTGATTTATAATGACAATACTAGGGGGGGAAGTGAATATTTAGTTCTTTTGTTTTAACAAACTAATAGAAGCGACTTTAATGACTGTGTTGCTCTAGTTCATCAACCATATGAATAAATATACACATAATGTAGGAAAGACATACTTGTCTTCATTATATCTAGAAGATGAGAGCCTTTTGGCTATGTATAAATTATGACATGAGCTAGATATATATATATATATATATTCAATTATTAGACCTCTTTATTTATCTTCGATACCTAATTGGGTTATAAGTTAAAGATGGTGTATCTGAGACACCAAATCATTATTGGAAGCTGTTATGATGGACTAGTCTTGCATGATGTTAAGATAACATTCAATGATCAATCTTATGACCACACATCGGTATATGCCCAATAGATAATATTATTTAAACAAAGATTGATCTTAAGGTCTCACTATGACATTCTACCATAAATTAATAACAACAATACAATAATCGATCCTAAGATCTCATTGTGGCATTTTTCTATTAACAATCTCTCATCTTGCAGAATTGCATCTGGACTAATGTTTGCATGGTTACAAAATCTTAGATTTAATATTGCAATGAGAAATCAATCAGTGCATCCTTTCAACCTTGATATATTCAAATAATAAGCATTGAAAGAAGGATTTCATAGTTTAGATGTTACGTCTGATATTATTTAGCAACTAAATCATAAGGCAAGTGTAACATGCTTGGTTGATTGACTAGAGACGTGAGATGCAGAGGAAGGTACTATTTCACCCCACCTTCCAATCTCCCTACTGTTACGATGATGATAATAACAGGCCAAATTTCAACCACACACACTAAGAAACATATTAAGCCTAGAGAATGTTAGTCAAATTTGAGTGTTTAACACTTTTAAGTGTAGAAGTGTATTCTTAGTGTGCCCACACACATTAAGAAACATATTAAGCCTATAAAATGTCAGCCAACTCTAAGTGTTTAACACATTTAAGACTAGAAGTGTAAGCTTAGTGTGTGTGGTTTATAATGGTTTAATGATAACTTTGCATTATTTCATAGTAATGAGATAATATAATGATAGCTTTTGTCGAGAGCATAACCCCCTCCATCACTTAAGAACATGGATAAATATATGCCTCTACCTCCTTTGCAATTCATAGTCTTGGTCTTGGTGGTTATAAACGGTGGTGTGGTGGCATAATGCCCGCCACCCCCACATTGCTACTACAACTACTACTAAGTAACATGAACATTATCTCGACTCTTCTAGCTAGAGAATGCACAAATCTTACATTGTTCAATACTTAATTAATACTATATATATAAAAGTTGCTCTCTACTTATTTTTATATATGTATGTATATGTTTATACTTATATGTATGTGTGCATTGATATAGACTTACAAAAATGCGTATACATATACATGTGTGTGTGTGTGTGTGTGTGTGTGTGTGTGTGTGTGTGTGCGTGCGCAAATATATATACATACATATATGTACATGTACACACACACACACATAACATTGAATTTATTTATTATCTTGGTTTAGTTCAATTATTGCATGACATAATTATAATTCCAATTTCCTTCTTATTATTTTATTGAGATAATTACATGAAGAAGAACCAAAACCCAACCAACTAACTCACAAGGTCACGACTCAACAACCTGGACAAAGAAGACAACACACTCTAACCCAAGGCCACTTATCTTGAGGTTCAAGGTTCCATGGCAATTTTGTCCTCTTTCAAGGTCTACATTCCTCTCATTGATGATACTCTCCCTCCCCTCTGAGGGAGTTAGGTATCTTGCATTCACTTAGACACCAAAAAGGTAGTTAGCCAAATCTTATCATTCCATAATTCCACAAATTAAATAAAACACAATAGCCAACATTAATATAAATATTCATGCAAACATTTTTCATTTCTTTGATGTTCATATCAATTGCAATGTTAGCAATACAAATCTATAACAAAGTAAATTCATTCGTGTAAAGAGGGATATAACACTTAGCTTTACAATTAGACCCAATAAACTAATAAGAAACATGGTTGATATGTTTCCTAAAGAAGGAATCAGGTTAGGGCTAAAATTACCCATCTAGCTTATGTTAGCTTGACTTTCCATTTATTGAAATTCTCTTCCACAATCAAATCTATGGGAGGGAGGTAATTGATTATGATTCATGTAGTCTTTTGTGATGTATACAAAGCAAAAATCAATCAATCTATTTGTAAATGATAATTATTATCCAAATGCATCTGTGAGAAGGATCATATCTTTGATAACAAATAACTTATTAATCCAAGGTTTGACTCCTAATACAACACCCTCACTTCCATCAAGATGGAAAGAATGGGATAAATCCCTTCCTTTCTAGATACTTTTGAGGAAAATTTGAGTTTGGATCATCCTATTTTGACTTCTTGGAGGAAGGATGATGCAGAAGAATCCCTAGTTCATAGCAATCTTGCATCAACCAAAAGTATTTCCATTCTGGTTTTTTTTCTGTTTGCAGTTTCAACATTTCTTTCTGTGTGTCCCAAATTTGGCTCACTGGAACCTTTGGAGCTGGATTTTACTTGAGGACTTGATCATTTCCTTATTACTAAACCATGGAGCATTTGGATCATTTTTTGGCAAGTTATCACTACCGGTTTCTGAGACAGTTTACTGTTACCAGTTGCCTGGACCTATTTGCATTGGTGATCTATCGGATCCCCTTCCATAGCTTGCAGAACCCTGAGCATTGATTCCGATGTTCCTTGGCATGTGGCCGACCTTTTCTCAGGATCTACTCTTCATCCTTTAGATTTTATGGAGGAATTTCTTTGGTGGAGGTCGACCTTGTTGGTTTTACATGTTAGGTCTTGATCTTTGGGTTTTGATCCCTTTTGGGATGACCGAATCCTCTTGGATCATGAAAATCATTTTAATAGAGCATTAGAATATAAACAAGAAGTTATACTAAACATAGAAGATAGATCTTAAGATTTGAGGTGCCGGTTGTGGCCTATTCTGTATTTTCAACATGTTTTAGAAGGCCTGTGAGCCGGTTTTTGTAACTCGGTTGTTACCAGTTCGTTGTAATCATTTTTCATGATATAATTCAATCTGTTCTGCATTGCCTCCATCATGTCCTTGTGTTTCTATTGTGTTTACTCTTGCTAACTGATCTGGACTGATCTCTTTGAGGTTCCTCCTAGCCGTTGATTGCTTCAAAGGAAATACTTGACTACAACCTTTATGACATTTATTTAAATTGATATTTATGGGCAAGTAAGGAGATACACTATACATTCCAATAAGGTTACCAACACTTTACTGAGAAGATGGCGTTAAATTTCTGGCCTCAATGATTAAAGCCAAAAACTAGTTTACTATAATTCACTAGCCTACAAGGGCTCTTGTGGAGGTAGGAAAGGGTCCGACACAACATTGAGATATTTGAAAAGTTACGTTAAAAGGATCTTGATGTTGGCATTACAATAAGTTGGGAGATTGTTGGCATTACAATAAGTTTGATGGTTGATGATATTAAGAAGGTTGTTGGAGATGAATGATATAATTGATAAAGGATGATCACTGTCTTAATATTATTATTTTGTCATTGATGTCAAGCAATTGATTTTCTAATTTAGTATGATGTTGCCATATCTTAAAATTGTATGTTTTGATGAGTATAAAGATGTTGGTAAGTGACACAGAAAGAACGTGAAAATGAAGGGAAGTAATAAGTTATTCAATGGGCAACTATTATTGAGTTAGACAGTGATGAGATTATGATGTTTTGATTGTTTTGATAGCCTATATATGTGTATTCGAAGACTGAACAAGAAGGGGAAAATATTTCATATAATAGAATGAGTAAAGGTTTGATACTCTTCTATTTTACCGAGCAAGGAGCTAGTTGGTAAACTCCAAGGTTACCGATGTCGGTTAATGAAAGAAAAAGTCACTAAGAAGAGAATGTCTACCGAGTAAAGTTCAGTATTAAGCGAGTATCAACCAAGCAGTAACATAATGCATTAAATAAGTGTATACATTATTAAATGAAGGATGCTAATGAGCTGGAGGTTTATTGAAGATAGGAATGTCGTGCAAGAAGTTTGTTAAGGATCAACGACAATTAAAATTTAAGAGTAAGATCTATAGCATAGATTGAACGGTCCTAACTGAGCACAAGTACCAAGAAAGGTATACAAGTTTCAAGGCAAGATAAAATGTTTTTCACATCGAAGGATACAATGAACCTAGTCAAGTTTGAAGATTTGATGGCTAAGATTAATCATGGGAAATGTGATTAAGGAGATTAAGCGGTTGGGAATTGCTTATAAATAAAGTAATGTTGTTGAACAAAGGATGCGGGCAAACTGAAGCACAGTGATGCTATAGAGGTGATTACCGAGTACAGAAGATTGAAGAACAGATTGAGAAGCCCAACAAGGAGAAAGATAAGTCTTATGACAAGATTATCTTGAGCACATTGAGCACATAGAATCTGCTTTAACATTTTAGATGTGAAGTTGTAGATATATTTTATTACTATTATTTATTTTTGTAAGTGACAGGAAATCTCTTAACTGAGTGGACTTAACAGTCTTATTTGTAAATCCTCTTGGAAGGTAACATTCTGAATGAGTGTTTGAAATCCTTTGACAAGGTCACTTCTAACAAAGTGAAGATTCTAACAGATCTGAGGGAAATCCCTTGATTAGGTCACATCTAGCAATGTGGATGTAATCTTTAACATGATTTGCTTTTAACTGGGCATACTCTAGAAGAGTATATTTTCTTGTGGGTCCGAAATCCCATAGTGGTTTTTCCCTATTAGGTTTTCCACATTAAATCTGGTGTCAAATGTGATTTAATGTTTCATGTTTATCTGTTTATGAGTTTGAATGATTTATTGTCATAAGTTGCATATCAAGTAAATGCTACCAAGGTTGAATCTGATTAGAGTAATTATTATTGAGGTTATCTGATTCACTCCCCCTCTCATCTAACTAATCATTGGTATTAGAGCTTGGACTCTGGAAGAAAATTTTAAAGGTACTTGAGGCAAGATCCGAAGATGTATAAAAGGGATGCACCAAAGCTAAACAAGTCAAGTTTCACTACATGGCAGAAAAGGATGAAGCTGCACTTATCAGGAATTGGAGAATATGCAACATATTATCTGGAGAATGATTACATTGTACCTAGCACCTACCCTATGAAAATGGAAGAAATAAAGGAAAAGCAAGAACAAATTCAAGCAATGATAGAGATAACATCAGCTTTGACCGACTCAGAGTTTAATGATCTAGAAGGTTGTAATGATACCAAAGCGATGTGGAATAAGCTCACATCTGTGTATGGTGGAGATGAACATGTTCAAAGAGAAAAAGCAGATAGTCTAAGAGGACGACTTGAATCCATGAGAATGAATGAAGGTGAGAACATAAACCAATATAGTACAAGGTTAAAGGAAATTGTCAATCAAATCAAAGGAGTAGGAGGAACTATTGAAGAAAAGGATGTAACAAGTAAGTTGCTGAGAACACTTCTACCTGCTTATGCCATTAGAGTCTCTACAATTAATGAATTGTGGTCTATACCAAACATGCCAGTCTCTTTGGATGCTACTATCGGTAAGCTACATGCTTTTGAGTTAAGTAATTTTGATAATAGTGGGTCTTTGGTAAACAAAGTTGAATCTACATTCAATTCTTTTCATCTCAGTGAATCTGAAGATTATAATGATAGAATGTCTAAGTATGTTGAAGGAAATCATAGTGGAGCAAGTGAGAGATTTCACAAAAACATGGAAGAAGTACACAAACTATATGAGGAAATCAGAAAGCAAGAAGAGTTTGAAGCATTATTGGTTAGAAGGTTACTGAGAGGCAAAGGTAAGTATAAAGGGAAATTACCTTTAAAATGTTTTAACTGTGATAAAATTGGACATATGGCTTCTAACTATCCTGACAAAGATGATGAAAAGAAAGAATAATGAGATGACAAATATAAAGACAACCAATACAAAAGACACCAAGACTTTAGAAGGAGAGAAAGAAAGACATGCCTAGTAGCTGATGAGGAATCCAATGATGATAAATCTGATGAGACTGAGATAGAGGAAGTTGTATATGTGGCTATCAAAGATGGATCAGATGAAGAAAGGTATGAATAAAAAGCCTTAATATCACACATAAATAAAAATGATTCTTGGATCATAGATAGTGGATGCTCACATCACATGACAGGTGATAAACACAAGTTTGTTAAATTAGAAGATTATGATGGAGGTCATGTAAGATTTGGTAATGATGCACCATGTCCTGTGAAAGGTAAAGGTTCAATTACACTTCTTGACAATGCTAAATGTGATGATGTATATTGGGTTCAAGGTCTGAAATACAATTTGTTGAGTGTAGTACAGCTAAATAATATAGGATACCGAATAGAATTTCAGAAAGGAATTGTCAAAGTTCATGACAAACATGGAAAGTTGGCTGCTACCGAGACTCAAACAAGACGCAATACATTTCACCTTGACTCAACTCAGAACAATTGTCTATATGCAAAAATAGAAGATACCTGGTTATGGCATAAAAGGTTTTGTCATGTAAAATTTGATAATCTGATCAAAATAAGTAAGAAGCATCGTGTAAGAGGTCTACCGAGCTTGGAAAAACCTGAGAATGCAATATGCCAAGGATGCCATATGCGTAAGATGACAAAATCAAGCTTTACAAGTAAGTCTTACACTTCTAAAGGAATTTTAGATCTTGTACACACTGATCTTTGTGGTGCTATGAAAGTTCAAAGTTACTATGGTGATAAATACTTCATATTATTTGTGGATGATTACTTAAGGATGATGTCAGTTATGTTTCTAAAAGAGAAATCAAAAGCTTTTCAAATGTTCAAATAGTATAAGGCAAGAGTTGAAAAAGAAACATGAAGACAGTTGAAATGTCTTAGATTTGATAGAGGAGGAGAATTCATTTATGATGAATTTAACTTATTTTGCAATGATCATGGTATAAAGAGACAAGTGTTAGCACCAAGGACACCACAACAAAATGGAATAGCTGAAAGAAAGAACAAATCAATTGTAGATTGTGCCAGAACTTTGATGATATAAAAGAGAGTACCTCAAATATTTTGGAGGGAAGCAATAAGCACTGGAGTTTACACCTTGAACCGAGTACAACTAAAGAAAGGGACTATGAAGACACCTTATGAAATCTGGTATGACAAGAAACCAAATGTAAGTTATTTTAAAATATTTAGAAGTATATGTTATGTTCACAAAGATGATAGAAATGGAAAATTTGACCAGAAAAGTGAGGAAGGAACATCTCTTGGTTATTCCTCTAGGAGTAAAGCATTTAAATGTCTGATCAAATCATCTAACAATATTGTAGAAAGTGAAAATGTGAAAATTGATGAATTTGCAGAAAGGAATGATGAAGAAAACTCCAAAGAACTAGAAGATTATGAAGAGTTTGTATATGTACAACCAACAAGTTTTATCGAGAAAGCCAATGAAGAAATTACTCAGTTACTGAGTGATGAAGAAGATCATATAGAGTCTACTGAGCCTATATTAGCCAAATATGTCAGAAAAAATCATGCATCAAGTCAGATTATAGGAGATAAGGATGCTCCAGTGATGACAAGGAACAAACTGAGACACAACACATGTCTGATATCCAAATTTGAACCGAGGATAGTAAAAGAGGCATTAAGCAATGAAGATTGAGTAAATGCTATGACAGAAGAGATTGATCAAATCAAGAAAAATGAAACATGGGCACTGGTCGCAAGACCAAAAGAGAAAAATGTAATCTGTACAAAGTGGATTTTCAGGAATAAGCTAAATGAAAAAGGTGAGGTCATTCAGAATAAAGCAAGGCTAGTTTGCAAAGGTTATGCTCAAGAAGAAAGAATAGACTATGGAGAAACTTTTGCACCTGTAGCAAGACTTGAAGAAGTAAGAACATTGTTGGCATATGCTGCTTACGAAAATTTCAAGGTATATCAAATGGATGTTAAATCTGCATTTTTGAATGGTATACTAGAAGAAGAAGTCTATATTGAACAACCTGAAGGATTTATTGAAGAGAAGAATAAAGACCAGGTATGTAAGTTGAACAAAGCTTTATATGGTCTAAAGAAAACACCTAGAGCATGGTATGAAAGGTTGCACTCTTACTTATTAAAGATTGGATTTATGAGGACTAGTGAGAACAACAACATGTATATGAAGAATGATGAGGATGGAATACTGATGTTAGCCATATTTGTTGATGATATTATTTTTTGTGGAAATGATTATTTATGTAAAAACTTTGGAAATGAAATGTGTAAAGAATTTGAGATGTCATTAATCAGTGAGATAAAGTATTTTATAGGTTTACAAATACTGCAAATGAAAAATGAGATTTTCATTACTCAATCCAAGTATATAAAGGAAATCTTAAAGAAATTTGGAATGGAGGATTCTAAACTTGTAAGTACTCCTATGACTACTAATTGTAAACTATCAAAGAATGATGAATTTGCATCTGTTGATGAGACACTTTACCGATCTATGATTGAGAATTTGCAATATGTAGTTCATAGCAGACCTGATATAGCACATGCAGTAGGTATAGCTGCAAGATTTTTTGTAGATCCCAAAGAAACTCATATGACAATAGTCAAGAGAATTTTCAGATATTTGAGAGGCACTGAAGATTATGGTCTACTATATGAAAAGAGGAATGATTTTGACTTAAAAGTCTATATTGATGCTGATTGGGCAGGAAATATTGATGATAGGAAAAGCACAAGTGGTGGAGCTTTCTTTTTGGGAGAAAGACTAGTAAGTTGGCTTAGCAAGAAACAAGGATGCATTTCACAGTCAACAGCCGAAGCTGAATATGTCGCTACAACATTGAATTGTACCAATATAGCATGGATCAAACAACTGTTGGAAGGAATGAATGAGACAGTTACCAAGCCAATAACTATATTTTGTGATAATAAAAGTGCTATTAACATTTCAAAGAATCTGGTAATGCACTCTAAGACAAAACATATCTCTATAAAGTATCATTATCTTAGAGAAGAAGTTCAAGAAAAGAATGTTGTGCTTGAATATGTTAGCACAAAGGAACAAATCATAGACATCTTCACAAAGCCACTGCCAAGGGACACTTTTGAGTATCTCAAAAGTAAGTTAGGGGTCCTACCCCTATCTAGCACTCACTGACAAAGTTTGGTGACAACATCAATTCTATGACTCCAAAGAATACTATTTGTAAGTTGATGCTGATTTACACACTTTAGAAGGATGTCTAAAGTTGTGCAGGAAATAGTGAATGAAGACAAGTGGCTCTGATCGAGATACATTTGTATATGTTTGAACTGCAAGGAAATTACTTCACAGGGGGAGTAATTATGGATCAGTCTTACTTTTGGCATTTTTGTCAAGGGGGAGATGATTGTTACAACTCAAAGGGGAGAAGACTAATAACAAAAGTTTTACAGCTCAAGGATAACAGGAGAAGAATAACAGCAGTTTGAATCAATTGGAATAAATCAAGTTGGTATTGCCATAAATGCCAAAGGGGGAGATTGTTAGCATTACAATAAGTTGGGAGATTGTTGGTATTACAATAAGTTTCATGGTTGATGATATAAGAAGGTTGTTGGAGATGAATGATATAATTGATAAAGGATGATTACTGTCTTAATATTATTATTTTGTCATTGATGTCAAGCAATTGATTTTCTGATTCAGTATGATGTTGCCATATCTTAAAAAGTATGTTTTGATGAGTATAAAGATGTCGATAAGTGACACAGAGAGAACATGAAAATGAAGGGGAGTAATAAGTTATTCAATGGGAAATTATTACCGAGTTAGATAGTGATGAGATTATGATGTTTTGATTTTTTTGATATCCTATATATGTGTATTCAAAGACTGAACAAGAAGGGGAAAATATTTCATATAATAGAATGAGTAAAGGTTTGATACTATTCTATTTTACCGAGAAAGGAGCTAGTCAGTAAACTCCAAGGTTACCGATGTCGGTTAATGAAAGAAAAAGTCATCGAGAAGAGAATGTCTACCGAGTAAAGTTCAGTATTAACCGAGTATCAACCGAGCAGTAACAGAATGCATTAAATAAGTGTATACGTTATTAAATGAAGGATGCCAATGAGCTGGAGGTTTATTGAAGATAGGAATGTTGTGCAAGAAGTTTGTTAAGGATCAACGGCAATTAAAATTCAAGAGTAAGATCTACAACATAGATTGAACTGTCCTAACCGAGCACAAGTACCAAGAAAGGTATACAAGTTTCAAGGCAAGATAAAACATTTTTCAGATTGAAGGATACAATGAACCTAGTCAAGTTTGAAGATCTGATGGCTAAGATTAATCATGGGAAATATGATTAAGGAGATTAAGCGGTTGGGCATTGCTTATAAATAAAGTAATGTTATTGAACAAAGGATGCGGGCAAACTGAAGCACAGTGATGCTACAGAGGTGATTACTGAGTACAGAAGATTGAAGAACAGATTGAGAAGCCCAGCAAGGAGATTGATAAGTCTTATGAAAAGATTATCTTGAGCATATTGATCACATAGAATCTGCTTTAACATTTTAGATGTGAAGTTGCAGATATATTTTATTACTATTATTTATTTTTGTAAGTGACAGGAAATCTCTTAACCGAGTGGACTTAATAGTCTTATTTGTAAATCCTCTTGGAAGGTAACATTCTGAATGAGTGTTTGAAATCCTTTGACAAGGTCACTTCTAACAAAGTGAAGATTCTAACAGATTTGAGGGAAATCCCTTGACCGGGTCACATCTAGCAATGTGTATGTAATCTTTAACAGGATTTTCTTTTAACCGAGCATACTCTAGAAGAGTATATTTTCTTGTGGGTCCGAAATCCCACAATGGTTTTTCCCTATTAGGGTTTCCACGTTAAATCTGGTGTCAAATGTGATTTAATGTTTCATGTTTATCTGTTTATGAGTTTGAATGATTTACAGTCATAAGTTGCATATCAAGTAAATGCTACTGAGGTTGAATATGATTAGAGTAATTATTATTGTGGTTATTTGATTCACCCCCCCTCTCATCTAACTAACACTTGAAGCACATCACTTGGGTTACTTGTTTCATCATGGCATTATTCTTAGGAACTCTTATCGAGGAAGCCATTGATGAATTGAAACACCACACTCTTTACATTTTTCTATTATCCTCCAACATTCATTCATGATGGTATATTTATATTTAGAGTTAGAAGGTTAAAGGACATGGACAAGATCATCAAAAGACAAAATTTAGATTTCATTTCCATTGTTGAATATGTCTAGAATGGGGGCTTGATTGAGGGAAACATTTCTATTAATTTTCATAATGGTAATTTATCACACAAATAATATTAATATGTTTTTTTCCATCATTCAATAATACAAATTACATATAAATTAAGAAATTTCTAAGTCTTATAATAATTCCACCGACCTCCTCTCTCTAAATCAAGGCGGATTTCTACCACCTTTAATCTTTCCTACCTATTTTTACTCCTAAATCTCTATGCGAGTTGTGTAAGAAACTCATTTTTATGCTCATAGACAATTGCATAGTCCCTATAATATAATACTAAGTCATTTCTCAACAACTTAATATTAACTTAATAACTCCATTTTACATACTAATATTGCTAACTTGAACACCCATGTGAATGATGATTCCTAACATCTCTTAGTTTGAACATGGGGAGAAACTATTGCAAATGTTGTCATTGGTGTCAAAGAGTTTGATGCATAGGTATGTTGATGTTAAAGATTGTTTTGTTTAAGCAAGAATGATATTATTGACAATTATAGCCATATATGTCTAACTAAAAGAATGAATGAAGCTTTGGCCCTCAAGTGTTCAATGTTTTGATGGTAGAAAGTATCAAGTAGGGCCAAACTCTAACCCTCAATATGCACTAGCTCATCTTTGACGTTTGGACTTGGTATTTAATACTTGCAAAGTTCATGATTGGTATGACTAGGGTGAAGATCTAATCCCTGGACCTTGAAAGGGTCTATCGGTTTGCGTTGATTGGTTGATTAGTTTAACTTGTTTGAAGTATGATGGAAGGAGTGAAGAGGTAAAGCCAACCCTCAACCCATGATGAAGATGTTTTACTTCAATAATTGGCAAAGGCAATCACGTGTAGGCTTTCAAAACTTTTTTTAGTTGTGTTGGTGTAAATTATGTCTCATAATTACACTTCACTTAAGTTGACTTAGGATGATGCATTTCATAGTAGTTTGCATATGAGACACTTAGGGAAGTGTGCATCTAGGGAAGTTGATTGTAGGAGAAATTCCATCTTTTGTTGTCTTATCTTGTTATCACATTCTGCCTTCGGTGGGGATCCATCTCTTGTGGAATATTTTATTATTTCTCCTACTTACCCTCACCTACCCTTGTTTCTCATTGGGCCACATATCATGATTGTGTGCTCCTATAGCCTTGGCTTTATAAGTAGGCTTATCTACATTGTATGAAATTTTAATGATCCAGTTGGGTATTTTGCATCTTGATAGGAATATAGTTTGTTCTTATCAATATTTTGTCTCTCTTGTTTTTGCTATCAATTGGACTCTAGATCTTGGCAAATTCTCACATGGTATTAGAGCCATTGGAGTGTCATTGGTTTGTCAATTGAAAGAAATTTGATGCAATTAGGGGTTTTGTATTTTATAGCTTTCTATTGCAGGTTATTATTGGAGCTTGTTGGGTCAAATATGAGGTTACAACTAGATTGAATAGGTTTGATAAAATCAGAATCGCCTTTTATTTCGTCCAAAACTGATCCAGAGGGTGGTTATTTGTCCTAGTAGCGATCTGCAATTTGGAGCATTTTTAGCAAAATCTGTCACCACTATCGAGCTCAGAAGGCCCCAAAACCCCAAGATCGCCTATTTATTCATCGAAATCAGAGCAATTCATCTAGAGCTGAAAAAAATTTCCCCTCTTGGCCGTACGATCATTATTGTAGACTAGTACAATTTAAAAAAAAAAGAAAAAAAAAGGTTTTTTTATTAAATCATAGCTTTCAATTTTTAATTAAATTTGTTTTTTGGTTACGGGAAAAATAGGTTTTGAATGGATCCCAAAACCCTTTACAAAAGATCCTTACAAGATAATACCATTAAGAAACAAGAAAAGACATTCTGCCAAAAAACCAGCATAGTTTTGAGCAAAAATCAACATAAAAGCCCAACAAAACTAGCAACATCCAACCATAACAGAAAAAAGACAAAAAATAAATTACTTAATGTTTTTAAGGGCATTAGCCAAATTTCCGCTAATCCCTTGCAAATATTTAATATTATCCTTGAGCATAGGGATATCCTTGGAAGAGGCCAAAGCAATTTTTTTCATAATCGCCCTTGTTCTTTTTGCTGCACCACTAGGAGCACTTTCCACTATCCCTACCTCAATAGCATCCTCATAAATATCTAGGTCCACAATAGGTTTGGAAGTGCTGGAGCCATCAAGGAACTTGGTAATCTCCTCTAAATTCTTAGTCACAAAGGTAAGGATATCCAGAATCATTACCAAAAAGTTTTTCCGAGCTGTTTTTCCTTCCTCCAGTTTACTAATCTGAGCTTCTAGCTTCTCCACTTTTTCCTCCATACCCTTTTTCCACTGCTCCTGGTTACTTTTAGCTTTCTTTCCCTTCTTTTCCTACTGCTTATCAATTTTTTCCAGATTTTTGATTCCTTCATAAACCCACCTGTCAAAACCCATTCAAGCCTCAGACAGGTTTTTGAGTTTATCCAGAATAATCCCATCTCTAGCTTTATCCCGATCCCTGCTCGATTTCTCCTTATCTGTCTCCTGCTTAGTTTCCATTTCCCTTTCCTCATTAATCTGATTGTCCTACTCCTCCATTGGATAGCTATTAACATTACCTATACTCACACTGTGGGTAGGGATATTCTGATCAGAAACATCCTCAACTCCTCCTTCCTCTTCCCCCACTTCCTCTTCTTTCCAACTCTCCTCTCCATCAGACTCATCAGTCTCCATCTTGCTTCCATCTTTTCCTATGTCCTCAGAATCAACCTCCGTATCCTTTTGATTACCCATGTCCTCTTGAATTTTCTCCACAGTGGATTTTTTACCCTTTTTGCTCTGTGTCAACTCATCCTTGCTAGGCCCACCTTCCTCCATCTTCCTCTTTCCTTTCCCCGGTGATACCGACAATCTCTTATTTTCATGGATAGCCAGAATCTTGTGATGCTCATAAATGAGCAAAATAAGGCCGTAATGAAGCACAGGCGAAGAAGGGTTCTTGCTATGCTTATTCAGAGACCGCGACAGAGACCTAAAGAGGTAATAGGGTAGAGAAATCCTCTTCTCATGTCTAAAATGATTTAAAAGCACAAAATGGTATGTGTGGACCCTGGTAAAGCGACCCTCCACAATAATATCTTTCATAATTGCATTAAGCACACAACCCCAGATTTTCTTGATATTGGAAGCATTATAATACCCCCTCGTGGCTTTTCCTAGTTTCGCTCTCTCCTTCTCTTTACACGGAAAAAGCTTAACTACATTATTAGAGACTTTCAGGTCTTTAAAGAAGTTAAGGCCAGAATGGGGCATACCTGTGACCATCGCAATGAGGTCCGCATCCAGCTTAAACCTAACACCATGAATTTTCAAGGAGCCATTTATCCAGTTTTTCAGTAACTTTGGTGACCGCTAGGTTAACTCTGCCTTTGTCATAATCGACCAACTTTTCCATGAAATTTTTCATGAATCCTTTCTCTAGCTTTGTCCGAACCTTAGGCATCTCCCGCCAGCTGGAAATATTATCAGGTTCCTCTCTTCTTAGATCCCCCCCCATTTTAGATTTTGTTTTACAATTTCTTTGCTTCTGCAAATTCAAAGCTTTCTTCCAAATGACAGTCGACTTTTTGAAAATGCATACCCACAAAGTGTGCAGAAAATTAATATTATTGATTAGGACTTTGCCCTTCTGACCTGTCATCATCACCTTTCTAAAAATTTGAAGATTACTCATTACTTTTATGATTAACGTGCGATCCATCTTGCCCCATAAAACTATCCTTTTTGATGAGTTCTTTAATATTAAAATCAATATTAACTTCCCCATTCCATATACTTTGAGCTTCGGAAATTACACCAAGGTTCGCTAGACCATTTGCTACAAATTTTTTTTCTCTGAAGGCATGTTCAATGATAATAGATTTAAAGCTAGAAATAATCTCTCTAGCTTTAAAAATAAAATTTTCTATAGTCCACGAAGGCTCAATTTATCCCTTAAGGCATTTAATAATGTTAAGTGAGTCTCCGTCCAACCATAGATTATCATGATTGAGTTTTTTTGCTATAATAAAAGTATTCAAAGCTGCTAAGGCTTTAGCATAATGATTGATGAATACTAAGAGGGGGGGGGTGAATTAGTATACCAAAAAATACTAAACTTAAACACTTAAACAGTTTAGCAGTAAACTGGTATAACAGTTTTGCTAACAAACCGGTTAACACAAATGCAAACCAAACAACAAATAAGGCATTCACCCACAGAAGCACAATCACCATAACACAAGAGATTTTGACATGGGAAAAACCACGGTGAGATGAAAATCACAAGTAACTATCTGCAGAATAGTAACTAGACCGGTTAAGGTCATACAATGTTCTTTACCAGAACAAATCGTGTTAGGAATCTCAATCTTTGTTAGGAGATAAGTCTGATTAAAGACTACCTTGTGAGAGGATTTCAGATCCACAGTTGTGAACCACCTTGTTAGAGGATTTACAAAGGCCTTGCCAGGCCTATCCGATTAAGGGTTTCAGATTTGTCAAAGATGTGAGTAATCGACAAGTGAGTGATCTAAATACCAGCACAATATGCTTGGTTAGATCCTTGATAGCTCATTGTTAATGCATTTCAGCATTAATTCAGTCTTAAAAATCTCCACACTCTGTTTCTTCACACAGACCTAATCTTCTTCTGTGATCGCACATGCAAAAACCTCATCAACCACCTAAAACCCTAACAACCTCTAAAACCCTAGACATGATGTCCTTATAAAGGAATCTGATTTCATGTTGGTCCAATAGGATTACATTGCAAGTTCCTAGGTTCAGTGCATCTAGACACATTTGGTAACACGATACAGAATCACCGCCAAAGTGTCAATGGATGATATCTCATCACAAAAATAATACTAGTTGGTAACTCATCACAAAGTAATACCGGTTCATACATTTTCCTATTACCGGTTCACATATTTTACTGATTACCATTTCACACATTTTACCAATTACCAGTTTGTCAAAATGAAGACTGGGAAAAATGATAACAAATGCTTTGTTCCTTTGTACTGCTTTGGGATCCTCGAACCGCTTGGGTCTTCATACCGCTTGAGATCGGTAAACACTTTCTGCAAAACACCGATAGTCTAAAGACTATAATACATAATACCGGTTGGAACACATACTAGTTGAGCATAGCTCATACATACAAAAAGTGATCTCAAAGCAAGTGTGTGTCCATCAATGACAATCACAACATCATCATAAAAAATGCCAACAATCTCCCCCTTTGGCATTGATGGCAACACTTAGGAAAATTTTTGACATCTAAGTGTTTTACAACAAAAATATGCCATAATCAAAATTACTCCCCCTAAGCATATACACTATCCCTTTTGCAGAAAATACAATGTATACTACTCCCTTATAGAGATAAACATGAAAGTATACATAACATGCATCAAAATTTTAAATACAGAATACTATTCCCCCTTTGCTAACAATGACAAAGTATTGCAGAATAACCCCTGTATCTCATTATCATTAAAATAATAAATATTTATGACAATAATGAGTGAAATTTATCAAAAATCGATTTAAAATCTTGCATAAATGTCTTCATGGATAAGGACCATGACTCAAGCAATGAGGTAGCAACCTCACTTTCCGTTTGCATGTGGGATACCTATTCCTCCTTGGCATCCAAGGTACTCATCTCTTGAGTGACCGTTAAGGCATCCAGATTGAGATAGCACTTCTGAAGTATTTGCAGTCGTGGTAGAAGAACCAGTTGAAGTTCCTGGAAATCTCTTGTCTGGTTGGTGATCTCCAGCTCTATTTTGGTAGTCTGGAGTTGAAACCGGTGAACGGTTTGCCCATATGTGGTGAAGGAATCATAGGGTGTCTTGAAGGTGCTTATATATGCTTGCAAGTCAGATTGCAGCTTTTCCTTTCGTGCAAGCACATCATCACAAAATAGATGGGGTTGGCTTATCTTACTGAGCAGTAATTTTCCCTCATCCATAGCATCTCTTATGTCTTTCTGAAGTTCAGACCAGAGCTCGTTTAATTTCTTCACTAAGGCAGTGTTTAGTGCCTTTTGATGCTTCTTTTGTGTGTTGGCTTCAACAACATCTTCCAGGCATTGCACCTGGTCCTCTACAACTGTGCATAAAAGTTTCAGTTGGGCCAGAGAGGAATCGGTACTAGGGAGGTTGGTACCAGGTATCAAACTTGTAAGAGTTTCCACCACAGTTTGAATAACATCTTGTTCCTTCTTCTTCCTTAGCACTTCCAGTCTCTCTTGGGCAAGCTTAATGCTTTGGAGCAGCTCTGTTTCATTTGTAGATTGGAGGCCAATAGGACTGGTAATGTCAGCCGGTTTGGCTTGACTACCGGTTGCCTTTGGGGTCTCCACTTGTGTGCTCTTTGCCGCTTCCTCCTTCTCTTTGGCTCTTTTCTTTTCCTCTTTAGCCTTCTTTTGCTCCTCTGCATCTTTCTTTCTCTTTTCTTCTTCCTTCTTTCTATCTTCTTCTTTCTGCTTCTCTTCTTCTTTCTACTTCTCTTCTTCTTTCTTCTTCTCCTCTTCCTGTTTCCTCTTCTCTTCCTCTTTTCTCTTTTCCTCTTCCTTTTTCTTCTTCTCCTCTTCCTCTTTCTTCTTTTCCTATTCCTCTTTCTTCTTCTCCTCTTCCTTTTTCTTCTTCTCCTCTTCCTTTTTCTTCTTCTCCTCTTCCTCTTTCTTCTGCTCTTCTTCCTTTTTATTTTTCTCCTCTTCCTTTTGCTTCTTCTCCTCTTCCTCTTTATTCTTTTTCTCTTTCTCCACTTCCACTTTATCAGCCTTTTCTTTGTCCTATTTTTCTTTGTCCACTCTCTCTTTGTCAGCCTTGTCCTTTGCTGCATCTGGAGTGACATTTTCACCATCCAAAGCATCAACGTCAATTGTGTCCATTTTTTCAGTGACCGGTTCTCCTTCACTATCATACACCTCATCCAGTTTTCTAGTTTCTGGTTCATTCTCAGCCTTCTTGTTGGCTTCAGACACTTGGTGCAATCTTAGAGCGGCTTTGGCATGCGAGTGGGTATCTTATACCACTTCAGGGACTTTCCCTTCCAATAACAGGAGTCTTCTTCTTCTCATGAAGAAGAGGCCTTTGTACTTTTCCATAACTTCATAAAGTTCTGAATTTGACACATCAAGAAAATATTGTGCAAATATTTCTTCTCTTATTTCTTGTTCCTTTTCTATGGCAATGCGCCATTTGTTATCTAAAGAATTATATAAAGAATCCGGTATCACAGATCTAATTTCTGATGGCGACCAGTCATTAATAAATAAATATTGAATAACTTCTTGTTCAACTTCCTCCTTTTCATTGTCATTAAAATAATCAAAATGATCTATTAAATCACTTAGCACTTTTCTCCTAATATTCTTGATAGTTCTTTGACAATTGTCAAAGGTCTGTAAGAGGAAATGTCTATATTTACCGGTGCTGATGATGCCGGTTCATTGCTGGTTGTCTTTGTCTTCTTCCTCTTTTTCCTATTCTTTTTAGGTTGTACCTCAGGTTTCGTATCCTCTGAGTTTTGTGTATTGCCTTTGGTCTTCCACTTCCTCTCAAATACCCTGGCGGGTGCAACTTCTGGTTTCTTCTTTGCCGGTGACCACTTGGTCACTTTAAGACTTGCTGAGGTAACCGGTGCCGATACAGATGGCACTGCCTTTCCTTTCTTCACTGAAGGTTCTTCAACCAGTGTTACCCTCTCCAAATAGATACCGGTTCTCTTCTTCTTAGGATTAAGAGGTGAGGAAAGTAGGGTAGAGGCATACCCGTCTAGCATATCATACATTACCTCATATCCCATGGGCTCCACTTCTTCTTTTCTAGGTTCAACCACCTCCATTATGCACTCATCTACTCTGATGATAAAGCAGATGTCCTCTTCATACTTCTTGACAATATCACCAGATATTCTCACCCTCTGGATCATCTTGCATCTAAACTCATCAAAGTATTTGTTCAGGACATCAGGATAACCGGTTCCTACCGCTTGAAGACTCTCTCTGATTTTCTTGGTAACTGGTTGGTCAGCAGACCATTGTATATCATCGACTCCTAGGAAATAGCCTTGAAAGTAGAAAAACAATCCTACCAATAGTTGTCCAAATTTAAATCTTAAGGCATTGTCCTATTTAATAGACTTCGGGTTCACCAGAAAATGCCTTTGCACTCAGGTGCATAAATCAAATGAGGCATCTTCCATGATCATCTTGTAGGTGGCATTTACCGCTGCAATAGAGACAAAGTTAATTCTGCTAGCATAGAACATACAGTAACCTATCACCATACAAGCATACTTGACCAGATTGTCCTTGATGGTATTGATGGTCATTCCCTATTGGTCGCTCACAAAACCAGTGAGCTTGGTCATTTCGGTCTTGATGACTTTCCTTAGGGATGGCACATCTCCAACGTTACAGAAACCGGTGACAACATGAATCACTTCCGGTGTGATGTCATGTGTCTGCTCAAGATACATTTTGTCACCGTACATTTTGTTTAGAAAGATGCAGATGTGATCTTCTGTAAATTATTCAAGGAAATAGACCGCATTGTGAAGTTTCTTTCTTTCTAGGATGCTGTATTCTGGTTTGATCTTCTTGTCCTTCTCACATAATAAACTTAACTGAGAATGGATCACTAGAGATCCTAGGTCTTCTATTTTGCAATCAATATAATCTGAAATGCCTTCCTCAACTATAACACCAGTGGGTATCTAGGATAGGGCATTGTATTTTGCCTTCCGTTGGATGAAATCTATTGAATCATCAGGTGCACTAGAACTGGAGTGCGATGCAGAAGCCATGATAGATGGATAAACAAGAATTTTGATAAATACCTTCAGAAATGTGCAATTTAGGGTTTATAACTTCATCTTCGCCACACACTACTTTGGTTGTTGGATTACCGCTTTGTGTTCTTCACCTGACTGATTGATATTATCTCTGGATTCTTCTTTCAAAGTTTTGAAATATCTCTGAATTGCAAGACAAATTGCCTTTTGTCGCTCTGCACTAGAAAATTTCTTCGCTCACAAATTGATAAGTGAAAATGACTTGAAAATCCCTTTTAAACGAATTCTTCACCTACCATAATAAATGCTCCACCATTAGGGCATAAACCCTAATTTTCCTTTTACCGTTTCCGATCTTCTGCCAATTGACAGGTATCACATACCGATTAAGGTCTTTTACTGGTGTAAACCGAGGGTTCGAAGCATTTCACCAATTTGCTCCCCCTAAGCTTTTCTGAAGCTTAGTTTGCTAGTTAAGCAACTTCCACACTAGGTGCAGAAACCGGTTCTTCTTGTGACACTTCCTCAGGTTTCTTCTTCCATGTTGTCTTCATATCTACTTGAACAGTTTCAACATCAATCTTTCCTTCCAGAGTCACTAGTATATCATTTGATATGCTCTTTCTCATTCTGCATGTTCTGGCAGGGTGTCCCAGTTTGTTGCAATGATAGCAAACCATTCCAGGAGCTCTCCATGGTCCATTATTCATGTTTCCATTCTTCCTTCTGCATGTTGCAATAGTGTCACCATGACCATAACAGATCAAGAAAGTTTCTCTCCAACTGGTTGCCGCTTGATAGCCACCACCACCTGACTGATGGTCATAAGCATTATACCGGTTTGGATTTTGGTTCACAGAGGATTAAGGAAAAACTCCTTGACTCCTTTGAGGATATCTTCTAGTGTTGTGTATAACAGACCTGCATTCAAATGCTCTATGCCCAAACTTGTTGCATGCATAACAGTTACCATTGAATCTATAGGATCTAGGCTTATTGTTTAGAAAGTAGGGAAAATTATTGTAAGCCCTACTTCTACATACATTGGCAGTGTCCTTCCTTGAGACAATTAAAGCAAACAGGTTTGAACTTTTTCTTACCTTTATCCTTTGGTGCCAGAGGTCTCACCTTCCTCATAACTACAAAAACCAAGTCCAATGGTATTCTTCACCGGTTTTGCTGATTCAAGCTTTTGTTCTAGCTTAACAATGCTCTTATTGAATTTGGCAAGTATTTCCTTTGACTTAGTGAGTTCTTTGGAAATAGCAACATTGGATTCCTTCAAGGTTGCATTCTTAGAAATAGCCATGTTTAGTTCACCTTGCATTTCTTCTTTTTCCACTTTACTCTCTTGGAGATGAACGGTAAGTGCATTGTTTTCTTGCTTCAGCTTGGAGATCTCATGATCTTTGTCTTTTACCAGATCTTCAGCTTTCCTCCGATTCTCAAGCTCTTGACACATTCTGATAGTCAGTCCTTCCAGTTCCCTTCTTAGGTTAGCATTAGATTCATTCATTTTTTCAACTTCTTCAACTAGGGCTTCCATGTCTGCTTCATCAGAAGAACTATTTTCAGTAAGCTCCATCAGTTTCTCAACATGCTCTCTTCTCTTTGCTAGAGAGGCTTTATATTTGACTTTGAGTTCATCAAAGGCTTTCTCAGTCTGAGTGAGATGATGAGTAAGCTCCCTTACAGTGTATTCCCCCATATCTCCTTCCAAGTGGTTAAACTTATAGAAAGGTTGGCTTTGATACCAATTGATGAATACTAAGGGGGGGGGGGGGTGAATTATTATACCAAAAAATACTGAACTTAAACACTTAAACAATTTAGCAGTCAACCGGTATAACAGTTTTACTAACAAACCGATTAACACAAATGCAAACCAAACAACGAATAAGGCATTCACCCACAGAAGCACAATCACCATAACATAAGAGATTTTGACGTGGAAACCCAAATGGGAAAAATCATGGTGATATGAAACTCACAAGCAACTATCTGCAGAATAGTAACCAGACTGGTTAAGATCAAACCAGTTAAGGTCATACAATGTTCTTTACCAGAACAGATCCTGTTAGGAATCTCAATCTCTGTTAGGAGATAAGTCCGATTAAAGACTACCTTGTGAGAGGATTTCAGATCCACAGTTGTGAACCACCTTGTTAGAGGATTTACAAAGGCTTTGCCAGGCCTACTCGGTTAAGGGTTTCAGACTTGTCGAAGATGTGAGTAATCAACAAGTGAGTGATCTAAATACTAGCATAGTATGCTTGGTTAGATCCATGATAGCTCATTGTTAATTCATTTCAGCATTACTTCAGTCTTCAAAATCTCCACACTCTGTTTCTTCACATAGACCTAATCTTCTTCTGTGATCGCACATGCAAAAACCTCATTAACCACCTAAAACCCTAACAACCTCTAAAACCCTAGACATGATGTCCTTATAAAGGAATCTGATTTCATGTTGGTCCAATAGGATTACATTGCAAGTTCCTAGGTTCGGTGCATCTGGACACATTTGATAATATGACACAGAATCACCACCAAAATGTCAGTGGATGATAACTCATCACAAAAATAATACCGGTTGGTAACTCATTACAGAGTAATACCAGTTCATACATTTTCCTATTACTGGTTCACATATTCTACTGATTACCGGTTCACACATTTTACCAATTACCGGTTTGTCAAAATGAAGACTGGGAAAAATGATAACAACCACTTTGTTCCTTCGTATTTCTTTGGGATCCTCAAACCACTTGGGTCTTCATACCGCTTGAGATCGGCAAACACTTTCTGCAAAACACCGATAGTCTAAAGACTATAATACATAATACTGGTTGGAACAAATATCGGTTGAGCATAGCTCATACATACAAAAAGTGATCTCAAAGCAAGTGTGTGTCCATCAATGACAATCACAACAACATCATCAAAAATGCCAACAATGACTAGTTTGGTTACCCAAAGGGCCAACAACAGCCGCAAGACAGCTTCCAGCAAAATTCCTGACAATGCCCCCATAACCAACTTTCCCTGGGTTCCCCTTAGAAGCCCCATCAAATTTGGCCTTAATCCATCACTAAGAAGGAAAGCACTAGAAAAGACCATCCCTACCCTTATCCTTAATGATTTTGTTATTGGAGAGGTTCCATCTTTCATTAAAGTCTTCTTTGGCAGCTAAACCATTATCAATTCCATTTAAACATTCAAAGATCCCTCTATAGATTTTATCCACCACCACTTCAGGGTTCACACTTTTATCCCTAAAAATCCTATTGTTGCACTTCTTCCAGATGTTTCATATGACATTAGGGAGAGTTAGTTTCCAAATCTCAACATTCTTAGAATTGGAACTAGGGCAATACCATTGTTGCCAAAACAATTCCAGAGAGTTCGGGAAAACCTAGCTCAACTTCCACCTACTAAAAATAATATTCCAAATTTCCTGATTGAATATACACTGGTAGAGGATATGACAAGCAAACTCCTCCTCCTTGTAGCAAAGAGAACACTTGTTAGGAAAAACAAATCCACTCTTATGGAGACTATCAAGAGTTAGCACCTTATTTTGGATAAAAATCCAAAAGAAGATATTAATTTTGGGCATCAACTTCTTTATCCACACTTTAGCCCATAAAGGGATCTCTTCCGGAACTTTGTTTTGGATAGACACCGCTAAAGACATGAAATATTTCCCATCAGAAGTTTCCCTCCAAATCAAACAATCCTCAAAATTATCCATAAAATTTTTAGAAGAAAGCAAGATCTCTAAAAATTTTAATCCCGAACAAAGTTGGTTGAACTCAATCCACTTCCCATTTCTCTAGTAGTCTGTAACAAAGACTCCATACTTTCTTTTGAACCAGTCTTTCCATTCCTTAAGGATGGTGATTTCCTCCAGTGGTTTATCCTTAAGTCATCTATCCTCCCAGAATCTAATAATTCTCCCATTCCCCAATGTCCACTTTCTTCCTGCTGTAGCCCAAGCTTTAGTCGTTTGAACTACATTCCAAGTTGTAGACCCTTCCACAAAAAAAAGAATTTTCCATAAATTATTCCTCAGATGGTTGCATGTAAAGGTGATTCTTTTTCCACATTAAATTCCATTCCCTTTCCTCCCCTTTCATTGTCCAAATTTGTTTAGCTAACAAGGCAGTATTCATAGTTATAATGTTCCTTAACCCCAAACCCCCAAAAGCCTTAGGAGTACAAATATTATTCCAAGCAATAAGGGGGATTCTATTTTTATCTTCCACTCCCGACCACAAGAATTTTTTTTGAATTTTTTCAATTGTCTCCGCAAAATTTTTGGGGATTTTGAATAGACTAAGGGCATAGATAGGAAAATTTTGACGGGTAGCTTTAAGAAATGTCACCTTACCCGCTTGGCTAAGGAGGGCTCCTTTCCATCCAACCAGTTTGGAATTGAATCTATCAACTAGCTTCATCCAGAAATTCTCTGAAGGCTTTAAGCCCAAAGGGAGACCCAGATAGGTTGAAGGAAACTCAACAATTTTGCATCCAAGGATTCTTTCAATCCTTCTTTGTCTATCCACTGGGGTATTGATGAAGAACAAAAAACTCTTATCCCAATTTATTTTTTGACCAGAAGCAACTTCATAAGAATCCATAACACTCTTCATGTTTCTCGCTTCCCTTATGGTAGCTTCTCCCATACTGATCGAATCATCAACAAACTGTTCATGAGTACAGGTTATGTTGGAAGATGAAGGTTTAAGGCCTTTGAGTTTCCCTTCTTCCACATTTTTCATAATAAATCTACCCCAACTTTCAACTAGAATAGTAAACAAAATAGGAGAGATGGGATCCCCCTATCTTAGGCCTCTAGAACTTTTGAAGAAACTGGAAGGGGATCCATCAATAATAACAACAAAGGTAGAAGTTCTAGTCAACTGTGAACAAAGCTGAATCACCTTTTCCCCAAACCCAAAAGCTTTCATAGTTCTGAAAAGGAATTGCCAATTCAATCTGTCATAGGCCTTAGACATGTCCAACTTAAGAAAAAAGCCCTATTTTTTAGCAGCAGTTAAAGAATGAATATTCTCATGAACAACAATGATAGAATCTAGAATTTGTTTGCCAGGGACAAAACCGTTCTGCTGAGCTGAAATAATGTGGGGGAGAATATCCAGCATTCTAGAAGTAAGAACCTTAGATATAATCTTGTAAAAAGAATTACAAAGATTGATAGGTCTGAACTTATTGAGAGTGTCAGCTCTAGAGATCTTAGGAATAAGAACGATAAAGGTAGCATTGAGTTCTTTTAGAAGCTGCCTTGAACCAAAGAATTCTTTAACTCCATTACAAATATCAATCTCCAGAATATGCCAAAAGTTTTGGAAGAAGAACATAGGGAATCCATCCGGACCAGGAGACTTATCTCCAAGAAAGGAAAACACAACCTTTTTGATTTCTTGATTCGAAGGGATCCGAGAGAGATTTTTGTTGTCATCCTCATTTAAAATGGGAGGGATAGCTTGAGCCAGAAGGTCTTGATTTCTGATATCCAGAACATCCACCCCTCCCAACAAATTGCTAAATAAATCCATAGCTTCCTTTCTTATTTCATTTTCATCTGACAAAATCCCCCTATTGCAGGATAACCTGGAAATCTTGTTGGCTGCCCTATGCTTAAGAGCAGTCATGTGAAAAACTGAGTGTTTTTGTCACCTTCCTTCAAATACAAAGCTCTTGATCTTTGTCTCCAAAAAGTTTCTTCATTAAAGATAATTTCATGGTATTTGGACAAAAACCCATTTTCAACATTTCTCAAATCCTCAGAAAGCCCTTCCTCTTGGATTTTATCTTGAACTTCTTTTATATCTGTCTTAATTTGAGCTTTACTTTTAAAGATATCTTCAAAAGTCTCTTTGTTCCAGATTTTAACTTTGGCTTTTATGATATTAAGCTTTTTGGCAACTCTGAATAAGGTCGTTCCATCAACCTCCAAATTCCACCATTCAGCAACATAGACTTCCAAAGACGGGTGGGACAACCAAGCTTTTTCAAATCTAAAAGGAAAATTTCGCTTTGCAGAAGTTGAATTGGCAGTGAAAGAAATAGGGTAATGATCAGAACCAATCTTAATGATAGACGTCAAAGAACAATTATACTTAGAAAGCTAATTAGGAGAAATCAGGGATGTATCCAACTTGACTTGAATAAGATCAGAACCAGTTCTTTGATTGGTCCAAGTGTAATTAATCCCTTGGAGATCCACATCCATCAAAGCTTGATCATTAATAAAATCCATAAGATCTTGTCTTCCCTCCAGCTACAAAGGAAGGCCTCCCATCTTTTCATCCTCTTTTAAAGGGGTATTGAAATCTCCCATAATCATCCATCTTTTATCAACAAAACTTAGTCTATCTTCATCCAGGCTCCTCCAAAATTTAGTTCTTCTAGCTTTAGAATTAGGCACATAGACATTAGTGATAACCCAGAAAAAGTTATCCTTAATGTTCTCAAGCAAGACTGAGGTCCTATTGACCCTTGAATCAATTTCCTTACCTATAATAGTATTCTGATTCCAAAAGATAGCTATACCTCCATAGGCACCCTCCGAACTTGTTCCAATTACCCCATTAATTTTGAATATTCTAATCTTTTCCACTTTATCCTTACACATCTTAGTTTCCTGAATAAGGACTACATTTGGTTTATGATCTCTTACAATATTACGCAACACATCCTTCTTATGGGGGGCGTTCAACCCTCTAATATTCCATGAGATTATCTTCATATTTTAATCGGGGATAAGGCTGACTCAATGGAGCTTTGTGTTCCATAAACAAGGTTCTTCCAACTTTCTTGTTCCCTCTGATTCTTTAGAGAGGGTCTCCCCTACTTTTTACTATGACTTCCAACATCTGCCACTTTCTTATTCTTGCTTTTGGTTGAAATAACTCCATTGGGTCCTCCATTATTTGACTTGCCTTCTTTAATACCGAAAATCCTAAGATTTCCCTCAAGAGCCATCGTTTCCAAACTTTTAGGAGGAGTTTTGCATTGGGAGTTTAGGATCATATTTCCAGTCTTCTTAGGACTTCCATTGGTTAATAACAACAAAGGCTCAGTATCCGAAATATTATAGTCCTGCGCTTCATTAAAGTCTTCCTCATTTTCTTTATTATTAGATGAAGCAGAAGCATCATCATAGGAACACTCATCAACTTTACCCTGGATGATAGGACCAACCTTCAAATCCTCTGATTCAAATTTTTGAACCTTTTCTTCTTTCCCATGCTCTTCCTCCTTGTTACTTTCTTTTTGACTGTTAGAACAGACACAAACTATTTTTTCATTGTTATTATTCACCCCCTTCTTTTCCTTGTTTTCCATATTGGTCACTTCCTTCTCAGGGACAACCTCAGAAGGTGGATCATCATTCTTCCCTTTTGTTTGCCATTTTTGCTTCAAGTTACTATCATTTTTACCATTCTTGAGCGGACAAGATTTCGCCCAATGACCTGACTTTTTACAATGAAAACAAACAAACGGGAGAGATTCATATTCAATCACTTGGGTCAATTTCCCCAATTTAGACATAATCTCAATAGTTTGAGGCATATCTGTCATTTGATTAACATTAACATAAATACGAGCAAAAACAAACCTTGATTTAGTTGCTGTCATCGGGTCGATCGAAAGAAGTTCACCAAATGATCCTGCAATCCCTTTAAAGACCTCCTCATTCCATAACTCCAATGGAAGGCCAGGGAGACACGTCCACACAGGCACCGACACAAAAAAGGAATCATCCAAAGTGAGGTTAGGAGCCCATTTATGTAAAGCCAAGGTTGACTTTCCGAACATCCATGGCCCTGCACATAGCACTTTATTCACATCTTCTTCATTATTAAAAGCAAAGGAAAAAAAACCCCTAGCCAAAGTCGCCACATCCACTTGACCTTTGAGAACCCATTTCCTCCTTATAAAGTTCCTTACAACATCAATGTTAGGTCTAAAACCAGCTGTAATACCCTAAAAATGGTCATCTAAACCATGGGCCTCTAATCTCGACAACATCACCAAGGTCCTAACCAAAGGCAATTAAATAAATCTTGAGCACACAATTAATTCTTTAATCATCAAAGCTCACATGGCAAATTAATCAACCAATATTAATTAAATATTTATTTAATTAATTAAATCATTCCAAGTAAATCATTTTTAAAAACAATTGTCCTATTTATTTTATTGAATATCCTAGCATATTTAATGAAATAAATCAATTTGCCATAAATCTTCAAAAAAATAAATAAATCAAAAAAAGAATTAATTGACAAAAAATAATTTAAAATTGAGAAAAAATCAATTGGAGATAATCTTGAAAAAACAAATTAAAAATTGATAGATAATCTCAAAGAAAGCAATTAAAACAATTAAATATTAAAATTGGATGAAATAGAGAATAAATCAGTTTTTTCTTGATTTTATCTTAATTTTAATTCAATTTCGTTTAAAACCGAGAAAAGCATCCAATCACATCAATTCACCTAGATTGTGCTTCCTCTTGGAAAATCTTGACCGCTCATCATCATTTGATCTTAGCCTTTGGTTTCTTTCTGAATTTTCTATAAATTCAAGCTCTCATCTCTCATTCAAAAATCCTGGAGAATATATTGTTATTATGTTGTTTTTGCTCTAGGTTCATTGAGAATTTGCATTGAGATATTGCATATTAGTTATTTCATATTGCTTAAATCATTTAGCTTAAATATTCATATATTGCTTAAATCATGTTAGATTAATCTTGCATTCATCTATCTTAAATCAATGCTCATATAGATTAAAAATCCTTTGTTTAGGTGTTGTCTAGTCACTAGATAGCTTAGCAATCTGAGAGCAATCTAAACTCGCATCTACTAGAAGGCAATGGGTCGCTTTGTAATGGTTTATTATTCATTGATTATTGATTTACTAACCATGCATCTAATGAATTAATTGAAGTGTTGTGTATTCCAAATCTAGATACAGGTCCACTTTTCACACACACATTTTTGGCGCCCACCGTGGGGCAGGAAACTAATTTTTTGGCCTCAAAATCATTTTTTTAATCCTGCAGGTTTCATCCGTACAATCTATGCGAAATATCTGACGAGTAGTATCACTGCATCGTATGACATTATATTGAAGCCTGTTATTTGTTGTACGAATCAGAAAATAGTGTCGTACGACATACTGTTCTGATTATCTGATTTTATCTTTTGTTGTCCTATGCTCTATTCTGACTCGTACGATAAAAGCCTTTTGTCGTTTCATTCTATGATAACTGTCGTACGATGCTATATTCTATTGGGTTAAAGCAAGTTTCACTTTTCAGGTCTTCTGTCAAATTTTGATGATACTGATGCTAACCCTGAATCATCTTCTGTGTGCTTGATATTTTCACAGCTTAACTAGTTTCTTGTAGGATGCTTGTCAAAGAATTTATCAATCAAACATATGCCTGTCAAAGAATGAAAACAACATGACTACTGATACATTGTTTTTGTAGGTTGCCTAAATAGAATCAACCAAATATCGTGTATTCTTTAAATTCATTTTTTTAGGCACCTAACTTACTATCTGGTTAAAGAACAAATCTGTATTTTGTGTTTTAAGTAAATTCTGAGAGGTAGGAGAGTATGTTGTTGTCTTTTTAGACAATCAGAAATCCAAACCCTTGAGCCATTTTCTTTGTTTGATATTTGTACATCTTTAGCAAGCTTGCCCTCCCGAGGAGCTTAAAAACTCTTAAAGCCGTTACGACCGGTGTGAGGGGAACGACCTAAGTGGGAATGGCTAAATGCCAAGTACTCCAACCCACTATAAAATAAACGTGATTTGATGAAAATCAAGTCAACGACACTGCTCAGGAATAGCTCTCCTCCTCGGTATATTGAACCTTGGTTTTCAAGGCTGGGAGACCTCTTAATTGAGTTTATACGTCAACGCGCCAAACAAACCCCTTACTAGATCCAATTAAAATTAGAAGCTACCCAATTCACCTCCGAAAGGTTGATAATCTTTGTGCAAGAGAGATAGTAACTCTCCCCAGGCACTTGCCGTATCGTGCCCCCATTAGTGTTTGGAGTCGGCTAATACAACATTGAGAATCCATTGCATGAGACTTAGCGGCCATATTCTGATTAGCTATTGGGTGTGTACCAAAGTTAGCAAGGAAAGGTTTGCCAACTTCCATAGGGTTTGCATGCTGTGATTGGAGTTACTATTCATACTATGTGTTTTCTGTGTTTTCATCCCTCAAACTAAAACTGGAATACTAAAACTAGAGAAAACAAATCAACAACTCAGTGATAAACTCTGTCTATGTCAGAACTAGTCTACCCTAAGTCGAAATTCTATCCAAAACTAGTCTATCCTGGTCAAAAATTAGTCCATCTCAGAATTGGTCATACTCAGTTGTCATACTCGGCTATTAAAAAACTCAAAATTTTTGTCTCTGTCCTGTTAACAGTCGTACGAACCTGATTATTTATCATCCTGCACCATATCCTATGTTGTACGAGTCTTATTATTTGTCATCTGAACTCAATCCTTTGTCGTACGAAACCCAATAGTATGTCATCTGAAGCTAAATCCTATGTCGTACGATACGTAATTGCATTGAATCTTTTGTCATCCTAGACATACCCATATGTCGTACAATACTAGGTAGCAACTCGTATGAAACAAAACTGTTGTCATCCTAGAACTATTAAATTGTCGTTCGGCTCAGTAAATCCCGTCGTATGAAACTCTGATTTGTCAGTACAGAACAGTCAAACTTGCCCAGATCAGTCTACACCGAGCATAAAACTGGTCATCATCCCCCTGAGCATAAACAACCTCGATAGTGTACCCCTGCCACTGCGTTGCATGATTTTGTCGATCATCTTTAAGCTAGTTCAAACAACATTTTATCAAACCTAAGTTAACTTAGATAACGTCTTACATAGGATAGATCATTCCTGAAAATAGACCAGATCTTAGTAACTTCTCTCAATCACTATGTTAAATGAATAACTAGCTACAATTTGATCTTGACTTCTACAACACATATAGATCTCGATCCCATCGGTTACAAATGCCTGTTCAAACCAGAAACTCTCGTAGCAAAATAGACAAAGAAAAAGAAACACCCTTTTTGTCAAACGACAATCCATTCTTTGTAGAAAGCCTCTTTCCAAATAAACCGTCCTCCTCACAAATACCAGTTTACGATCTACCAATCTTTGGTTAGCCCCTATCTCCCACCATGTCTGGAGAAAGGCAAGAAAGACAAGCTAGTAAACGAGACACTCACGACAACTTCAGCAATCATGCCACTGACAGTGAGTCCTCATCAACTGAATCTGAACTCCCTAAGCCTCTCGAGGTCGAAATACATAGATGTCAGAATGATAAAGAGTTCTGAAAAATGATGAAGGTCATCATGACTAGGGAAAAAGAAGACTATTTCCTAGAATTAGCAAAGCAAGGTGCAAAAATTCCTATTGGTTATAATGTGGAGGCCCTCGTCACTAAAGAGGAAGAGACACCATTGAGAAGGATAAACAAATAAATGCAAGCATTACAAACTGAGGTCACAAAACTAAAAAAAAAAGATAGAACATCAAAACAATATTCTCTGGACACAATATGCCCATTCCCATTTGACAAAAAACTTTACATGCCTCCATTTCCCTCAAGAGTAGAAATGCCCAAGTTTGAAAAATATGATGGGAATACAGACCCCCAAGATCATATCAGATAATTTTGTGCTTTATGTATGGAGTTCATGCACGACCAAATGTATCTCATGCACCTTTTCTCGAGAAGTTTAGGGGGGCAAGCTATGGAATGGTTCTCAAGTCTACCCATGGGAATAATTTTTTTTGAAGAATTAATCCAACTATTCCTACAACAATACTCCTACAACATTTGTCACCCAGTCACTATGATAGAGCTTTGCAATACCAAACAAAAAACAGGAGAACCCTTTCTCATTTTTCTCCAATGATGGAGAAAGATGCTCTCTAGATATTCACGGACTATCCCAGATCTTGAGAAAATGGATATCTTTGTCAACAACTTAATCCCTAAATTAAAGTATAGTGTCCAGATGCAAGTACATCCTTCATTCAAAAAAATGGTAGATAACACCCTCAGAATGGAAGATGTGCTTATAAAAAGGGAGATATATCACTTTGGAAAGAAACATCGCAAGGTTATAGTTCTAAAGAAAAGAGCAAATACTGGAAATACGGAAAAGATAACAACTGAAACATTGTTAGTGATGGAGTGGTAGATACTGTCCAAGCAAAAAAAAAATCCACAATATTTAACTTGGCTAGTGGCATGCAAGAACTCAAGGCAGTTGAAACTGTGGCAAAAAATCCTCCGAAGAAAGCAAGAGAATGGTTTAAATAAAAGCCTTGGCTTTCAAAACCTAAGCGTGATTTTACTCCTCTAGATGAATCATATGAATCAGCTTTTAAAACCTTATTGGCAAATAATCTGATAATATTACCAGACAATTCTAAACCATATGACCCAGAAATTAGACCCAAATGGTGGAGAGAAAACGAATACTGTGACTACCATCGGAATAAGGGGCATAACATAAATAACTGCATGAAACTTTGACATGAAATCCAAGATCTCATTGATGCAGGCAAGATCGTTGTTGGAAATCGCGTGACTAATGCTGATCATAAGGCCTTTAAAGATCCCTTACCGACTTATGAACAAGGAGATTCCTCAAAATCCAAGGGAGGAGCTAGAGTCAATTATACCTACACTAATAACGATAATGTGATCAACATGATTGAATCTTCCCAACCTGAATATTGCAATGTGATCATAATCCAAGATCACCAAAGTCAAGCACAAACTGCTAATGCTGTGACTCGCGCTCAAATGAAGATTACTCTCCAAGGAGCTAGTTCCTCAACTTTTGATCAAACAACATCAAATCTACCAAATAGACAAACAGACACAATCACGGCCAAATCAAAACAACTGGCTTTATCACCTTCTCTTGGTTATAGTATTGTCAAACAATTGAAGAGAACCAATGCTCAAATATCCATTTTGGAACTGCTTAAGATCTCTTCTACTCATAGAGAGGTCCTGGACAAGGCTTTACTTACCACCAGTGTCTCTAAAGATTTAGATGTAGATCGGTTTCAATCTATGGTAGGTCACCTGACTTCACCTCATTACCTCACTTTCTTTGAAGAAGATGATAACTCACTGAGTCACCCACATAACCAGCCATTACACATTGAAGCCATGATCCATAAACACTGAGTTAAATGTGTTTTGATAGATGGAGGCGCTGGGTTGAATATCTGTACCTACAATCTACTAACACAGCTAGAATTTTCTGAAAATGATATTGATCCAACAAAGAAAGTAACAATAAAGGCTTATGATGAAGAAGAAATAACCTCTAAGGGTCTAGTACGATTACCAATTAGGGTAGGACCTGTAGAAAGAGATGCCATTTTTCAGAACCTGGATCTTCATCTTTCATACAACATCTTACTGGGCAAGCCATGGATTCATGAAATGAAAGTAGTATCATCTACGTATCATCAATGCTTGAAATTCCCTTATAATGGCATTGAAGTCAGTATTCCTGCTGATACAAGCTATACCTGCAATGCATTAACACAGAGTGCTAATGCTTTTGTTCCTCATAATAGAGCAACCTCTACAGCTGAAAGTTTAGAATTTTTGTTGAAAGATTTAGAAAAGAAATTAAAAATCACAAACACTGGCACAGACGGCTACAAGATAGAGCCTATACTCTCACTAATGTCTCTTCCTCCATCACTAAGACAGTCGGGAAAACCATAAGAGGTTATGAAGCCACAAACTTCAACTCTAAAAGTCATTTATGATGGTCTCTTTATACAGTCCTCTACTTCTCTTGTAGATGAAATAGAAGAGGATGATGTTCTCAAATCACTTTTCAAAGAAGATAGTGCAAACAAATAAATACGACATTGTGAGATTTCCCTAACACAATATGGTCTAGGCTATAAGATGCTTCAACACATGGGATATTCAGGTACCGGTCCTCTAGGGAAGCGTCAAGAAGGTATTGTTGAACCTATTCAGTTACAAACTAAGTCTACCAATGATAAAGCTGGACCAGGATATGATCCAAGGGATTCATCAGATCAGAAGCACACGTCCCACCATCAACTTAACTGGAAGAAAAAGGTACTACCTTTAACATCACAAGAAATTAATACTCAACAAACTTAGGAAGAGTGTGACGATGAATAAAAAGAATTACCCACCTAGAGAGAGGAAATAGATAGTAATCAAGTTCCAATTATATCAGCTATAATACCACAAGAAGTAGAAGTACCATAGGATATGAGAGACGAAGCATACAGAATCAGAGAATTGTTTGCACCACTGATAGTTTGAGTCATATATATTGGCAAACAACAAGTAGATGATTCAAAAAATGATTCAAATGAGTATGAATGGGGTCTTGACCACCTCTCAGATACATCTACTATAGAAACCCCTGAAGAATCCAGTGATATCATAGATGATGCACAAGAGCTGATACACCTAAGAATGCAAAGGGAAATGGAAGAAATCAGACTAAAAAGACAAGAAGACTATGAACAACAACTGGAGGAAGAACGAACACAACAATTTCTTCACCTACCAACTCTCCCTCTAATGAGATAGGACAAATCAGGTACAAAAATACAAAAGAAGAATTAGAAGCTACATAAACAGAACTAGTCATCAGTCTAGAGGAAACTGAATGAAACAGACGACAAGGATTAACAGAACCGTCAAGGTTATGTCCACAAGTGTGTCAAATACAAGTAATCAATGAACCAAATCATGAAGGAACCTGCAACATCAAAGATGTGGGTATTGATACTATATATACTTTTACTAAGCCACTTGAAGATGAGTCAGAAACTTCATCCTATGACTCTGACAACTCAGACAAGAGCTCCATTTATACCAACAACTATTCAACAACACATTATGACTACTCTATCATGAATGTTGAGATACTGTCTGTTGACCCTATTACTATCACACCATGGTATGTAGTCCAGTCTGAAGTAGGTAACAATGCTATAAGTAGGTCGGTTGGATTAGGTCCAATAGATACTAACATGAATTTCGATAATTGTGTCGTAACTTTTCCTGGTCTCGAGACACATATGCAAGGTAGTCTTCTGGAACTCGACTGGTCGATCCGAAGCCATGATGATAGTACCATGAACTCCCTTGAGTCTATTCCAACCTTATCCCTAATACATTCTAAACTGATTGATTGTACTCTTTATAGCCAACCATTGAATGTACCTACTTTTTCCAATGACTATATGTTAGCCTATTATCTCAATGCACTTGAACCCATGAACTCTTCCACCAGTGAACATAGTGAAAACAAGACTAAAACAAATATCAAGTATCTTAGTCACAAAAATAAGAAAAATAAAAATAAAAGACCCGATGGCAAAAACCACATTGTGGCGGTGTCAGAATCTAAAAAAGAGAAAATAAAGGATGTACCTAAAGGTGAAAACCTCTCTGAGGCACCTAAAGGTGAGATACTTGATATACTGCCAAGTCATTTCCAGGAAAGCCCTTCCATATTGATTGAGCCAACTTAACCAGTGAATATTGGGAGTCAAGAGACACCACACATCATTCATTTATCTCAATCACTATCAACAAAAGAGTTAAAAGATTTCAGCAACCTTTTTTTAGAAAAGAAGATCAACTTTGCATGGACATACTTAGATATGCCAAGATTAGATCTTGATCTCATCATGCATCATCTCTCTATTACACCAGGAGTTAAATTAGTCAAGCAAAAACTTCGTAAGATGCATCCTCATGTGGCACTACTAGTCAAAGCTGAACTAGAGAAATTGCTAAAAGCTAGATTTATCAGAACTATAGACTACATAGAATGGATATCAAACATAGTACCTGTATCAAAGGAAGACAAATCTATTAAAGTTTGCACAGACTTCAAGGATCTCAACAAAGCATGTTCGAAAGACAATTTTCCATTGCTCAACATTGACATGATAGTAGATATGACTGCTAGATATGAGATGTATTCATTAATGGATGGATTCTTTGGTTACAATCAGATCAAGATAGCGCCTGAAGATCAAGAAAAGACATCTTTCACGTGTGCATGGGGAACCTTCTGCTGGAATGTTATGCCGTTTGGGCTAAAGAACGCAGGTGCAACTTACCAAAGAGCGGTAACCACTATCTTCCACGATATGATGCATAAAAACATGGAAGATTATGTTGATGACACCCTGGTAAAAACTATGAAGAGATCTACGCATATTCAAGAACTAGGCCTCATACTAGATAGAATGGAAAGATTCAAGCTCTGATTAAATCCTAAAAAGTGTGGATTTGGGGTAACATCAGGAAAATTGCTTGGTTACATAATTTCAAAAAAAAGAATTGAGGTTGACCTTGAAAAGGTCCAAGCTATAATGGAAATGCCCCCGCCCAAGAATATCAGTCAAATGAGAAGTTTACAGGGCTGTCTTCAATCAATAAGGCATTTTATATCTTAGCTAGCAGACAAAGCTCAACCCTTCACAAAGGTATCAAGGAAAGAAATTCAATACAAATGGGATAAAGATTGTGAACAAAATTTACAATAAATCAAATAATATCTTTCTAATCCACCCATATTAATGCCATCGATTCAAGGTAAGCCATTGATTCTATACATATAAGCTACAAATACTTCACTGGGGGCACTTCTGGCACAACAATATGAAAATAGAAAAGAGAGAGCTATATATTATATCAGCAGAACATTGGTGTCTTATGAAATAAAATATACTATAATAGAGAAAGCATGTTTGGCATTGGTCTTTGCATCACAAAAATTAAGGCACTATATCTTAAGCTGGTAGCCAAGATTGATCCGCTCAAATATCTTCTCGGTAAAGCAACGCTTACAGGAAGACTGGCGAAATGGGCCATGGTTCTTACAGAATTTGATATTGAATATGTGGAACATAAAGCCATCAAAGGACAGGTTATTGCAGACCAACTTGCTGATGCTCCACTTGAAGACAGTCAACCTCTGCATATAGAATTCCCAGATGAATCAATCATGCACCTTACTCAACAATCATGGAAGATGTTCTTTGATGGGTCTTTCACTCAACATGGTTCTGGTGCCAGAATACTTTTTATTACTCCCCAAAAATATTCAATCCCAAAATCTTACAAGATTCTCTTCCCTTGCACAAACAACATTGTATAATATGAAGCTTTGGTAAACGGGATCAAGCTGGCCATCGAGTGGAAAATTGTTGAATTACACATCTATGGTGATTCTCAACTCATTATCAACCAAATCAATGACCTATATTAGACAAGAGATGAGAAACTGATGCCTTATAAGAGAATGGTGGATGATCTCAAGAAATACTTTACCTTTGTATCATTTCAGCAGATCCCCAAAACAACAAATAGAGCAGCGGATGCAATGGCCACTTTGGCATCTATACCACAGCTATAGGAATCTAATTTTTGCTTTGAATTCCTGGTAGAAGAGTTACATTATCCTACCTATGATTCTCCTGAGTCCCAGATGGTCTGTTCTATTATTGGACATGACTCATCTCGTTATAGCCACATTTACTCTTACCTGCGTGACCAAGTTGTCCCTGCTAATCTTTCCTGAAATGAAAAAAGGAACCTAATCTGAAATGCGTCACGGTACATCATCATTGCTAACGACCTATTCAAGCGAGGTTTAGATAATACTTTGCTTAGATTTCTAGAAACTGAGGAGTCCCAAGACGCATTATCCGAGGTTCATGAAGGTGTTTGTGGATCCCATTCGAACGGTCTAACTTTAGCACAAAAACTACTAAGGGTTGGCTACTGCTGGCCAGACATGGAGAAAGAAGCTATAAAATTTACTAAAACCTGTGAAAAGTGCCAACTACATGGGCACCTTATCCATGCTCCAGCAAGGGATCTCATACCCTTTGTGACACACTGGCTCTTTCAACAGTGGGCGTTTGATCTAATTGGCCAAATATATCTTGCATCATCTAATAGACACAAATTTATTATCACTGCCACTGAGTACTTCACTAAGTGGGTAGAAGCGGTTTCGCTCATCAAAGCAACTGGAAAACAAGTAGCTCTATTTATTCTTAATTATATCATCTGTAGGTATGGTATACCTTCATTCATTATAATTGACAATGGAGGACAGTTCAAGAACAAAGATCTAAACGAACTTTGTGCAAAATTCAAAATAAAACAACACTAGGCATCTGCATACTACCCTCAAGGTAACGGACAAGCTGAAGGATCTAACAAGAATTTGTTGACTATCTTACATAGGACAGTCAATAAATCTGGAAAGGATTGACATCTACAAATCAATCCTGCCTTGTGGGCTTATAGAACAAGTATCAGAACACCTACTGGGGCTACACCTTTTTCTTTGGTGTATGGGTCCAAAGCAGTATTACCTATTGAGGTGGAAATACCATCTCTAAGAGTTTCTTTGCAAGGTCTTATTACTGATGAAGACTATAGAATATCTAGATTGCAAGAGCTCAAATTGCTGGATGAGCATCGACAAGTGGCGTTTGATCATCTCAGAGTGTATCAAAAGAGAATGTCTAGAGGATATAACAAGAGGATTCGACAAAGAGAATTTCAGGTTGGTGACCTAGTTCTAAGAGAAAATCCTAAAAAATCAATAGTTTCGAGACAACAAAGGGAAGTTCGAACCCAACTGGCTGGGTCCCTATATCGTTATTGCAGCTTTTGGCTCTGGTGCCTATCAACTCTCAACATTGGAAGGAGAAAAACTTCGTGAACCGATCAACACCATCCATCTGAAGAAATTCTTCACCGAAATATTCTCTGCTCCAGTAGCCTATAGAACTAAAAAGTCTTGAAGAAATCCTAAAAATTAGAAAAAGTCCCGAAGAAATCCTAAAAATCAGAAAAAGTCCTGAAGAAATTCAAAAAAAGAAAAAAAAAAGAAAGAAAAAAAAAGGAAAAAGAGAGAAAATGCCTTGGTGAAAACCTGGTAAACAGGCACCTTGGTAAAAAAAGAAAGAATCTTTGCCAAGCAGGTGAAAACCTGGCAAATAGGTGCCTCTTGTACTCAAGTGCTCCATCTATCAAACACAACGTTGGCATTCTCACTTTCATGCAATTCTTTGCTTTCGCTTGTACATATTTCAGTCACTTTTGTGACATCCTGGTTCGTTGGAACCCTCATGGCTTGAAACCAATCAATGTCCTAGTCTTAGATAATCGACAAGAGCACATTACCTGTCCTAAGCAATATCAACCAAGTCATCTTTACATCAGTAATACTCGGTCGTCCACTCCGAGTCGGTCACCTGTCTCCTGACTATTGAAGAGTTTTTATCACTGAGCACACAAGCAAAGCAAAACTGAAAACAATCACTAAACTGTTTGAGATATGCTTGAAATTTTCTTTGTGTGTTGTCTTTTATATTGGTTTTCAATTATTATCCCTCTAAGTAACTTGAGGAAGTCTATCTTGACTAAGAGAAGAAAGGATTGGGGGCATAATATTTTCTTTGTTTTCTACTTGTAGGAATGATTCCAATGATATGAAAACATCTAATCAGCTGGGTGTCTGTGATAAGTGCCTTCACATTCAGGTGAAATCACCACACATACCTTGACTCCACTTATTTGAATGCTACAGGGAGGTTCCCATCATTTCTTTGTCTATTTTGAGGGAATTTCTTTATCATGCAATCCAGGCCCTTGTGAAATCTGTCCAAGGATATGAATGAAAAAGGGTCATTACGGACAAGATAATTAAATATTGCACATGAAAAGCAAGGAATTCTAAATCTGCCTATTGTGGTTGTAAAACGCTCAATGATGAATCTCAAGCTTTTTTTAAATCCAGTGACTAGGTTTAGGGTTGCATCTCATTTTGCATATCATTTTGCATTTCATTATGCATTTTGTGAATTTAGAGTGATTTCGGTATGGTAACAATGATCTCTTTATCTTCTGCATGAGAGTTGGAAGCATCATCATTTCTTAGCTAAGTGGTCTCTTTTCATCATTTCTCCGATCGAGTACTTGTGTTTTGAGATGTTAGCTGCATACACAAGCATCTTTTATAGATTCATACATTTCATTATTACTCATTTGCATTCATCTTATTGCATAGAAAAATGAAAAATTTGCATTACTCATTACTCATTCACATTCATTTATTTGCATATGAAAAGAAAGAAAAATAGACATCCATAATCATTTGCATTACATACATCCATACTGACATAAATGCATACATGTAGTATAAGGCATATAGAAAGCATCTCATAATCGAATTAGCACAAGTACAATGAAGTCAAATTGATCTTGTATATATATCGTATAAAGGCTCAGAGTACAAAATGATGTCAGATGACATATACAAACTCCCATCGGAGCAAGAATCGTATAGGCTACAAAAAATGGGTGTGTCTACAAAAAAATATTAGAGCTATAGAAAGAATTTCTAGTTCTCAGCCCCTCCCTCATCACCAGGTGGAGGAGGAGGAGTAGGCTGACCAGGAGCCTGATGAGGTGCCTAAGCTCCCTCTGACCGTGCCATGTACTGCGAGTAGGGGACAACCTGTTGTGCAACTGGAACTGCTACGCTGTATGCTGCAACATAGTATGCCGCCCTAAACATCTGGTGAAGGACCTCCTGATGCAAAGCGTCTATCTCTGCTCTTCTCTCTGCTCTTATCTCTGCAATTTGATGATCATGCTCAGCCCTAAGCTCTGCTAGCTATCGGTCTCGCTCTGCTAGCTGAGTCTGAGCCACTGTCAATTGTGACTGCAACTCCACAAGACGTGCTCTCATCGACCGTCCCACATCTGTCCCCTGCTCTCTCGCAGTCTCTCCACCCCCACCTCCACCTCCAACTCCACCCTGCTCCTCCCTTCACTGCCAAACCCATCTTGACACTTCTCTCTCCTCCTCAGCTCCACCCAGCCTCACACATATCCTCCCAAGGAATCCACCCTCCCCTCTATGTTGTCCAACCCTAGCTAGAACCTTGCTGCTACTAGCTCCAGGATCACCACCTACCCACCTCAGAACCTCAGCTCTCTACCCTTGTCCTTGTGCCGGGGCATCATCCTCAATCTCCTCAATACAAGGAGCCTACTCAGCTGGATCTGTCAACCTAGGGAATGGATGCTACTGGAACCAATACCTATACTGGGGCAATACCCCCACATCAGCAACATCATCCATGTAATCCCATCTCAAGCACAGTAAACCAGTGAGCTCCTGCATACTCAAGGCATAGGATAACCTCGGTGACCATCCCCGCCTCTCCTCATCAGCATAATGCGCATACATTATGAACTCCTGCAAGATCCCCTGAGGCCTGCCATACTGCCTCATCACTCTAGAAACTACAAATTGCTCTACTATAGTCTGTGATCTACCAATAAGTGGGCGCATAACAAAAAGATCCCTGTGTACTAACCGCCAGTCATCCCATGGCTCTAGGCCCATATAAGGTCTCCATATCATGGCTATAAGGTCATCTAGCTGCCGTCGCCAAAAACCGGTCTTCCCCAGATGGGGCTGCGTAACAAAACCTGCATACCTATATACAATTGGCTGCCCTGACTCTCTGCTATCATCTACAATCGACTGACAAACTGGAGGGTTCTCCCAAGCCCAAACTTGTAAAATGAACACACCTACAACCATGCTCTTGTCCTCCCTATACATAATCTCATGCATCTCGCGATACATGTGGGCTAATATGAAAGAACCCTAGCCAAGCCTCTGAGTGGTCTCCATCAATCTCTCTAGCATCCCGCCCCATCCGTACTGGATTCCCTGCTGTCCTCTATCTGACATCAGAAAATAAATGATAAACCCTACTGGAACACAAGCCAGAGGAAACTCCTTAATGTACCTCCTCATCATGATGTCCTAACTGATGTAACGCGTCAATATATTAGGATCCCTGAAGACATACCTGACCGCCTGTAATCTATGTAGCAGCGCTACATCGTAATCTACCTTACCCCCAACAAAAGGGATACGGAGGATCCTATATATGTCCTCGGGAGTGATAGTAATCTCTCCAATTGGAAAATGGAAGGTATTATGCTCTGAATGGAATCACTCAACCAATGTTGTGAGCATTCTGTGATTCACACGGATGTTTGGTAAACCAAGAAGGTGTGTCAAGCCGCATAAATCAATATGAGCCTGATCAACCTCTGATAACTACTGCACTAATGTCATGGTAGGAGGATAAACACATCTGAAGAGCACATGAGGCAATCAAACCTGCAAAAATCAAAACAACAAAGCATCAGAAAACATTCCAAATAAGCCTACAAGAGAAGTAAAACATCATGCAAATCCAATTACGTCAATTGCAAAATCAAAATTTCAAGTTTAGACTTTAAAAAATGCTCACTATTTTTGAAATGACAAAACACAGAAGGACAACAACTTGTACGAGTCAGGATTGGGCTCCGTACGACAAAAGAGCCCCATATGATAAAAGATTAGACTCCGGATGACAAAATGGTCTTTTATGCATGTTGTCGTATGATAGAAGGGTGGGGTTAGAATGACAAATCTAACGGCCTAAAATGACAAAACATACTTCAACAGTTTGTCATACGAGACAGGATCCTATCTTGCATAACAAAACAAGAAGGGCCGACTTCAAACATGCTAAAACTTGAAAAATGAACAAAAAAATTCAAAATTGAGAACATAAAGAGGCTTACGATTGATCACTTACCGCTGGCTCATAGTGTCGAGGTCGATTATGTCATCTTTGGCGCTCAAATCGATGCTCATGAGTAGGGACCACCATTTTCTTCGCAGAAGGATTTTTGACTTTTCAAACTTGGAGGGTTAAAAGGATTTGAAAATGACACTTTTACCCCTTATATAGCCAAAACCCTAATTTTTCAACTTGCTCTGATGGACATGAAAATTGTACCCTTAGCTAATTCACCCATTCTGATTCCATTTTCTGGATCAAAATCAAAATTCGAGATCATTTTGCTAGTCAATTTCACAAACTTTGGACCACTCAGCGCTTTTCATCAAAAGCTCATTCTCTCTTCTAATTGCGCTCAATTTCTCATGAATCAACGCTAAATCTCAATTTAATTTCTACAAATCAACTTTGTGCTCAATTTCTTATCCATCAATGCAAAATTTTCAAAAATTCCTCTTAATCAATTTGTGCTCAAACAACTTATCATCACTAAAAATTGCCTATAATCATCATGTACCCTCGCTAACTTTCGATTTCGCTCTTGAGGGGGCATACTCAAAACCTTATGACCTCACATCTTCATTGTCGATAAAATTTTCAAATCTTCATCAAAAGTCGAGCAAAAATCCTTTTCAACTAAAGACAATCAAATAAGACCTCAATCGCTAGGGGCATATCAGTTTTATCGCTTCATATCAGGTTGATATTGTCTTTGTCTGAATCAATCTCTTAACGTTAATCAGTTTCATCGCTTTTCATCAAGCTGATTATTCGTTTAAAATCAATCAAGGGTTTAAAGAGTATCTTCGATCATGCTCAATCTAAGAAGGTGTTCAGTTTCATCGCATTGAATCAAGCTGAACAATTTATCTTCGTTCATCATGTCTTGATCAATCAAGTTCAAGTTCGGTATCTTTGCTCTCTATTATTCTGAGTTCAATCAAGTTTGGGATCAGTATCGCTTTAATCAACTCTGTTTAGCTTCATCGCTTCAAATCAAGCTAAACACCTCGCTCTTCATCTGGTTTGTGATCAATCAAGTTCAGAACTGGTATCTCCTAGACATCAAATTTTCTTTGAACCAACGCGATGCTAGCACATTAATTCAAAGAGGGGCAAATGTAATACCCTAAAAATGGCCATCTAAACCATGGGCCCCTAATATCGACAACATCACCAAGGTCCTAACCAAAGGCAATTAAATAAATCTTGAGCACACAATTAATTCTTTAATCATCAAATCTCACATGACAAATTAATCAACCAATATTAATTAAATATTTATTTAATTAATTAAATCATTCCAAGTAAATCATTTTAAAAACAATTGTCCTATTTATTTTATTGAATATCCTAGCATATTTAATGAAATAAATCAATCTGCCATAAATCTTCAAAAAAGGAAATAAATCAAAAAAGGAATTAATTGACAAAAAAGAATTAAAAATTGAGAAAAGAAATCAATTGGAGATAATCTTGAAAAAAACAAATTAAAAATTGATAGATAATCTCAAAGAAAGCAATTAAAATAATTAAATATTAAAATTGAATGAAATAGAGAATAAATCAGTTTTTTCTTGATTTTATCTTAATTTTAATTCAATTTCCTTTAAAACCGAGAAAAGCATCCAATCACATCAATTCACCTGGATTGTGCTTCCTCTTGGAAAATCTTGATCGCTCATCATCATTTGATCCTAGCCTTTGGTTTCTTTCTGAATTTTCTATAAATAGGCTCTCATCTCTCATTCAAAAATCCTGGAGAATATATTGTTATTATGTTGTTTTTGCTCTAGGTTCATTGAGAATTTGCATTGAGATATTGCATATTAGTTATTTCATATTGCTTAAATCATTTATCTTAAATATTCATTGCTTAAATCATGTTAGATTAATCTTGCATTCATCTAGCTTAAATCCATGCTCATATAGATTAAAAATCCTTCGTTTAGATGTTGTCTAGTCACTGGATAACTTAACAATCTGAGAGCAATCTAAACTCACATGTACTAGAAGGCAATGGGTCGCTTTGTAATGGTTTATTATTCATGAATTATTGGTTTACTAGCCATGCATCTAATGACTTAATTGAAGTGTTGTGTATTCCAGATCCAGATAGAGGTCCACTTTTCACACACACACCAACAAACCGTCGAACCAAGGTCATAGCTAAGCCAGACACAGTGAAATCAACCAGCTTATCCAGAACAGATATAGCGAAAACCCCTGTTGCCGGATCAGAGAGATTTTTAACTTCTGGAAGACTAGATTTCACCAAAGGCCTGACTCCAAAAAGAGCAGACCATTTCTTTTCTTTACCTCTATCATGTGGGTCCCCAGTTTTGGAATCTTTATCTTCCACCGATTTGACTGTCGCCTTGTCCCCCTCAGTACCCTGAGAAGCCTAGGGACCAACATGATTACTAGCTCCAGCTGCAGAAAGATTGCCATCGCCATGATTTTCGCCATCCCCATGTTTGAAATTTGAATTTCCCGCTCACTGCTCCTCTTGCCGCTCCTCTCCACCCATGTCGCTCCTCTCCACTCGTATAGGCAGCGAATAGTTATATGTGTCTAATTAAATTTGTTTTTAATTAAAAAATCAAATTTAAATTTTTGTAGGCCCATATCATTTTTTATTTATTTGGTTTTGGGGGCGATTTAATTTTTTGGTATCAAAAAATTAAAAAAAATTATTTTTACGTAGGTTGTACTTGTGGGTAATGTAGAGGTACCTGACAGGACCTTGTAGTCTGCATGACTTGTTGGGCCCTATGGGTCGTAGACCACTTGTGTGGCAAGTACCATGACCTCGGTCATGGCAGGGTTGGTACCCCCTGCCACTGCAGCGTGGGTATCTGCGGGTATTGCCATGTGGGCTTGCAAGCCATCCCGTGTTTAATGTTTTTTTTAAATCATTTAAATTTTTTATTTTTTTTAAAACTTCAAAAATTTTAAATGTTCATTTTTAATTTTTTTTTTCTTTATTATTATATTTAATAAAGTTTTTTTAATATAAAAATTAGAAAATATTGATGTTTTCTAATTTTTTTAGTGTGTTTTTGATACTTTATTTTACATAAAGTTTTTTTTTTCAAAATAGTAATTTTTTTCATGGTTCTTTAATAAATTTTTTTATTAAGCTTTTAATAAGTTTTTCAAAAACAAAATTTTCAATAAATAAGAAAAATTGGAAACAATTTTTGTTCTTGTCTACCATACTTGTTTACAGTGTTCTCCAACCGATAGCCGGGGGAGATAGTTTGCTCCTTCATATCTCTTGGCAACATTCCAATTAGAGGAACGTTCATCTGCAGTCATCTACAAGGCATCTTTTTGGTGACATCATCTTCATGTTTCCAGATTTGCATTATCATGTTGCATTCTCTTGCATGAGCTATGTTGTAATGCAGTAAAATAAAGTGCCACACCTCTTTGTATCTTGTCATTGATGTCATATTTAATGTACAATCTTCCTGTACTCGTAGATTAGGAAAAATCTTGTGAGACTTGGTGCATGGCTCGAGTTGAGAATTAGATTGTACAAGATTGTGCATGGCTTTGGTGAGACTTCGAATGTACTAATTTGCCATTAATGAGTATCCAGTTGATGCTCAAAGCATGTTGTTTTCATGCATGATCTTCATTTAGTTTTAGTGAATGATTCATTGGTCATTCTTCATCGATATTGGTACCTAGTTTTATCACACTTTGACATTCTTGGTGCAACATTGGCTCTATTTCTTCCTAATGGAGAGGAGAATTTTGATCATCATCATTTGACCATATTTTTAGGAGATTCTACATTGAGGGGGGGATTCATGGTCTTTCCTCTTCTCTCTAATGGGGGGGACTTTTTCCACATGAGGTTTTGTTCTTGTCATTCATCATTTAGAGCATTGTGTGCTTTCATCTCTCTTTTGGGGGGGTGTTTTTTCCCATTGGGTTTTTCTCCCTTTCTCTATTTGTGAGAGATTGGATTGCTTGCATTTGCATCTGTACATGACTACCTAGCATGGCCTCGTAGCTAGGACCCATATTGCATTGTTAGCTTGAGTCTACATTCTCCCAATTTGCACTTAAGTGGGGGTTTTGGTGTAAATTATGTCTCATAATTATACTTTACTTAAGTTCACTTAGGATAATGCATTTCATAGTAGTTTGCATATGAGACACTTAGGGAAGTGTGCACATAGGGAGGTTGCTCGTAGGAAAAATTCCACCTTTTGTCATCTTATCTTGTTATCACATTCCACCTTCGGTGGGTGATCCACCTCTTGTGGAATATTTCATTATTTCTCCTACCTACCCTCACCTACCCTTGTTTCTCATTGGGCCACATGACTTTATAAGAAAGCTCATCTACATTGTATGTAATTTTGATGATCGAGCTGGGTATTCTGCATCTTGATAGCAATACAGTTTGTTCTTATCAATATTTTGTTTCTCTTGTTTGTGCTATCAATTGGACTCTAGATCTTGGAAATTTCTCACAAGTTGTTTGAGTTTATTTGGAATGAAGTATGGTCAATGCCCAACCTTAGACCATTCATGGCTCATTGGGCTTTGATGATTGGGCTCTTAGCTTAACAAATTTTATGAATGGTGGAATGAGGTATGGTGAATATTTGATCCTCAACCCCTTATCACTAATGGGTTTTGGGTTTTTCCAATTGGGCATGTGCCTTGACATGTTTAGAATTTGATGGAATGAGGTATATAGAAAACTCAACCCTTGACCCCCAACAAATACTATATGTCTTAAATTGCTTATTTATTTTCAATAATTGACATTTCTATCTAAGTTTTAACTTGTGATTTTTGGCAAATGACAAGAGAGAATCCCAAATTTTGATCCCTCAAATTGTGTTCCAATGAATTTGATTTAAATTGTTTAGTCAACCTTCTAATGACTAAATTTTTGAATGGAGGTTTTGGTGGCCAACCTGATTTGTAAGGGTTTATTTTAAATTATTTTGGATTGACCTATAATTTATTTTTGGATCCCAAGAGTGATATAAAAATGTGAAGCAAGTTTGTGTAAGGGTGTGGTCTATGAATCATCTTGAAAGAGTAATGCTATATCTTTCGAACACAAGAAGGGAAGATGTCTTGTAGATCAAATTGAAGGTGTAACTAAGAAAAAGCGAACAAAGATATATGTGCATGAGGTGAAGTGCTATAATGGTCCATCACTTAAGAGCATAACATAATTAATGTAAAACAAAGCTAATTAGAAATAATTTTGACTAGAGCAAAGTAGCCTGAATTAGTCATAAAGAAGAATTTTGTTGTTCATCATCTATTGAAGAAGCAACATATTGAAGGTGATTTTTTGTGAAGAAGAGGTTGGTGCCTCTCAAACATAGAGATTGATGTCTCTTGCTAAGTTGGTCCTTAATCATGGGGATTGGTGTCTCAAGTAGGTTGGTGCCTACAAATTCTATAAGTGGGGATTGGTGTCTCCAACAAGTTGGTGCCCAGAAATATTATAAAATCCTTTTAGCATTTTGAGATTAGATTTGGATAGTAGACCCAAGTAGTCGTTCATCATGGTTTTCTCTTGAAAAGGTTTCCACATAAATTTTATGCTCCCAATTGTGTGAATCTTGTGTTTGTTGATGTTATTTTTGTTGTTGTTATTATGTTTAATAAATTTAAATAAGTGGAAAGATTATCTTGTATGGGTTCATCTCCCCTCTTAGTATAAATGTGTGCTCTTCAATTGGTATCAAAGAAAGTTCCTTTAAGAACAATATATCTATTCAAAGGTAGATATTGAAAGCACATATGGCATGCCAACAAGGAATCCCTTTTAATAGAGATCGTTTGTTCGATGGATCAAATTACGTTGTATGGAGTATAAGGATGTGAGCTTACTTGATGGCTCTAGGGTTTGACATTTGGCAATATGTTGTGATTAGTTATCAAGCTCCTATAACCCCTCCAACAAATCTAGTTGCAAATAAGGCTAGTGAAAATAATGCTAAAGCCATGAATGGTATCACATGTGTGGGTTGTTTGAATTTGAGTTTGTTAAGGTGATGCATCACAACTCTGCAAAAGAGATATGGGATAAAAGTCACAAAATATAAGAATGCTAAGCTTGAAAATCATAGAAGACATTTTGAAACTTTGAAGATGAGAGGAAGAAATGTTGTACATGACATTCAAAGTTATCTCAACAAAATGTAATGCAATAATATTCATACTAGAATGCAACAAACAATTCTCTATTTATTAATATAAAAATGATTTTTTTTTAGTCGAGCCCTTAATGGAAATAGATGAGGGAAACATAATAGAGAACATAACATCAATGAAATCTAGACTACCAAAAACTCAAAAGGAAATGGAGTTGATCCATGCATGGGTGAACAACCCCAACATAAATCCAATAGAATTTATTGATTGGCCTACAATTTGTGCATCTTCAATAAATGAATATACTACATTAGGTTTGCTTGATATGGCATTCCTATCATTATTTCTTGATGGTAGATGTGATTAGTTGGAACCTCGTCTAAGGAGATTTCATCTACATGAATTTGTGAAGCACCTACTACACTAGAGAGGTAATAGATTTGGCAAGCATCCAAGGTAATATGATTTTGAGATACCATACACAAAGGTCTACAACTTTTTCCATAAAAAGAAGTCTACAAAATACCAATCACCATATACGAGTTTGTGTGAACACATGGAGAACATGCCACACTTTCACCTAGTAAATAGATTGATGTAATTTATTTTCAAAACTAGTTTAAGGGGAAAGAGTTCATATTGGAAAAAATGTCAAGTAGAATTAATAAACATGCCTCATCAAATTGGAACACCTACAATATTTTTCAAATTGAGCGCAATAGACTTGAATTAGGCACATTTGCATGCATTAATGCTTGGTACATCACCAAACACTTCATGTGAAACACAACTATGGCATAAACAAAATGTCATTGACTACCTGCATATTGCTACATAATACATGCATTTACAATAGTCAACTTTCAGGAGAGAGATCTTCCAAAAGGGTATGAATGTCAAGGACTATTGGTGTAGGTACAAGTGGCAACACAGGGGTTCAACACATGTGCATGGTTTTTCTATGGTTAAATAGAGCACCAAATATAAACATTATTGATTGGAAAGATCCAAATCAACTAATTAACATTGAAGCATATCTCCAAGATTTAGTTCATGTATGCAACCCTTGAGAAGATTCACATCATCAACATATAGGTATGCTTAGAGTAAATTAAGAAAAATATAGTCTTTTAAAAATATAAGATTGAAAAATTAAATTTATATTGTAGGCATATTAAAATTTCTCTCTACATCTATGTCTCAAAAGAACAAGATAGTTGGATAGAATTTCTTTCAAGGATGACTATGACAAGATTCTCAACACGGTCCAAAGACATACAATGTGTGGAGAGGGTGCATGTCTATGGAAAATTAAGGACGATTGGTTTGTAGGTAAATACTTCATAACCAATTTCATTTGATTCTAAAAAATATTGTACTCCTTTAATATATAAGTAATTTGAAGGAAAGATTTATTTGAATGACATTTAGGTATAATGTACCATGGCCATTAAATTTCTAGAAGGAACTAGAATATACAAAGATTTACAAAGAGGTGAAATGAAATTTGAGCCATTCAGAAATGATGATAGAGTTAAGTCATACAATCATTACATAATTTAGTTGTGGAGAGTGAATTGGATTGACAACCCATTATGTCAAAACATGTTGTAATTATATATATTGTAAAGTATGTAGCCAAAGCTAAAAGAATCTCATAGATATGACATCAAATGTTACTGTGGAAAATTGCAAATATACAAAATCTTGATAATTCTGCAACAATTATTTACAAAAGGATTCTTATAGAAACACTGATAGAAAGGGATATTGGAGCCCAAGAAACAAGTCACATGCTATCAGGACAACTTCTATTGGTAGAGAGCAGTAAAAGGTTTGTCTCATTTAAAAGGGGTAAAACTTTATTCAAATACAAAAGAAATACAAAGCATGGGTGCTAAACAACCCTATCAGTCTCAACTAATTGGTCCAAATTTTGATACTGTTTCGAGGGTAATAGATCCCTATCCATAATATTCCAATTGTACATTTAACTAGAGGCCCATTTGGCCAAACAATCTGCAAATCCATTCCATTCTCTCGGGATAGACAAGAAGTTGCAAATTCTAAGGAAACACACAAATGAAGAATCTATTTAATAACCAAAGCTAGATGCCAACAAACATCATCTAACCTCTACTTGTTCAACAAAGTCACCACCATCTAAGAATCATATTCATAAATGATCTTTCTCCACCCAAGATCGCAACTACGCTCCACAACATATAAAATGGCAAGAGCCTCCATCAAATTGTTAAAATGCGGGCCTTTGTAGACTAAAATAAACTGAACAATATCAGAATTATCTTTCCCAACTCCACCAATACCAGTATGACCAATATTTCCATGAGATGATCCATTAGTGTCAATTTTTCAGAACTCCCTGAGGAGGAGGGAACCAACGCCCCTCCCTACTTATCTTCCAAAGAGGATGTCGATATCTATTACACATGACCTGTCCAACAACCCTCAAAACATTTCCCTGAAGAGGAAGACTGAGGTGATTGTAAAAAACATGCAGACCTATCAATGATGATAATGAGAAACAAACCATATCTTTCATCAATGCATATAGGAACAAACCACAATATATGGAAGCTATATCACTTATTGATGCTATAAAATCGTGGATATATAACCACAAAAGTTAAAGTCAAAATACATGGACACTAAGAAAAATAGCTTCTATTGTAAGAGTCTTTCCAATATTTCAATTAGTTTCAGCACATGACTTCGACAAATGGATTGACTTTTTCTCTTTATAATTGTTTCTTTACATTTTTTTTTGTGATATCCTTATGGATATTGGTTACAATTATGAAACAATAGTGGAAACATCAGATAACTTTAAATATAATAAAAGGCACCTAGAAAAAAGACCACTTATGGAAAATATTGAAAATGACAGTGATTTATAATTTGTATACACCAACAATTCCCAAGGTGGTACTATAGAATTAATGGGAAATCATATCTACACTTCATCATGGACAAATTATGCAAGTTTTGGAGTTAGATATGTTGGTAATAAGAAATATAGATGAAAAGACGGATTAGTGTTTTGAGTTCCAAGGTGAATAATGCACAAATGTATCTATAAACTTCATTAACACAATGAGAAATAGTGGTTCTCTTATTCATGATGAAAAACCACAATATGTGGACTATGAAAACTTCAATCATAAATAAAATAAAACAATTAACATTATAATCTCCCACTATCATACATATCAAAATGCATCACCCTTATCTATAATAATCCAAGGTACAATAGGAACATGTAAATCATAGTTAATTGGTGTCATCAATCAAACATCATAAAATATATTCTCTCCATAATGCTCCCCTCTACTTCTACTCATGTTGACTGGAGTTGTGACATTCAACATTAGAGCTTCAACAATTTATTCTAAGATGAGAATACTAATAAAATATTTCAATGAGCTACAAGCGAAAAGACTTACAAGTTTCTAAGAGGAAATATTTCACATAAAATACATATTAATAGGTGAAATGAGCTTCCTAGGAGAGAGGCCACTGGAAAACATAGACTTTCATCTTCGATAAAAAAATCAGGAAAACAGTCATCAGAGTTTTGGAGGTATATTTACAATTCAATTACTTATAATAAAAAATATATATTGTGATATACTTTCTTCATTATTATTAGAATACAAATTCTAAAATACATATTTATGAAAATATTTATTTAGACATACCTATTATATTGTTGGGAGATTTGGCACAATTTTCTTTGATCAATGACAAACCACCATACATAAGAAGGCGGCATGCAAAGTTGCTATGGGAATAATTCCAAATAGTAGTTACTTTAAATCATATTTTCAGATAGGATAATCTCAAAACATTGACCGAGAAATATTTTGTCTTCTTCTATCAAACATAAATGATATGCACCCTACAATAGATGATTGGATGTTACTTATATGTCAAGATCCAATGCCAACATGACTACTAAAGAAAATGAGGAGTTCAAAAATAGTGTTCATTTATCCTCAAGAAATGATAATTGTTCAAAACTATAATAGGAAAACCAATTTTCAATATCAAATCCTGTTGCACGAAACATTTCTCTAAAAATAACAATAATTAGTTTCACAAGTAGTTACTCAAAAATTTCATTTAATTATCACTATCCGCAGGGTGTTCCAATTCTAGCAATTGAAAAGACTGTCACAAAACAAATACCTTTGAGGTTGATAATACACAAATCACAGGGATGACACCACAAAAAGCCACTGTTGATATAGGCCCCACTAAAATAAGTAGTATCACATTTGTGACAATATTGTGTGTCAAATCCTTGCAAAGACTAAGAATTATGTTTCCCTTCACATATGATAGATATGAAAAAATGAATAGGGAAAAAAAGTTGCTCCAAGAAAGACAAAAGAAAATAAGCTAAAAGCCTTAGAAATTATTTTATATAATATATTGTTAACATAGTCATGCACTTTATACTTCTATATTGTGAGATTTTGCCAAGATCAAGGGCATAATGAAAAGTACACAAAAGAGAGACAATAGTTTGACAAGAACAAACTATATTCTCATCAATATGCAAAAGTGATCAACTGGATTAACCAATACAATGAATATGAGCCTTCTTATATAGGCAAGGCCAAATGGATATGTGAGCACACAATCATGACATGTGGATCAATGAGAAACAAGGGTAGGTAAGAAAAAGTAGGGGTAGGTAGGAGAAATAATATAATATTCCACAAGAGGTGGATCACCCACCGAATGTGGAACGTAACAGCAAGATAAGACCACAAAAGGTGGAATTTATCCTACAAGCATCATCCCTATGTGCACACTTCCCTAAGTGTCTCATATCCAAACTACGATGAGATGCATTATCTTAAGTTAACTTAAGTAAAGTGTAATTATATCCTATAAGAATAAATAATTACACCAACATATATTAAATATTTTAGTTTATATTGAGATTCAAATTTTGGGTCATAGTCATGTGCTTTGCACTTTTATAAATAACAACTTACTTTTGTTATATACTAATATTTTGGTTTATACTAATATTGAAATTGTGGGTTAAAATTACAAAGATTCCCTCATATTTAGTTTTTAAATATATTATTGTAGTTAGATCATGTTTATGATTGTCAAATATAATCATGTGTACTTTCTAAAATCTTGAGCCTCTATCTATAAGGGGACAAAAAATGTTTTTGGACTAAATAGACAAACAATTTAATTTAAAGTTGGTTTAACTTTTTTTATTCAACTTGATTGTTCTTTGACTATTGGTTGATAGATTATAATAACAACTTGATTCTATATAATTAATATATAACAAAATTAATTATCATTTATTCACTTAATTTAATCAACATCAATTGACTTTTATAATTTATATATAATTAGCTTTTGATATAATTAATAAACTCTAACCCAATTGAACTTTAAATTGAATCCTAACCCTAACCCTAACCATAATTATAATGGTAACTCTAAGTTAAAAGTGTAAGCCTAACCCCAATCTACTCCCATCTTCAACTTTATTTACTCGGAGATTAAGACTAAATTGAATTGAACTCTAAATAAAAATGAATCTAAATCAAACCCTAAACCTAAACCAAATTGAATTGTAAGTTGAACCTTATAATCTTAAACTGTATTCAACCCTAGGACTAAATCAAATTAAATTCCACTATGAGCCACAATAAACTCCTGAATTCAACCCTAACCCTAGATGAAATCAAACACTAAACCCAACCAATTGAAACCACAACCCAAATTGAACCCTAGTCCTAACTCTAAACAAAATTAAATATAAATCCTAAACAAAACTGAACCCTAACCCTAACTCTAACCAAACTCAACCCTAACCCTAACACTAAATGAAATTAAATCATAACCCTATACCAAATTCAACCTTAAATGCAACACTAATATAACTTAATCTTATAACATTGTACTACTATTAATAATAATGGAATACCATAATTAACATGTTTAAATTAAGTTAAGATTAAATTGTATTCTCCTACATGTTCTAGTTCTGAGTGCTACTAGCTTATATATCTTTAAATTTAATCTATATAAATTATGCCTAAATATATCAAAGCATTTAATTTTTTGATGATCAAGAATGCATTTTAATCTTAACTTAATTTAAACATATTAATTACAATATTCTATTATTATTAATGTTCGTATTATATTTGTAGTCACACAAATCTGTCCAGCTTAATTAAATAAATATTCGCTATTTATTTGATTAAAAATCCACTAACCATCAGTTAATTAAATAAATATTAAATTAATTCATCTCCAAACATTCTTCTATTAATTAAATAAATTATTCAATTTATTTTAATTAATTCATTAAACCAAATTCAAATCAATTAAATAAATAAAATCTATTTATTTAATTAAATTCCCCTTTTCCTTTTTTAAATAAATTAAATAAAACATTTATTTAAATCATTATCCCCCCCCCACTTGCATTTTCCTACAAATGCAACTTGCACACATTTATTGAGATAAATGAATTTTTATTTTAATAAAATCCTATTTTCCCTCACCCACCAAATCCACTTACAAAATCTAATCCCCTTCTAGATTCTTCTAACCCCTTCCTAATTAGCCTAATCCATCCCCTAATTATTGTCACATTCCTAAGCAAAATGGAGTCACTTCTCAAAGACTTCAAAGTCTTTGAAAAGCATTTAATGCTTTGTGTGTTCAACAAATTAACCCCCAAAGTCTTCCAAGACCACTAATGGCTCTTACATGACCATTTATGGCTCTTACATAACCATTTATGGTTATTTCAAACTTGTCCCCCCAAACATTTATTGTTTTGACCATATTCATCCATTTCACATTTGCACAAGAATTTATCCATTGGATAAAAGCTTTATTCTTTGAATAAAGAGTTTATTCATTCAACCAACCTTGACTTTAACTCCCAAGGTCATATCAGGCATTTAATGCTTATTCCCTCTCCTCTCAACCTATCTCACATTGACACTTGTCATCCTGGGATTGGGTTGGAAGCCCTCACATGGATTTGAAATCATTCAATCCTGACCCTTGTTGAGATTACTCAATCTCAACCATCCATTGCTCCATTTTTCCTATAAATAGAGCCCATTTCTTCATAATCCAGATCCTGAAAACTTGTATGCATTTAAGCTATAGGCATTTTAAGAGAGCATTTTAGCATAATTAACTCATGTATTGTTATTTTGGTTAAAAATAAATCATTTTAGCATCAATAGCATAGTATTAGCTTTTCATTTCAAATTTAGAGCACAATACTACAATCTCAATCCTCCATAAGCATCCATAGTGCAAAAAGCTGCTGAGGGCTACACTATTTTGGAACTTGGAGAGGAGAGGAACAAGGGAGAAGAAGTCAAGAGCATGTTAGGAGGCATTTGGAGATGCCTCATCATATTTACCTTCCTAGTTAGATATTCTATCATGCTTTTGGTATCTCTTTTGATATGCTTGTTTAGGAAAGTATTTTGTTTATGATTTCTAACACTAACAACTTAGCTTTTCTTCTTGTTTGTGTTTTGTTATCATTCACTAACCTTCCCTTTTTGCAGAGCATCATTTGGTGAACCCGACGTGAATCCAAGCACCAAAAAAAAATACCATTTTTTTTGTAAACTAACATGTCTGATTGTTGAAATTGTTACACAGGTTGCGCTTTAGCACTATTGAACATGTTTTAATGCTACCGACACCTTTTATTTTAGCGCTATTGTTCTTACAATAGCGCTATTGTTCTTACAATAGCGCTATTGTCCAAATTCCAGTGCTTTTGGGTTTGTTTTGGCACGTTTGTTGTTCTTTTGGCGCTATTGAAAATCTTTTAGCGCTTTTGTCTCTCTGTCATTCCTGTTCTTTTAGCGCTTTTGTGTTAAATAGCACTTCTGTTCAAACACAGACTAGTGCTATTGTAACAGAGAGTTGTACAAAAATTCCTTGTAACCAAAAACCAAAAATTTTAGGCTTGTAGAAGCCCACCAAAACATGCGGATTTTTCTAACAAATTGTCTTTTATGCAGGTTCTAATCTTTTTGTGCAGGGGAAGGAGTTAGTTTAAATGCTTTAAAAGTTTCTTTTTTACTTTCTTTCAACAAAAGTTGGTTAAAAAGAATCCATTTTTCATTCTTGCACAAGTTAAAATAAACCTCACATTTTATTTTAGAGTGCATAAAATGAACCTCAAACTTGTTTTTGGTGCTTAAAAAGAAAATTCATCTTTCTTTATTGCAAGGTAGAAAGAACAACAACTTCAAAATTTTTCTTTAATTGCAAGTTAGGGATACATTTTGTTTTGGTGCTTAAAATCAACAAAACAAATTTTCTTTCTTGCATCAAACTTAAAAATCACAAGCCACACTTCAATTTTTGGGCAAATAAAAAGAACAATCCACTTGTTTTGATTTTTGCAAAAACAGATTTTACTTCAAGCAAACATGTTTTTCATTAAGTTGACCAGAATTTTCAAATTCTAGATTACAAAACACATTGCCTTTGAAGTTAAAAAGAACATCATGACTGTTGGAGCAACATCTCCAAATAGTTAGATCACATTGCGATGATGGATTAAAAAGAACAAGTGAATTTTGTGTTTGGCACACTTGTGCAAAAAGTCAGTCGAGTGGTCCTACCTCTAACACACACTATCCTCTCCCTTGGCTTTCGTGGTCCTAGGTGCAAGAGAAAAGTGTTAGTAACACTCAAAATTTTATCTTTTTAAGAGAGGCCTGCCAAGGGATCGATACTCTTGGGAATGACCTTGAGCGGTAAATCCTTTGAGCCGCTATAGAAATCAGGTGAGAGCGAAAGCTGTAGCCTTGGGGTATAGTTGTTCCTACAGTGTAATTGGCCGAAAGGACAAATGGGCCCCACCACTAGTTATGAGGCTCTTAAGCGAGTCACTGCAGAATGAACTTATGTCCAAAAACATCGAACATGACTAAACACCTTTAAGTAGTAGCCCACCTGTTCTATTGATTGAAGATATTTGTGATATAATTTAGTGCAAGAGCATAGATGGTTTTGCTCCCAAGATACTCACCATACATATTTCCTTGAGTAGAAACATAGCTTTTTGAAAAGTCACTTGTGGCTTGATAAAAGTGGTGACTCCCCCATCATAGGGATCATCTATTTGTTATGCTCATGCAAGACTTAGTATATCACATCCTTACCTGCCATGGCGGGATTCATAAGGTATGTAGTACCAAAGTCGAAGAAATATCAAGATGTGGGCTAAATTTATCACAACTGGCCATTTGACCTTAGGGATAAAAAGTGTTTGAAGTGTGTTCATTTAGTCAAGACCAAGCGCAAATTGAGCCGACTTCAGGCTTTGGAAATACACCTTAAAAATACATCTAAAGGAAGGGTCATATACAAGTCCAAGGATTGGGTTGATCTAGACCCATAATCATTTGTGCCTTTTAGGCAACATTCTTGTGTTTGTGTGCTTGCTTTGTTTTCTTGTCAAAGAAAAATCAGAAAATCACTTCCCAAAAGAAAAACAAAAGTATTCATCCAACCAAACATTTTTCAAAACAACCAAAACACGTCAAAAACAAAGTGCAAAACAACAAGGAATCAAATTTTATGACCATTCTTCACATCTTGCGAAAGAAAAAGCGTCATCATAATATCAACTTGAAAAGAAGACCATTGAGCTCAAAGGCTTTTATCAAAAGGAGGAAATTCTTCTATATTAATAGACAAATCTTTGTCTCACATAGAGTCTTTCTACATCGCATGCGTCTATACCTTCAAGGTAAAACAAACGAATTTGATTCAGAATCATTGAACCGCAAAGCTTTTATGCAATATAGAGCTCTGAGTTATCACAAAAACCAAGGAGGAAAGATTAATCCAAACTTTTTCCCAAACATCTGTATCACATACAACACAGCTCGAGAAATACCACCAACACCTGAAAGGGAAGAGGTAGAGTTTATCCCCTTTGTAACACAAAGTTTTTATTGAAGTTGAAGAAATCTCATCCATCATCTTATTCATATATCATCACTTCATCATCAATCCGTTCCAACTCTCAAAACATTGAGAGGTTCTTGTCCCAAAGTTCTCTTTTAGATATTGCTTGAATCAAACACATCACATCACTTTTAGATTGTTTCTACATCTAGGATAAGCTCATCCTAAGAAACACATCTACGCAAGTTAAAACTAGTTCATGAGTGAATCCTCTCATTACTAGGTAGTTCAATCTGTAACACATCTCAAATTTTTCTACACCTTATCACATCCAAACTTATCAAACAAACAAGCAATTCAAAAGAGAGAATTTCGGTTACATCTACCTTAAAAGTGCTAGAGATTCGCATGCAACACAAATTCACCAATCATCACTCTCTCATTTCATCAAAAACTCATCATCATTTTCACTCAACTTCAACAAAGGCTCATAAACAAAATGGCTCAAACCAAATCACAGTCAAGGCAACGAGAAATAGAAATAGAAGAAGAAGAAGAGGAAAATCTCAATGAATTCCAAGAAGCACTTGGAGGAAATGCAAATGACGAAAACCCAAGTACTCCTACTCCTGCAACAATAGAAAGGGCCCAACATAACCCTCTCTTTAACGGACTGTTTGACGAAATACTCAGGAGCAATGCGGATGCTCACTTCTTAAAACTCGCTCAAGAAGGAGCCAAACTCCCATCTGACTTTGACCTTGCCCAATTAAGACAAGCATTAGAAAGACAAAGTCGCCATGAAGAGGAAAGAGGTAGAGATCCCATCAGATATAACATTCCTCGAGGCAACCCACCACCTCCTCCTTCGACTGAAATGGAGATGTTGCGGCAACAAGTCAAGAATCTCGCCCAACAACTTCATAGTGGTGTCAAAACTAACCAATTCTCACTCAATGACATCTATCCCTATCCTTTTGATAGGAATATTTATATGCCACCCTTTCCCCAAGGATTCGAAACACCCAAATTTGAAAAATATAGAGGAAAGGGAGATCCCCGTGATCATGTCAGAGAATTTCATTCCGCTTGCCTCAAAGTGGCATATGAAGACACCTACCTAATGCTCCTTTTCCCCCAAAGCTTGGGAGGAACAACCACATCATGGTTTTCCCGACTACCAGGAGGCATTAGAACATTTGAGGAACTCATCCAGAAGTTCCTAGCTCATTATTCTCATAACATTGAACGCGACATTACCATGGCTGATCTGTGCAACACCAAACAAAAACCAGGTGAACTATTCTTAGTATTCCTGCAACGATGGCGTCAAATGTCTAGCAGATGTTCTCTTCAGTTACCTAAACGAGAACTAGTGGAAATATTCATTTCCAACTTAAACGAAGAAATGGAATTTCACTTGGATGTAAAAGACATAGACTCTTTTAATGATATGACCACCAAGGGTTTGAAATGTGAAAGGGCACTCATCAAGAAAGGACTCATCAAAATCTTTAATGAACCAAAAGATGGTCCTCGCCCACGCTTCAATAGCGATAAACCAAGCTTTTGGAATAAAAACAAGAATATCGTCAATGATGGGGTTGTGGATGCCCGAACTATCCAAAATGCACAACTTGTGGTTCGGTTTGCAGGACAGAATCCTCCACCTCAGAATAACACAAATATTCCTTCCAATCAAGGTCGCATCACATCTCATGATGAACCTAGACCTCGTCAGCAAAAACAAAAATGAACATACACTCCCTTAGGGGAACCCATTGAAACGGTATTGCGACAACTCATTTCTCAAAATTTGGTCACTCTACCTAAACTATCAAACTATGAGCCTCAGGTCAAACCGGCATGGTGGAGAGATACTGAACATTGTGAATTCCATCAAGGAAGAGGACACAAGACAAGTAATTGTCACCAATTAAAAGATCTCATTCAGGATCTTATTGACCGAGGAGAAATTGAAATTGAAGGACATGACCCAAAAACAACAAATAATGATCATCTGATGTTCAAAAATCCACTTCCATCACAAGATCAAAGGGATCCTTCCACTTCCAGGAGAGGCACTGATACTACTGATTATACGCAGGCTGCGTATAATTACACTATAAATCATCTGTATAATGCCAGTGAACAAGTTGCAACCATAACCTTCAAAAATCCCAACTCAAATTGCAATGTTGTTACACGTCGTGGCAAGGTCACCATAAAGGTAGCTCCACAATGCACCACCTCCATCCCAAAGCAGTACAATCTTGTGGAACAATTAGATAAAACGCCTGTGCTTATATCTATTTTAGAGCTATTGCGCCTATCGCCCTCTCATAAAATAATCTTGGATCAAGCACTCCAAGAAGCATCAGTCCCTGCAAATCTGAATATAGACCAATTTCAAGCCATGGTTGGAAGTCTAAAGTCATCACCTTGTCTCACTTTTTCCGAAAGTGACAACTCTTCCTTCTAGCAACCGCATAACGCCTCACTCCACATTGAAGGATTTATTAACCAGCATAGGATCAAGCGAGTCTTGATCGATAATGGAGCAGGCCTAAATATTTGTACACTGCAGTTGGTCACAGCATTGGGATATGCGGTAGAATCAGTGGATCCTCGTAAGAAGATCACAATCAAAGCCTATGACGATGCAGAGCGTTCATCCAAAGGAGCTGTGGTACTACCAATCCGAGTAGGCCCTGTGGTAAAACACATCATTTGTCAGGTTCTGGACCTTGCTCTGCCATATAATCTATTGTTAGGGAGACCTTGGATACATGCCATGCAAGCTGTTCCATCTACCTACCATCAATGTATCAAGTTCCCACATAACAGTGTAGAGATCACAATCCTGGGTGATGCAAATCCCTTTGCATATTGCCATAATATCAGCCATCAACCAGAGATTACCGTTCCTAATAATAGAGAAGCCATTTCTTCCACATCATATATAAGTCCCGCCTCTCTTGCCATTTCAAACACTACTATACCCAAGCAAGAAAAGCTTAAAATGGAGATAGCAGAGGAAGGTCCTGGGGAATACAACTTGAGTCAACTCTTTTGTGTGGGACAAATGCCTACTTCTCCTAGAACACATGGTAAACCACAGCAGTTACTCCAGCAACCACTGATCACGCCAGCATGTGCTTTGACGCCTTTCATTCTTGGAAAGAGTCAAGAGGAAGAAACACAAGATGAGGACCTAGCGGAATGGATCTATAAAGATCCCATCATCACTGATATACCGCGAGTTACACTTCCTACGGATCAGTATGGCAAAGGTCTCCTCATTATGCAACGAATGGGGTATGATGGTCAGAGTGCTTTGGGATATTGCAAACAAGGATGACATGAACCCCTACTGCCAGAATTAAATCCCAAAGGTAATACGGGCCTAGGCTTTGAAAAAGAGATCTTTCCTAAACTCAGATTCAAAGGAAAACCTAGCAAACCATTATGTCAGCCTACTACAAAAAGGACACCTTTCATTATCAAAGCGGCATCAAGCACCATCCCAACTACCCCACTGAGGCTCAAAACCCCAACACAACCATCACCAATGCCACTCATCCCACCAAACGAACTCGTAATCCCATCAACAGCACCATTAGCAACAGCAACTGTATCAGAACCCGTAGCAACATCTATGGCACCAACAGTTCTAGCAGAAGCAACAGAGTCAATATTATCGATACTCCTTGTACCAGATCCTTTAATCCCCATCAATCTTCCTGCAACACCAATTACTACAAAGGCACATCAACCAACCACACCTGTAGTATTTAACTCAAAGGACATCCCAGTATGGTATAGTAATCAGATGCTGGAAAGTGATTCAGAGACCGACTCACATGAATGGGAATTTGATTTGGTACAACTTAATACTTCAGATGAGGAAGACACATCACCACCTCCGCCACGCAAAGACATCCCTCTTTACGGAGAAGCACAGATAAAGACCACATGGGTTCCTGAACTGGAAACATCTTCCACAGACCCTACGTCTCATCCTACGTCTGATTCTGATAGGGAAAGTACCATCAACGACCTTCGCCATAACGTCTTGACCCTCACTGATACATCTAATGCACTTAACCTAATCTATGAAATAATGCCCATTATCCACCCTGAACTCATTGAATGGAACCAACCAAATCCCACATGTCTTAAATTCTTCCAAAACGATGAGGCTATCATTGACTTTTTGGAATTAAGGGATAACCTACCAAGCAGGGATCACAAAGCTAGATTCCCAATTGAACTTAATAGCGCAGCATACTTCGGGGCGGATGCCAAACCCTTCAGTTGCAAAAATATAACAATAAAACATGGATCTTCCAGTGAAAACCACACTGTGGCACTGTTTGATCCAACAAAAGTAAAAAGAAAGAGCGTATCCAATGGTGAAAACCTCTCTGAGGTGCCTGAGGATGAAGGGTTTGACATTCTCCCTGCTAATGCACAATAGGAACGATCAACGATTCTCATCGAGGAAACCAAAGAATACAATGTGGGGACTCCTGAAAATCCTCATCTCATACATCTGGCATCTCTTCTCACTCCAGAGGAACAACCTAAGTTTATAGAGTTCTTCCAGAAGCATCAGATCAACTTTGCATGGTCATATGCAGACATGCCTGGGCTTGATCCTGATTTAGTCATGCATCACCTTACTGTAGCAGAAGGAGCCAAACCTGTCAAGTAGAAGCTTCATAAGATGCATCCTCAGATTGTAGTACTAGTCAAAACCGAACTCAAGAAACTCCTAGATGTTGGTTTCATTAGGCCAATTGATTATGCAGAATGGATCTCTAATATTGTGCCTGTCGGCAATCCAAAAGGGGGCATCCGCATTTGTACTGACTTCAGAGATCTGAATAAGGCCTGTCCTAAGGATGACTTCCCCCTACCAAATATCGACATCATAGTGGATCTGACAGTAGGAAATGCCATGCTTTCACTTATGGATGGCTTTTCAGGATACAATCAGATAAAGATCGCACCAAAAGATCAACATAAGATAGCCTTCACCTGTCCATGGGGCACATATTGCTGGAATGTAATGCCTTTCGGTCTCAAGAATGCAGGAGCAACCTATCAAAGAGAAATGACCACCATCTTCCATGACATGATGCATACTATGATGGAAGATTATGTTGATGACTTACTAGCAAAATCACTCACCAGAGAAGGGCATCTCCACATCTTAGATAAAATCTTTGATAGACTGGAACAATACCGTGTTTGACTCAACCCAAAGAAATGTGTCTTTGGAGTAACCTCCGGGAAACTTCTAGGATACATTGTCTCAAGCAAAGGCATTGAGGTCGATCGAGCAAAGGTTAAGGCAATCATGGATATGCCACCACCAAAGAATATCAGTCAGCTAAGGACACTACAAGGATGACTACAATCCATTCGAAGATTCATTGCACAATTGGCTGATAAGTGTCACCCGTTTACACACCTGCTACACAAGAACATCCGCTTTCAATGGGATGCCAAATGCCAGCAAGCATTTCAGACGCTCAGAGACTATCTCATGAATCCACCATTGCTGATGCCACCAGATCCAAGTAGACCGTTGTTACTCTATATCTCAGCAACAAGTATAGCATTGGGGGTACCACTGGCACAACATAATGTAGAAGGAAAAGAGTGTACTGTTTACTACATCTCTCGCACACTGGTTGGCTATGAACTCAATTACACCCCTATTGAGCGAGCTTGCCTAGCAGTAATCTTAGCAGCCACTAAACTGAGGCACTATCTGTTAACACACAAAGTACAACTCATTGCAAAGATTGATCCACTCAAGTATTTACTTAACAAAGCAGCATTGACAGGTCGCTTGGCCGAATGGGTGATGATTCTAAGTGAATTTGACATCGAGTATGTAGATTGTAAAGCTATTAAAGGTCAGGTTATTGCAGATCAGTTGGCCGATGCACCCCTCATAGGCAATCATCCTCTCATTTCCAATTTTCTAGATGAAGAGATATTCATGATCACAACAACACAACCATGGAAACTTTACTTTGATGGTTCATACACTAGGCATGGCTCGGGGGCAGGCATTCTGTTTATCACACCCCAAGGTGATAGCATCCCGAAGTCTTACAGGCTCACATTTCCATGCACTAACAATATAGCAGAGTATGAGGCCTTGATCACAGGACTCAGGTTAGCCGTACAATGGAAATTACAAGAACTACAAGTATATGGCGACTCCCAACTGGTCATTCGACAAGCAACAGATGAATATCAGACCAAGGATGATAAACTCATGCCATATAAGCAAATGGTGGACAATCTAAAAGCATCATTTACTATAATTACTTTTGAGCAGATACCAAGAGATCAGAATTGTGCTACTGATGCTATGGCTACCATCGCATCTCTCCTAGATCTTCCACATAATTCAACACGCTACGAGTTCTTGGTAGAACAGCTTTGGATCCCCGCTTATGATATCCCCGAATCCGAGATGATATGTCACCTTGTCGGTTCTGAATCCCCATGGTACGGTGAATTCTACACCTATCTCCGCAATCACACCCTTCCTCCCAACCAATCGAATAACCAACGTAAAACCTTCATTCGCCAAACTACTCGATATACCATTATTTCCGAAACCCTATACCGACGCGGTCTTGATGGTACTCTCCTTCGATGTCTGGAGTAGGATGAGATAACAAAGGCTTTGGAAGAAGTCCATGAAGGCATTTGCGGGACTCATTCAAGTGGTCCATCACTCGCCAAGAAACTCCTCTGCAATGGATACTATTGGCCATCTATGGAAAAGGATTCCTACTACTTTGTCAGAAAATGCAAGAAATGTCAAGTTCATGGTGACCTGATACATGCACCAGTCCAGGAACTGCAACCAATCACAACACCGTGGCCTTTTTGTCAATGGGGTCTTGACCTTGTGGGTAAGATTCATCCATCTTCATCCAATTGCCATAAATTCATTATTACCGCCACCAAATATTTCACAAAGTGGATCGAAGCTGTTCCACTTACCCAAGTCACCGGCAAGCAGATCGCCTCATTTATCCTCAACTACATCATCTGCCAGTATGGTGTACCCATGTCCATCATCACAGATAACTGTCTTCCTTTCAAAAATTAGGATGTTCGTGAACTTTGTGAGAAATTTCATATCCAACACCGCTTTTCCACTCCCTACTACCCACAAGGCAATGGTCAAGACGAAGCATCCAATAAAAACATATTGAGGATCCTCAAGAAGACAGTCAATGATGCCGGTCGTGATTGGCATGTTCAACTGAATCCAGTGCTATGGGCATATCGAACTAGCATTCGAACCCCTACAGGTGCAACTCCTTATTCATTGGTCTATGGTGCAGAAGCTATCTTGCCTATTGAAGTTGAGATACCATCACTACGGGTTTCCTTGCACAATCTAATAGATGATGAAGCCTATAGAGTATCCCGTCTTCAGGACTTAGAGTTACTAGATGAGAAACGACAAGTTGCATACAATCATCTCAAAGCCTATCAACAACGCATGAGTTGAAGCTACAATCATCGAGTTAGATCTCATACATTTGAGGTAGGTGATCTTGTTCTTCGAGAAAATCCTCGTAATCAACCAAACAGAGAACATCAGGGCAAGTTTGAATCAAACTAGCTGGGCCCATATGTTGTCACTGCTGTATTCGGGTCCGGGGCATATCAATTGGCCACATCAGAAGGAGAACCGCTCGCAGATCCAATCAACAGCATGCACCTCAAATGGTTTTATACCTAAGTTGTATAGAGCATCAGGCTCCCCTACATACCAGAAAATACCAAAAACATTCAGAAAAATGTCCTGAAGAAAATACAAAAAACATTCAAAAAAGTAAAGAAAAATCATGCATCCAAACGGTGAACAACCACTCCGGTGGCACCTTGGGTATGTACGATGGTGAAAACCTGACAAACAGGTGCCACTCATAAAGACTATGGCTCCATTATCTTTTAGACTTGTTGCGATCACATCTACTTCATACATACATCCATCCATCCAAAACCATGGCTTGTTATTCATCTGCAATTATGATAGTACTCCATACATCTTGCATCCTGCTTTTTCATAGTCATGTCTAAAACTGGGGGCAATGCCTTTAACCTATTGATGGAAGTGGATTCTACATTGTCTTATGATTCATAAGGTCTTCATTCCAAACAATCATCAAAATACCAAAAAAACATTCAAAAAAATACAAAATCCAAAAACATCAGAAAACATCGAAAATCCAACAAAAACATGGCAACACTTTGTACATACTCATCCATGTAGATACCAAAACAAACATTGACAAAATACTCACACAATGACCATTTATCAATCAACCACACAATCCACATCAACACTCAAAACTGTCTTCAACAAGGATGCATCCTTCCTTACCAAAACAAAGACAAGATGACGTTTTCTTTGACAAGAAACTTATGTTAAGCTATCAAATACTTGGTTGGTTTGTGAGTACAATCATTCGTTTATCTGTATCAGGATCTTCTAGCATTGTTTTGTATCATTTGTGCATTATTTCCGATGAAGTTCTGGGGCATGTACTAATGGTGTCTACATGGGAAGTTCACCAAGCTACGTGATCATAGGCAAAAATATAGTCATAAATCACTACGGCTTGCTGACTATAGCGTATACCTCGACCATATGAGCATGAACTATTACCAAGGATCCTTATTCTTTATTCTTTATGTATATACTGTTTGTTTGTAGGTACAATGCTCTTCCTTTGGTTCCTCCTACCTCATCCAAATTGGATAAAGGTTTTTATCTCTTAGTACGGTATGCACTTGTCTCAGGATATGATCAGCCTAAGATCAAGGAAGACGATCCAAGTCATGCATGAATGGAGATAATCCTTGTCTGTTCTACAAGCAATACTCTGGTCGACTTGACCCTTATATCAAGTCGTTTGTATTAGCTTGCTATATAAAATCCATGAAAGGAATACTCAGGTCATTTTGAATCATTATGTCAAGATGCTTGTATTCTCTTCCAACATTTTTAAGCTCAATGATGAAAATAGAGCACTATGGATCATCATTTCCATCTCATTTGTTTATATATTGCATTCTGTTGCATATCACCCATCCATTCATTCGTTCATATGTAGGCTTTATATGCAAAAATGATCATTAAAGCTGGTCTTGGATACAATCACGACCGAGTACTCTGATACGTCATCAATGCATCATGCAAAGTCTCAAAAACCTTGCATTCCTCATAGTCATATCATCATCGCATTTAGTTGCATCTTACATTAAGTACATTCACGTCATTTTAACTTAACATTTCATATAGTTCATTGTTGACATTAGTTTTCATTAAATCATTTACATCATTGCATCAATCATAAATAATTAGATTCATTCATGGGATAAAATAGTCTTTGATTGTTTTAAATCATTTACTAGGCATTCATACAGTGTAGATTATCCATTATCATTTTATCATCTTTTCATCATTTATTATTTGCATACATTCCTTTATAGTTAAAAGGTGCATTCATTCATTACTAAGTATCTTATTATGCTCATTTTAGGATTCATTCACATTGAATTCATTATCATCTTTTTAATTGCATTAAGGTGTAGTTATTATACCCATAAGTTATAATATCATCACATTATCATTTGTACTTAAATCATATTTAAAGCATTTAGAATCATAAATCCATTTGTTTCCAAAACACATTGGTTCATACCATTTTATAAATATCCATTTTTACATATGCATTCATTTAAACCTTATCATATAAACATTTGTACTTTACATTTTGTTTATCCATATTGCATTTATTTAAACAAACATCTAGATACATATCCATATATATAACATCATTCATTCGACCATTGCATTAACATCATCACCTAAATCATCTCATCATTATATCAAAATAGGAAACACCAAAATCCTGTTCATAAATCATCATAAGCATACAACATCATCATGGCATTACATACATAAACGCATTTCATCAAAAATCAAACAAATCATACATATATTAACCTGCATTCATATGTCAGTATCCAACATCATAAATCATCATAAAAACATGCATATAAGAAACATCTCCTCAAATGCATACATGTACGCATATCCATCTAAGCAATCACTCATCATCTTGCATAAACATCCATACATAATCAAATGCATATCATCAAAATATGGGATCTCCTCATATATCTCATCTCATATATCAGAGTACAATGAAGTCTACAAAAATCGGCTACCAAGAGCCATCCAAGATACAGTCCACAAAATAATGATACAAATACATAGATGTAAAAATGCTCTCTCAAATGCCACTCTGGCCAGATGCTGTCCCAACACCTCCCCTTGCTCCACCACTGGTGCCTGCACCACCTGATCCATCTCTCCGTGGAGGCCTCATCGAACCACCACTCCCTCCTGCATCCCTTGATCTCTCCCTCCTCAACGGACCCATCACACCCCCACTACTCTGCACCCTCTGCGATCGCTTTGATTTGGCCTGCTGCATCTGTGAATAGCTAAGAGCTCACTGACTGACTGGCACCACCTACTCGTATAAACCCCGCCAGTACTCTATCTCCACCTGTGCTCGTCCAAACTGCCTCATCACTCTCCTGGGCACCTGTCTTTCTACATGGTATGAGGTCCTCCCAATGAGGAATCGGGTCATGAAGACATACGGCAGTGCCTCTGCATCATCATCCCATGGCTCACACTCCAAGTATGGCCGCCATATCACTGCATCCAGATAGTCTAATGCCCGTCGCCACCACTCTAACTTCCCCAGGTGGGGCTGACTCATCATGCTGCTATACATAAACATATACGACTAGTCTACTGCATGGAATCTAAGACTCACCGGTCGAGTCGCTGGCAGATGCTCCCAGACCCAAATATGTAGCAGCGTCATGCCCACTGCTAAGGAACCCCTCCCTTGATATACCACCTCATGGAGCTCCTGGTACATGTGTGCAAGCACGTACGACCCCCACACAAATCGGGTCCCCTCGGTCATCATCATCTCGATAACCTGTCCCCATCCCACTGCCAAACCATGTGAACGCCTATCTAGACACAACAGTCCTCCCACAATACCTGACCAAACTGCTGGAAGAGGCTCATATAATGCTGCTATATCCTCCCAAGCAATGGAGCCATCATCAATAAATACATCCTCATCAAATATCCTCTGCACTGCCACAGTCCCCCAGGATCTATCATATGTGACTAGCTCCCCTCGAATCGGAATCTGCAGGATGCGCCACACATCCTCTAGAGTCACGGTCATCTCCCCCTGTGCCAAATGAAAGGTGCACGTCTCACTGTGCCATCGTTCTGCTAGTGCTATGATCAATCCATGATTCATGCGAATCACGGACATGTGCATCACCTCGTATAGACCAGTCGCGGCAATGCAGTCTATCTCCGCCTGTGTCAATCAGTCCCGCAACCTCTGTGTCGCAGGATGGCGCTCACGTAACTGCAACACGCGCAGCTCCTCCTGCACATGGACATTCATCAATCAACATCAATTGTTTTGTTTTCAAACTTTCTTAAGTTTAAACCTAGACTATCAACAGATACTTTGATCAAGTATCTTCGGGTCTCAATAGGTAAGCAATCATGGCCACCTAGACTTCAATGGGCATTTTTCCTAACCAATGACCTAAGTCTCATCAGGCTGCCATGGTTCAAAACAACTCCCACTTCACCTCGCCATCCATCAATCATTGACATCGGGAGATTTTCTTCATCCAAACTGGGGCATCTCTTTATCTTAAAGCAAAAGCGCTATTATACCAACAAAAGCGTTGGTTTCCAAACAATAGTGCTACAACCCTAATAAAAGCGCTCAATCACCTATCCCATAGCGCTAAAACTACAACAACGCTCAAACAACCACCCCGTAGCGCTACTTAAAAACAATAGCGCTCAATTAAGCCCTCACTAGCGCTAAAACTGCAAAAGAGCTAAAAATCACATACAATAGCGCTAATACAGAGCAAAAGTGCTCAAACAAGGGGACAATAGCGCCATTGCGGCACAATAGCGCTAGTTTATGGAGCAAAAGCGCCAAAACCGTAGTTCCAGCGCTCTTGCTCCGACTTGACTTGACTCAGCTAAAAACCTATCAAAAATGCACAAAAATTAAGTTTTCGAATTTGCATACCGCTAGTCCGTAGTCATCTGAGCGCTGGAACCGATGGACTCGCTCGAATCTATGCTCGGTGATCGGAATCGGCATCCTGACTGCTACTCGCTCCTCCAAATGTCCCTATTAGAGCTCTGATTTCCAAATGGTCATGGTCACAAATGATCCTGTTTTCATCCCTTTCACTCCATTTATACCCTTCGCCATCACCGTAACTCCCCCCCGCTCACCGCCATGGTCCCCGTGCACTTCCCGAGCCCCCCATTTCTCCACTCGTATGCCTAACTTATTCTCTTCTACCACCTCACCAGTTTTCATTCTTTTTCGAGAGATCGCCCGATTTTTTGAAAATTTTCGGCCCATCTCTCGAGGGGGCATACCACCTATTAAATTTACATTTTATGGGGCATTTTCTTCACACTAGTTTTTCTTTCTTTGAAACGATGCGATAAACCGCACCGTCTCAAAGAGGGGCAAATGTAGTCACACAAATCTGTCCAGCTTAATTAAATAAATATTCGCTATTTATTTGATTAAAAATCCACTAACCATCAGTTAATTAAATAAATATTTAATTAATTCATCTCCAAACATTCTTCTATTAATTAAATAAATTATTCAATTTATTTTAATTAATTCATTAAACCAAATTCAAATCAATTAAATAAATAAAATCTATTTATTTAATTAAATTCCCCTTTTCCTCTTTTAAATAAATTAAATAAATCATTTATTTAAATCATTATCCCCCCCACTTGCATTTTCTTACAAATGCAACTTGCACACATTTATTGAGATAAATGAATTTTTATTTTAATAAAATCCTATTTTCCCTCACCCACCAAATCCACTTACAAAATCTAATCCCCTTCTAGATTCTTCTAACCCCTTCCTAATTAGCCTAATCCATCCCCTAATTATTGTCACATTCCTAAGCAAAATGGAGTCACTTCTCAAAGACTTCAAAGTCTTTGAAAAGCATTTAATGCTTTGTGTGTTCAACAAATTAACCCCCAAAGTCTTCCAAGACCACTAATGGCTCTTACATGACCATTTATGGCTCTTACATAACCATTTATGGTTATTTCAAACTTGTCCCCCCAAACATTTATTGTTTTGACCATACTCATCCGTTTCACATTTGCACAAGAATTTATCCATTGGATAAAAGCTTTATTCTTTGAATAAAGAGTTTATTCATTCAACCAACCTTGACTTTAACTCCCAAGGTCATATCAGGCATTTAATGCTTATTCCCTCTCCTCTCAACCTATCTCACATTGACACTTGTCATCCTGGGATTGGGTTGAAAGCCCTCACATGGATTTGAAATCATTCAATCCTGACCCTTGTTGAGATTACTCAATCTCAACCATCCATTGCTCCATTTTTCCTATAAATAGAGCCCATTTCTTCATAATCCAGATCCTGAAAACTTGTATGCATTTAAGCTATAGGCATTTTAAGAGAGCATTTTAGCATAATTAACTCATGTATTGTTATTTTGGTTAAAAATAAATCATTTTAGCATCAATAGCATAGTATTAGCTTTTCATTTCACCTTTAGAGCACAATACTACAATCTCAATCCTCCATAAGCATCCATAGTGCAAAAAGCTGCTGAGAGCTACACTATTTTGGAACTTGGAGAGGAAAGGAACAAGGGAGAAGAAGTCAAGAGCATGTTAGGAGGCATTTGGAGATGCCTCATCATATTTACCTTCCTAGTTAGATATTCTATCATGCTTTTGGTATCTCTTTTGATATGCTTGTTTAGAAAAGTATTTTGTTTATGATTTCTAACACTAACAACTTGGCTTTTCTTCTTGTTTGTGTTTTGTTATCATTCACTAACCTTCCCTTTTTGTAGAGCATCAATATTAATATTATGTAGGAGAATACATTTTAATCTTAACTTAATATAAACATTTAATTTTTTTTGATCGGTAAAAGGCCGAAGCCAAAATATTATATTAAATTATAAACCAAATTACATTCTCCGCTTAGTGCGGGCACTGGTAGGAAAGAGCGGAGAGGAGAAACCTTTGGCCTTGCCTAAGACATTAAGTCCAGTAAGATAATGACTAAAACTCAACATCAATTATAATTACATCATAACCTTTTGAATCCTTCTTTCTGGGATAAGCAGACTCCTGCATGCCCAGATGATTTTCTCTTCCTTATCTCAATTTGTAGCAATGGTCATCCATCATGGGACTGCTCCTGTCAGCATTCTGCCTTCACTCTCGTTAGTATCTTTCCTCATTTATCTTGACACCCAGACTTTCTGCTAGCTCTGTTACCTGTAAGATAATCTCAACACTGCCCTACAACAAACCACTTCATGAATTGTTAGCCTGTATATGTAAAAACAAACAATTTCCAGATAACATGGCTAGCATAACACTTTCCACTACTGCTATTACAACCATGGTATCTTTTATATTGAGACAACAAAGAAATCCTTATAATGTTGACTACAAGATGAAAGATTACCTAGGTTATAATAGCACCGTGGAAAGTGACCCTACCAAGATTGTCAAATAGATCATTAACACAACCTCATATATCATTAGTTCTAGACTAATATCATTTATATAATTAAGTCAAACATAATATTAACATAGCACGAGCCTAAGAAGAGAGGAAAATCTATCCTCCCTAAAGAGCTAAAATATCATATCACTCCACCACAACAAGTTTCAATCCTATTTTATTTCCGTTAACAGGAGATTTCATTTTCCTTCCCACCAGCCTGTGTGAGTCATCAGGAAAGATTTAAAACAACTACTCACCCTTATACCAGAACCAAGCATAACCGAAAGCAGGAAAGATAATCATATAAATTGATATTAAAAATTAGCCAGAAATTCACTGTGAGATATGTCTAATAGTTCTTAAAATTAATCTCAGTTCTGGGCCTCTCAAACCAATCTCAGAGAATTAGTAAAAGTAGTGGCCATCCCCGCCTACCTCTGCCTATACATATAAATACATATTTGTAAATATCTATATGCATGTGTGTGTGTGTGTGTGTATCTATGCATATATAAAAGGAAGGAGCTATGACGCAACACAGAAAGCCATATTTTGAAAATAACTGTAAGGAACTATATATTCACAAAATTATCCGCTTAACCGTCAAGAAAAACCTGTTAAATTATGAAGAATTCTAAAAATGCAACCACTTCAAAGCAGACAGTGAAATAAAGAAGAACACAGAGCTAGAGACAGACATAACATATCTAAGCTAAATAAAATATTAACCTGAGCACCCAAATGTCTGTATAACTTATACCAGAACTAAAAGTATAAGCAGTCTTTAAGTATCAAGGGAAACCATTTAGAGCCACGAGAGATGATAAAGTAAACCAGAAAGAAACACAAAAACTATCCTTCCGTAAGGGATCAATTCTTAGGACTTAGGAGAGGCTTGACACCTTCTCGACTACACCTTACTTTCCGCCATCCATGAGCTAGCAGGAAGATCATCTGGGCTGGAAGGGATCTCCATATCATTAGGGACTACTTCAATGTCTTTTGCCTCGAGATAGTTAGCCAGCCACCTATTACAAGGCGGTTTTTTGACATACACAAGAAAGGAAAAATTCCTCTACCTTATCAAATTATAGGCCTCAAAGGTAGCCTCATCTTCAATTTCCAAGATTGGAAATCTTGGCACCAGATTGTTTTTCCATATGAGTCTGTCATAGTTGTGGGGCTTAGGAACAGTTAACTCCTCGTCCACGTTAAAGCCAACCCTCTCTAGTTCACCCAACAGTTCCTTCTTAAAGACACTTCTGTATAATTTCATAACCACCTCCTTATCCCTCTCAAAGTGCATGGCCACCACTAAGAACATTGCCACTATATCAGAATTGGCCCTAGTGCGGTCCTCATTCTTAGTATATTCCTTCCCTATTATTTTCTTGACCACCCGAATAACCAGGACATTTGGGAAGACTATAATGCCTTTCAATCCATCTTCTTTTATGTCCCCTGTAAATGCCATTTGTCGCTTGAGCCCCACTAGCCTCAGAGTAGTATCCACAATAAGCTTAACTCACTCAGATTGCCAGACAACCTTGATTATACTGGGATAACTGATTGCTTTACAAACAGAGTCATTACTTATATTAATTGTGCTTTGAAATGCACCGTAAAATACAACTCAACTCTCTTAGTAAAGGACCGATTTGATCACTCAAGAGTGTCAGAGGAGCAGCAATGAAGGGTCACGATGCAAGGAAAGTGGAGACAAATGATCTCCAAGATCAAGGTAATTAATATTGTCGACATTAGTTGAGCTTGCTACGTACAAGTTATAGCTAGCGCACACGGCAAGGAAGGTCACATCACTGTCTCTGAATATGCCGTCATAATAGAGGATTCAATTTGAGTAGAAGAAAAGGCTATGCTTGAGAACTTATAGATTAATATGTGTATAAATGTATGGATGATTATACAAATGTGCTGACAAATCGATGAATATATATATATATATATATATATATATATATATGCCTATAAGCATATATATCTTCCTAAATGTTTGCATATATATATAGATATGTATATCCATATATATATATATATATATATATATATATATACACCCATATATATACATAAACACCTATTTATATATATACACATATATGTCAGCATATGCATCATATGTAAATATCTGTTATGTATATCAATATATATATATATGCATATATCCACGTATATATATATATATATATATATATATATATATATATATACACACATATGCTTGCATATGTATATCTATATATAAGTGTCTATATACACACACACACATATATATATACATATATACATATATATATACATATATACATATATATGTATATATATATGTATGTATATATATATATATCTGTGTGTATATATATCTCTGTGTGTGTGTCCATATATATATATATGAATCCATATATATGCATATATCTCTGTAAATAATTTATATATATATATATACATATATATATATACATATATATATATACATATATATATATACATATATATATATACATATATATATATATATATATATATATGAATATGTTTATATTTATATTTTTATATATTCAAGAACCTGTGAGATGAGAAAATGCATGAATAAATAAAGTTTTTCTTTATATCAACATAATGAGAATTTTCTCTTTAGGAAAAAATGACAAGGATATAAATGTGTCATTAACCTAAGTTAATGAGATGTATATTCTATGTCCAGCCTCCAAACCTCTTATCTGCTATCCCCTTATAGATCTAGGAGCAAGGGGGAGGTTTGAGCTTAGAATTTTGAGGCTGCATGCATGATGTTACTGTTAGTCTATGTAGGTCCCATCTGCCCCCATATTAGCTAATTCATCTGCCTTAGAATTACCCTCGCGGAAGATGTGATTAAATATGATCTTCTTGAAGGCCTTGCTCAGGTTTAAATCTCTATTGAGCAGCGCCTCTAACCTTCAATTTAGAATGGATCCTTTTCTCACAGCATTGATTATAATGGTCGAGTCCCCTTCGATAGCCAATTTCTCCACTCCTAATGCCCCACACATTTTGAGCCCATCTACTAGCGCCAATAATTCTTCCCTATTGTTAGTTTCAATGCCTACTGGTTTATCCCTCCGAGCCATCTCGGTCTCATCTAACTTGTGAAGAAAACAACTAATGCCAGCCTGTCATGGATTACCTCTGGAGGCTTTATCAAAGTTAAGCTTAAACCAACCCATATTTGGTGGTTTCCAAACACAAGTTTCCCTTTTACCTTTACCTAGATTAGGCCCTGGTGCGGTCCTCATTCTTAGTATATTCCTTCCCTATTATTTTCTTGACCACCCGAATAACCAGGACATTTGGGAAGACTATAATGCCTTTCAATCCATCTTCTTTTATATCCCCTGTAAATGCCATTTGTCGCTTGAGCCCCACTAGCCTCAGAGTAGTATCCACAATAAGCTTAACTCACTCAGATTGCCAGACAACCTTGATTATACTGGGATAACTGATTGCTTTACAAACAGAGTCATTACTTATATTAATTGTGCTTTGAAATGCACCGTAAAATACAACTCAACTCTCTTAGTAAAGGACCGATTTGATCACTCAAGAGTGTCAGAGGAGCAGCAATGAAGGGTCACGATGCAAGGAAAGTGGAGACAAATGATCTCCAAGATCAAGGTAATTAATATTGTCGACATTAGTTGAGCTTGCTACGTACAAGTTATAGCTAGTGCACACGGCAAGGAAGGTCACATCACTGTCTCTGAATATGCCGTCATAATAGAGGATTCAATTTGAGTAGAAGAAAAGGCTATGCTCGAGAACTTATAGATTAATATGTGTATAAATGTATGGATGATTATACAAATGTGCGGACAAATCGATGAATATATATATATATATATATATATATATATATATATATATATATATATATATGCCTATAAGCATATATATCTTCCTAAATGTTTGCATATATATATAGATATGTATATCCATATATATATATATATATACACCCATATATATACATAAACACCTATTTATATATATACACATATATGTCAGCATATGCATCATATGTAAATATCTGTTATGTATATCAATATATATATATATATATATATATATGCATATATCCACGTATATAAATATATATATATATATATATATATATATATATATATATATATATATATATATATATATATATATATATATATATATATATATATATATATATATATATATATATATATATATATATATATATATATACACATATGCTTGCATATGTATATCTATATATAAGTGTCTATATACACACACACACATATATATATACATATATACATATATATGTATATATATATATGTATGTATATATATATATATATATATATATATCTATGTGTATATATATCTCTGTGTGTGTGTCCATATATATATATATGAATCCATATATATGCATATATCTCTGTAAATAATTTATATATATATATACATATATATATATATACATATATATATATATATACATATATATATATATATATACATATATATATACATATATATATATACATATATATATATATATATATATATATATATATGAATATGTTTATATTTATATTTTTATATATTCAAGAACCTGTGAGATGAGAAAATGCATGAATAAATAAAGTTTTTCTTTATATCAACATAATGAGAATTTTCTCTTTAGGAAAAAATGACAAGGATATAAATGTGTCATTAACGTAAGTTAATGAGATGTATATTCTATGTCCAGCCTCCAAACCTCTTATCTGCTATCCCCTTATAGATCTAGGAGCAAGGGGGAGGTTTGAGCTTAGAATTTTGAGGCTGCATGCATGATGTTACTGTTAGTCTATGTAGGTCCCATCTGCCCCCATATTAGCTAATTCATCTGCCTTAGAATTACCCTCGCGGAAGATGTGATTAAATATGATCTTCTTGAAGGCCTTGCTCAGGTTTAAATCTCTATTGAGCAGCGCCTCTAACCTTCAATTTAGAATGGATCCTTTTCTCATAGCATTGATTATAATGGTCGAGTCCCCTTCGATAGCCAATTTCTCCACTCCTAATGCCCCACACATTTTGAGCCCATCTACTAGCGCCAATAATTCTTCCCTATTGTTAGTTTCAATGCCTACTGGTTTATCCCTCCGAGCCATCTCGGTCTCATCTGACTTGTGAAGAAAACAACTAATGCCAGCCTGTCATGGATTACCTCTAGAGGCTTTATCAAAGTTAAGCTTAAACCAACCCATATTTGGTGGTTTCCAAACACAAGTTTCCCTTTTACCTTTACCTAGATTAGGCCCTGGTCCAATATAAGAGGGAATCTTCAAGCCATCCCAATGTCCCCTCATCTTCTCATCCTAGAAGGACAAATTTTCCTCCTCAAGTTGATCCTTTGTTACTTTGTTATTTAGAATTTCAATAATAACAGCTTCTATTTTGTTAGTAAGTTGTTCCCAACCCAACTTCTTTCCTATGAAGAGTCTCCTATTTCTCTCTTTCCAGAGTTTCCAGATAACAATAGATGGGGAAATGACCCACACACTACCATACAAACACTTCTTGTTTCTTATAGACCAAGTTTGAAACATGTTCAGAACAAAGCTTGATATTGGTGTACTCTAACCTAGTTTGTTATGGAGCCAGTTCCAACATTGAAGTGAGAAATCACAAGATAATAATAAATGATCCACAGTTTCCTCCTCCTTTTTGCAAAGAGGGCATCTTCTTGGACCTTCGTAACCCCATTTTCTAAACAGGTCGATTGTTAGGACCCTATTTTGAAGGGTTAACCAAGAGAACATACCTGCCTTTGGGAGGCAATTTTTATCCCAACATAACTTTAAAGGAATATCACATTTTGGACTTAGCTGTTTGTTAGCCAGAAGTTTATAGCCTTCCTTGGTGTTATAGCTTCCAGATTTGTATCCATCCCACACTAGTTTATCATGACTGAGCTGAAAAGAAATGATTCTCGATTCTAGGATTTGAGTCAATCCTTCTTTCTCTCAAGTCAGAATGTCTATGTTATCCAAAGATTTCCATCTCCACTTATTGGTTATGCTTCCATCTACTTCTTCAATATAGTTCTTTACATGTTTTCCCCATTTATCTTCCAAAAGGGTTTTTGCATTTTTGAAATTATCCAGTTTGTTGATTATTGGATAGCCACCCCACGAATCTAACCAGAACAAGGCTTGGCCACCTTCGCCTAGCTTCCATGTGAGTTTTTCCAATATAATGCTTTTGTAGTCAAGCATGAAGTTCCAAATGTGTGACCCTCTTGGGGGGTTAGCAGTTCTAAAGATGCTCTCAGGGTTGATGCTATTCAAATATTTATGATACAAGATTTTGGCCCATTTAAGGTGAGGGGATTTATGCATATTCCAAACTAATTTCTCCCCTAAGGCCTTACTCTGATCTCTAAAGTTCTCAATTCCAACCCCACCACTATCCTTAGGCTTGCAAACTTTATCCCAAGCCATTAATGCATATTTATTTTTATCCCCTGACCCTTTCCTGAAGAAATTTATTAGGATCCTATTTAGCTCCTCTTTTTTAGCTATCGGGAGGTCAATACAAGATAGTTGATAAATTGGCATGGAAGAGAGGATTGATTTTATCATGGTGGCTCTACTCGTTGAGGAAAGCCATTTTCCTTTCCAGGATTCCACTCTAGCCTTTATTTTGTTGACTATATGATCCCAAAGTTTAGAAGATATACAACCTTTTGCTAAGGGTAAGCCAAGGTATTTACATGGTAATTCCCGTGCCTTAAAGTTCAAAATGTTGTGGATTGTAGATTTTTCATTTTTATCAGTGTTAAAAAAGAATATTTTAGATTTTTCAGTGTTAATTTCCTACCCTGAAGCCATCGAATAGGAATCGAGAATAAATTTGAATGAGCATGCCTCTTGTCTCTTTCCTAGGCCATATAACATAGTTTCATCAACAAACTAATGACGAGTGATGGGAGCTACCCCCCTGGTTATTCTAATACCTGCCAGGGACTCCCTCTCTCTAGCTCTAGATATTGACCTGCCCAGATATTCTGCCATAATGATAAAGAGGAAGGGAGACATAGGATTCCCCCTGCCTTAACCCCCTTGAAGTGCCAAAGAAGTCTTCAAGGGATCCATTTTCCAAGATAGAAAATCTAGGGAAGGAAATGCATTCATAAATTAGGTTTATCCATGATTTAGCAAAACCAAAGGCTTCCAGACATTTACAAAGGAAGTGCCGGTCCACTTTATCATAAGCTTTCTTAATGTCTAGCTTGATAACCATACTAGGTTCCTTGTTTTGTTGGATGGAGTGAATGGCCTCTTGGGCAATGATAATTCCATACAAAATAGACCTATCTAGGACAAAACCCATTTGATCTTCACTTATAAGGAGAGGGAGCAGTTTCTGTAGTCTGTTGGCTATAGTTTTGGAGAGTAGTTTGTAAATAGTATTGCAAAGAGAAATTGGTCTCAAATCCTCAAAGTTTTCTACCTTTTCCTTCTTAGAAATAAGGGTAATAAAAGTGTTTTTGATTTACATGATCACCTTACTTGAGTTCCTAGCTCCCTCTAGTGCCCTCGTTACATCATCCCCAATAAAATGCCAACACTTCTAAAAAAGGCAGTTGGGAAGCCATCAGGCCCTGGAGCCTTGTCAGGGTTCATCTGATTAAGGGCTACTTCCACTTCTTCTTTGGTAAAACTAGCACTTAGAATCTTATCTGTGCATCAGTAATAATTTTTGGGATGCTAGCTAGGATAGTATCTCGGGAGCCAAGGTTAGAGCCTTCCCAGTTATTTGGGATGTTCTCAAAATACTTAATTGCCCCTACTGCAATTTGGTTAGGGTCCTCTGTATAATGCTCGTCACCCAATCTAATTTTGGTTATTTTGTTTACTGACCTCCTCTATTTAGTGCTATTGTGAAAAAACTTAGAATTCCTATCTCCATCCCTTAACCATAGCTCTCTAGACTTTTGGTGCCAGAATACTTCCTCCTTAGCTAGTATATCCTCATAATTCGCTAGAAACCTCTTTTCTTCCATGAAGAGAGTGTGATCCATCCCTTTATCCATAACTATCCTATTGAGCGCACTAATCTCACCCTCAATTTTGGCTTTTGTTTGAAAAATATTACCAAAGTGCTTTTTATTCTATCTCAGCAAGTTATTCTTAACCACCTTCATCTTGCTAACAACATTAAAAAGTCTAGACCGTATGAACTCTGCCTCTTTCCACCATTGCTCAATCAGTCCCAGGGCCTTGTCATCTTTCAACCACATCAATTCAAATTTAAAAGGACATCTTATAGGTTTGCATTCCTATATAATTGATAACTGAATGGGATAATGATCATAGCTAGAGATGGGGAGGACTTCTGTGCTAAGTGAATTAGGGAAGTCGATTAGACTTCCCCAAATAAAAAACCTGTCCAATTTTTCCGCTATGTAGCTAAAGCCTAACTTCCTATTGTTCTAGGTGTAAGTATCCTTCGTGGTCTTAATCTCCATAAGACTGGTTCTCTGTACCCAATCATTAAAATCCTTCTCTGATTGTGATCTTGTATAGATCCCTCCCCATTTCTCTTTTGGGTCCAAGATGGCATTAAAATCCCCCCCTATGATGCAAGTCTAGTTTGGGATAGTATTTAGAAATTGATCTAGGTCCCTCCATTTCCTTCTCTTATCCTTATTTTGTATTGGACCATATACATTTATAAGCATAAACCGAACATTGGTTTTGATACTCTTAACCCAACCACTCATCCAGTGTGCCTGACTCTCGACCAAGTGAAAGGTGACCATTCTATGGTCCTAGATTACCGCCAAGCCACCCAAGGCTCTGGTAGCCGGATGTCCTATCACCTCCCTAAAGCCTAGTTTTCTCTTAAAGGTCCCAATATCATCCAAGTTAAGATTGGTTTCTTGTAGCATAACTATCTCATAACTAAAGGATGTAATGCAATGTTTTATGATCCACTTCTTGTTAGGGGCATTCATGCCCCTAACATTCCATGAGAGGAGTTTCATGGCTCCTTGGGAATGTACTTCCCCTTCCTTGTGTCAAACATAGAGGTTAATTTTACTTGGCCTTATGCAGACCCATCCATATTTCTCAGCTCTGATAGAGATTTCTTGCCTCTTCTTTTACACTATTTAGCACAATCCGAGGTTTCCAAGCCCCACTCATTCTGGTCAATCCCTAAAACATCCTTCCTAAATTGCCCTACCTCTTCATCTTTTCTGCCCAACCCTTCCCCCAACTCATTCATATTACTATCCTCTTCTATCACATCTTTTAATTCCATGATCTCCGCAATTAGGGCTTGTTTCTGGAGAACTAATTCATCTTCATCTGCAATTTCCTCTATGAATCTATCCATAAGATTACTAATGACTTCATTATAGGATTGGTTGATTAAATCCTCCTTCCTTTCTACTAGTGCCACATCCTTATCACCTGGTAATATGTTATCTCTTCTCTCCAATATCTCAGGGTGCCCATTAACCAACTCGTTATCACAATCCACCTTTTCAGTAATATTGATTATCTCCATAGCCCTCACGAGGCTCTCATGAGAGGGAGCTTGACTCCCACCATCCCCTACCTTGGTCTCTAATATTTTACTGAGACCAATCATAACCTCCCCCTTAGTTCTGCCCAACTCTTGATTATGGACTACCTTATGAGGTGATGGTAATGATATATTATCATGCGAAGGGTTAACCACACCTGGTTGGGCATTTCCGGAAATAAGATAATTTCCATAAAAAAATACAATCTCATTATTTTTTGGGGGCTTATCCAGTGCTGGCGGGGAAGCAAGGAGAGGTGCCTTATCCAACACTATTTCTCCTTCTTCAATTTTAGAGGGAGGGTTTAAGACAGAGACCTCCTTGTTCATCCTAGATGGACACCCAATACCCTCAAAGCCCTCCTTCAATAAAGTTGACTTAGCGAAATTCAGGGGCTTTTTTATCAAGGGGTTGAGGTTTTTAATTACAAGAGAGGAGAGTGATAACTTAAAGACTAAGTGGTTCGATACCGAGCCTCCATAGAATTCAAGCTTTAAATGGTATTTATAGTTAGCAGTAGTGAAGATCAATGGTTTAAGCCGAGGTGAGAGGGAGTCCAAATTAATAAGAATTTTGATATCCAAAGAACGACACCAGTCCCTCTCAAGGCCAATAAAATCCCCAAGGCTATCCTCGATATTAAAGGTGATTTGGGCATGCATAAGTTCTATTGGGATGTATTTAAATCTAACCCATTTTGAAATTTTCTAAAACTTATATGTGCTAGGACAGAAGTTCGGCTGCCAATCTATGAAATTAAAATTATAGCTATGATAAAATACAACTTTACCAGTTAACAGCTCCATTTTCAAAGATTTCCTTATACAATTGATAAACAAAAAGTCATTAGGGAGGATAGTAATACTTACCTGATCTGCATAAGTTTCTTCCAACCACTGGGCTACAGATTCCACTGATTCCCCTTTCCCACACCATTTAGCAAACAAACCATGCTTTTTGCAATGGTCCCTTAAACCCTTTGCAAATTTTTCTTCAGAAACATATAACAATTCATCCTTCAGTCTAGGGTTTGCATTTTCTAGTTTGTTTGAAATTCTCTGAATGACGATGTCATTCCTAGATCTTGTTTGAGATATACGACAAGGGGGGGAAGAAGCACCAGGGGTAGGGGTTCATCTCTTACCCAGGGGAATCACATTGGCACCTGTAGAAAAACTTAGTATGAATGAAGATATGGGGGAAATCCATACCTTCTCAAGGCTACCAGAGGACCTACCCTAGGTCTCATCAGTTCGAACCCGCAATTGCCTATGGGATCTCTTGCTTAGGACATTATGCCAGTCATTTGCCTTGTTTCCATTGGATAAATTATCTAGGTTTTGTTTCTAAGGCCGCTGTTCCCTCTCGTGGAAAACCAAAGTAGGGCAAGCAACATGATCTTTGCTTGTATCAGGGGGAGGAAGACAACCCAGAAAATCAAATTTATTTTCCCGTAGCCTAAAAGCAGGAGAGCTCGGCGAAGGGTTTTGCCCTTTCTTCAGTTTTTCTGCCAAGTTTCGCTTCTTGCGAGCCATCTGCTTTTATATATATATATATATATATATATATAAAGTTTTTTTGGCTAGAATATGTTTTATGTACCTAGAATTGTTTAAATATTTTTTACAAAAGAAAATAAGTATATAAGGAAATAAGAATTGTTTTGTGACATTGTTGTATTATGTGATGTTGTATGAGCCATTACCTTGACTCAATGAAATCTCTTATATTACCTTTTTTGCAGTTGTTAGTAAAAATTATTTGCAGTGCCATTTTATTGGATGCATTTTTAATACCTCTTGTGGCTTTTATTTACCAATCATGCATTATGTCTAAATATGAATGCATGCATATATTTTTATATACACATATATAAATATTTATACAAATGCAATGTGTACATTATATAAAATGTCCAGAAATTCAATTAACCATTTGCGTACTTAATATAAGCATTTTAATTATGATATTCAATTATTATTAATATTAGTATAATATTATAAGATTAATTTATTATTAATGTTGCATTTAGTGTTGAATTTTGGTACAAGGTTAGTGATTAATTTGGTGTTTAGTTAGAGTTAGGTTTAGGGTTCAACTTTATTTAGGGTTAGAGTTGAATTTGGGAGTTTAGTGTGGTTCATAGTCAACATTCAATTTTGTTTGGTCTTAGGGTTGAAAATGGTTTAAGATTCTAGGGTTAGGCTTACAATTCAATTTGGTTTAGGTTTAGGGTTTGATTTAGATTCATTTTTATTTAGAGATCAATTCAATTTAGTCTTAATCTTCGAGTAACTAAGGTTGAGGATGAGAGTAGATTGGGGTTGGGCTTACAATTTTAACTTAGAGTTATCATTACAGTTATGGTTAAGGTTAGGATTACAATTAGCATTGGGGTTAGGGTTCAATTAGGTTAAGGTTTATTAATTATACCCATGATAGGATATGTGTTATTATATATTCTATTCAAAATGTTGATTATATATAAATTATAAATCCAATTGGTGTTAATTAAATTAAGCGAACAAATGACAATTAATTTTGTTATATACTAGTTATATATAATGAAGTTGTTATTTAGATCTATCAACCAATAGTCAAAGAACAATTACATGTTTCAAGACATAAATTTTGAAAGAAATGTATAATAGCAATCACTCACTCTAGTTGAATCAAAAAATGAAAACCAACTTTGAATTAAATAGTTTCTCTATTCAGTCCATAAACATTTCTTTTTTCCTTACGGACAGAGGTTCGAGATTTTGGAAAGTATGCATGTTTAGATTTTACACTCATAAATGTGATCTAACTACAAGAATATAATTCAAAATTAAATCTAAGGAAATCTTTTAAAACTTAACCCAAGTTTTGAATGTCAATAAAAACCAAAATAATTAATTTTTATAACAAGTTATTTATAAAATTACAAAGTGCATGACTCTGACACAAAATTTGAATATCAATATAAACTAAAATACTAAATTCATAACAAAAGTAAGTTGTTATCTATAGAATTAGAAAGTGCATGACAATGTCAACAATATATTTTAGATCAAATGATTTCTAAGGCTTTTAACCTATTCTCTTCTACATTTCTTGTAGCAACTTTTTTTCCCCTCTTAATTTTTTCATATCTATCATATGTGCAAGATGACATAATTCTTGGTCCTTCCAAGGATTTGACACGTGATATTGTCACAAATGTGAGACTGCTTCTTTTAGTGGAGCCTATATTGATAGTGGTTTTTTGCAGTGTTAGACCTTGTGATTTATGTATACTTAAAGCTAAAACCAATCTCAATAGTATTTATTTTGTGGTATCCTTTTCAATTGTTGGAATTGGAATTCTCTACGGATTGCAATGGAATTCCTGGGTAACTATCAAAATTTATAAATATATATGTTGGTGGTTGAGCTGGTGTAATGCCTCTAATGTTTGCATTCTGTCAGTTGGTTATTTTGATATGAGATTGACTAATATGTTTTATTGTGATTTTGTGTCTATCATTCTTTTGTATTGGCGTCCATGAGGTGCATCCTTCTTACAGTTATATTCTTTTGTTAATATGATATCACTATGGATGTGGATGTTAGGTTATACTAGTAGCTCAATGATGATCACATATATATGATGACTCTTCGATGTTGTGACATGATGTTATATGTTGATGTCTTGATATATTATGAGGATATTTTGGTTATATGGATGTTATGTAATTACTTGATGGTAACTTGTTGATGATATGTGATTCAGTGAGATATGATGCTATTGACCAATGAATGCTATTGTGACCTCGATTAGGGAATGACAATTTATGCTTTCAATTAGATTGTATTATATGTATATGTATGCATATGTGTTTGCATATTTTGGTTGATGCAGGTACCAAGCATTGACTCTACCTAGCTTCATAGGTTTGAGTGTGCCTATATCCCTGACGGTGGTTATAGGATATAGCACATTTGCCAAAATGGTACTTAACCCATCCATCGTTCCTAATTTGGACGTTTCCCATATGTGACCTGATTACACTATTGCTTACCATTCTGGTAATGTACAGTTACCCTTATGCATCATTATGAATGACTAGTAAAGCTTGTTTGTGCATTGTCAATAAGTCGTTAATGATTGCTGTTGTAATGTGTATATTTAAATGATATTGAATATTATAAGTGGTATTTTAATATTTAAGCATGAAATATGCCTTATGTGTATTTAATTTAATGATATTTTATATTTTATCTTTTGGGATTCTGGGGGAGTTAAGGAGATTTAATAATTTTAATTTAATTTTAAATTATTATATATTCCCTCTCCAAAAAGTGAGCTATATTGGGAAAATAGAGTTCATTTTTTATCACTTAGCAAATTTTTCACTTCTCCCTCTTTTGAAAAACCCTCTTAGTAAGATTGTGAATGGATTGATTGGAGGTGATTCGAGTCTTGTGAATTTGTGGGTAGGAGTTTGAAGATTCGGTGTTGACCATTTCTTTGTGCCTTCTAGATTTCGTGAGCTCCTTTGGAGATAAAGTTATTCTTTTCTATTTTCAAGATTTTGCCATTTGAAGGTGAGTTTTTCTAATTTCTACCTCTATTCTTAATCTTTTGGGTTGATTCTTGTTGATGGGAGTTTGAATTGGAATTTAAATTCATTCCCTGTTTAAAATTTTATTTTTTCTTTAATTTTTAATTTTAATGTTTCAAAATTTGAAAATAATATTTTAATAGAAATAAACTCTACCCAAATTTTTATGTGTGTCTGGAATGTTGGTTTTAATTGAGAAATGTGGTGTTGTTCATTGGTAGACTAATGGATTTTAAGTAATTTTGAATTGGAAAAGTTTAAAAACTTTGAGTTCTTGGAGTTCCATCAATGGTGGATGACCTCCAAGACTAGTTATTGGGCCCTTTGATCTTTTTTCGTAAAATGAGAAATTGATCCTAAAATCATGTTATTATGTGGAGTTGTTGTTTTATATAAGAAAATTTTATTTTGGGATCAATTGGGATTCATTCTCATGTCCTGGTGACTGTTTGCGTATTGGTTGGTATATGTGAAAATGCATTATATTGTGAGTTCTTTATGTTGATTCTTCAGTCTTGGCATTGATATGCATTGTTTCTCATTGCTAAATGTGGTGAGATTGGGTGTGGGTAGTTAGAGTTAATAAATAAAGTGGCTCTCAATGGGGACTGAGGCCCAAAGTGGCCAACCCATTAAGAGTAGAAGTAACAAGTGAAAACATGATTAAAACAATGGGGTAAAACACTAAAAATATAATTAGATTCCCCTTGCACATTGTGAGTGCTTCTATTGGATACATACATATTGAGAAGGGCTAGTTGTCTGTGGGGCATTGATCTGGCAAGGTTGAGTCTCATTGTCTTCATGAAGGGACTATTCAATTTCACATGAGGCATCCCTTTGAGCTATCCAATTACACTCTTGTTTATTGGTTTTTACTATCCAACCCTTGTAGATTGAGTAGTAACCATTGGTGGATCCATAACTTGGTATCATCCTTATCCTCAATTATGCATTGCATTCTTGTATTCTTGAGATGTGTATGCTTTGTGTGTGATGTGAGTGTAAGCCATTGTGTTCTTGATCGCATTGCTTGAGTGTCTAGGCCATGTGACTATCTCTACGAGGATGGTGGGATTGGAACCTATGAGTTCCACATGGTCGGCTGACATTGCCAACCACCATTGGGGACCCATGGACCTTGATCGTGAGCAACTCAGAAGACTTCTTCACCTTCCCCAACAATTGGCCTTCTTCATCTCCTTTCATATACAAATATTAATGTAATTTGATTCAAGATTTGTAATGATTGATCCATTGTATATTGAGACACTCCAATTGGATATTGATGTAATGAGATAAATAGAGATGTATTAGAATGGACTTTAGTGGTCTAGTGTTGGGATCTACCACCTCTCTTGAGTATGCACACTTTACATTAATTTCTTGTATTTGTTGTAGTGTAAATGGATAATGCAATTATATTTGATGTTCTAGTTTTTGAGCATTTCTTTTTGTGACGACAATGGTTTTATAACCCCTGGTAGAGAGTAGATTTATGCTTTAGCCTTAGGATCCATTCAAAAAAGTCCCAACCTATCTTCTTAGTTCTGTGGGCAAAAATCCTAGATCGATGTTTGTGGCTGTCATTTTGGGTCTTTGCTTTCAGATCAACGTCTCCATTTACCTAATCGACGTCTTCACCTCTTTGGTCTGAGACAATTAGCCATTGATTTGGCCTAACTATAGCTCAACATATTCATCTGTAGTTCAAGGTCTTTGGATACCCATCGATGTCTCCACCTAATTTGGCAATGTGCTTGTCTAGTTGACCCATCCTAACACAAGGTGGTGCATCATTTGTCTCTAGGGATTTTGCATTGGGGTATGGTTATGTTTTAGCTTCAGATTGTGTGGATCACTCTTATGTGTGTCATAGGAACACTTCAATTGGTTCTTTAAAATGGATATTGAAGTAGCATTGCTTGAGTAGATGATGTTGAGTACCTCCTAATTGGTTATGAAGACATGAACCTGATTTAGATGCCTTCTAAGACTAACTACATTGGGGAACCTTGGAGGAGATTATTAGAAATGTAGAGTAGTCTTCCACTTATCATGACTGTTAGTTTAGGACCTAACTCCACTTTCCTCCACACATTGGAAAACGAAAGACCCTAAGAAAGTGATTCACTTTGATTTACTCTTGTAAAAGAGAGTCAAGGAATAATCTTAGGGTTTCTATTCCTTTGCTGCTATGAAATGGAAATTAGCTGAATGTACAATTATGACAAACTAAGCTAGAAAGATGAAGGAAATGACTAGGTAAACTGCATTAATAGAAAAATATAGAGCTGAAACTGAGACACAAAGTATAGAGCTGAAGGGGAAATTCTGGTATGCACCTGATATCAGAATCTGGGCTTGATTGAGCTAGACCAGGGTGCTGAGTGCTTTGGTCCTTGTTGCTAAACTGATCTTTGTTGGAATCAGTGAACACTGAGAGGGGGGTAAATCTATGTTCTGTAATACACAAATTTATTAAACTGGTTCTTAAACCACTAGATGCATAAGAATGAAAGTAAAGTGAAGAAACATAAACCAATCAACCACAAAACCATAACACCAGAACTTTTATGTGGAAACCTGGAAAGGGAAAAACCATGGTGGGATTTTAACCCACAATATTATTATACTTTGATCAAGAGTATGGTAATATTACAAATGGTGAATGCACTTGCATTCATGCATACATCCTAGAGCTCACTTCTCAATTACAAAGAGGGCTACAACCTGAAGGAAGGATCACTTCCTTACAAGAGATTACAAATTATTACAATAAATGTATGAACTGAAGAATAACATCTACTAATGCCAAATAGCAGTTCTGGTTAAGAACAATCTGATTGCCTTCCTTTGTTCTGCTAATCTATTCTGTTCTACTACACAGTCATATACTAGAGCACCAAATCTGCATACTGATGCTCATTCGCTCATCAAATATCAACATTAACACATCTACCATACATATACCATACCAAAATGATCATACAAGTCAATCTTATATATTTGCACCACTAAAATAAATCAATTCCCATTTCGTCTTCCAAAAATGCATAACACACAATATGAAACGTGTACCAACAAGTCGGCTCAATTTATCCACAAATTCATATGCAGACCTATACAAGATGATAACAAGATTCTCACGTGCCGACACAACTACCTCGAACATGATAACAACCACCAAAATCATCCCAAAGATTCTAGATCACATGTTACATCACTCAACATCAAAATGACGTTGTTCTGCCTGAATTACTGGATATCAGACCTTCAATCACGCTCATTAATCAACACCGGATACTAGGATTATAAAATAAGCTTCCTCAAACCTTGAATCATCTATCTCTATTACCCCAACCAAAGTATGCAACCAAAATCAAGATCTACACATTGTACTAATACTCTGCCAGATACTGCATTCCACTTTCCAGACTTATGCTTTTTGGTAAATCAAATCTACGTATAGCAGATATGATTTCTTAACTGAGTTTCTATCAATGACAACTCCTAAACATCTCTCATGCATCAATCTTCACTAAAATAATGTCACTTGCCAAAAATATCCCCCTTTGGTATTGATGGCAACACTATGAAAAATGACACTGTACACTCAAAACTGTAAAATTCCAAAACTCAAAAATCTCCAAGACTCAACAAGCTCAACAAGCTCCCCTTGAGAATATACACTATTTTTAACTTCACTCTCTCCCCCTTTGACAACAATGCCAAAGATAAGAATTCACCACAATTTATGTATAAAGATATATATAGCGACTTACAAAAATTTTAAGATATCATCAAAAATTATTTTCAAGGACTTCAAGTGCCCATCCCAACCTTCCTTAAGGTTATCCAAAATGTTTATTAGAGCACTGAAAAGATAGGCATTCATCTTTGCTCCTCTATAATCTATTGGAACACTCTTATTTAGAGAATTTGTTGCATCTTTCTTACTACTAATTAATGTATCTAGTCGAGGAGTGATAAGGCTTCTTCTCCCACTCTGCCCAAAATTTTGTCCTTCTCTCGATTTAAGCTCTTAATATTATCAAGTATACCCATAACTTGAGCTTCAAAATTGCTAGTAGAGATTGATTGAGGTGCATAGGATTGAGATATGCTAGCTAATTGCCCTTCACACTCTTTTATTTTCTTGTCAATGTTAATAATAAATCTAGGTAAAATCAGACATGACTTATATATTTGACCGCATGCATCTTGTATGCGCTTCATAGTAGTTATCAAACTGACCCTTTCTCCTTCAATCATGTTCAAAATTGTCATCAATCTCATAACATTAAACTGAGTCAAAACTTTAGCATCTGTCGCTCTCTCCAAAGACACAAAATGAGAGTCTACTGCATTAACCATGCTTCTAAGCTTACCAGAGGGAGTATCACAAAAATCAGGTTTAAAGGATGGAGAATTTTACTCCAATACATTTGTGGCCAAAGTTATCAACTCTTTGTCTTTGGCGTGAGACTTGAGTAAGTCCTCACTTTCTTTTTCTTGTGTAAGAGTTGCTAGCTTCAATGCTTGCATGGGAGATAGTGAACTTAGATCTATTGGCCCTTGAGTAAAATCATCCGAGTCAATGACAATCTGTTTTCCCTTGTCTGCTATAGTGTATCTTGCCACTGTCACCGAAGCCTGATCATCCTTCTCTTCTCGTTTCTCATTCTCAGCTACCTCTGCACTTGCATCTTTCACAACATCTTCACCCTTCTCAACATCGACCTCTCCCTTTCCTTCATCAACTTTTCCAATCTCCTCAGCTTCCTTTTCAGAGTCAACCTCTATCACCAGAGGATTTTGTTCAACTTCACTGGAGACTCCAACATTCTGATCATTGACATCATCAACAATTGCTGCTTGCTCATTGATCTTCTCTGTTGGAATGGCTCCCTCAATTGACTGATATTTATGCACATCAGGAACCGATGTTTGTACTTCTAGAATGGAAGTGTATTCATGAGTCTTCTCTTTTGGTTGGATGTCATCTTTCACTGGATTGACCTGTAATTGGTTCTCATTCAAAACTTGCTTCAGAATAGCCTTTGTTTCCTTCCTTACTTCATAAATTTTTCCAAACATTATTTTATTAACCCTGTGCTTGCTTCTGATTATACTCTTGGCAATATTCAACAATCTAGCTATTTCACTTCTTGATATCATTGAACATAGGTTAACCAAAACATATTCTTTGAACCTTTCATCCTCAAGACTATCTTTATGCCTTCTTGCATCCAAAATCTCATATAGGCTCTTAGGTATCATAGATGATAACTATATTAATATTTTGTTGTATATATTCATAAACTATACAACAACTTCCTCTATAGCTCTTAGATCATTATCATCACATTTTTTATAATATACATATATGTTCTTTAGATTACCTTCTTTTACCACCTCATCAACTCTTTCACTTAATGACATTGGGGGCACAACAATATAAGTACCTTCTGTTCTACCATATTTCAGAGCTTTATCAAGCTTTGACTTTAACTTTCTACTGGATCTAGGTCTACCAGATGGCTCAGCTTCTATCCTTGGCTTCTTGCTCGAATGGGCTCCACTGGATTCATGCTTCTTCAGTACCCTAGCATAAGTAGTTTTCTTCTTCACCTCTCTCAGTGTTTCATCAGACTTTCTCTTTACATCTTCAGTAGTGGCTATAACATATACTCTTTTAGGTTTCTCCTTCTTCCTCTTCTCTACTCTACCAGTTGACTTGGTTTGTGGCTTAGGTGGAGAAACATGCTTTTGTGCACTAGAGGTAGGTGCTGACTTGGTTTGCCTTGGCTTGGTTTGTTTGGGAAGAGTGGAGACTGGTTTTGTCTTCTTAGGCTTTACCATGTCCTCCTCTTTGAAAATGATTTGTTCCCTATCCCTTTGAATAGCTTCCTTTGTTAATCCCATTTTTTCTGCAAGCTCTTCTACTTCTTTTCTGAACTTCCTCTTTCTTCCGAGCTCAGTGAATTTCTTATGAAGGTCTAGACTTTTCTCCTTGTAATTACCGAACCTCTTTTCCTTCTCATCTACCTATTTACTTAGAAGATGTTGAGCATATGCATCAAGAGTGTTTCCATCTACTTCATATCCCATGGGCATGATCCATACTATTCTTGGTTCTACTACCTCCATATGGCATTGATCTTTATCTACCATGAAGTAGATAGTATCCTCATATTTTTCAACATTGTCCTTTGGAATCCTCTCCCTGCTTTGCATCATAGCCTGAAATAATTTGAAATAACCCCACAAAGAATATTTATGTTCTACTACATCACCCAATCCTTGCAAACCTTCTTTAATTTGAACTGCCACCGGTTTATCATAAGCCCACTATACTTTACCTACACCAGAGATTTCATTCAAAAAATAAAGTGCCTAATAAATAGTCAAAGAACCAAACTTGAAAGAATGCTTCTTATCTTTCTTAATCTTGTTTAAATTGCTCATTAATTCACTAAGAAGAACTCCACACATATCATATTTCTTTTCCTCCTTGAGTATCTGATAGGTTGCATATATTGCAGTACCAGATACTGAATTTTGTTTGCTGGACTAGTACACCTTATATCTTGTCACCATTGAAGCAAATCTCACATCATGTTCAACTATATCACTGATTGTCATCAACTGGTTGTCATGCTGGGATCCGATTACCTCTATCACAGTGGTGTTCTTGACATGTCTCAAACCAGGAATCTCATCGGTTGCTTTGATACCAATTGTTAAAAACAATGAACACTGAGAGAGGTTAGGGGGGGGTGGTGGTGTAGAGGCACTTAGTAATTTTTATTGATATTGTTTCCAGGATATTGGAATCATGTTTTTAGTTTTGTAATAATGCCAAGAGGCCATTGAGTGCATGCTCAAATGATTGTAAGGGCCCTAAGAGTCTTTGTTTGGCCAATGTTGGCTTGTGAGCTCTTAAGGGTGCTAGGTAGAGCACTTAATAGGATAAGCTATTTTGGGTTAATGTAGGTTGGTTGATGTTGTTTTGAAGTTGTTAAGTCATATGAGTCAGTTGAAAATGACCAAGTTTGAGTTTGAGCAATGTCGCTCACCTATGCAACAAATTGCAAAAGTTGCTCACAACAACTTTGCAACATTTTCAGACACCAATGGTTAGTTGGTTGACACAATCAGTTGTGATAATTTGTAACTAGTCCAAGGATAGTATAAGGCTTGGAAAGACCAAAGATAATCATTCATTGAAAGTTATTGAAGATCTAAAGCAAATAGACAAGTTTTGGTTTCCCATTTGTGTGTGTTCTTCCAAGTTTTTGTTGTTCTTTGCAAGTTTGTATGACCTGTATGGATTGAGAGTTCCAAAAAAGGGACATGGATTAATAGTCTGGTGTATTACCTTCATTTTTTTGTGATTTTGAGTCTTGAAGTGTTGTATTTTGTGAATAAATTTCATTTTGTTGTAGGCGGGTCCAAGAGCCTTAAAAACCAGGGTTTTGAGAGAAAAATGGCTCCAACCTAATGTTCCATGGTGGATTTACTCTCTAAAAGCTTGTGGAATTTTAGGTTGCATTGTATTCTATGTTTTTTTTTTGGTTTTGAAACAGGGGAAGCCAAAACAAAGATTAGCCACCATACCCTAGGCTTGGCATGTTGAGTTGGCAAGCATTAGGAATCATGGATAACAGGCCCTAATTGGGTGAATCCAGTGGGAGGAAGTGAAGTATGATTGGAGTGGAATTCCATATGGAATAAAAAAACCCCAAACTATCATCAATTAACTCAGGCAATTGGACTGGTGAAGGAATTTTGAACAATCCCTATTTTTAAGGCCTAGGAAGGAGCAATTAGGCCTAATTAACCGATAAGGGTTAGATATGTTAATGAAAAAACCCACCTTCAGTTTTGAGATATTGTATGTAAAAATAAAAAGAGTGTTTGGAATGTAAAATATTTCATAGGGTTGTTCAAGAATTTTAACCGGTAAATGCAGAATACCCCGCTGACAGGGCTACTAGAATTACGTCTCTGGTTAGGCCTAAAAGTGCAGTTTGTTTGTAAAACACTTAACCGATAAGTGTCAAAGCTCTTGAGTAAGGAATAGGGTTGGGAATACTTCAAAGGTCATCCATCCTAATATGTGTAGTGTGGGGAATGAAGATCCTATGGTAGAGGGGTTGAACTCTCCGGTTGAGTGTGAAAGGGAGTGGGAAAACAAGATCTCCTAGCCAAGAAAATGGAACTCACAAAACAAAAAGTCCTTATTCTAGCCTAAGGATATTGGGAAGGTCAAAGAGGGTAATTATTATAGACTCTTGGAGGGTGTGAGGTGTAGAATCATTGGATGGTTCTTGTGTAGCTAGGAGGAGATACCTAGACAAGGTAGCACAGACCGGTGAGAGACAATCCACTCTACATCAAGGGGTGAATCCATGTTCTGCAATACACAAATTTATTAAACTGATTCTTAAACCACTAGATGCATAATAATGAAAGTAAAGAGTAGAAACATAAACCAATCAACCACAAAACTATAACACCAGAATTTTACATGGAAACCCAGAAAGGTAAAAACCATGGTGGGATTCGAACCCACAATATTATTATACCTTGATAAAGAGTATGATAATATTACAAAAGGGGAATGCACTTGCATTCAAGCACACTGCCTAGAGCTCATTGCTCAATTATAAAGAGGGCTACAACCCAGAGGAAGGCTCACTGCCTTACAAGAGATTACAAATGATTACAATGTCTGAACTGAAGAATAACATCTACTAATGCCAAATAACAGTTCCGGTTAAGCACAATCTGACTGTCTTCCTCTATTTTGCTGCACAGTCATATATCAGAGCACCATATCTACATACTTATTCTCATTCGTTCATCACATATAAATATTTGTATATTTAACATACATCTACCATACCAAAATGATCTTATATATCCACACCGCCAAAATAAATCAATTCCCATGTTGGCTCCCAAAAACGCAGAACATGCAACATGAAATGTGTACCAATAAGTCGACTCAATTCATCCACAAACTCATATGCAAACCTAAATAATATGATAAAAATCTTCTCAAGTGTCGACACAACTACCTTGAACTCGTCAACAACCACTGAAATCATCCCAAAGATTCCAGATCACACGTTAAATCACTCAACATCAAAATGACTTTGCACTGCCTGAATTACTAGATATCGAACCTTCAATCACACTCATGAATCAACACTGGATACTAGGATTACAAAATAATATGCGTCAGACCTTGAATCATCTGTCTCTATTACCACAACCAAAGTTATGTAACCAAAATCAAGATCTACACACTGTACTCATACTCTGCCGGATATTGCATTCCACCTTCCAGACTTATGATTGTTGGTAAATCAAATCTACGTATATCAGATATGATTTTTGAACTTATTTTCCATCAATGAAAACTCCTAAACATATCTAATGCATCAATCTTCACCGAAACAGTGTCTCTTACCAACAATCTATACTTATGGAATCTACTAACTGAGACCCTAAATCGCTAAACTGCCACAAAATACTAAACAATGCAGAGGACCAAGGCATTGGGCGCTCTAGTCCCAAGGATCAAAGACCTAGTTTTGGATCTGGAACTATCCCTACAAGTTTTGGCTTTCCCAAAAGTTACTACTCCATCGGATCTTTGTACCTGCACCTGCAACTTGAAAAATAGTGTTTGGGTGGCTATATGGGGTTTTGCCTCAGTCAAACACCTTGTTTTAATAATTTCTACCTCCAAAAATAGCCAATAATATATTGAAATATGTGTGTACTATAATCTTAAGTGTGTATAAGATCTTAAATGAGCTAAAATGCAAGAATTAGATTTCTACCCTATGTTATGAGTATAAACCCTAGATGTAAATGAGAATGCTTCAAATAACAAATGTAGTAATGGATCTAAAGCAAGAATATAAATATGAAAATAACATGAAACCATACCAAACCCTAAGGGAGAGGTACAAGTCAATCAACAACCAATGATCTCTTATTATTCTTCAACATCTTCAAAGCTTCAATTAATGATGAAAATGGTTGATGTAGACTTGATAAATGCCTGATTTGTTGATTGAAGACTTCACATGACATGTACTTTCACTTCAAAAGAGGCTCCTTCAATTGCTAGAGTTGTTGGATCCTTCAAATGAGGAAAGGAAAGGCTTTATATATGAAACCCTATATTTGTTTCTGATCAAAGGCCGACCTAGAATTGAGATATTTTCGCACACATTTGGAACTAAACATTATAATACCACCAAAACATGATCCTTAAATTCAAGGAGAAAAAGTTGGGTTTGGTGTGATTCACACAGTCCTATCAACTTTTTTCTAAATTTCTAGGGATGTAAGGTATCATGATTATAAGGTGATCCCCAAATTGGTGAATCAATTCAAGGTGTTTAGATATACAAAATCGGGCCTTGAAGGTCGAAATATGACCTAATTAGGGCTTTGATGAATGAATTAATTAAAAGGATAAAATAAAAAGGGGCACACATAGAATTAAGGGCCCAATTTTATGACGCGTGGAATGATAAAAAAAGAGGACTTTAGATTTAATTAAATTAATTAATTAAATTCTTAAAGGGAATTTAAAGTGAAAAATACAACACACTAAGGCGGGTGCTAACCTAAGCGTGAAATTGTACCACTCAATTAAGGGTGTACAATTTATGATGCTACACCTTCAAAAAATATTTCAATGTTTACCTTGTGTGTTTTTCTCATATCCTCTTGTGTTCCTTGGTGGGGCATTACATGTAGTATCAAAGATGATGTTAAAACGTTGGGAACTTTTGTGTATATGTGCTCATTATGTTTTGTGTGAGTGGCGTGTGTTTGTTACATTCTTTCATTGATTTTTACCACTGTATTAGTAATGCCTTAGCATAACGTATATATATGTGTATGATTTGTTAACCCATGCTAGTTGGCATTTGAAGGATTCCTCCTAAGGGCAGTGGCCGTGGTAGGGGCCAAGGTTTGGGTAATCATCTAGGTACATGATTGAATCCTCAGCAAGAGGATCATCATGATGAGAATTGGGTTACTCACCAGGAGGATCAACTTGCAGAGGATCGGGATGGTGGTCCGGGGAATCCTCAAGTTCTTTAGTTGATCCAGTAGATAGTGCCATGGTTGGGGCCTCAATAGGAGGCACCTCAATAGGAGATTCCTTAGTTCAGAAGGTATCTCAACTGGATGTGTCCCTCCCATCACAAAATGATTGAAGGAATTCTCTCATAGCCTTAGTTTCTCTGGGGTTGTTCTCACAAGACCATAGTAAGATAGTATTCTAGTAGGGCACATGAGAGACCTTCTTAGGTCACATCCACCCACCTTTGAGGGATCCACTAGTGGCACTAAGATTAAGACCTGGCTGATTGATCTCAATCGATGCTTTTCTATGCACCCTTATAGTAGTAACATCAGGGCTCGATGCACTATCATACACCTCAGAGGCTTTGAAACCACACAGTTTTGCATTGAGGAGAAAAAGCTCCACATAGACATTGCTTTAGTTTCTTGGGAGATCTTCCTTGAGAGGTTTCATGCTTGATTCATTTCTAAACACTACCATCAGAGGTGATCATATGAGTTTCATGAGTTATGCTAGATGGCCATGACAATGGATCAATATGAGCATCTTTTGAGTTCAAACGGTATGATAGTATATCCAATGATGAGCTTGTGTTAGTACAACACTTTGCTCAGGGCCTTAATGCACACATTAGTTGAGGAGTTTTGGTTTTTGAGCCTAGGAATTTGGATGTTGTCATAGAGAAGGTGAGACTGATAGAGGAGAACTTGGCTAGAGGGTTAGGAGGTCAAGTAAGAGTACAAATTGTGAGTGCACCATAACTTGGATCAGGGGAATGGGCCACTTAGTCTCCGCCCATAGGCTTGGCTAGGACACACTTTGTACCACCTAGGTCATGTCACCAGCAACAAAAGTCACAGAGGCAGAGATCCATGTAGGGTCATTAGAGAAGCCATGCTATAGGTAACCAATTAAGCATAGATCGCAATCAGCATCGGACCAAACATACGATCTCAATAGAGCTATCCTTCTCATAGTACACCACCGAGTTCTAGTGGAGGTAGCTTCCACTAGTCTAGTACTCCCTATGTAGGCCATGGTTTTGGTAGAGGAGGATGTTTTTCATGTGGTCGATATGGCCACATAGTGTCTTGATGTCCTCAGAAGATAACATCAACACCTAGTCCGAGACTGGTCATTTCAGAGCCTATAGCTGGGGATGCAAGTGGATCAACAGGTTGTTTGTGACAGTTGATAACTAAAAATATTAGCATCAGGGAACCATATTTGAAACTTCAAGTGTGTTGTATGGGACTCCTATTTTCATTATATTCTATTATGTTACATCAGATTCTTTTATTTCCTAGTGGAGTGATATGGGCTTGTGGCAACAAGGCAAGATGCTAGTTGGCAGGTTGAATTGGATACCAGTTTTAAGGTGGTGGTAGATTCCCTTGTTTGTGGTTGTCTGTTGGATTTGGGAACCTTCACTACCACTGTAGACCTTTGAGTTATTCCTTTGGGGTCTTATGGAGTCATATTGAGCATGGACTAGTTGGATGCTCATTGAGCTCGTATTGAATGTCGATGCAAGTCAATTAGGTGTTTGGATGACCTTGGTGAATAGGTCTAGAGACCCATATCCCTATGCATGATCTCAACAATGCAGCCAAAGTGGTGTATGAATGATATCCTTTACCAAGGATTTATGATTTGTTTGATCAGATGAAGGGAGCCAAGGTGTTGTCTAAGATTGATCTTAAGTCAGGGTATCATCAGCTTCACATTCATGAGGCTAACATTCGTTGGATTGCATTTCATACTTTTTGTGGACACTATGAGCTCACGATTGTCCCTTTTGGGTTGACCAATTCACCTTTACTCTTTATGAATTTGATGAGTGGAGTGTTCCACACCTATCTTGACTACTTTTTCCTTGTATTTCTTGATGACATTTTGGTGTACTCGAGGACAATGGAGGAACATGAGGTGCACTTGCCTCAGGTTTTGCAGTGCCTTAGAGATCAATAGCTAAATGGAAACTTGGCCAAGTGTGAATTCTTCCAGACTGAGGTGAGATTTGGGCGATATCATTTTAGGATAGGGTATCTCGGTATATCCCTCTTCACTTTGGATGACCCTTGTCAATTTGTTAGCAAAATTTAATAAAGAGGCCAAAAATGTTGTGACATTCCTCTATTTGTATATTGATTCTTTTGTATGTTCTATTCATATCATGTCATACATGTGCTATTATTGTAAATGTGTTGGTGCAGGAGCACCCAAAGATACAAATGACGACACAAATGAAGTCTAAAAGAGCCTAATATCACCCATGAGGTGAAAATTATCATTTTTAATAGGTTGATAGTTGGCATAATTGTTGAAGTTGATGAAAATTGATGATGTTTTGGAGTTTGGAGAAATACAATACATTTGGAGTTTTCTAAAATTAGGTGTTTTTACTATTTATTTCTGACCAGTATGGATTGGTGGATGCCTGAAACCAATTGGATGAGTTAGGGAAGTCTCTTACCTTTCATCTGAATCAATTTTGAGGTTTCCTAATAATCGGGTCGTAGAGATCCATCAAAAACTAGCCAGACTGGTCACAAACCCTGTTGGCACCTAGGGTTTCACTGTAAGATGCCCTTAATGTGTCATTTTAACCAGAGGACCAAAAAACCTATGGGAAAATGTTAGAAGGGCCATTGTATCATAATATTTTGGTGTTGGTTTGCAGGGAGGCTCTAGGATCAAAGAAATTGAATTGACCCTAGGCATGCATCTCTATGTGACCGCATGAGCTGTAGGAGTGGAAATCACTTGCAGAAGATAAAGCAAATGGGATCAAGTCTTGAAACCTTGAATTTGGTGGTTTTAACCTTAGCCCACCTTCTAGAAGTGTTGGTTTAGTCAGGGGACTAATACAAGGGGTACTTTCTATGTAAATTAGGCCTAATTAGCTTAATTAGGTATGGAAGGACAATAAGGGTACAAACCCTTCAACATGTGGTTAGAGTCTAAGCCTTTGGAGACCAGTGTAACTAGATAAAGGGTATTTGAGTCTACTTTTAGTTTTTCTTTTCCTTTGGAATTTTGTTAAGTTGTGTTTGGAGAACTCAACCTGTAGGGCTACTAGGCTACCAGTATGGCTACTAGGCTACCGGTAGGGCTACTAGACAATAGGATAGTTGTGAGATATGTATCCCCTAACACATCTGATAGCCAGATCTTATGGGTGTTTTGTGTTGGTTGGACCAAAAATAGACAAAATCCAGTAGGTTTCGATCCCATTGGTACCAGAAGATTGTCTACCATTCACACAAGGGTAGAGTGTTTTCATCATTATGGTACCAGAAGATAGTAAACCGGTATGGACCCTGTCACACAAATTGTTGTGTGAGTTGAGTATTTGGTAGGTGTGTTTTTTACACCTTGAAAAAACAAAAGAACTTGTTTTGGACATAGTAGTTGTGGGCGAGAGCAGGTTTTCACCTAGTTTTTTGCTTGGTTCTGTATCATGTGCCTTTGTGTTGTCTACTTGGGGATGATACAAAGCATTGAGATCTCTCTTTTTGGTCTCTTCTATGTTGACCCAGAAAGACCCCTTTTTTCCATTTGAGGTGATCTTCTTCCATTGTGCTTATAGTTCCACTACCTTTGGTGATGAGGTCAATTCAATGCAATTATAATTGATATACATGATTTATAAAAAGTGCATACTAACCCTAGTTCTAGTGGATCCTTTAAGTGATCTCTTTTTGTCATATGCTTCATTGCCCTTGATTTGTCCTTTCTTGGGGGAATCTCACTATGGTAATGCGCTAGTCTTTTTGATGCATGTATGATACCGTAAAAAATTGCTTTGAATAAGACACCGTGCAATTTGTTTAATGTGGGGGCATACACTACACTCTTTGTTACACTTTGTGCATAAAACACAAAGTTATTTTTGTACACTTTGATCACACACTACGACATGTCAACTCTATATTCAAATTTATTTGTGAACTAATTATTTTTCTTTGTAATATTTTGCACCAATGTTTTGATTCAAATTTTTCTCTCTCAACATGAATCATAGTAAGCATAAGCCTTACTAGGCCAACATAGTCGTTCTCTATCTTCCCTTCATGTATTGATCATTTTATCTTGATATTATATTGATAAGCTCCTAAGTCCTTAGAGGTTTGGTGTGTCTTGCCTCTATAATATCTTGATGAAATTTTTTCAATGCTATTTTTACTTTACTGAGAGTATGATTGTAGTCTCATACTCTCACTAAAATGGGGGCTAAATGTAGCATCATAATTATATACCTATACAATTTTATCCTCACTTAAATTTCACTCTAGTGTTTGGTCCTTCCATGCCTTGAACCCGTTTGACTCTACTCACACCATCTTCTATTCACCAAAGTCATTGTCCATCCTAGTTTGTGGCCTCTTGTGCAGTGCTAATTGGCCGGTCAAGGCTGCCCCAAGTTCCATTGTCTTGAGAAAATGAGCCAAATTTTGGTCCCGACAATGGTCATTAAATGTGGGTGAGAATTTACCTCTTGTGCTGGCCTATTTCAATATTTCAAACAAATTTGATGTAGTGGGGTATAAAAGCTGTGAGAGTTGAGAAACACAACACCACAAGAGCCTAAAGATCTTTTGCAAGCTGAACAATCTGTTACAAGGAGAAGCAAGGAAGCAAAAATAACTAAAAGAAAAACACAGAAAAATATGCTCAAAATATGAGAGCTCGATATTCACAAAATGTGTAATGTGATAATAATACAAAGAAAAGAAAATTAACCTCTAATAGGTCAATAAACCCTAAAAGGGAAAACCTAGGCTTGCACATAATAATTAATAAAAGAATTTATTATTATGCACCTAATGTTAGCTTAAGTGTAAAACGAGATAATAGGGAACTTAAAGAATTAAACAAATATTGTTTAATTAATCAAGTAAAGACCCAATTACTCTAACACCCCACCTTAAGCTAGACTTAGGGAGAAGCTAAAACCTAGAACAACTACTGAAAGTAGGAAAGATGGGTCTCGACAACAAGGCCTGATCAAGTACCCAAATACAATGAAATCTCTATGAAATGGAGAAAAAGGAGGAAACCCAGTGGTAAAAATCTCCTCTCCAAAAAGAGATAAAAGAATAGGCTGAAAGAAGAAGGAGGAAGGAAGGCCTCATAAAGACCCCCCAAGGACAACTTCCTTCACCCCAAGCATAGACCACAACTGAAAATAGCGTGGTGATGCAAAAGGTTTCATGAAGATGTCTGAAACCTGCTCGACAGTGGGAATGTACTCCAGAATGAGAGAACCATCTGGAATCAATTGACAGATGAAATGCATGTGAAGCTCAATGTGATTCATCCACTGATGCTCTATTGGGTTGTAGGAAATATGAATAGCACTCTGATTGTCACACCAAAGAAAAGTGGGACTATCAGGAGGAAAACCAAACTCAGTCATCAACTGTCGAAGCCATAAGATCTCCTGACTGGCGAGCACAGCAGCTTGGTACTTAGCCTCTTTAGATGATAATGCATGAGTAGCCTGTTTCTTGCAAGACCATGTGATAGGACCGGAGCCAAGACAAAAAAGAAAGCCAGAAGTAGAGTTCTGATCAGTGACATCACCAACCCAATCTGAGTCAGTGTAGCCAACAATGTGAGTTTCCCTTGATGTGTAGTGAATGTCATGAGAACTAGAGCCTTGAATGTACCGCAAGATACGTTTGGCAGCTTGCCAATGACTCTCATGAGGATCATGGGAGAATCAAGAGACAAGGCCAACTGCAAAGGAAAGATTAGGATGGGTGTGAGTCAGGTACAACAAACTGCCAACCAACTGCCTGTAAAGTGTAGAATCTACCGAAGGAGTGAGAAAAGTAGGAATCAAAACAACCCCTGACTGAAAAGGAGTGGGAGAAGGCTTGCAATCTGTCATGCCCAAAATTTAGGGCAAGAACGGAATAATTTTTTATTTTTTTTAATAGTTAGCTTATTTAACTACAGATTTGCTTTCTACATAGAAGTGATTAACAAAATTTATTGGACTTTAAATCACAATAATAGGGCTAGGAAACTATTTAAATCAACTATCTATTTTTCTAGATTTCTATTTCTGCAACTAAGTAAATTCCAGAAAACAATAATTTTAATAGCAACTTAACAAATCTAGAATATATTAAATTAAAACTATAGAAATAGAAAAGTAATACTTTAGATTTTATTTCTGCAATTAATTATGAAATTTTATTTTCTGCAACTTTCATTATCTAGAATCCATAAACTTAGATCATGCAATTTGGAAGACTAAACTGCAATATTCACATTTCAAGCAACATGCATACAATCATCAAATCCTTTCTTTATTCCCTGGATTTATTTCACAAATATATAGGGGTAAAATGAATTCAGTTGCTTTTCCATTTCTTTAAAAAAAATATATATATGCACAATAATCATTAAAATTCCAAATACAACACTTTAGAAAACTGAATCCAGATTCATTCTTTTTTTCTTTTGCAATATAGCAACTAAAGTATTACATTTCTAGGAATTTCTTTAAAAGACACTATAGACATTATAAAAATAGGTCACTCAAATGAGGACATTTTAACTCAGAATATTACATATTTCCAAAAGGATGCTGCAACAAATAATTTCATCAAACTTCCATTTGTCCTAATCCCTTGCTCCCAACAACCTGCAAATAAGATCAAGGATATGACCATGGAGAGCTCACCTCCCAGCCTAGACTAACTGGTAGCCACCCCCGAGCTCGGAGAACCAAGCCCTAGATGGGAAACAAACATGCAAACACAAAGGGGACAAAATGCACACAATTTCAAACACAGTCCCATCCCGGCTACACTGCACCACACTTTGGTGATGACCTTTTTAAGGGTGGTAGTGGACCAATACCCTGAGGAGAACTACAAGTATGAAAAACATGTAGCCACCTCATGGTACAACAACCCCTTATTCCTTATGCCCCCCAAGGCATTCTAGCCTTATTTCCCTCCTTATGACCCCCATTGCACAAACAAGCCATGCAGCAAGGGTCACACAAAAATCCCTTGTGATTGCTCTCATAACGAGAGTCTCTCACTTGAGGGTTGTCACTGCTACCACCCACAAGATCCTCTTCTCTCCCAAGGGTAAGAGGTCTTGATGACTCCCAAAAAAAACACATACAAAACATAATACAAAAATACCAAATGAAATTCCCAAAGGACATACAAGGAAGCAAATCTTTTACACCAACATACTTCAAACACATGCAAAAAGAAGCCATTTTAAGTAGAATGCAACCAACCTTAATCTGCCCAAAGGTAGGTTAGTTTTGTTGAGGATGAGTTGCCCAATCCCATGGTTCTTCTTCTCCTACCCTTAGCCAAAATTCTCTATTCAAAATCTATTCTATTCTTTTCAAAATTTCTCGTCTCCAAAAATGGAGAGTGGGTGATTACCCACAAATTTTCTAATTCTTCCTTAAGAAGCCCATTGTGAGAGTTCTCACAAGTTTCTAAAAACTAAAGAGGAAGGTAAGATAGAATGGGAAAGGGAACTCTCATTCCAAAAAGAAAGTTTACGACTAGGTTCAAACTTCTGATTTCAATTTTCGCACAACTTAGAAAAGTCAATTTTTAGGGTGTCTAAAAGGTCACTTAGGAGTAGAAACTTGCCTTAAATTACCCCTAACCCATAGGTATACCTTATGGCCTTTAGGAAACCCTATTAAACTACCCCTAGGTGTTCATTTAACCCTTTTTAAACCCCTCTGAAGTTTATTTTCGGGTCAAACCTATGTTGACCACCCCCAAAGATTCTTTACCCAAGGTATTTATGACATCACGTTACATTAATTGAAAAAGCTATAGTTGAACACTTTCCCACCAAGAGACAAAAATAAAAATTCAGACTTAAATCCACACATGTGTCAAGTGACACAAAGAAAACACTTTTACAATTTAATACATGAAATCGTCTCTTGTGGATTTTACACAAATCAATTAAATAACACTTAACACACATACATCATATACTGTTACGAATAAAATACAACACAAACGGGGTGTTGTCTCTCCAAATAGACAAACCCTGGCTTACGAACATACATAGGTCTAGGTTTGGTTCTCCGTAATATTTCCATGGTCACATGGATCACTTCCTGTGCATCTCAATTTACACATTAGTAACTTTCAAATATCCACATATAATATAATTCATAGGAATAATAATACACATCATCACTTGCATACAATTTACATCTAAACAAATTAAATACATCTTTTATCCAAGCAATTTCCATAAGCAATTCATCCTAATTCTCATAAAATTAAACATGCATCATAATTCTATTATCATAGTGTAAAGCGGAAAATCGCGGTCGAACCCTAGTTGGTCTCCCCTCTTCTAACTCCGAGGAGAGAGAAGGGAGGTTCGCTAGGATTCGATGGGTTTTCACTTAGGGGGAAGACTTTACATTCAAAAGAGGGGTTGAAACTCATAAGATTCAATCCCACACGATGTAAGATTGGATGCTAAATGAATTTCAAGGGTTTGGAAAGCAAAGCTACCCTCTTTTGTAAAGAATGTTGATTAAGGAAATTAAGCTAAGGATGCATAGAAAGTCATAAAGATTCGCTTATAAACTGAGTTTAGGTTATAGGATGAAGCTGCGGACCTGGAATTAGCAGTAGAATGTCGATACGGCGCTGTCCTGCAAATTTGAGCAAAAGTTGTCGGGACGATGGCGCCCGGCGCCACGGTCCTCCGAAAAATCCGCGAAACGAAGTGGGATCGGTTCGTCTCTGCACAAGGATTCCAAATCTTCAATCTCAGCCGCGTACCTGCAACCTACACACAGAAAAGCGAAGACGATGGGGGGTTAGGGATTAGGGGTTTGCCTTTAGGTCAAACCCCGGTTTTGGAATTAACCAAGAAATGAGCAAGTGCTGTAAATGTAAATGACTGTAATGTAAAACAAGTACTAATACCTTGTTCTAAGGATGTTTGTATCCTTATGTGCAAAGGTTTAGATGTTGTATGTTGTAGTATGTAGCATGTAATAAGTGATCTCCTCTTCAATGGTTGAATCCTTGACTTGAATGCAACACTTAGCCTTGAATGGAGACTTGGAATGATCAATTGCTTGAATGCTTGAATGCTTGAGTATAGTTTCCACGTTTTTTCCGTCATGTATCTCTTCTCTTCTATCTCTCCCAAATGAGAGAGAAAAATGTAGTTTATATACTTGTCAATTAGGGCTGATAGACTGATTTTCCCGACCTTAGGCCGACCAGGGAAGTATATTTCCAAATTGCAATAAAAAAGACCCGATATCACTTAGGAAACCGGGCCCAAAATAGGACCCAGGGACCAGGGCACTGGGCGCCATGGTCCTGAGGGACCAGGGCGCTGGGCGCTCTGGTCCCACCTCCGGGACAGCGGGGTGCAAGGAGGTTCAGGCCAATGGTGCTTGAAAAATGCAGTTTTCAGTGTCGTGAGCAAGTTTTGGGGTCTCCATTCAGGTTGCGTGTTGCGTCGCCATCGTGAAGACCGAAATGCAGTCGAAATTGCAAGTGTCGCAATTTTAGGACGCTACATTTAGCCCCCACTTTAGCGGGAGTATAAGCGTACGCTCATACTTCCGGTAAAGTACAAGGAAACAACATTGAAAAACTTTCACCACGTCAAGGAGGCAAGATACACCAAGCCCCCAGTGGACTAAGGATCTTACGACTTCGATTGACAAAGTAAAAGGGAAGATCACGAGGGAGAACCATGACTGTCAGTAGCAAGGTTCCCTCACTATGAGTCATGCAAAAGAAATACCAAAAATCTTGAAGACAAAGCTAAGTTTGGCAAGAAATTTTCAAGTATCTTTGAAAGGATAGACAGGGTGTATGCCCCCCTACGTTAAAGCGATCACACACGCCTCAACGGGGGTGATTGCTTTAAGGTAGTGATACATATAAGAAAATGAAAAAGGGAAAGGAGCACGTTATCACAAGGATTTAGCCCCCAAGTGTGAGATAAGCCCAAGGATAATAGACACAAAACACAAAGCACGAGGTGACTTCGCTTTCCTCGGGGTCAGTATGCTGTATGATAATTCATGTATATATCATATGTATGTATGCATAATTGTTCTTCATTCCCCAATCAAGGAAGGTCACCTAGAAGAAGGGAACACATGTGTCTTTTGAGTCAACATGAGAGAGACCAAAGAGATCTCAATGCTTTGCATCGTCCTCAAGTAGACAACACTAAGGACAACAAATAGAAGAATGAGAATAACATATAGAAGAAGTAACAAAAGAGAGGGGGAGAGAATCTGCTATGCTAATGTAACTAGTCTAGCACGTCATCTACCCCCCGATCTTGCTGATCAATGTTTCGGGAAGGCAGGGAACACGCTAGAGGAGGAACATCCAACACAGCAGATGGAGCTATCACAAGATCCAAACAAGGGCTATGTTCATGTTCCAAGCCACATTGTTCTTGTCTAGGAGCAAGGATAAGTGCTTTAGAAAATTCATTAGATAAATGGTTATCAACATCAACAAGTTCATATTCACTATCAGAAGCAAGAGGAGTAACATTTTCATCATGAATAACATTTTCATCTATATCATCATCAAGATTTATAAAAATAGGATCTTTAACTCGCACAGGATCAAGACCATCATGCATCTTATGTTTAGGAGATTTAGGCTCAATGTCCGGCTGAGGAGAAAATGGAATAATGCTTGTTGAAGGTGTTTTTGGAGATTGCAAAGTTTGAGCTCTAAGACGACGCTTTCGCCGGCGTTCACGTGCAGAACGATTTCGTCTAGTCTTAGTAGGAAGTTGCGAAGACTGAGGAGGAGGAATGTTCTCATCCTTAGCACTTGGGTGTTTAGGTTGTGGTCTCTTAGGCTGGATAATAGGAGAAGAAGAAGGTCTCTTCTCTCTATAAAAAGAAGGAGGAGGAACTGCTCCATATAAAGGAGGAATTTTTGGTTTAGGGAGAAGACCAAGTCCATCATGACGAGGAGGTATAGGTCTACTCTTAGGAAGTTTATTAGGTATAGACATAGTCACATCCATAGGGATGGGTTGGGAATCTTCTTGAGGAAAGACATTAGTTTTATCTTTCAAAGGAAGAACTTCCTTCTCAAGAATGATAGGAATGTCAAGTTTAGGTGTTCTAGGTTCACTTAGAGATAGGATCATATCTGTTTTCCACTTTTGATAAGATTTGAAAAGATGATCACTTCGCAGAGGAAGAGATTGGAATTGTTTAGGCCAAAAGTAATCAAGAGGAACACTAGAGGTTCTTTCAGCTGGTTTAAAGAGACTATGATTGACAGTAACAACTTCACCATTGTGGGGAAATTTCAAACACTTATGAATAGGAGAAGCAATAGCTTTCATGGAAGATAGCCAAGGATAGCCAAGCTTCACACGAAATTGTTCGGAAGATGGAATAATAGAAAAGTTCACATCAAGAGATTTGTTATGGACCTCAATAGGCAATGTAATAGAACCAATTGCAGGAGAAGAAAATGCATCAAATAATTTCACAATCACATCTGTTTTGTCATAGATCACTTGATTCAATTGCAAAGTAAAAAGAAATTCTTCAGTAATAACATTAACCATGCACGAAGGATCAATAAGCACTCCACGACAAGGTGTATTTTTGACTTTTGCAACTACGTATAAAGGACCATCAGGTGCCCTAATGGTTTCATTGGAATCAAATGTGATGGAAGGTTCTTTAGGGTTTTCTTGCTGCTCTACAAAGTTAATCACATTCGGAGTCATAGACACAAGACCATCAGATGAGAAAGAGGAATCATTAGCCTCAATCGCATTAGAGGTATGAGAGGTATGAGAAGGTAATGGATCAGTAAAAATCTGAAGATTTTGGTTAGGAGGAGCTACAGATGTGTTGCCTTTATCATTCACTCCAGAAACAGAAATAGTATTATTATCAATCAAATCTTGAATTTTACCCTTTAAAGAAAAACATTTTTCAGTATTATGCCCAGGCTGACGATGAAAATGACAAAAAGCTTTGTGATCAAAATAAGGTGAAGTAATCTTTGCAGGATCAATTTGTCATATAGGAGGAAGAGTAAGCACATTTTGTCCCAATAACTTATTCATAATATCATGCAATGATTCATTCAAAGGAGTATACTTTCTTTCTTTCCTGAAAAATTTAGAAATAGGAGGCACACCTGATGCTGCATTCACATTGTTGTTGATGATGTTTTCATTGAATTTGATAGAATCTCTGTTCGGTTTAAACTTCCCAAATGGTTGTTGACTGCTATCACCCTTATCACTCAGAGCCATAGGATGTGATTGTTCCATTTGACTCACAGTCAGTTGATAATTGTGAAGAGTTGCACACAATTGTTGGAAAGAAGTAAACTCAGAAAACAAAAGTTTGTCTCGAATATCTTTTTGCAAATTAGAAATAAAAATTCTTTGAATATCATTATCAGGCACTGGAAAAGAAATTTGAGCATACAAATGCTTATATCTACCAATGAAATCAGTCACTTTTTCTTTAACACCTTGTTTACAATGCATTAAATCAATCAAAGTAACTTTAGGACTTATATTGTTTTGAAATTGTTGAATGAAAGCATTTGCAAGTTGTTCAAAAGAAGTAATAGAATAAGAAGGCAACGAGCAATACCATTGTAGGGCTTTGTCTCTTAATGTTCTAGTGAATAGTTTTGCAAGCAACCTTTGGTCATAAGCAAAATCAGTACATATTGTTTGAAAAGTCTTAACATGTGTTAGAGGATCTCCTTTACCATTATAAAGTTCCAAATGCGGGATTTCAACATGTTTAGGAGGAACAGCTCGGACAATGTCAAGAGAAAGTGGGCTCGCAACATCAAATGTGGGCACACTAAACTTAGATTGATTCATAGAGGCAATTTGTTGCTGTAAAGAAGAGACAGTTTGTGCAAGATTATTAATGGTAGCTTCAGTCGAAGAGTTCATATTAGGTGTGTTAGATTGAGATGGAGGTGTGATGTTATTGAAAGAAGGTAAAGAGTAAGGTGGTGGGACCCTATGATAGTCAACCATAGGGGATGATTGGATAGGAGGAACACTACAAGGAGGAATGGAATGGTTAAATGAATTTCCCCCTTGCGTCATGTTCATTTGTGAAGATGTAATAGGAACACTCATTGAAGGAATGTACGAAGAAGTCAGATTGAATGAAGGAATAGGGTTAATTGAAGAAGGAGGATTGCCCCCATGACTGGTAATCACAGGAGGAATGTCTTGTATAGAGGTAGCCATGATGTTTGATGTAAAGGTAGGTATACTAGCAATAGAAGTGGTCAAAGGAATAGAATGATTGACTTGTGTAGGAGGTTGTGTATAACCTAAAGATTCAGCACAACTCTTCATAGGCATCACATTCGAATCCACAATGTGTGCGATACCACGTAAAACATCAATTCCATTCTTATCACTTTGAAGCATGCATTTTAGACCCTCAATTAAAGGAAGAGCTTGACTATCGGGATACTCATGAGACATCCATTGGTGAAAATCGTCAAATTGGTTATCCAATTTGGAAAGTTGTTCAACGGAAACTTCATGGAGAGCTTCTTCATCATTCAGAGGATTAGAGGAATTACCCATGTCCTCGTTAAAAAGGCTACTCAAATTAGGTTCCATCTCCTCAGTAGTTAAACCTCGGAAGGACTTAATTCTACGGCTTCGTCTAACGGGAATAGTGTAAGCAGGGCTTGTTGTTGTAAAACTCATGCACTAGAGAAGGAGAGAAAATTTTGAATTTAGAGGTAGCAATTTTCAGTAAGATCAACCAATTTTCTGGATTTAAGCTGTTAAATGCAATCACAACAGTCTCCCGAAATTTCGGAAAAAATGTCCGGGACCGTGGCGCCCGGAGTGCAACACGGTCCTTGCAACTTTTTTCGAAATTTGCAGGGATGAAAGGTATGATGATTTTAGAGCTAATCTGAAAAAATTGAGGGATTTTACGATCTGTAGATAGGCCAAATTAAAGTTGCAATCTCAAAATTGAACCCTATCAAGATTGTCGAAAAATGCAAAATTTTGAATTTTGAAAAAGAGAGGGAAACTGAAATTTTGAATTTTATGATTTTAGAGGGAATGTCAAAAGCAGTGCAAGTTTTGAAATTTAAAAATTGATTCAATTTCACGCAAAATTCAATTTTGAAAGCGGAAATCAAGGTTGTTGTAATTAAGCACTTAATTTCAAAAGTCACAAAATGCAAGAATTTGAATAAAGTACTGAAATTTTGAATGAATGCAAACACAATTTTCAGATTTAGGACAGTAAGAACACAATTTTGACACAAAATTTCAATTTCAACAATTTTTGAATGATTAGGAGCCTTAAACCAAGCAATCACAAGACCAACTTTGACTGTAATTTTGAAAGTGTTATAATTGACAAAATCAGCCAAAATTCTGGATTTTAGCAGGAAAATACAGCAAGATCTCGCTCCCGAAATTTTGGAAAAAATGTCGGGGATGATGGCGCTTGGAGTGCAACACGGTCCTCGCAACTTTTTTCCAAATTTTCAGGGATGAAAGATATTGTGATTTTATTACAGAATCCAAAGTTACAGCTGATTTGGAGATGTTTTGATCGGTCAAATTGTCAGACAAAGGTTGAATCAAGAGGGTTTCAAAAATTAGGGTTTTGAAATTTAACCACTTAATTTTCAAAATTAAAGTACAGATATGAATTGATAATTTATAATAGAAAAGCAGATCTGAAGCAAGCATTAATAATTAAACATTTCGCAAGCTTAATTACTAAAAAGAAATTTTAGGGTTTTTATGCAATCACCTCTAAAATTTTGCAAAAGATCAAACATGGAAATGTAATCAATTTTTTCAGATCTAAGCATGAAAAATCAGAAAGGATGTTTCACGTCGGGTTCACCAAAATGTAAAGCGGAAAATCACGGTCGAACCCTAGTTGGTCTCCCCTCTTCTAACTCTGAGGAGAGAGAAGGGAGGTTCGCTAGGATTCGATGGGTTTTCACTTAGGGGGAAGACTTTACATTCAAAAGAGGGGTTGAAACTCATAAGATTCAATCCCACATGATGTAAGATTGGATGCTAAATGAATTTCAAGGGTTTGGAAAGCAAAGCTACCCTCTTTTGTAAAGAATGTTGATTAAGGAAATTAAGCTAAGGATGCATAGAAAGTCATAAAGATTCTCTTATAAACTGAGTTTAGGTTATAGGATGAAGCTGCGGACCTGGAATTAGCAGTAGAATGTCGATACGGCGCTGTCCTGCAAATTTGAGCAAAAGTTGTCGGGACGATGGCGCCCGGCGCCACGGTCCTCCGAAATATCCGCGAAACGAAGTGGGATCGGTTCGTCTCTGCACAAGGATTCCAAATCTTCAATCTCAGCCGCATACCTGCAACCTACACACAGAAAAGTGAAGACGATGGGGGGTTAGGGATTAGGGGTTTGCCTTTAGGTCAAACCCCGGTTTTGGAATTAACCAAGAAATGAGCAAGTGCTGTAAATGTAAATGACTGTAATGTAAAACAAGTACTAATACCTTGTTCTAAGGATGTTTGTATCCTTATGTGCAAAGGTTTAGATGTTGTATGTTGTAGTATGTAGCATGTAATAAGTGATCTCCTCTTCAATGGTTGAATCCTTGACTTGAATGCAACACTTAGCCTTGAATGGAGACTTGGAATGATCAATTGCTTGAATGCTTGAATGCTTGAGTATAGTTTCCACGTTTTTTCCGTCATGTATCTCTTCTCTTCTATCTCTCCCAAATGAGAGAGAAAAATGTAGTTTATATACTTGTCAATTAGGGCTGATAGACTGATTTTCCCGACCTTAGGCCGACCAGGGAAGTATATTTCCAAATTGCAATCAAAAAGACCCGATATCACTTAGGAAACCGGGCCCAAAATAGGACCCAGGGACCAGGGCGCTGGGCGCTCTGGTCCCACCTCCGGGACAGCGGGGTGCAAGGAGGTTCAGGCCAATGGTGCTTGAAAAATGCAGTTTTCAGTGTCGTGAGCAAGTTTTGGGGTCTCCATTCAGGTTGCGTGTTGCGTCGCCATCGTGAAGACCGAAATGCAGTCGAAATTGCAAGTGTCACAATTTTAGGACGCTACACATAGTAAAGTCCTGCAAATTCAATAATGACATTTATCACCGCAATTTCATCTTATTCAAAAATCATGCAGTGTTCTATCTCATAAAGCATATAAATAAATCATCAATATATAGAAATGTTATCCAAATCCTGAAATCATATAAGTTCTAAATTCCAAAATGCATCAAAATAAAGTATCCGCAATAGTCTCAATATAAAAACCATTGAAATGTCAGACTGAGTCGAGGTGAGGCCTCACACCCTCCCCCTCTAGGTATGAACTTCCTCCTGGAGTTCATCAAAGAGGTGGGAGTATTCTGATCTCATGCATGCTGCGTCCTCCCATGAAGCCGTAACCTCATCATAACAATCCCACTGGACCCTAACCTGGTCCAGCTCTTGACCTCGAAGGGCTAGCGTTCGGCGTGCCAAAATGCGAATGGGCTCCAAAGATAGCTGCCCGTTCGACTCCACCTGCAAGGCATCCCAATCTAAAATATGAGACTCATCATAGATATATTTCCTCAAAACTGATACATGAAACACATCGTGGATGCATGGCAGGCTAGGTGGAAATACTAAACGGTAGGCAACTGGGCCTATCCTCTCAAGAATCTCAAAAGGTCCTACAAAGCGAGGTGCAAGCTTAGAACCCTTTCCGTAACAGATTGGACTCTTATGCGGTCGCACTCTCAAGAAGACTTTGTCTCCAACAAAGTAGCTACGATCTATCCTCTTTGCATCAACATATTTCTTCTGTCTATCTTGAGCCTCTCTAAGACGCTGACTAATCAATTCCACCTACTGTTCCATATCCCGAACTATCTCAGGACCAATAGCAACCCTGTCCTCTATGCGATCCCAACTCAAAGGTGTCCTGCAAGGCCTGCCGTATAATGCCTGATAGGGTGGCATCCCCAAAGAAGTGTGATGCCCATTGTTATAGGCAAACTCCACTAAGGCAAGATACTCCTCCCACCGGGTCTGATGATCCATGACGTACATGCGAAGCATATCCTCTAACACCTGATTGACCCTCTCTATCTGACCATCTATTTTTGAGTGCCCAAAATTTAGGGCATGACACAATCAACCATACCAAAGCGCCGAAGCATGTCAAGAGAATACTTATGCTGGTAAATGTAGATCCCATCAGAAGACTGAATCACCTGAAGACCAAGGAAATAGTGCAAAAGACCAAGGTTGGTCATCTCAAACTGGTCCATCAAGGCTCACTGAATATGCTGAATCATAGATGATGAGCTACCTGTGATGAGGAGATCATCAACATAAAGAACAAGAATTAGGATCTCACCCTCAAGAAGCTGAATATACACTATGTGATCAGAATGACTGTGGGTGAAACCAGTGGAGAGAAAGAAAGAATCCATCTTCTCATACCAAGCCCGAGGGGCCTGTTTGAGACCATACAATAAACATTGAAGTCTGCAAACCAAAGAACTGTCTTGCACAAATCCCTGAGGCTGCTCCATGTAGATTTACTCTTTTAGATCCCCATGCAAAAAGGCACTCTTCACATCCATTTGAAAACTAGGCCATCCTCGAGAAGCTACAAGAGAGAGTACAAAGCGAATAGAGTTCATCTTAGTGACAGAGGCAAAGGTCTCGGAGTAATCAATACCCTCAACCTGTGACAAACCCTTCGCAAAAAGACGTGCTTTGTAGTTATCAATGGAACCATCAACAACATACTTAGTGCGATACAACCAGTGGCACCTAACCATCTTTCCGCCCTTAGGAAGAGGACAGAGATCCTAAGTATGATTCCCCATCAAAGAAGAATACTCCTCCTCCATAGCACAATCCCACTCAGGGTGTCCTGTAACCTCTAAAATTTTTTGAGGATCATCTGAAATGGCATGACTCAAAAGACTAGAACCCACAGTATGAGAACATGTGCGACGAGTATCAAAAGGATCACTTGCTATAGAATGTGTTGCCTCAACAGTAAAGTGAGCCCACTTGGGCATCTGAGGTGGGTGTTGTTCACCAAAAGTGATAACCCAAGAAACACCTGCAAATCTTTCTATGAAATGGCCAATTTCAGTCTACAAAACACATCAGGGCTTGGACAACATAACATAGGATCCTAATTGATCCTCCTGCACTTCAGGTTCTGCTAGACCTAGGGGGGGACACCCTCTTGATGCACTAAATACAACAATTACAGGCACGTAACTGCATCAACATTAAGCAGATAGATCATTTCACAAGCTCAATAGGTTAGGAAACATTACAGATTGGCTAGATCTGTATAAACAATAGGATGAAACAGAGCTTGGAAAGAATGGAACACAAACACCCCTAAACATGAAGGGAAAATAGATTTATCTTTTAAAATGTATATCTGAAAACATCCCCAAACTTGCAAGACCAGTGCCTTGTTCATTGGGCAACAGAGTCACAGGCATAACTACAAATATGGATCATAGATGCAAGCTTATTTTTCTTAAACAAGATATTCATGCATCAATACCTTATATTAATGCACTATTTGATTCATTCACAATTTTATCAGATCTGGAAATATATTTCATCATTTATGATTGACTACAGAGTTTAAAACCTTCCTTGAAGGATACCTATAAACAATCACACAATTTCTTTGAAATCGACAAATCTTATCCTCCTTGAGGATTCAATTCATAATAATGAAATACTTACACAAAGACAATACTATGAGGAATTTACTCATGTCTGACACAAGCAAGTCCTGCAACTAAAATTACATTTACAACACTGCCCTGCAATCTATATACCCTGAAACAAACCAAAAGCAATTACAAATTTGAGTCATGACATTCAGAAATGGAAGCCATCAAATCTGGAGCATTTTCCAAATTTCTGGAACCCTTACAACTGAGAAGAATGGGGAATAAAAAGAGGAGGGAAGAAAAACAAATTCACAACTGAAAATTGCCAAGTGTCTCTCCTCTCTAACTGAATTTTGTTCCCATGGAAACTGCTTCTAAAATATCCCACATTTGTCCAAATTAACTGCATAATCGGATTTCTCGCTCCGAGAGCTTTCCGAAAATATATAACACTTTATACCTTGGCCAAAAATTGAGTCCTGGGCGAATTAATTCCCCAATATGCTCGAACATTTAAATTTTTCATTTATTAATATAGTATAAACTATATAATAAATGATTTTAAATTTAAATTTTTGCCTCCATTTGTGCTCTGACGCCTCGCCACGTGGCGGCCTGTGATTGATCGATGGGGTTGATCGGATGCCACCTGGGATGACACCTCATCATCGCCACGTGTCAGCCACGTCACTGCCACTTGACCGCTTGCTTGTATGCCACGTCATCGCCACTGGGTGCCACCTCACTAAGACCTGCATGCTGGACTGTTGACTGTGCCCGCCACCTACGTGCCACGTGGATGGCTCTCGTCCACTTTCGCTATTTTGCGGGGTTTAAACTTCGTGCATCTTCCTTCGCAAAATAGCGCGAGCCGTTGATCTCTCTCGAACTTGCTTGCTCTTTAACCCGGCCTTCGTCTGCAAAATTTTGCCTCTTTGCCTCGGGAAGCGTGCCTGCGTGGGGTCCACTTGGTCTTTGTCCAGTCAATTCCCCCATCGCCTCGGGAAGCATGCTCGTGCGTGGGCCCGCCTTGGGCACCCATGGGCACCTTGTGTCAAAAGCCTTTAAGGCTTAGACATTATAGTATAATGCGTTTTTGTATATAAATACCAAAAACGTCCCTTTCCCAGTCAATGTGGGATAATGCATTATGACTGGGACTGCGATTTTGGAGCTTTTCTCTGAGTTTTAATGGCGATTTTGTGAAAGTTAACACCTCTTCCATCCATATTCGAACTCATGGTAAGGAGGGCTGCTGGAAAAGGGGCATTGAACTGGTCTTACACCCTCCACTTGCATTTATTTGAAAATATTTATAAGTGCCTTCACATTTTGCCATGGCTGGGAACATTGGAATTACACATGTTCTTGCACTTGCTTGCAGTTTTGCTTGCTGGAGACTTTGAAAAGTCTCTCTTCCACCAAGCTTCGCCCCTACCAAGCACCACACAACTGTTGCCTTTGCTGGAATGTATAAAATTTCCACTTGCCAAAGAGTTTGTTTGTGTTTTCGCGTGGCTTCCAAACAGCCATGGGAGGAATAATAAACTGCAGCAGTTGCCAATGAAATTGTTTTGAAAGTTTTTATTGTTGTTTCTCCCACTTCAAAGCCATCATGTGGGACATTGGCAACTATCTTCACACCTGCCAATTTGCATTTGCAAAGATTTTCAAACTTCCAGCCTCTTCTCCAGCCACGCAGAGAACTTGGCAATTCATTTGCCATGGAGTTTTCAATGAAGTTTCATTTTGCTGCTGCTATAACTGTTTCATGGGAGGAGATTGCAACCTTCAAAACATGTTAATTGCATTTGAATAATGGTTAATTGCTGCCCTTCTCCAGCCATCACGTGGGAGGAAAGAGTGAGTGTGGGCTGGGTTTCATTTATCTCTGTAACCCCTTGTCTCTTGCTACATTAACATCCTCATGCCTACCTTTCACCTTCCAGCATAAAACACACTTTGCATTCGGTGCAAATCTGAAAACCCCCACACAGAGGAGTCACAAGCTCTAAGTTACCAAATTTGCATTGCATCTGTTTGATTTGCTGGTAACTTCAACTCCCACACAGAAGCCTGAAGTCTTCTACGAACTACTTCAAAAACCACGCTACCTTATTGGAGGGATGAGGCAAAACATGGGGGAGTTTGTCTTGTCTACAATTTGCTTGGAGCACTTGAAACTTTATGCAGCCCCCTCTCTGAACACATGATTTTCCTCAACATTAAACTGCAGCCCCTTTGCTAGACACCACATAGAGCTTTTGGAAAATGGCAAAGTCACATTTGATAGCTTTGAAAATAAATTTCAATGCCAAAAGATAGCTATACACAAAAGGGAAAACACAAGAAGAACAATGCAATCCTTCTGGAGTTTAATGCCCTTTTCACGCCACAGCAATGAAGACAAAATAAAATTATCATGCACCTTATGCCTACCAATTGGAATTGCTATTGGAGGTTTTGATGACTACCACGCTTTACACCTGATACTCTCTTTGACATCATAGTAACAAGCATTAAGAAAACCAAATCTCGATTTCACAATGGCCCATGCAATAACACCTCTTAACGGAATCACGTCGCCAATAAAATAATACGGCACAGGCATAAGCCAGGTCGGGCCCCAAAATGGGTCTGACTAAAAAAATTTTCGTTTTCAAGCTACTGGCCTCTGGAATATCTTAGGAACCTCAAACATACCTCTGGAATTGATCGGCACCATTTTCGGATCATAAAATTGCATTTTGCAACTTTCAGGCAATTACGCCACAATTTTTGCATTTAATCGCGAAGACGTAATTTTCAATGTGGTCAAAACACCTTTCTGGAGCTCGCCGTCTGACAGGCGTGTACTCTGATATACAAGGATGATATCTACCAAATGGTTTCTCAAGATGAGTCCCGAGCGAAGAGATATTAATTTTTGAAAACGCCCAACTAGCTTTGTCGACACTGCGGACCTGATGAAGTCAATGTTCTGGCAACACATGACGCCTTTCTTAAAAATACCAAACGACCTCCGTAAGCTCTCAAATTCGGAACATAGGTACCTTTAAGTACATATTAAATCTTTGAATTCTCAGTTTGATCACCTGACTGACAAGATGCAAATGGGGCGCTCACCAAAACGGCTACATTAACTGATATAACACTGGAAGTGCGGATAACTGAATTTGATGGCAAAATGAGCTCTTTTGAAAACCGATCAAATGGATTGATAAAATCTTGAAATTTGAAATGTAGCTCACCATTTATACTGACATTATCCCGGAACAAACATTCTGACATGACGCTCACCGGGACATTTTTACACTTGTGCAAACATCACAAACTACAAACAGATTGAGCTTTGAAAACTGAGCAAATGGATTCATAAGGACTTGAAATTTGAAACGTAACTCACCATTTATACTGACATCAACCTAGAAGAAACACTTTGGCATGATGCTTACTGAGGCAAGTTTTACAATTGTGCAAAATAGGGCTCCGACTAGCTGTCGAAACAGGGACTTGCCAAAACACACAAACTGCAAACGGATTCAGTTTTGAAAACTGAGCAAATGGATTCGTCAAGACCTGAAATTTTGTAAGGTGACTCACATTTATGCATACAATTGAATCCATTTTGAATTTCTCCATGGCGATCAACAGGGAAAAAGATATAATCGCTCAAAGTAGGCTACTCAATAAAATATGCATTTGTGCCTAAAATGCACTTCCAGCTCACCCCTCAAACTGGGTACCTCATAAACTTATCCAAATTGAATTCTGAAAGTTGCACATCACTGAATAGGCCAAATGAAAGGTGTGGGACATGAATCCCGAGCCTTACCCTTTGAAAATCAACTGGCTCCATTTTACCCCCTTGCTAACTAGGTCGTTCAAACTGACTTCATTTGGGTGTGCAGAGCAAAAATTTGAAATAGGCCTATAAAATTGACTCAATTTTAACCAGTCCCAACAGTGGGGATGGTGGATCATCAACACCATCATCAGAATCATCCTCAAAATAATCCTGAAGAGATGCAGTGGAAGGAGTAGGCATAGGAGTAGACACTGGAGTCGGTGTATCCACCGTGGGAAGGCGCTCATCACACTGAACATCCCATCGAAATAGGACCTCTCTGGACTCAGGATCAAACAACCTGTATGCCTTAACATCCTCACAGTAGCCAACAAAAATGAGGGGTCAGCTCTTCCGCTCCATGGCTTTCCTTAGAGCATCAGGAATAAAAGCCCAAGCCTCACTGCCAAACACTCGGAAGAAAGAAACATCAGGCTTGTCATGAGACCAAGCCTCCTCATGACTCATATGTCGAATCGCCTTGTGAGGCATCCGATTTTGAATATAGTTGGCTCAATTGACTGCCTCAGCCCAAAAAGACAAATCCAAAGACCTGGACTGAAGCATACAATTCACCATCTCTCATAAAGTTTTGTTCTTGTGCTCAACGACACCATTCTGCTAAGGGGTGTAGGGAACAGTAAACTGCTGCTGCAAACCATGCTTAGTGCAAAAATATCTGAATGCCTGATTCACATACTCCCCCCCATTATCTGTACGTATTTGCTGAATAGAATAGCCAGACTTCTTCTCTACAAATGTCTTCAAGATTCAAAATGAATCAAAGACATCAGACTTGTACTTAAGTAAGTACACCCATGTGCATCTGGGGAAGTCATCAATAAAAGTGAGTACATACTTGGCCCCAGAAAAAGGAGGAGTGGGAAATGACATCAGATCACTGTGAATCAACTCCAAGGGTGTCAATGCACGAGAGCCTTTTCCCTTCGGAAAGGGATCTCTATGATGCTTTCCAAGCACACAACATGACAAACACCATCAGTGCAAGAAATTTGTGGGAGCCGAAGAACAAGTGCCTGTGTAATCATTTGCTGAAGATATCTGTAATTGACATGGCCCAACCGCTCATACTAAAGCTTACTCACTGAATCTGCATGTGCTATAAGAGACAAACCAACACCCACAGAAGGCTCAAATCCATCAAATCCATATAGATGAGATGTAGTATCAACACTCCTAGTAGCCACAACCAAATCAGAGTCATGGAGGTCCCGAATAACCACATCATGTGGTGAGAACTCAACTGTCTTACCAGAGCCAAAATGGCAAATCTAATAAATGGACAAGAGGTTCATCGAGATGTGGGGGACAACCAGAACATCTTGCAGAGTTCCACCATCCAAAGAGATAGAACCTGAACCCAAGACTGAAAGATAAACTGAGTCACCCACTGCCATCTGTGAAGTACCACAAGAGGCAAGAGAAGTAACCAACTGCTGACTGTGAGTCATATGGTGAGAAGCAACAAAATCAAGTATCCATGTGGACCCATAGGTGGAAGTTCAAGCACTGAGAGCTTGACGTTTCCCTCTAGAAGGAGAAGACGCCTGAGATGAGGAGATGTGATGCTGCTGCATGGCTTCCTCTAAAGCCTCTAAGCGTTTCCAACACCTGGAAAATGGATGTCCTTCCTTGCCACAAAAATTGCAAGTGTCTCCTGATTTCTTCTTAGTCTTGGAGGAAGACTCACCAGACTATGAATATTTCCCATGTTTCAAAGGAAATGGTGGTTTAGAATCAGACTTAGGAGCAGGCTTGGATGAATGCTCACTACCGGTAGAAGGATTCTTTGGCTTCGGTTTCTGCTTTTGCTTCTCCTTAGAGGACTGAGCAACCAAAGCTTTGTTCTTGGAGCCTGAGTGCATATCTAGCTGAGAAAGATGAGACTGCTCACGAGACAGACGCTCACAAAAAACATCAAAGGTAGGCATGGTGAAACAAGCACCCAAGCCATCCATGGTGGAGTAGAAAGAAGAGGCAAAAAACTGAAAATGACCCCGAAGCTTAGAAAGAATCAAGTGAATGCACTCTGTGTCTATCTTGATCTTGCCACATCCCTAAAGAACAGATCTGGTAGTCTTGAACTTGTTCAAAAAATCCTCAATGGTGGGAAAGGAATCAGGTGACAAGGAAACCAACTTTGCCTCAATTTGTAAAGCCTGAATCTCATTAACCCTCCTGAAGAGAGACTGAAACTTCAACCACATAGCTCGAGGAGTGAGAAACTCATCAAGGTGAAATAATAGACTGTCGGAGACATGCAAAGAGAGAAAACCATGGCCTGATCCATGTTGTTTCTGAGCTGAAGAAGCTCATAAGGACACTACAAGAGAGGTTGAACCTCATCCAAACAAGACCACAACCCTCATGCCCAGAGAAGTCTCATGATGTGGGGCTTCCAGGTGTGATAGTTGTGTGAAGTCAACAACTCAACTGAAGGATCTACCATGAAAAAACTCTGCATCTGCACCTGCTTGTTGGTTTTTTTTTATTATATGATCTTTCAGAATAGACAAAAGATGTAGAAGGGTTTGTTTGTTTTGAGAGTTTTGGTGTTCTTGATTTCTGATATAAATGACAAAAAAAAGGAAAAAACACCCCCCACAATAGATAAACCCAAACGCTAGTACATACTAATGAGAAGGAAGTAGTGCATAAGAAAAAACACTTCAAACTGAAATCTCATGTACCTGATAAATTTTTTGAGAAATAAGATCACATATCTAAATAGTGCCACGGTTGGGGTCTTGATAGGAGGTACCTCAATAGGAGATTCCTTAGTTCAGAAGGTACCTCAACTGGATGTGTCCCTCCCATCACAAAACAATTGAAGGAATTCTCTCATAGCCTTAGTTTCTCGGGGGTTGTTCTCACAAGAGCATAGTAAGATAGTATTCTAGTAGGGCACATGAGAGACCTTCTTAGGTCACATCCACCCACCTTTGAGGAATCCACTAGTGGCACTGAGGTTAAGACCTATCTGATTGATCTGAATCAGTGCTTTTCTATGCACCCTTATAGTAGTAACATTGGGGCTCGATGCGCTATCATACACCTTAGAGGCTTTTAATCCACACGGTTTCGCATGGAGGAGCAAAAGCTCCACATAGACATTGCTTTAGTTTCGTGGGAGATCTTCCTCGAGAGGTTTCGTTCTTGATTCCTTTCTAAACACTATCATTAGAGGTAATCATGTGAGTTTCATGAGTTATGCTAGATGGTCATGACAATGGATCAATATGAGCATCTTTTGAGTTTAAACGATATGATATTATATCCAATGATGAGCCTGTGTTAGTACAACACTTTGCTTAGGGGCTGAATGCACACATTAGCTGAGGAGTTTGGGTTTTTGAGCCTAGGGCTTTGGAGGTTGTCACAGAGAAGGTGAGACTAATAAATGAGAACTTGGCTAGAGGGTTAGGAGGTCAAGCAGGAGTACAAATTGGGAGTACACCATCATTTGGATCAAGGGCATGGGCAACTTAGTCTTCGCCCATAGGTTTTTGTAGGACACACTCTGTACCACCTAGGCCAGGTCACCAGCCACAAAAGTCAAAGAGGCAGAGATCCCTGCAGGGTCATTAGAGCAACCATGCTATAGGTAACCAATTAAGTAGAGATCGCAATTGGCATCAGGCCAAACATACAATTTTAGTAGAGCTATCCTTCTCAGAGTGCACAACCCGAGTTCTAGTGGAGGTAGCTTCCACTAGTCTAGTACTCCCTGCGTAGGCCATGGTTTTGGTAGAGGAGGATGTTTTTCATGTGATCAGTATGGTCACATAGTGTCTTGATGTCCTCAGAAGATAACATCAACACCTAGTCAGAGACTGGTCATTTCAGAGCCTATAGTTAGGGATGCAAGTGGATCACACAGGTTATTTGTGACGGTTGATAACTAAAAAGATGAGCATTAGGGAACCATATTTGAAACTTCAAGTGTGTTGTATGGGACTCCTATTTTCATTTTATTCTATTATGTTACATCAGATTCTTTGATTTCCTAGTGGAGTGATATGGGCTTGTGGCAACAAGGCAAGATGCTAGTTGGCAGGTTGAATTGGATACCAGTTTTAAGGTGGTGGTAGATTCCCTTGTTTGTGGTTGTCTGTTGGATTTGGGAACCTTCACTACCACTGTAGACCTTTGAGTTATTCCTTTGGGGTCTTATGGAGTCATATTGAGCATGGACTAGTTGGATGCTCATTGAGCTCATATTGAATGTCGATGCAAGTCAATTAGGTGTTTGGATGACCTTGGTGAATAGGTCTAGAGACCCATATCCCTATGCATGATCTCAACAATGCAGCCAAAGTGGTGTATGAATGATATCCTTTACCAAGGATTTATGATTTGTTTGATCAGATGAAGGGAGCCAAGGTGTTGTCTAAGATTGATCTTAAGTCAGGGTATCATCAGCTTCACATTCATGAGGCTAACATTCGTTGGATTGCATTTCATACTTTTTGTGGACACTATGAGCTCACGATTGTCCCTTTTGGGTTGACCAATTCACCTTTACTCTTTATGAATTTGATGAGTGGAGTGTTCCACACCTATCTTGACTACTTTTTCCTTGTATTTCTTGATGACATTTTGGTGTACTCGAGGACAATGGAGGAACATGAGGTGCACTTGCCTCAGGTTTTGCAGTGCCTTAGAGATCAATAGCTAAATGGAAACTTGGCCAAGTGTGAATTCTTCCAGACTGAGGTGAGATTTGGGCGATATCATTTTAGGATAGGGTATCTCGGTATATCCCTCTTCACTTTGGATGACCCTTGTCAATTTGTTAGCAAAATTTAATAAAGAGGCCAAAAATGTTGTGACATTCCTCTATTTGTATATTGATTCTTCTATATGTTCTATTCATATCATGTCATACATGTGCTATTATTGTAAATGTGCTAGTGCAGGAGCACCCAAAGATACAAATGACGACACAAATGAAGTCTAAAAGAGCCTAATATCACCCATGAGGTGAAAATAATCATTTGTAATAGGTTGATAGTTTTGTGAGTCAATAAGACCCAATTGATGTAAGGAATTGTCATGGTTGCATTTTATAAGCCATCATGGATATGACCATGTGGGTCAGTAAGAGTCTAGGCATGAGTCAAGCGAATAAATTTTGGTCTTAGAAATATCAGACTAATCCTTGGAAGAGGTCGAATACACCTTGGAGTCGCCAAATTTAAAAGTGCAAGTTGACAACTTTTGTTGTCATTGCAAAATGTTGTAAAAAGGGATAACTAATCGTCCAACAGTTCCAAAGTTTGAAAAGTGGTTGGAAACCATTAGGGAGGATATATTATGCCCACTTAGATTGATTACAAGTTGTCATTGGCATAGTTGTTGAAGTTGATGAAAATTGATGATGTTTTGGAGTTTGGAACAATACAATACATTTGGAGTTTTATGAAATTATGTGTTTTTACTGTTTATTTCTGACCAGTATGGATTGGTGGATGCCTAAAACCAATTTGATGAGTTAGGGAAGTCTCTTAAATTTCATCTGAATCAAGTTTGAGGTTTCCTAATAATCGGGTTGTAGAGATCCATCAAAAACTAACCAGACTGGTCACAAACCCTGTTGGCACCTAGGGTTTCACTGTAAAGATGCCCTTAATGTGTCATTTTAACTAGAGGACCAAAAAACCTATGGGAAAATGTTAGAAGGGCCATTGTATCATAGTATTTTGGTGTTGGTTTTTAGGGAGGCTCCAGGATCAAAGAGATTGAATTGACCCTAGGCATGCATCTCTATGTGACCGCATGAACTGTAGGAGTGGAAATCACTTACAAAAGATAAAGAAAATGGGATCAAGTCTTGAAACCTTGGATTTGGTGGTTTTACACCTTACCCCACCTTCCAGAAGTTTTGGTTTAGTCGGGGGACTAATACAAGGGGTACTTTCTATGTAAATTAGGCCTAATTGGCTTAATTATGTGTGGAAGGATAGTAAGGGTACATACCTTTCAACACGTAGTTAGAGTCTAAGCATTTGGAGACCCATGTAACTAGATAAAGGGTATCTGAGTCTACTATTAGTTTGTCTTTTCCTTTGGTATTTTGTTAAGTTGTGTTTGGAGAACTCAACCGGTAGGGCTACTAGGCTACCGGTAGGGCTACTAGACAATAGGATAGTTGTGAGATAAGTATCCCCTAACACATCTGATAGCCAGATCTTATGGGTGTTTTGTGTTAGTTGGACCACAAATAGACAAATCTAGTAGGTTTCCATCCCATCGGTACTAGAAGATTGTCTACCATTCACACAAGGGTAGAGTGTTTTCATCATTATGGTACCAGAAGATACTAAACTGGTATGGACCCGGTCACACAAATTGTTGTGTGAGTTGAGTATTTGGTAGGTGTGTTTTTTACACCTTGAAAAAACAAAAGAACTTGTTTGGGACATAGTAGTTGTGGGCGAGAGAAGGTTTTCACCTAGTTTGTTGCCTGGCTCTGTATCATGTGCCTTTGTGTTGTCTACTTGGGGATGATACAAAGCATTGAGATCTCTCTTTTTGGTCTCTTCTATGTTGACCCAGAAAGACCCCCTTTTTTCCATTTGAGGTGCTCTTCTTCCATTGTGCTCATAGTTCCACTACGTTTGGTGATGAGGTCAATTCAATGCAATTATAATTGATATACACGATTTATAAAAAGTGCATACTAACCCTAGTTCTAGTGGATCCTTTAAGTGATCTCTTTTTGTCATATGCTTCATTGCCCTTGATTTGTCCTTTCTTGGGGGAATCTCATTATGGTAATGTGCTAGTCTTTTTGGTGCATGTATGATACATTAAAAAATTGCTTTGAATAAGACACCGTGCAATTTGTTTAATGTGGGCGCATACACTCCACTCTTTGTTACACTTTGTGCATAAACCACAAAGTTTGTTTTGTACACTTTGATCACACACCATGACATGTCAACTCTATATTCAAATTTATTTGTGAACTGATTATTTTTCTTTGTAATATTTTGCACCAATGTTTTGATTCAATTTTTTCTCTCTCAACATGAATCATAGTAAGCATAAGCCTTACTAGGCCAACATAGTCATTCTCTATCTTCCTGTAGCGTCCTAAAATTGCGACACTTGCAATTTCGACTGCATTTTGGTCTTCACGACGGCGACGCAACACGCAACCTGAATGGAGACCTCGAAACCTGATTATGACACTGAAAACTACATTTTCTTGCACCCTGGCCTGAACCTCCTTTGCACCCTGCTGTCCCGGGAGGTGGGACCAGAGCGCCCAGCGCCCTGGTCCCTGGGTCCTATTTTGGGCCCGGTCTCCTAAGGGGTCTCGGGTCTTTTTGTTTGCAATTTGGAAATTATCATTTCCTGGTCGGCCTAAGGTCGGGAAAATCAGTCTATCAGCCCTAAATGACAAGTATATAAACTACATTTTCCTCTCTCATTTGGGGAGATACATAGATGATGGAAAAAGCGTGGAAACTATACTCAAGCATTCAAGCATTCAAGCATTCCTTCAAGCAATTGATCATTTCAAGTCTCCATTCAAGGCTAAGTGTTGCATTCAAGACAAGGATTCAACCATTGAAGAGGAGATCACATACTACATGCTACAACATACAACATACAACATCTATACCTTCGCACATAAGGATACAAACATCCTTAGAACAAGGTATTAGTACTTGTTTTACAGTCATTTACATTTACAACACTTGCTCATTTCTTGGTTAATTCCAAAACCGGGGTTTGACCTAAAGGAAAACCCCTAATCCCTAACCCCCCAATCGTCTTCGCTTTTCTGTGTGTAGGTTGTAGGTACGCGGCTGAAAGTGAAGATCTAGAATCCTTGTGCAGAGACGAATAGATCCCCCTTCGTTTCGCAGATTTTTCGGAGGACCGTGGTGCCGGGCACCATCGTCCCGACAACTTTTGCTCAAATTTGCAGGACAGCGCCGTATCGACATTTTACTGCTAATTCCAGGTCTGCAGCTTCATACTGTATTCCTATCTTAGTTTATAAGCGAATCTTTGTCACTTTCTATGCATTCCTAGCTTAATTCTTCTATGCACATTCTTTACAAAAGAGGGTGGCCTTGCTTTCTTAACCCTTGAAACTCATTTAGCATCCAATCTTGCATTGCGTGGGATTGGATCTTGTGGGTTTCAACCCCTCTTTTGAATGTAAAGTCTCTCCCCTAAGTGAAAACCATCAACCCTAGGGTGAATCTCCCTTCTCTCTCCTTGGAATTGGAAGAGGGGAGAGCAACTAGGGTTCGATCATGATTTTCCACTTTACATTTTGGTGAACCTGACGTGAACATCCTTTCTGATTTTTCATGCTTAGATCTGAAAAAATTGATTACATTTCCATGTTTGATCTTTTGCAAAATTTTAGAGGTGATTGCATAAAAACCCTAAATTTTCTTTTTAGTAATTGAACTTGTGAAATGTCTAAAATGTTAATGCTTGTTTCAGATCTACCCTCCTATTACAAATTATCAATTCATATCTATGCTTTAATTTTGAAAATTAAGTGGTTAAGTGTTAAAACCCTAATTTTTGAAACCCTCTTGATTCAACCTTTGTCCGACAATTTCATTGATCAAAACATTTCCAAATCAGCTGTAACTTTGGATTCCGCAATAAAATCACAATATCTTTCATCCCTAAAAATTTGGAAAAAAGTTGCGAGGACCGTGTGCACTCCGAGCGCCATCGTCCCCGACATTTTTTCCGAAATTTCGGGAGCGAGATCTTACTGTATTTTCCTGCTAAAATCCAGAATTTTGGCTGATTTTATCAATTTTAACACCTTCAAAATTACAGTCAAAGTTGGTCTTGTGATTGCTTGGATTAAGGCTTCTAAACATTCAAAAATCATTGAAACTAAAATTTTGTGTCAAAATTGTGTTCTTACTGTCCTAAATCTGAAAAGTGTGTTTGCATTCATTCGAAATTTTAGTGCTTTATTCAAATTCTTGCAATTTGTGACTTTTGAAATTAAGTGCTTAATTACAACAACTTTAATTTCCGCTTTCAAAATTGAATTTTGCGTGAAATTGAGTCAATTTTTAAATTTCAAAATTTGCATTGCTCTTGACATTCCCTCTAAAATCATAAAATTCAAAATTTCAGTTTCCCTCTCTTTTTCAAAATTCAAATTTTGCATTTTTCGACAATCTTGGTAGGGTTCAATTTTGAGATTGCAACTTTAATTTGGCCTACCTACAGATCGTAAAATCACTCAATTTTTTCAAATTAGCTTTAAAATCATCATACCTTTCATCCCTGCAAATTTCAAAAAAAGTTGCAAGGACCGTGTTGCACTCCGAGCGCCACGGTCCTAGACATTTTTTTCAAAATTTCGGGAGACTGTCGTGATTGCATTTAACAGCTTAAATCTAGAAGATTGGCTGATTTTATTGAAAAATGCTACCTCTAAATTCAAAATTTTCTCTCTCTTTCTAGTGCATGAGTTTTACAACAATAAGCCCTACTTACACTATTCCCGTTAGACGAAGCTGTAGAATTAGGTCTTTCCGAGGTTTAACTACTGAGGAGATGGAACCTAATTTGAATAGCCTTTTTAACGAGGACATGGGTAATTCCTCTAATCCTCCTAATGATGAAGAAGCTCTCCATGAGGTTTTTGTAGAACAACTTTCGAAATTGGATAACCAATTTGACGATTTTCACCAATGGATGTCTCATGAGTATCCCGATAGTCAAGCTCTTCCTTTAATTGAGGGTCTAAAACGTATGCTTCAAAATGATAAGAATGGAATTGATATTTTGCGTATTGCACACATTGTGGATTCGAATGTGATGCCTATGAAGAGTTGTGCTGAAAATTTGGGTTATACACAAACTCCTACTCAAGTCAATCATTCTATTCCTTTGACAACTTCTATTGCTAGCATACCTACCTTTACATCAAACATAATGGCTACTTCTACACAAGACATTCCTCCTGTGATCACCAGTCATGGGGGCAATCCTCCCTCTTCTTCAATTAATCCTCTTCCTCCATTTAATCCGACTTCTTCATTCATTCCTTCAATGAGTGTCCCTATTATATCTCCACAAATGAACATGACGCAAGGGGGCAATTCATTCAATCATTCCATTCCTCCTTGTAGTGTTCCTCCTGTCCAATCATCTCCTATGACTAATTATCATAGGGTCCCACCACCTTACTCTTTACCTTCTTTCAATAACATAACACCTCCATCACAATCTAACACATCTATTATGAATTCGTCGACTGAAGCGACCATTAACAATCTTGCACAAACTGTCTCTTCTTTACAGCAACAAATTGCCTCTATGAATCAATCTAAGTTTAGTGTGCCCACATTTGATGTTGCGAGCCCACTTTCTCTTGACATTGTTCGAGCTATTCCCCCTAAACATGTTGAAATTCCGCATTTGGAGCTTTATAATGGTAAGGGTGATCCTCTAACACATGTTAAAACTTTTCAAACAATTTGTACTGATTTTGCTTATGACCAAAGGTTGCTTGCAAAACTGTTTACTAGAACATTCAGAGACAAAGCCCTACAATGGTATTGCTCGTTGCCTTCTTATTCTATTACTTCTTTCGAACAACTTGCAAATGCTTTCATTCAACAATTTCAAAACAATATAAGTCCTAAAGTTACTTTGATTGATTTAATGCATTGTAAACAAGGAGTTAAAGAAAAAGTGACTGATTTTATTGGTAGATATAAGCATTTGTATGCTCAAATTTCTTTTCCAGTGCCTGACAATGATATTCAAAGAATATTTATTTCTAATTTACAAAAAGATATTCGAGACAAACTTCTATTTTCTGAGTTTACTTCTTTCCAACAGTTGTGTGCAACTCTTCACAATTATCAAATGACTGTGAGTCAAATGGAACAATCACATCCTATGGCTCCGAGTGATAAGGGTGATAGCAGTCAACAACCATTTGGGAAGTTTAAACCGAACAGAGATTCCATCAAATTCAATGAAAACATCATCAACAACAATGTGAATGCAGCATCAGGTGTGCCTCCTATTTCTAAATTTTTCAAGAAAGAAAGAAAGTATACTCCTTTGAATGAATCATTGCATAGTATTATGAATAAGTTGTTGGAACAAAATGTGCTTACTCTTCCTCCTATAAGGCAAATTGATCTTGCAAAGATTACTTCACCTTATTTTGATAACAAAGCCTTTTGTCAATTTCATCATCAGCCTGGGCATGATACTGAAAAATGTTTTTCTTTAAAGGGTAAAATTCAAGATTTGATTGATAACAATACTATTTCTGTTTCTGGAGTGAATGATAAAGGCAATACATCTGTAGCTCCTCCTAACCAAAATCTTCATATTTTCACTGATCCATTACCTTCTCATACCTCTAATGCGATTGATACTACTGATTCCTCTGTCTCACCTGATGATCTTGTGTCCATGACTCCGAATGTGATTAACTTTGTGGAGCAGCAGAAAACCCTAAAGAACCTTCCATTACATTTGATTCCAGTGAAACCATTAGGGCACCTGATGGTCCTTTATACATAGTTGCAAAAGTCAAGAATACACCTTGCCATGGAGTGCTTATTGATCCTTTGTGCATGGTTAATGTTATTACTGAAGAATTTCTTTTTACTTTGCAATTGAATCAAGTGATATATGACAAAATAGATGTGATTGTGAAACTATTTGATGCATTTTCTTCTCCTGCAATTGGTTCTATTACATTGCCTATTGAGGTCCATAACAAATCCCTTGATGTGAACTTTGCTATTATTCCATCTTCCGAACAATTTCGTGTGAAGCTTGGCTATCCTTGGCTATCTTCCATGAAAGCTATTGCTTCTCCTATTCATAAGTGTTTGAAATTTCCCCATAATGGTGAAGTTGTTACTGTCAATCATAGCCTCTTTAAACCAGCTGAAAGAACTTCTAGCGTTCCTCTTGATTACTTTTGGCCTAAACAATTCCAATCTCTTCCTCCGCGAAGTGATCATCTTTTCAAATCTTATCAAAAGTGGAAAAAAGACATGATCCTATCTCTAAGTGAGCCTAGAACATCCAAACTTGACATTCCTATCGTTCTTGAGAAGGAAGTTCTTCCTTTGAAAGATAAAACTAATGTCTTTCCTCAAGAAGATTCCCAACCCATCCCTATGGATGTGACTATGTCTATATCTAATAAACTTCCTAAAAGTAGACCTATCCCTCCTCGTCATGATGGAATTGGTCTTCTTCCTAAACCGAATATTCCTCCTTTGTATGGAGCAGTCCCTCCTCCTTCCTTTTATAGAGAGAAGAGACCTTCTTCTTCTCCTATTATCCAGCCTAAGAGACCACAACCTAAACACCCAAGTGATAAGGATGAGAACATTCCTCCTCCTCAATCTTCTTCACTGCCTACTAAGACTAGACGAAATCGTTCTGCACGTGAACGCCGACGAAAACGTCATCTTAGGGCTCAAGCAGCTGCTTCTCAAACTTTACAATCTCCAAAAACACCTTCAACAAGCATTATTCCATTTTCTCCTCAGCCGAGAATTGAGACAAAATCTCCTAAACATAAGATGCATGATGGTCTTGATCCTGTGCGAGTTAAAGATCCTATTTTTATAAATCTTGATGATGATATAGATGAAAATGTTATTCATGATGAAAATGTTACTCCCCTTGCTTCTGATAGTGAATATGAACTTGTTGATATTGATAACCATTTATCTAATGAATTTTCTAAAGCATTTATCCTAGCTCCTAGACAAGAACAATGTGGCTCGGAACATGAACATAGCCCTTGTTTGGATCTTGTGATAGCTCCATCTGCTGTGTTGGATGTTCCTCCTCTAGCGTGTTCCCTGCCTTCCCGAAACATTGATCAGCAAGATCGGGAGGTAGATGACGTGCTAGACTAGTTACATTAGCATAGTAGATTCTCTCCTCCTCTCTTTCTTTTGTTACTTCCTCTATGTGTTATTCTCATTCTTCTATTTGTTGTCCTTAGTGTTGTCTACTTGAGGACAATGCAAAGCATTGAGATCTCTCGATCTCTCTCATGTTGACTCAAAAGACACATGTGTTCCCTTCTTCTAGGTGACCTTCCTTGATTGGGGAATGAAGAACAATTATGCATACATACATATGATATACATGAATTATCATACAGCATACTGACCCCGAGGAAAGCGAAGTCACCTCGTGCTTTGTGTTTTGTGTCTATTATCCTTGGGTTTATCTCACACTTGGGGGCTAAATCCTTGCGATAACGTGCTCCTTTCCCTTCTCATTTATTATATGTCTCACTACCTTAAAGCAATCACCCCCGGTGAGGCATGTGCGATCGCTTTAACATAGGGGGGCATACATCCCATCCATATCTTTTCAAGATACTTGAAAATTTCTTGACAAATTTAACCTTGCCTTGAAAATTTTTGATATCTTTCTTGCATGACTCATAGTGAGGGAACCTTACTACTGACAGTCATGGTTCTCCCTCATGATCTTCCCTTTTACTTTATCAATCGAAGTTGTAAGATCCTTAGTCCACTGGGGGCTTGGTGTATCTTGCCTCCTTGACGTGGTGAAAGTCTTTCAATGTTGTTTCCTTGTACTTTACCAGAAGTATGAGCATACATACTCCCGCTAAAGTGGGGGCTAAATGTAGCGTCCTAAAATTACGACACTTGCAATTTCGACTGCATTTCGGTCTTCACGATGGCGATGCAACATGCAACCTGAATGGAGACCCTGAAACCTGATTACGACACTGAAAACTGCATTTTCTTGCACCCTGGCCTGAACCTCCTTTGCACCCTGCTATCCCAGGAGGTGGGACCCGGGAGGTGGGACCAGGGTGCCCAGCGCCCTGGTCCCTGGGTCCTATTTTGGGCCCGGTCTCCTAAGGGGTCTCGGGTCTTTTTGTTTGCAATTTGGAAATTATCATTTCCTAGTCGGCCTAAGGTCAGGAAAATCAGTCTATCAGCCCTAAATGACAAGTATATAAACTACATTTTCCTCTCTCATTTGGGGAGATACATAGATGATGGAAAAAGCATGGAAACTATACTCAAGCATTCAAGCATTCAAGCATTCCTTCAAGCAATTGATCATTTCAAGTCTCCATTCAAGGCTAAGTGTTGCATTCAAGACAAGGATTCAACCATTGAAGAGGAGATCACATACTACATGCTACAACATACAATATACAACATCTATACCTTCGCACATAAGGATACAAACATCCTTAGAACAAGGTATTAGTACTTGTTTTACAGTCATTTACATTTACAGCACTTGCTCATTTCTTGGTTAATTCCAAAACCAGGGTTTGACCTAAAGGCAAACCCCTAATCCCTAACCCCCCAATCGTCTTCGCTTTTCTGTGTGTAGGTTACAGGTACGCGGCTGAAAGTGAAGATCTGGAATCCTTGTGCAGAGACGAACAGATCCCCCTTCATTTCGCGGATTTTTCGGAGGACCATGGCGCCGGGCGCCATCGTCCCGATAACTTTTGCTCAAATTTGCAGGACAGCGCCGTATCGACATTTTACTGCTAATTCCAGGTCTGCAGCTTCATACTGTATTCCTATCTTAGTTTATAAGCGAATCTTTGTCACTTTCTATGCATTCCTAGCTTAATTCTTCTATGCACATTCTTTACAAAAGAGGGTGGCCTTGCTTTCTTAACCCTTGAAACTCATTTAGCATCCAATCTTGCATTGCGTGGGATTGGATCTTGTGGGTTTCAACCTCTCTTTTGAATGTAAAGTCTCTCCCCTAAGTGAAAACCATCAACCCTAGAGTGAATCTCCCTTCTCTCTCCTTGGAGTTGGAAGAGGGGAGAGCAACTAGGGTTCGATCGTGATTTTCCGCTTTACACTTCCCTTCATGTATTGATCATTTTATCTTGATATTATATTGATAAGCTCCTAAGTCCTTAGAGGTTTGGTGTGTCTTGCCTCTATAATATCTTGATGAAATTTTTTCAATGCTATTTTTACTTTACTAAGAGTATGATTGTAGTCTCATACTCTCGCTAAAATGGGGGCTAAATGTAGCATCATAAATTATATACCTATACAATTTTATCCTCACTTAAATTTCACCCTCACTTAAATTTCACTCTAGTGTTTGGTCCTTCCGTGCCTTGAACCTGTTTGACTCTACTCACACCATCTTCTATTGACAAAAGTCATCTTCCATCCTAGTTTGTTGCCTCTTGTGCAGCCCTAATTGGCCGGTCAAGGCTACCCCAAGTTCCATTGTCTTGAGAAAATGAGCCAAATTTTGGTCCCGACAATGGTCATTAAATGTGGGTGAGAATTTACCTCTTGTGCTAGCCTATCTCAATATTTCAAACAAATTTGATGTAGTGGGGTATAAAAGTTGTGAGAGTTGAGAAACACAACACCACAAGAGCCTAAAGATCTTTTGCAAGCTGAACAATCTGTTACAAGGAGAAGCAAGGAAGCAAAAATAACTAAAAGCAAAACACAGAAAAATATGCTCAAAAGATGAGAGCTCAATATTCAAAAAATGTGTAATGTGATAATAATACAAAGAAAAGAAAATTAACCTCTAATAGGTCAAGAATCCCTAAAAGGGAAAACCTAGGCTTGCACATAATAATTAATAAAAGAATTTATTATTATGCACCTAATGTTAGCTTAAGTGTAAAAAGAGATAATAGGGAACTTAAAGAATTAAACAAATATTGTTAAGTTAATCAAGTAAAGACCCAATTTCTCTAACACCCCCCCTTAAGCTAGACTTAGGGAGAAGCTAAAACCTAGAACAACTACTAAAAGCAGGAAAGATGGGTCCCGACAACAAGGAGTGATCGTGGTACCCAAATATAATGAAATCTCTATGAAATGGAGAAAAAGGAGGAAACCCAGTGGGAAAAAACTCCTCTCCAAAAAGAGATAAAAGAACATGCTGAAAGAAGAAGGAGGAAGGAAGGCCTCAAAAAGACCCCCCAAGGACAACTTCCTTCACCCCAATCATAGAGCGCAACTTAAGATAGCGCGGCGATGCAAAAGGTTTCGTGAAGATGTCTGCAACCTGCTCGACAATGGGAATGTACTCTAGAATGAGAGAACCATCTTGAATCAACTGGTGGATGAAATGCATGTGAAGCTCAATGTGCTTCATCTGCTGATGCTCTACCAGGTTATAGAAAATATGAATAGCACTCTGATTGTCACACCAAAGAAAAGTGGGACTATCAGGAGGAAAACCAAACTCAGTCATCAACTGTTGAAGCCATAAGATCTCCTGACTTGTGAGCACAACAACTCGACACTCAACCTCTGTAGATGATAATGTATGAGCAGTTTGCTTCTTGCGGGACCATGTGATAAGACCAGAGCCAAGACAAAAAACAAAGCCATAAGTAGACTTTTGATCAGTGGCATCACCAACCCAATTTGAGTTAGTGTAGCCAACAATGTGAGGTTCCCTTGATGTGTAGTGAATGCCATGAGAACTAGAGCCCTGAATGTACCACAAGATACATTTCGCAGCTTACCAATGACTCTCATGAGGATCATGGGAGAATCGAGGGACAAGGCCAACTGTAAAGGAAAGATCAGGATGGGTGTGAGTTAGGTACAACAAACTACCAACCAACTGCCTGTAAAGTGTAGAATCTACCGAAGGAGTGAGACAAGTAGGAATCAAAACAACCCCTGACTGAAAAGGAGTGGGAGAAGGCTTGCTATCAAGCATACCAAAGCATCGAAGCATGTCAAGAGAATACTTATGCTGGTAAATGTAGATCCCATCAGAAGACTGAATCACCTGAAGACCAAGGAAATAGTGTAGAAGACCAAGGTCTGTCATCTCAAATTGGTCCATCAAGGCTCGTTGAATACGCTGAATCATAGAGGATGAGATACCTGTGATGAGGAGATCATCAACATAGAGCACAAGAATCAGGATCTCACCCTCAAGAAGCTAAATATACACTTTGTGATCAGAATGACTGCGGGTGAAACCAGTGGAGAGTAAGAAAGAATCCATCTTCTCATACCAAGCCCGTGGGGCCTTTTTGAGACCATACAATGAACACCGAAGTCTGCAAACCAAAGAACTGTCCTGCACAAATCCTTGAGGCTGCTCCATGTAGTTTTACTCTTGTAGGTCCCCATGCAAGAAGGCACTCTTCACATCCATTTGAAAAAGAGGCCATCCTCGAGAAGCTGCAAGAGAGAGTACAAAGCGAATAGAGTTCATCTTGGCGATAGGGGAAAAGGTCTCGGAGTAATCAATACCCTCAACCTGTGAGAAATCCTTCACAACAAGACGTGCTTTGTACTTATCAATGGAACCATCAACAACATACTTAGTGCGATACAACCAGTGGCACCTAACCATCTTTCTGCCCTTAGGAAGAGGACAGAGATCCTAAGTATGATTCCTCATCAAAGAAGAATACTCCTCCATAGCACAATCCCACTCAGGGTGTCTTGTAGCCTCTAAAAATTTTTGAGGATCATCTGAAATGGCATGATTCAAAAGACTAGAACCCACAATATGAGAACAGGTGTGACGAGTATCAGAAGGATCACCGGCCATAGAACCTTTCGCCTCAATAGTAAAGCGAGCCCACTTGGGCATCTGAGGTCGGGCAAGGGGAGGTGGGGATGGTGGATGATCAACACCATCATTAGAATCATCCTCAAAATAATCTTGAAGAGATGCAGTGGAAGGAGTAGGCAGAGGAGTAGACATTGGAGTCAGGGTATCCACCGTGGGAAGGCGTTCATCAAACTGAACATCCCGTCGAAACATGACCTCTCCAGAATCATGATCAAACAACCTGTATGCCTTAACATCCTCACAATAGCCAACAAAAATGAGGGGTCGACTCTTCCACTCCATGGCTTTCCTTAGAGAATCAAGAATAAAAGCCCAAGCCTCACTACCAAACACTTTGATGAAAGAAACATCAGGCTTGTCATGAGACCAAGCCTCCTCAAGAGTCATATGTTGAATTGCCTTGTGAGGCATCTGATTTTGAATATAGTTGGCTCAATTGACTGCCTCAGCCCAAAAAGATGAATCCATGGACCTGGACTGAAGCATACAATTTTCCATCTCCCGTAAAGTTCTGCTCTTGTGCTCAACGACACCATTCTGCTAAGGGGTGTAGGGAACAGTAAACTGATGCTGCAAACCATGCTCAATGCAAAAATATCTGAAAGCTTGATTCACATACTCCCCCCCATTATTTGTACGTATCTGCGGAATAGAACAGCTAGACTGCTTCTCTACAAATGTCTTGAAGATTCGAAATGAATCGAAGACATTAGACTTGTACTTAAGTAAGTACACCCATGTGCATCTGGGGAAGTCATCAATAAAGTGAGTACATACTTGGCCCCAAAAAAAGGAGGAGTGGGAAATGACATCAAATCACTGTGAATCAACTCCAAGGGTGCCAAAGCACGAGAGGCTCTTCCCTTTGGAAAGGGATCTCTGTGATGCTTTCCAAGCTCACAACCATGACAAACACCATCAGTGCAGGAAATCTGTGGGAGCCCAAGAACAAGTGCCTGTGTACTCATCTGCTGAAGATATCTGTAATTGACATGGCCCAACCGCTCATGCCAAAGCTTACTCACCGAATCTGCATGTGCTATAAGAGACAAACCAACACCCACAAAGGGCTCAAATCTATCAAATCCTTATAGACAAGATGTAGTATCAACACTCCCAGTAGCCACAACCAAATCAGAGCAATGGAGGTCCTGAATAACCACATCATGTGGTGAGAACTCAACTGTCTTACCAGAGCCAAAATGGTAAATGTGATAAATGGATAGGAGGTTGATCAAGATGTCAGGGACAACTAGAACATCTTGCAGAGTACCACCATCCAAAGAGACAGAACCTGAACCCAAGACTGAAAGCTGAACTGAGTCACCCACTGCAATTTGTGAAGTACCACAAGAGGCAAGAGAAGTAACCAACTGTTGAGTTTGAGTTAAATGGTGAGAAGCACCAAAATCAAGTATCCATGTGGACCCATAGGTGGAAGTTCAAGCAGTGAGAGTATGATGTTTCCCTGTGGAAAGAGAAGATGCCTGAGGTGAGGAAATGTGATGCTGCTGCGTGGCTTCCTCTAAAGCCTCTAAGCATTTCCAACACCTAGAAAATGGATGTCCTTCCTTGCCACAAAAATTGCAAGTGTCTCCTGATTTCTTCTTAGTCTTGGAGGAAGACTCACCAGAGTGTGAATATTTCCCATGTTTCAGAGGAAATGGTGGTTTAGAATTAGACTTAGGAGCAGGCTTGGATGAATGTTCACTACTAGTAGAAGGATTCTTTGGCCTCAGTTTCTACTTTTGCTTCTCCTTAGAAGACTGAGCAACCAAAGCTTTGTTCTTGGAGCCTGAGAGTATATCCAGCTGAGAAAGATGAGACTACTCACGAGACAGATGCTCACAAAAAACATCAAAGGTAGGCATGGTGAAACGAGCGCCTAAGCCATCCATGGTGGAGTAGAAAGAAGAGGCAAAAAACTGAAAATGACCCTGAAGCTTCGAAAGAATCAAGTGAATGCACTTTGTGTCTGTCTTGATCTTGCCACATCCTTGAAGAACAGATTTGGTAGTCTTGAACTTGTTCAAAAAATCCTCAATGGTGGGAAAGGAATTAGGTGACAAGGAAACCAACTCTACCTCAATCTGTAATGCCTGAATCTCATTAACCCTCCCGAAGAGAGACTGAAACTTCAACCACATAGCCCGAGGAGTGAGCAACTCATCAAGGTGAAATAATAGACTATCAAAGACATGCAAAGAGAGCAAACCCATGGCCTCATCCATCTTGTTTTTGTGTTGAAGAAGCTCATAAGAATGCTGCAAGAGAGGCTGAACCTCATCCAAACAAGACCACAACCCTCATTCCTAGAGAATCCTCATGATGTGGGGCTTCCAGGTGTGATAGTTGTGTGAAGTCAACAACTCAACTGAAGGATCTACCATGAAAAAACTCTACACCTGCACCTGCTTGTTGGTTTTTTTTATTATGTGATCTTTTAGAATAGACAAAAGATGCAGAAGGGTTTATTTGTTTTGAGAGTTTTGGTGTTCTTTATTTCTGATATAAATGACAGAAAGCAAGAAAAAACACCCCCCCACAATAGATAAACCCAAACCCTAGTACATACTAATGAGAAGGAAGTAGTGCATAAGAAAAAACACTTCAAACTGAAATCTCATGTACCTGATAAATTTTTTGAGAAATAAGATCACATATCTAAATAGTGTCACAGTTGGGGCCTTGATAGGAGGTACCTCAATAGGAGATTCCTTAGGTCAGAAGGTACCTCAACTGGATGTGTCCCTCCCATCACAAAACGATTGAAGGAATTCTCTCGTAGCCTTAGTTTCTCCGAGGTTGTTCTCACAAGAGCATAGCAAGATAGTATTCTGGTAGGGCACATGAGAGACCTTCTTAGGTCACATCCACCCACCTTTGAGGGATCCACTAGTGGCACTGAGGTTAAGACCTGGCTGATTGATCTCAATTGGTGCTTTTCTATGCACCCTTATAGTAGTAACATCAGGGCTTGATGCGATATCATACACCTTAGAACCTTTGAATCCACACGGTTTCGCATGGAGGAGCAAAAGCTCCACATAGACATTGCTTCAGTTTCTTGGGAGATCTTCCTTGAGAGGTTTTGTGCTTGATTCCTTTCTAAAAACTACTGTCAGAGGTGATCATGTGAGCTTCATGAGTTACGCTAGATGGCCATGACAATGGATCAATATGAGCATCTTTTGAGTTCAAACGGTATGATATTATCCAATGATGAGCCTGTGTTAGTACAACACTTTGCTCAGGGCCTTAATGCACACATTAGTTGAGGAGTTTGGGTTTTTGAGCCTAGGACTTTGGAGGTTGTCACAGAGAAGGTGAGACTAATAGAGGAGAACTTGGCTAGAGGGTTAGGAGGTCAAGTAGGAGTAAAAATTTTGATTTTTTAAACTTTTTTTCCTCTTTCACCTTTTTTATTTTTTTTATTTTTTGTTTATTTTAAATAAAAATAAATAAAAAATCGGCCTGCATGCCATAAAGAGGAAAAAAAAAAAATTGAATTTTTTCTTGAACTGCATGTCAAGGCCATACGATAGACTGAAGAAAAAAATGCTCCTAGATGCTCAGGAGTCAAAACTAGGCAAGTTTTATATGACTATAGGGGTTTTTGGGCCTTCTGAGCACAATGGTGAGGTCCATTTAGTTCCAAAGTTCTCAGAAAAAGGCCTATCCCTAAGTGCAAAAGAAAAACTTCTTGAAACCCCAGATCTGCTTCCAATGCAAAAATTCTCAAAACAAGAACAAATAGCTGCAGATCTGAAGCTCTGATACCATTTGAGAGTTGAGAAACACAACACCACATGAGCGTAAAGATCTTCTGCAAGCTGAATAATCTGTGACAAGGAGAAGCAAGGAAGCAAAAATAACTAAAAGGAAAACACAAAAAAATATGCTTAAAAGATGAGAGCTCAATATTGACAAAATGTGTAATGTGATAATAATACAAAGAAAAGAAAATTAACCTTTAATAGGTCAAGAAACCCTAAAAGGGAAAACCTAGGCTTGCACATAATAATTAATAAAAGAATTAATTATTATGCACCTAATGTTAGCTTAAGTGTAAAAAGAGATAATAGGGAACTTAAAGAATTAAACAAATATTGTTTAATTAATCAAGTAAAGACCCGATTACTCTAACAAAAGAAAGTGTTACCCCCTCATTTGAACATCTCTCTTTATCTCTCTACATGATTCAAGTTCAAATTCAAATCAATTTAAGTGAGCAATAAGTCAATCATCTTCAAAACATTGAATGAGAGGTCAAGTATTCAGATGCAATAATTCAAGATGACATCCATGACCAAGATTCTATGAAGACATCCTACATCGTACAAGACATCATCAAACTTACATGAAGACTTCAAAGCAAGAATTATCAAGGTGAAACATTTCAATTTCAGTATTTCATTTCAGATCTAGCCTCTACCCTCAAAAGGCATGCTTTATATTTTCATTACATTTCAATCTCAATTTCAATTATAGGGTTAATTCCAAACCTTGGGTTTGACTTAGGAAAACCCCTATTCCCAATATCTTTCTTCTCTTTTTGAGTGTAAGTGAAAGGTTCAAGAGACATAAATATGTAATCAAACATAATAGATAGAGAAAATCAGATCCAACTTTCATAGGCGCAAAAAGCGAAGGACAAATTTTCTTTGAGTTACAATGTCTAATGAATTTCCCATGAAACTTATAGGGTAGATTTTGAGTAGCATCCTAATTCTAGAACAATTTATTTTATCAACATCTAACTTTCCTACGATAGATTCTCTTGGAGCTACTTTATCTTGAGTCTTTAGGCCCAATTTTTAGTCACAGGTTCCATTCATCTTCCTCTTCTCAGATCTATGATTACAACTTCATATATGATTTGCAATCACCTATTCATATGCATGTAGGTCAATTTTCCATCTTTAGTCCTAGATCTAGCATTCATCTTTATATTTTCACTATATAATTCAATCCCCAACAAAGAAGAGTGAAATTTAATTAGCTTTCAACCTTTTTCATTAAAAAGAGGTTGAGTCTATTGATCTCACTCCTCTTCTCCAATGTATTGTTGAAAAATAGGTCTAATTTGTGTGCCTAAACATATAAAACCTGCTCTTTCTTAGTTATAGTATATTCTCTTAATTTGAGTCTTGCTCATTACCACATATTTTGATAGCTAACAACACATATATGCATGTTTTTTGGAAGGGATATATTAACATGAACGAAAAATAATTTAATGATGTTCTTTATGTGGCTTCATTGTCAAAGAATATTCTTTCTATTTATCAAATCACACATTGTGGAGTAGGAAAGAATATTAGTTTTACACCAATTCTGTCATAATCATTCAAGATTTTAATAGTAGAGATATTGTTGTTGTTGGGGACGTTGTTCACCAATCTCAAGTCTACACTTTCACATATTTTTCTCCTATTGTTTCTTTAGTCGATGTACACATTATGACATCTAGTCTAAACACCTTTGAGGATACCCCACCCTACCCCTTTCTAAAGTAGCTAACACAACAAAATTTCTCACCAATAATGACATCACGGGTAGGTGAAATGAAATTGAAGTTGGGGTGGGGACTGTTGGGAAAATGGTGTTGAACACCTTGTATAATAATGTTTCATTGTTGTATTATTTTATTATTATGTGAGGTGGACATGGAATTATATTGTAATAGCATATTGTATTGTTGCACCTATGAGCACCTAGATGAATGCGGCAACATGTAGAGATTCCCTTGGAATATTCTTATAACCACTTGATGAGTTGTATTGACACATTGGTATTATTATATTGTATTTATTTAATATTGGGGAATGTAATTGTGATGAAGTACCCAATATTAAATGTGGATCAAGGGTAGGTAGGAAAAATATTATATTTTATGTTCACATGGTTTTGGGCACAAGGTTTTGATGTAATACCACTTGGTGGTTTTTTGGGAGCTTGTGTTTATAAAAGAAACCACAAGGGTAGTTGTTTGGGTTGGTCAGTTAGCCAGGTTAAATTTGTGGAGGAAGCATGGCATGGGATGTGTGGATTCATGCTTGGTCACATGGAGTGCTTGGTTATGGCTGGGTTTTCAAAGGATTTCCATATTTGTATTGTAATGGACGCATTACCTATAATACATGGTGGATGATGCTTTTAGAGGCTGGGTTTTTCCCTCATGAGGGTTTTCCTAGGATATATCTTGTGTCACATTTTCATGGGTATGTTGTCTATTTTTTGCATATGGCTTCTATGTGTTGATTTGATTGAAATCTTAAATGGGTTATGTCTAAATTGTCATAAGATGGCTGCAAGTTTATAGGCCCATGTCCCCATCCAATCGATTAGGAATCTTAGGCTCTATACTCTAGTGGTTGTCCAAGAGCTGCCTTGCTTCCCCCTTGCCCCAACCACTGCCTCTTCTAGGTGTTGGTTAAATGGTTAATTACGCTATTAGAACTTGAGGTACTAAAACAATTACTGTGGTGGTTCTCGAACATGATGTATGTGGATGGGTGGGGTACTCTTGGGAGTAGAAAACTCAAGATCAAACTTTTAGAGGATAACAATCCAATGGGAAAACTTACCATTTCTAATTTGTTGACCCAAGATGTATTGCATGGGATTCTAATTAGCCAAAAATTGAGAATAGATCTCTAGATTTCAAAACTTCCATAGAATTGTAGGGGGAGACATGACCCCCTCCCTCTAGGTTATGTGTCATATTGCCTAGCTTTGTTGGATCTCCTCCCCCTAAGTGAGATGAATCTCCTTATTCCTCTTGAGAATTTTGGAAAACAACAACTAATAGAAGAGGTGGAGCAGGCGAGTGGATAATATTTAGCTCTCCAAGTAAAGTAATTCATTTGAATCTTGTAGTTCTTTCATCTATTAAGGTCCTAGAGACATGTGATAATATTCGATCTCCTTCATCTACTATATCATGTGATGATGCTTGTGTTTCCATCATTTTAGATTCTTGTGATTCAATATAGAAGGAAATACATTTTTTGTAATATATGGATACATGGGATGATGACTTGAAAGAATTTGCAAGTTTATTTTAAGATTTCAACATTTTAGATTTGGAAGGCACCATTCACCTTCTCTTTGATGGAGATGATTTTTCTTCAATTTTTGTGAGGGAACACTCTAACCCTCTTGTCATAGTTTGATAAAACTAAGGATACTTTTGAGCATTATTTGGAGGATATTTCTTTATTTTTTATTTGGATAGCGTTTTACAATCATCTCCACTAGGTTCTTTATTTTCATCTTCATCAATGTGTCATAGAATACCTCATTTGATTGTGGTAGCTTTCAACATTGGCATGGAGATAATTGGGCAATATTCAAAGATATCACCTATCATCTTATTCTCTTATCTTCCTTTCATGAATAGAAAGAAATCTTGCATACAATCTTTGTTTTGCTTCTTTCTAAGGGGAGTAACATTCTTTTATAATACTTGATCATCTTTAGCATTTAGTATCGACCATCTACCATCATTATAAGAGAGTCTACTTTGAGGGGGGTTGCATGGTCTCTCTTATTCTTAACTCTTATGGAGGTATTTTCTCTCACATGGGGTTTTGTCCATCTCATAGTTATTTGAAATAAATTTATTTTCACAAAGGAGTTTTTTTCCCACTAGGTTTTCTCTTTTTATTTGTTTGTGAGAGATTTCATTATATTTGTATATGGGTGCATACCATGGCCTAGTAGTTGAAATTCATCTTTTCATTATTTTGATTTATGTGCATTCTCTCTAAGTTGGTGTGAAAGAGATGGTTTATCTAGCTCCTTCATCACCTAGGTTCTATTCATACTAGTTACTTAAGTTTACTTAAGGTACACATAGGATAGTTTTCACTTTATGTCTCAAGTCATAAGATTAGGCCACATGCCATAATTTCATGAAATCCAATATTTAGCTTGGCCATATAAAAAAGGTGTTCTCTTTGTAATCTCAAGTTGTTTATCAATCTATAATTTTGCATCCTTTGGTAGATTTGGAAGACACTATTCATCTTCTCTTTGATGGAGATGGTTTTTCTTCAGTTTTTGTGAGGGAACACTCTAACCCTCTTTTCATAGTTTGACACAAAAGTGGACACTTTTGAGGAGTATTTGGATGAGGTTTCTTTATTTTTTACTATGATATATTTTTATTTGGACAGTGTTTCACAATCATCTCTACTAGATTCTATATTTTCATCTTCATTGATGTGCCATAGAATGCCTAGTTTGATTGTGGCACCTTTTAGCATTGAAATGAAAAACATTTAAAGATGTCACACATCATCCTTCTCCCCTTATCTTCCTTTCATGAATGGGAAGAAATATTGCATACCATCTTGGTTTTGTTTCTTTCTAAAGGGAGTAGGAATGTTCAATAATATCATATCATCTTTAGCATCTAGTGCCTTTACCATCATTGTAAGAGTCTACTATGAGGGGGGGTTGCATGGTCTCTCCTCTTATTAACTCTTATGGAGGTATTTTTTTTCTCACATGGGGTTTTGTCCATCACAAAGTTATTTGAAAGAAATTTATTTTCCTACTATGTTTTCTCCTTTTATTTGTTTGTGAAAGATTGCATTGTATTTGTATATGGGTACGTGACATGACTTATTAGTTAAGATCTATCTTTGCATTATTTTCTATTATGTACATTCTCCCTAAGTTGGTGTGAAAGGGATGTTTTACCTAGATACTTCATCACCTAGGTCTTATTCACACTAGGTACTTAAGTTTACTTAGGGTACACATAGGATAGTTACCAATTTATGTCTCAAATCATAAGATTAGAGATCATGTTATAAATTAATATGCAATCTTATATTTAACTTGGCCATATAAAAAAGGGGCTCCTTTTGTAATCTTAAGTTGTTTATCAATCTATAATTTTGCATCATTTGGTAGAATAATATTATTATCTCATGCTTGATCTCTCTCATGCTTTCATTGAAGTTCCTAGATCATGGATGGCTATAATATTTAGCCAAATATTTCATGGTATAGAGTATTCTATACCATGTCTTACAAAATATGGTAAATATCTCATCAAATCTACACCAAAAATATTAAATTGAGTGGATATATATACATGTTCAAATACATGTTAAGTGCATCTATTGGAAATCAAGGAAAACCATATGAAGTACAATGAACTAAAATGGGAATCACTATAAACATGTCTATTATAGAGCATATAAAGGTACATATTTGCATTACACATCATATTATTCTATGTCATTTGCATCTTGCATTGCTTATGTGGCATGTTTTTATTTTGTATATCAACATCTAGTGGCTTGACTTGCAACAATACAAGCATAAGGATTCATCATCTCTTTCATCAAAAGTAAGCCCCAATATATTTTTAACATTACCACATTTCAACAATACATCTTAAAATGTGAAGGCACAACACATCTTATCTAGGTCACATCAACGGAAGGATAGATTACACAAGGACCAAATCTTATGACACGACCTTTTTTGGATCCATGTTGCATGGTGTGGTCCTACCTAAGACCGATTCACACAACACAAACATGTTTATATCATGTCAATTTCTAGTAGAGATATGTCATAGGTTCATAATATCATACCCATATAGACCAAAATCTTGATCACACGTAGTAGTACAATAGCAAGTCAACATGAAAAGTTAGAATATATTATTCCAAGGTTCTATGTAGGGCCCTAACCCAACAATAATAGGAAATTAACAACATAACTATAAGATATACAACAACACCATCTATATAGAAGATAACTTATAACAAAAATGTCTTATACTATCAATTTAAAGAGCTACAAACCCTACATAGTCACCAACTAAAAATAACAACTTTAGAGATCTCCCATAAATCCCTATCAATCAACCACTACCTTTGTATACACCGTAGAAAACCCTAAAATAAATCAAGGAAGATATGAAAGACAAAAAAATTACATACTATCAATAATTATAGCCAAAACAAGACCAATTGTAAGATTAATTACGCTTACATACTATCCCACTACTTAGAAGTGCATTAACCCATGTTTTAGATACATGATTACACATGAACTATTACTTTAAACTGAGATTAAAATCAATGTAAAAAAAAATGTATCAACATATTATTTAAAAACAACTAACTTTATCTCTTCACAATTAAAACTTAATTTCTCGACTCCTTTTTTTAATCAAATATAATGATTTCTCACGAATTTATTATGTAAATCTACATCGCATCATATAGAAGATAACATATCCGATTTTTAATCAAATATAATGATTTCTCACGAATTTATTATGTAAATCTACATCGCATCATATAGAAGATAACATATCCGAAAATTTAAAGTAAAACACATTTATTTCTCTTCAAAAATGAACTAAAGTAATTTACTATTTCTATTTAATAATCTTCAACTAATCACTAATAAAAACAAAAGAAAAAATCTGGAGTGGTGGTTATACTACACTCTAAGTTCCATGTATTTATCTTGAAGAACATGCGATTAGACTACACTAATTTTCACCATGATTTGTGATCTTATCCATTTCCATTGCTGACACAAATTCCATTACAATACAATCATTATCAATTAGAATGGAAAGATGGCATTATTTCTAAACTATCATTGTCAAAACTTTATAGCTAAAGAAGTTTTCAAACTGATTGTAACTGCTATCAAATCATTTCCTTAAAAACGCCACAGGTCTTTCTAAGTGATTGCAACTGCTGTTGTAAAACATAATTGCAATCAAATCATTTCATTTTCATTCATTATTTGGTGACCATTATCATTTTGTTAGTCTACAGAAGCTGTCATGCTTACATAGAGTTTTGAATTGGAAAATCTGAAATTTCTACATTGCCTGAAAATGAATGAAGCAAATACCATTGACTGCATCCATTGTTTTGAGTCTTTGACAGAGAAATATTCATGATTTTAAACGCATTAGGTGGAAGAGTTGAAATAATCAATCAAAAGGTACAAGACAAGCTTTATTACTAAATCTACGCTCAGAGTTTGTATCGAATTTGGATACTTTGTTTGCTTGGACAAGGTTTCTTCACATGCTACAACACTATTTTCATGGGGATTTGAGCTCAACTTGGAATTCCAACTCCGAAGTTAAGTTATGGTTGATTTTGAGACACAATCTATCTTATTTTATTCAAAATTAAAAAAGCAGCATGTGAAGCACTGCTTGGAGATTCTTGGAAGAGAGTTTCTTTGATATTTAATAATGGCCGAAGCTATTATGGTTCCAAAACAAACTTTTCATTCAGCGTGATAGCGACATGTTAGACAATCAAAATCGTTTATTGCAAAATCGACGGTGTAAAATGCGCGACTAACACGCATGTTAGTCAATCCGTACTGTCATTTTGGAGCCAGAATCCCTGCGTCCTTTAATAACTGGCTTGAGACAAAGTAGAGAGAAGAGGTTGGTGAAACGAGGAATAAAGGGTGATGGCTATTCAATTATCATGCATCATGGTATTTGTAGACGTATAAATCTGACCATCTGATTAAATAAATATTTAATGTTTCTTTAATCCATTAAATTAAATTCTTCTATCAATTAAATCATATTTAATTAATCCCCCCCACATTCTTCTATTGATTAAATAAATTATTCAATTTGTTTGATTGACCACAGTCTAACCTTTAATTAAATAAATCATTTTTATTTAATTAAATCCCCATTTCCTATTTAATTAAATTTACATTTAATTAAAATCTCTCTCCCATTTAAATAAATCAAATTTATTTAAATATCTTTCCAATGCAAGTTGTGATCCACTTTTTGAAATAAATCATTTTATTTCAAAATTAAATCCAAAAATATCCTCCCACTTGCATCCTCCTAACAAATCCATTTGCATGACTAATTATCTTCTAGATTCTTCTAAATCATCCTAATTAGCCTAATCCCCCTCTTAAGCATTTGCACATTCCTTAAGAGGTCACTTCTCAAAAACCCTCAAAGTCTTCATAAACCATTAAAGGTTTTATGTCTTCAACAAGCTAACCTCCAAAGTCTTCAATAACCATTAATGGTTAACTCAACCTCAACCTCAACCCTTGGTTAATGACTTTCTCTCTAACTTAACCCTTATCTAACCCATGAGTCTCTTCAAGCACTTATTGCTTTGACCCTAATTATCTTGTTAACCCTTGCACAAGAGTTTATCCTTTGGGTAAAAGTTTTATCCACTAAGTTAACCCTAACCTTACCTCCTTAGGTAACCACCATGTCTTCTCAAACATTTAATGCCTCTTACATCTCCTCTCAAGCCTCCTCATGGTGACACTTGTCAACATGAGATTGAGTTGAAAATTTCACAAGGATTGAAGATCATTCAATCATAACCCTTGTTAATATTACTCAATCTTAACCCTCCAATTGCCCATTTCTTCTATAAATAGGCTTCATTTCCTTCATTTTTATGAATCCAAGTCTTCATGCATCTAAATTATAGTCTCATTTCATCAAGCATTTTAAATTCTCTCTTTGATAATAACATTTTAATAATTTAGGAGCACATTAACATAGCATTTAATCATGAATCATGTTAGCATAGCTAATTAGCTTTGTTATCATATCATCGTCTTAATCATAGAATAATATCATATCTTAGCAAGCTTTGTTAATCCGTGTAGATCTAAAATGTAGTCCATATAGATCATTTTCATCCCATATCACGCAATCTTGGAGTTGTCATTCTAAAGGTTAGTTGCTCAATGATCTGAGAGTGACCATTGACTGAAAGAATCCTTGGAGATAGAGAACAATAGAATGGTTTGGAAAGATTGTTATTTTAACTTGTTTTCTTTGTCATATCTTTTCATATAATGTTTTATTGGTGTGCTTGTTTGTCTTGTTCTTAACTGACCACTAACATCATTTCAAGCATATATTTTTGGCCCCCACCATGGGGCAACCCCATCTCTTAAATAAAAAATTTCCGCAGGTTTCACGCAACGCAAATACACAAAGAAATTAGCACATTTGATACAATTTATGGAGCATCTATTTTTCGCTCTGGCGCTTCTGACATTTATTCTGACGTTTCTGGCATTTCTTTTGGCGCTCTTGACACTTCAGATAGTGCATTTGATAATTGTTTTAGCACCTTTGATCTATTCTGTAGCACTTCTGATATTTTCTATAGCGCATCCGTTCTTTGTCCTAGCACATTTGTAGGAGAGAGCATAAAATATTTGTAACACAGATTTAAAAATTAGGCTTGTGAGCCCACCCTATGAACTGACTTTTTGAACAGGTTTTGTAGGTATTAATGCTTGTTTGTAGGGTACAAAGAGGTAGTCTAGGATTTTAAATTTATTTCTTTTGAGTATTTTTAAAAAAAGCTTAAAAAGAATTCATCTTTTATTTTCACAACTTAAGCTTTAAAAGGACCTCATTCGTTAAATTGGTGCTTAAAATAAATTTCACTTATTCATTTGGTGTTTAAAACGAATCACATTTCTTTCTTGCAAAAGTTAAAAAGAACAACAATCCCAGACTTTCATTTTTGCAAGAAGATAACACTTATTTTGGTGCTAGTAAAAGGAACAAAACAATTTTCCTTTTGGGATAAAAGAACAAGCCATATTTCCATTTCTCAAGGTAACAAAGAACAATCCATATCAAAGTTACTTTCTTTCAAGTTCATCGTTGTTATCATTTGGCGATTTTTCTTTTGTTGACTAGGTTTCTTTCCACAAAAGTTCAAAACTCGTGACAATCTCATCATTGCTATATTGGTTAAAATGGACACCGTGATTGTTGGAACAAAATTTCCAAGTAGCTTTAGATCAGTTTTTGCAGTATTGGGAATAAAAAGAACAAGTGTCCATTGTGAATCGAAGGTGATAGGTATATGCTCTCCCCTTAACTAGGTGATCAAAAAGCCAAACCCATCATTTACTTGCTTTATTTTAATTTGTACAATGGGATAAAACCTTTAGCAAGCCTTCCCTCCCGAGGAGCCTTTTTGGCTCAAGCCATTAAGGTCGGTGAGAGGGGAACAACCTAAGTGGGGAACGACAAATGCCAAGTATTCCAACCCACTATAATCAAATGTGGATGTGATGAAAATCATGTTCAACGGTTTTTATTAGTGATTAGCCTTCCTTCAGTATCCTTGCAATATGTAAAGCCTTTGTTCTAAAGGTTGGGAAGCTTCTTAAGGGAGTTTATCTCTGAAGACCAAACGAAAGCCTTACTAAGAGCCTTAGAATTAGAAACATCGCCAAGTCAGTATCCAAACATCCTTAATATCATAGTGCAATAGTGGGGAAGAATTCGACCCCAAGACACTCACCATATATCTCCCAAGAAAATGATCCAATTGAGGAGCAATCTTCTTTGGTTCAAATTCTTGATAAAGACAAAAAAATGAGCTCACCTTAGGGTGTGACAGATCTATTTGAGCTGAAGGATTACCGAGCTGTGGGCTATGATATTATTTACGACCTTTGAGATTAGAGAGTCTTCTTGATGTGTCTTATTGTTCAAAACCAATGAAAACAAAGGGGATTTGAAAATATCCTCAAAGAACATACACTTCATGTTTAGATTAGGATCAAAGCTACTATTGTATTCATGAGTTTTTTCTATGTTCTTGTCAAGTATCATACAAACATCTTGCAAAAAAAAAACCCAACAAAGTTAGAGATCACTTCAAAACTTGTAAAAATTTAAAAATCCCACAAGTAGTGAATTTGACTATTTTTGTGGAGCATTGGACATTTCCTTTGGCACATTAGATTTCTTTGCTAGCGCATTCAATCAAAACAATGGTATATTTGAACAATTAAGTAGCGCATTCAACACAAACTGTGGTGCATTTGATCAAAACTCTAGCGCATATACATTAGCGCATTTGAGATAGAGGGTGTTTCTAGGCAAAATCTCAGAGATCTTAGACTTGATTTAGATACCCTTTTGGGGCTTCTCTTAGATTCAATTATCACATAATAGATTCTCCAAAATAAATCAGAAAAATATCAAACAAGGGATCTAAGTTTCACACTTTTCAACAATATCAAACATCAAATACTAAGTGGAGTTATCCAAGTTGGTCAAAACAAATCTAGTTTCCAAAATCGAGATATCTCATCCTTCATCAGGAAACTTTATCATATCTTTTTGACATACTTAGTCATATCAATAGAGGAATATCAAACCCCCTCTTTGACTTAGTGGACTTGAATATCAAAACGAAGTATTTCTCAACCAATCCAAAACCAAAAGTTTGGTCATTTGTATGACCACCCCTTAACACTTTGTTTGCGGGAAAAGTGGCTCGATGAAACGAATATTATGAATTCAAGACTAATCCACACACCAATGGGACTCTTGGTGCAAGTTAGGGAGCTGTATAGAATAGCTCAACTTCCCAAGGGATGTTCCATTGTTCTCTATCTCACAAGACCCCTTAAGCCAATGTCTTTGCTCTTAGATCACTGAGAAAAGTGACTTAAGGATGACAATCATGAGAATGAGGGATGTTTGATCAATCTAGCATGAATGCAATTCTAATGTGCATGATATTAACGAAAGATGAACTAAAATATCATGCATATGATGATAAGATGAAAGGATTAGTAACAAAACTATCCTAGCATTCTATACTAGTTTGAGATGATTATTATGTGATAATACAAATGCCTATTTTAAGATGCTATGAAGATTATCAAAGAGAGGCTAAATGCTTGATTAAAATGATTTAGATTATATGCTTAGTAAAATGTCTATAAGTTTGATGCTAAAGACTTGGATGATAAGTGGAGGAAAGAGAGCTCTATTTATAGGAAAAATAGGGCAATGAAGGGTCAAGATTGGATGATCTTATCAAGGGTTACTATTGAAAGTTATCAATCAATGTTTACAATTCTCACCAATGAAATGGTGACAACTGTCAACATAAGACTACTTGAGAGGAGATGCAAGAAGCATTAAATGCTTGAGAAGACCTCATGGTTACCTTAGGAGGTAAGGGTTAAGGTTAGGTTAATATTATCCATTGGATAATGCTTTTACCCAAAGGATAAACTCTTGTGCAAGGGTTAAAGGAATAACCATGGTCAAAGCAATGAATGCTTGATGAGATCCTAGGGTTAGCTGATGGCTGAGTTAGGCAAAAAGTCTCCAACCATATAAAAAGGTTGAGTTAACCATTAATGGTTATGTAAGAGACTTAAATGGTTAAGTTGTTGAGGACATAAAGCCTTTAATGGTTATTGAAGACTTTAAGGGTTTGAGAAGTGACTTCCCTTTTCTTAGGGATGTGACAATATTTACAAGATGGGTTAGGCTAATTTAGAAGGGATTGGAAGAATTTAGAAGAGGTTTAGAGAGGCAAGTGGGAGATGTAGGAAAATGCAAGTGGATGGAGGGTAATTTTAATTAAAATAAATTGCTTTATTTCAACAAAATAGATGCAAGTGGAGGATTTAAATAAATTGGATTTATTTATTTGAAGTGAACAATTTAATTAAAAGGAGTAGAAGGGGGATTTAATTAAATAAAGTGATTTATTCAATCAAATGATATGAAAGGCCTAGGTGAATTTAATTAAATAAATTGAATAACTTATTTAATCAAATAGATGAATGTGGATAATTTAATTAAATTAGATTTAATTTAAATACAGGAATGAGAATAAAATGAACATTAAATATTCATTTATGAAAGTGGTCATTTTTATACGTCTACATTTTGCCCCTCTTTGAAGTGACCTGTGTGCACATGTTGATTCAAAGAAAATTGATGTGTCGCCAAAATTTATTGATTGTGATGTTGTGTGTCGAAATGTCGATGTCATGCCCTAGATTTGATAAATGGTGTTGATAATGCCCCCTTGGGAGATGAATCAAAAAAATTGAAAATTTGATTGATTTGATAATTGTTTGTAGATTTGATCGCATTTTGAAATTTCATCTATGTTTAATGCGTGCCAATTGATCCATCTCCCGAAAAGTTATGTTTGCTAGGGTTACAAGTGAGAGCATGAGCAAAATACATGCCCCACCTACTAACCCTAATTTACTTTTACCCTATAAAAAGGTGAAAAGTGATTTCATTTGTATCATTTGTGCCTTTTGACTTTTGGTGAGAGTGACATTTTGAGAGTGACAAAATGTTGGTTTCCTATGCTTCGCACCGATTCGAGCACGTTCGTCGATACCAGAGGCCCGCCATGTATGGTCCACTTGTAAGTCATCTAAATTTTGCCCCCTTTGCTTTTTGTTTTGTCTTTTTTCATCATGTTTTTAATTTTTTGTGTCAGATTCTCGCGGTTTAGCGCATCAGGTCATTTGCATAGCGCATACGATAAAATAGTTAGCATGCATCACAGGTGTAGAGTAGCACATAGGGTAGGATAGTGCATAGGTCCAACAAGGTAGTGCATGCAGGGAATAGGCTAGTGCATAAGGTAACTTAGCACATAGGGCTAACAGGGTAGCGCATGTGGGGAACATGGTAGCACATAGGGTAACCTAGCGCATAGGGTAAAGTTTATAGCATGTAGCTGAGTTTAGCTAGTGCATAGGTGGTAACTTAGCACATGGGGGAGATTGCTTAGTGCGTGGCCAGAAAATGTAGCTAGAAAGGAGAGAAAAGATGATGTTAGGGGGGGAAAATAGATGAAGGAAGATGGGTTGGGGTGGGTAGGTGTCTGCCAAGCGTTCCTGGATGGGTGTTTTAGCCAATTTTACGTCTGTTGTGCTGATGTGCGATTGTTTGATAGATTTTTTAAATTGATTTTGTTGTTGAAGTTCCAAGCTTATTGATTGAATGATGATCCTGATTGTCTGTTGATTTGGATCTTTGATTTTTTCTGTGAATATGATGTCCAATATGAGTTCTGATTTATGATTTCCAATATGGTTCCTGATATGAGTCGTGCGATATGTACTTTTGAAATGTTTCTCGATATGGGTTTGATATTCGATATGAAACATGATTTGATTTTCATTGTTTCAAGTTGATATGGAATTGTGATTTTGATATGGATTGGATTTTTTATATGAAAATTGATTTGATTTTCATTGTTTTAAGTTGATATGGAATTTTGACTTCGATATGGATTTGATTTTCGATATGAAACTTGATTTGATATGGATTTGTTTCAAGTTGATATGGAATTTTGACTTCGATATGGATTTGATTTTCGATATGAAACTTGATTTGATATGGATTTGTTTCAAGTTGATATGGAATTTTGAATTTGATATGGATTTGATTTTCGATATGAAACTTGATTTGATATGGATTTGTTTCAAGTTAATATGGAATTGTGATTGGATATATCAGATAGATGTGGGAACTAATATTTGGACCTATTTTGCTTGCTATAGGAACGACTTGGTGTTCTTAATTCAGTCATGAGAGCAATTTACGAGGCCATGGTCTTTGATTCCACGATTGACACAGGCGGATAGAGATCTCATTGAGAGATGTGGATTGTCCTCTTTGTTGGACATGCCTTAGTATATCATTAACTGGTTTACTGATAGCATTGGAAGAGAGGTGGCATAGTGACACCAACACCTTTCACTTGGCTACAGGTGAGATCTTAGTCACTCCAAAGGACTATTATCGGATTCTATGGATCCCTATGGCAGGGGCACTATTGCCTTATGAGAAGACCGAGGAGGGTGGGACAGAGGCATTTCACTGAATTTTCCATGATGAGCACATTTGCGGATATGAGATCCCTTGGTAGGAGTTCATAGATTTCGATTATGCCCCACTACCATCAGTACTAGTAGGTTTTGTAGGGGGCTTTTTGTGTTCTGACCGTAGGTCGAAGGGACTAGCAGTGGGATGGGGATTAGTTCTGGAGGATATGATGACACAGGGTCACCGGTTTGCTTGGGGGTATTGCATGTTGGCCCATCTGTACAAAGATTTGCATTAGATGGTATACTTAGGATACAATAGTTTATTAGTCGGGGTCACATTATTACAGGTGTGGGCTTGGGAGCACACTCCCGCAGTGAGGCCACTTGCAAACAAGGATAGGGTAGTTGGTCAGGCTTATGTATATGGATACATAGAGATAGTTGTCTAGTGTAAGCTGGGCAAGCTAGAGCATTGGAGGAGGGTGTTGGATGACATTGATATGGTTACCTAGAGATTGTATATGGAGTGTGAGGTGTGGGCTCAGGATGGGCTAGAGATGCCCTATATATGTGTGTGTGTGTGTGTGTGTGTGTGTGTGTCACGATTCTTGATAGGGTGGATGCCTTTTGTCATTCAGAGGTTCTTGCATAGCTGAGTTCAGTGGCAGAATGGTTGACAATAGGGTATACCGCATAGAGCATGCTTATATGCTCATTAGAGGCAGGATGTGCCAGAGTGGGGTCTGACTATTGATAGTGCAGCGGCGGTGGAGGAGTACATTCATTTGGTCAAACAGATATGGGGCTACAGGTTTGGGGTGGTAGATGTGGGGATGACGGAGGAGTTTGTAGCGCTCTTCATGGCCCATGCTGTAGCACAAATATCAGATCCAATGAAGATGATTCTCGCTTTTGATGATGAGGAGGATGAGTAGCCTGAGAGGCTAGGGAGAAGAAGATATGAGGGAGAGGAGCTTGAGGAGGGATATGGGGATGGTGGAGGGGATGATGGGGGAGATGGGAGGGGAGGTGGTAGAGGGAGATGAGGGGATAGAGGAGGAGATGGAGGAGATAGAGGGAGGAGAGGAGGTGGAGATGGAGGGAGGGTTGGAGTAGTCAAGCGAGCAATTGGTGAGGAAGGGGAGATTTGGTGATCGAAGTTAGTGGAGATGGTCGGGTGGGTGAGGTTATAGCAACTGTAGGTGGGATGGATGAGTTTAGGTGGTCGACTCAGAGGAGGAGATTAGATGTATTACCTCCATCGGTGCCTAGGATAGGGATAGGGATAGGGGGTACTATGACATAGGTACCTATTCATATGTGGGTACCCACCCACCGAGAGGATGCACAAATTAGGTCCCTATAGTTGTCAGTGCAACAGCTTCAGGCACAGGTACTGGCTCAGCAACATCAGATTACGCAGGTTACTGCAGAGTGAGATACAGTGATAGAGTGCTTAGGTCGAGCAGAGGTTCAAGCTTATATCCTAGAGAGAGTGGCAGTTGGTGGTTCTGTGAGAGACACACTGAGAGAGATGCAGTATGCAGGCAAGGAGGCTGAGTACTACAGGCGTTTATATGAGGAGGTGGTTCCTAGAGATCATAGAGCTCCTAGCTATGTTGTGGCAAGATCGAGTCGATCCATGTGGACTCATTCGAGGATGGAGAGCAAAGGTGTGATCGGGTCATCTCGACATGATCAACCTAAAGATCCAAGTGTAGGTACATCTATTGCAAGACCATCAACCTCAGGAGATAGTCATACTTGAGAGACTTGTCTCCATTATATTTTGATATTGCAAGATGGCACAAGCATCGAGGTATAATTGAACTAAGACGTCCTAAGTGTTGCTTGTATATAAATAGACAATATTTAACCATTTGTATGTGCAAAGTGGAACAATGTCTTCAGTGATATGTTTTGAATCACTTCTTGAGACAAGTCTTTGCACAGTACAAGTGATCGCCTCACAGATAGAAAACTAAAAAATATTGGAGTCTCTAATCACCTTCTCTAGCTCAATGCATCGTTGAGAAAATTTAGGGGATCCAATAGTTCAAAAAAAGTTCAAGTGCAAAAATGGTCAAGACTTCATGCAAGATGTAAACAAATTATACTTCAGAAAATCATCCATGATGTGTTTTTGAAGTTATTAAGTGGATCAGTGTTTTGTTTTCTTGGCCGCTAGAGTTTTGCTTGACAAAAATTTCTTAGCATGTTGCGATTTTTGTTTGCTTGTTTGCTGAAATTTCCTTGAAGTCAGAAGAATGTTGCCCCTAGTTATAGATACCGATTGATGTGGATATGTACAATGATTACCAAGCCATGGTGGGATATGACGAACTAATATTCAGATAAGCAAGGATAGTGACTATGCTAAGTATGTCTTGGATAATGTTATTTTGATAAAGTGTTGGGCGAAAGCCAAGGGTTTTTGACTTTAGATAAAAGATATGAGAAAATATAGATAGAGGAGTTGTTCCCTTACAAGGAGTGCCTATTGCCAGGTTTTCACCATTTCTTTTATTGTACCTTTTTGTTGTTTTGATTTTTTTTGTATTTTTTTTTTTTTGATTTTTTTATATTTTTTACTTTTTTTGTGCATTAGACCACTTAAGTATAGTATTTCTTTAGATGGATGTTGTTGGTTGGTTCATTGATCACATCGCCTTCTGAAGTTGTTAGCTGATAGGCACCTGATCCATAAGCTGAGATGATGACATAGGGGCCCAACCAGTTAGGTTCAAACTTCCCCTTCTTTTATCGATCCTATTGATTTCTGGGATTTTCTTTGAGTATGAGATCACTGACTTTAAAATGCTGAGGGATGACTCTGTGGTTGTAGCTTTTGCACATGCGCTACTGGTATGCTTTGAGGTGATTATAGGCATGATGTCATTTTTTATCTAGAAGTTCTAGTTCTTGCAATCTATTTACTCGATACTCCTCATCTAGAATGAGACCTTTCAAAGATACTCTGAGTGATAGAATTTCTACCTCAAGAGGTAAAATTGCTTATGATCCATACACCAATGAATATGGTGTAGCCCCTATAGGTGTTCTGATGCTACTCCTGTATGCCCAAAGTATTGGATTGAGTTGCACATGCTAATCCTTTCTTTCATCATTTACTATTTTCTTTAGTATCCTCAATATTGTTTTATTTGATGCCTTTTCTTGACCATTCCCTTGTGGGTAGTAAGGTGTAGAGAAACAATGTTGGATTTTGAATCATTCACATAGTTCTCACACAACCTAGTTTTTGAAGGGACATTTGCTATCCGTGATGATAGAACTAGGAATGTCATATCTACAGATTGGATAATTGAGAATAAAAGAGGCAATTTGTTTTCCAATTACTGTGGTCATTGGGACTGCTTCAATCCATTTTGTAAATTACTCTATTGCAGTGATAATGAACTTGTGTCCATTTGAAGATGAAGGATGTATTTTTCCTACTAAGTCAAGTCCCAACTAATAGAAAGGCCAAGATGTTGTAAATGGCTCCAATTCTTGTGTTGGTGCATGGATAAAATTGCCATGGATTTGGCACTTGGGACATTTCTTTGCAAATTGATAAGAACCTTTTTCCATCGTCGGCTAGTAATATCTCATTCTTAGAAGTTTTTTGGCAAGAGTAGGACCACTTGAATGTGTGCCACAGATACCTTTGTGAAGCTCGTGTAAAGTAGAGTCAGATTCATTACGATCAAGGCAACGAAGAAGAGTACCATCTAGACCTTGATGGTAAAGAGTATCAACAGTTAGGGTATAATGGGTAGCTTGCCAGATAAAGTTACATTTTTGGTTTCGAGATAGGTCAATGGGTAGGGTATTGGTTTTAAGGTACTCATTTATTGTTTCGTATAAAGGAGAGTCTGAACCGGTTAAAGCATATATAACATGGGATGCAGAATTATCATAAGCTGGGGAAACAGTTTCTCTCTCAGAAACTCATAATGACTCTGTTGCTCTGGAATTTGTTGTAGTGAAGCTATAGTAGCCATTGCATCAGTTGCTTTGTTGTCCAACCTTGGTATTTGCTCGAAGGTGATGTGTACAAAATACTATTTGAAGTCATCCACTATTCATTTTTATGGAAGCAACTTTTCATCTTTTGTCTGATAGTCATTGTTGATCTGATTTATGACTAGTTGGGAATCTCCTTAGACTTTCACTTCCATGATTCTCCGTTCCATGACCATTTTGATTCTTGTGACCAGTGCCTAATACTTAGCAATGTTATTTATGCATGGAAACATGAGTCTGTATGATCTTGGTATGGTGTGTCCTTCAGGAGTGATGAACAAGATGCTGACACCTAAGCCATGTTGAGTGTAAGAACCATCAAAGTACATGGTCCATTTCTTGGTGGTAATAGCAAGGACATCCCTATCTTGAAATTCGACCTCCATTGGTTGTTTATCTGGTAGTGGTGCTTCAGCTAATTGATTTGCAATTACCTATCCTTTGATAGCTCGATGCTCTATGTAGTGGATATCAAATTCGCTGAGAATCATGACCCATTTAGCTAGTTTTCCTTTGAGAGCCGCTTTGCTAAGTAAATAATTTAGAGGATCAATTTTTTCTACTAGCTTGATTGTGTGAGCTAGAATGTAATGTCGGAACTTTTGAGAAGCGAATACTACCGCTAAACAAGCCTTCTCAATGAATGTGTAATTCAACTCATATCCATTTAAATTTTTGTTGACGTAATAGATAGATTGTTCCTTTCCTTCTTGATCTTCTTGTGCTAATAGTGCCCCCAATGATATGTTTGTTGTTGATATGTAGAGAATAAGCAGCTTCCTTGCTATTGGTGGTACCAGAACTGGTGGGTTCATTAGATATTGCTTGATTTGATAGAATGATTCTGCACATTTGGCTTCCCATTTGAATGGTGCATTCTTATGTAGAAAATGATTGAATGGTAGAATTTTATTTGCTAATTGGCCGATGAATTGCCTGATTGACTAGAGTCATCCTTGTAGAGATCTAAGTTGGCTAATGTTCTTAGGAGGTGGCATCTCCATGATGGCCTATACCTTTGCTGGATCTACTTTAATGCCTTTTGCTGACACAATAAAGCCTAATAATTTTCCTGATGTTACCCCGAAGACACACTTCTTAGGGTTGAGCCTGACTTGGAATTTCTCTAATCTTTCAAATATTTTCTCTAATATGCCCAGATGTTTTGCCCAGGTAAATAACTTAGCTAGTAAATCATCCACATAGTCCTCCATGAAGGTATGCATCATATCATGAAATATCATCGTCATTTCTCTTTGATAAGTTGCCCCAACATTATTTAAGCCAAAAGGCATGACATTCCAACAGTAAGTTCCCCAAGGATAGGTGAATGCTTTTTTATCTTGATCCTCTGGAGCTATCTTGATTTGATTATAGCCAGAAAAACCATCCATTATTGATAGTGTTGAATGACCTACTATGAGGTCTACAATTATATCAATGTTGGGCAAAGGAAAGTCATCCTTTGGATAGGTTTTATCAACATCCCTAAAATCCATGCATATCTTGATGCTGCCATCTGGTTTTGAAACTAGCACAATGTTTGCAATCCATTTAGCATAGTCTATAGGTCAACTAAATCCGACGTCTAATAGTTTCTTTAGTTCAACTTTGACCATTAGTGCTACATGCATATTCATCTTTCTTAATTTTTGCTTGACTGGCTTAGCTCTTAGAGCAATAGATAAGTGATGCATGATTAAGTGTGGATCAATCTCAGGCATATTTGCATAGGACCAAGCAAAATTTATTTGTTTTTCTTTGAAGAATTTGATAAACTTTGGTTTTTCTTCATCTATCAGAGATTCTTCTAGGTGTATGTTTTTGGCTGCTTCTTTTGTACCAATGTTGATTGATTGAGTGGGCTCAATCAATATGGGTGATCGCTCCTGATAGTGTTCAGGAAGAGTGTCAAGTCTCACATCCTTAGGTGCCTTAAAAAGGTTTTCACCCTTAGATGCATCCTTTATTTTTACTTTTTTGTGATCTAGTGTTGCCATTGACTTGTTTTCAGCAGTAGATCCTTTATTTCTTTCATTTTTGCAACTGAGAGACTTGGCACTCTCCTGATTGCAGATGTTGTTACTTTGTTCACTGGTAGAGTTTGTTTCTGGGTTGATAGTACATAGATAATGGATAATGGAGTCATCATATGGGAAAATAGGTATGTCATGGTTTTCAGGTTCATCCCAGTCTATGAGATCAGGAAAGACGAGTGGTAAAGAGTCATTGGGTGGGCCGAGTTCTACTATGGTAAGTGTCATGATAGAGGTATCGTCAAGGTTATCTAGGATATTGAATAAGTTAATGATATTGTTGAGGTCTTCGATGGTATCATCTTCCATGTAGACTTGCTTGTAATGTTGCTACTCATTTTCTTTGGCATCATAGATATTTTGTGGACCAAATTCAAGTAGTCTAGATTTTGTGCCTTGGCCTTCTTGAGAAAGGGGTGTATGAATAGTACTCTCAGGAATATCTTCAGTAATATTTGAACAACTACCCCATTCATAGTCATTAGAATTAGTCTCAGAACTATTGTCCCAGAGTCTTTCAATGTTGTGGATAGGTATGTTGTAGGGTGAAAAGTGGTCCCTGATGATTGATACCAGCTTGATAGTTTTCTTTGATTCTGTATCAGATCCCATTTGTACTCTTTGCATATGTTCATATACTGTCTCTCCTTGGGGAATAGTGATTTCCTCAGGGGGTGATTCTACCTTGTTTGGAATAGGTTCTTGAATGTGATGTACTTCTGCATAAGATGCTTCTTCTATCTGAATGAGCAACTCCTCTTGTTGTTTCTCTTTTTCCTGGTGTTCTTGTTCCTTCCTTATTATTTCTATTGATTCATGCAGTACCTCCTACCATGTGTCCTCCTCGTATTTCTTCTTTGCTTTCCACTAAGGTTTTTGATATTTATTTGGTTTCTTCTTTGGGGGTAGAGTGTGTCCATAGCCCAATCTTGTTTTGTCTCTAGAAAACTGTGAAGGAGGATCTAATGGCTCTGTGATGCCTTCTTGACGTTTGATGATAGGTCCTTTGCCATTATACCCCATTTGTTGCATGATTAGGTATCCCTTCCCATACTATTGTGTTGGTATAGCAACTTCCATAGTAGCAGCTCTGACTTCTGCTTCATCCTTGTATAGCCAACTAAGGATGTCCTTTTCTTCGGATTCATGTGCTAGTGTTCCCAATTTGATAAATTTTCCATCAAACTTGGTGATGGGTTGTGTGGCTTGATGCGTTGATGTGGAAGGTTGCCCATGAGATTTTGGCAAAGCTGGTAAGTTGGTTAAACACATGGGTTCAAAAGAGTATTCTCCCATGCCTTTCTCTTTGAAATCCATGGATAAAGATTTGAGCTTTTCTTGATGATGATCTAGTGCTAAGGAATTTTGTTTCTCCCTGTTATGTGGAACCAAGTTGTCTTGGGCTGCCCCCATAGCATTGCAATGTTGAAAGGGGTTATTATCTGCTGATATAAAAATCTCCTGCCCATTATAAGGGAATTTAACACACTGGAGGTAAGTTGAGGGTACCGCTTGCATTTCATGTATCCAAGGATGACCCAATAAAATATTATATGTGAGGTCTATGTCTAAGACTTGGCACAGAGTGTCCCTTTATATCAATCCTACCTAAATAGGTAATATTACTGTTCACTTGGATGATATTTCTTCATCATCATATGCTTTGATGGTGATATTTTTGTATGGATCAATAGACTGCTCAGAGAAGCCTAATGCACGGATAAGTTTTAAGGTACATATATTGAACCCAACTCCTCCATCTATTAATACTCTTTTAACTCGATGTTTATAGTGTTGGCATTTTGATGATTATGTTGTGATTGTCATTGATGGACACACTTGCTATGAGATCACTTTGTGAATGTATGAATTATGCTCAACCGGTAATTGTTCCAAACCGGTATCATGTTGTAGTCTTTAGACTATTGATGTTATGCAGAAAGTGTTTACCGATCTCAAGTGGTATAAAGACCCAAGCGACATAGAGAGATCAAGTGGTTTAAGGATCTCAAGCGAATTGGAGCAAAGGAGCCAGAAGCGGCAGTTATCTTTTTCCTAGTCTTCAATTTTTGTCAACCGAAAATCTGTTTGAACCAATATTACTCTGAGTTACCAACTGGTAACCGGAAAAGTTGTATAAACTAGTAATACTCTGTGATGAGTTACCAACCGGTATATTTTTGTAATGAGTTACCATCCACCGTCACTTTGACGGTGATTTTGTGCCATGTTACCAAATGTGTCTAGATACAATGAACCCAAGAACTTGCAATGTAATCCTATTGGACCGACATGAAATCATATTCCTTTTAAGGACATCATGTCTAGGGTTTTGCATGTATGTATGAGTGTAGCTGTTAGGTTTTGGTGGTTGTCGAAGCTCTTGTATGTGCGATCTTAATTGAGAAGATCAAGTCTGTGTACTGCAATAGAGTGTGGATTTATTGAAGACTTAAGTAATGCTGAAGAGCATTAGCTATGAGATACAATGGATCTAATCAAGCAGACTGTTCCATTTGCTAGATCATTCACTTGTTGATTACTCACATCTTTGACAAGTCAGAAACTCTTAACCAGGTAGGCCCAGAAAAGCCTTTGTAAATCGTCTAACAAGGTGGTTCACATCTGTGGATCTGAAATCCTCTCACAAGGTAGTCTTTAATCGGACTTATCTCCTAACAGAGATTGGGATTCCTAACAAGATTTGTTATGGTAAAGAACATTGTATGACCTTAACTGGTCTGACTATTTTGCAGATAGTTACTTGTGAGTTTCATCTCACCGTGGTTTTTCCCATTTGGGTTTCCACGTCAAAATCTCTTGTGCTATGATGATTGTGCTTCTATGGGTGAATGCCTTATTTTCTATTTGATTTGCATGTGTGTTAACAGGTTTGTTTGTTAAACTATTTTACCGGTTTATTGCTAGACTGTTTAAGTGTTTAAGTACAGTATTTTTTGGTATACTAATTCACCCCCCCCCCCTCTTAGTATTCATCAATTGGTATCAGAGCCAACCTTTCTATAAGTCTAACCACTTGGAAAGAGATATGCGGGAATACACTGTGAGGGAACTTACTCATCGGCTCACTCAGATTGAGCAAGCCTATGATGAACTTAAGGTCAAATATAAGGCCTCTCAGGCAAAAAGAAGAGAGCATGCTAAAAAACTGATGGAGCTAACTGAAAATAGTCCTTCTGATGAAGCAGACATGGAAGCCCTAATTCAAGATGTAGAAAAGTTGAATGAATCCAATACCAACCTAAGAAAGGAATTGGAAGGATTGACTATCCAAATATGTCCAGAGCTTGAGAACCGGAGGAAAACTGAAGATTTGGTAAAAGACAAAGATCATGAGATCTCCAAACTAAAGCAAGAGATCAGTGCACTTACCGCTCGTCTTCATGAAAGCAAAATGGAAAAAGAAGAAGTACAAGGTGAACTAAACATGGCTATCTCTGAGAATGCAACCTTGAAGGAATCTAATACTGCTATTTCCAAAGAACTCACCGAGTCAAAGGAAATACTTGCCAAATTTAATAAGAGCACTGTCAAGCTAGAGTAGAAGCTTGAATCAGCTAAACTGGTAAAGAATACCAATGGACTTGGTTTCTCTGATTATGAGGAAGGTGAGACCTCTGGAACAAAAGATGCAACATCAAAGAAACAACCGGCACCAAAAGATAAAGGTAAGCAAAAGTTCAAACCTGTTTGCTTTAATTGTCTCAAGGAAGGACACACTGCTAATGTATGTAGAAGTAAGGATTACAATAATTTTCCTTATTTTCTAAACGATAAGCCTAGACCCAATAGATTCAATGGTAATTGTTATCCATGCAACAAGTTTGGGCATAGAGCATTTGAATGCAGGTTTGTCATGCACAATACCGGAAGGTATCTTAAAAGGAGTCAAGGAATTTTTCTTGAACCCTCTGGGAACCAGAATCTAAATCAGTTTAATACCTATAATCATCAGTCAGATAGCAGTGGCTATCAAGTAGCAATCAGATGGAGAGAAAACTGTTGGATTTGTCATGGTCATGGTCACACTGTTGTAACCTGCAGAAGGAAGAATGGAAACATGAATAATGGACCTTGGAAAGCACCTGGAATGGTTTGCTATCATTGCAACAAACTGGGTCATATAGCAAGATTCTACAGAACAAGAAAGAGTATATCGGATGATATACCGGTCACTCTGGAAGGAAAGATTGATGTTGAAATTGTTCAAGCAGATATGAAGAAAACCTAGAAGAAGAAGCTAGAAGAAGTGATTCAAGTAGAACCGGTTTCTGCACCTAGTGTGGAAGTCGTTGAACCGGCAAACTAAGCATCAGAAAAGCTTAGGGGGAGAAAAAGGTGAAATATCTCGAGCCCCCAATTTACACCAATAAAAGACCTCAACCAGTATGTGATACCTGTTAGTTGGCAGAAGATCGGAAATGGTAAGAGGAAAATTAGGGTTTACGCCCTAATAGTGGAGCATTTACTGTGGTAAGTGAATAACTTGTTTAAAAGAATTTTTCAAAGTCATTTTTCACTTATTAGTTCACGTGTGAAGAAGTTTTTAAGCATAGAGCAAAGAAAAGCGATTTGGATTGTGATTCAAAGAATTTATTAAAATCCTGAAGAAGAATCAGAAGAAAACATCTATTGGTGAAGTGTAGAACACAAAGTGGTATTTCAGCAACCAAAGGAGTATGTAGCAAAGTTTAAATTGCGAGCCCTAAATTTTGACTTATGAAGGTATTTTCAAAATTCTCTGTTTATCATGGCTTCCGCATCACATGCTAGTTCTAGTGCACCTGTTGATTTTGTAGACTTCATTCTATGGAAGGCAAAATACAATGCCCTATCTCAAATACCTGCTGGTGTTATAGTGGAGGAAGGAATTTCCGATTATATTGACTATAAGATTGAAGATCTAGGATCTCTGATGATCCATTCTCAGTTGAGTTTGTTCTATGGGAAGGACAAAAAGATTAAACCAGAATTCAACATTCTGGAAAAGAAGAAACTTCACAATGTTTTCTATTTCCTTGAAGAATTTTCAAATGATCACATTTGCATTATTCTGAGTAGAGTACACAGTGATAAAATGTACTTAGAGTGGATGCATGATATTACACTAGAAGCAATTCATGCCATCACCAGTTTCTGCAACATCGGTGAAGTGCCAGCCCTAAGGAAGATTGGCAAGACAAAAATGACTAAGCTCACCGGTTCAGTGAGCGATTCATGGGGAATGACTGTCAATTCCATCAAGGATGATCTGGTTAAATATGTGTATATGGTGATAGGATACCAGACTTTCCATGCTAGCAGAATCAACTCTGTCTCTGATGCAACGGTAAATGCTACCTACAGGATGATCAAGGAAGATGCATCATTTGATCTATGCATTTGTATGCAAAGACAACGTCTGTTGAATCTTAAGTCGATCAAACAGGACAATGCCTTGAGATTTAAGTTCGGACAACTATTGGTTGGGTTGTTCTTTTAATTCCAAGGCTATTTTCTAGGAGTAGGTGATATTCAGTGGTCTGCTGACCAACCGGTGACAAAGCAAATCAAGGAAAGCCTACAAGCAGTAGGAACCGGTTATCTGAAAGTGCTAAACAAATACTTTGATGAGTTCAGATGCAAAGTGAACCAAAGAGTAAGAATATCTGGTGATATTGTCAAGAAGTATGAGGAGGACATCTTCTTCACCATCAAAGTTGATGAGTGCATAATGGAGGCGGTTGAGCCTAGACAGAAAGAAGTGGAACCGATGGGATATGAGGTAATGTATGACATGCTGGATGGGTATGCCTCTACCCTACTCACCTCGCCTCTTGATCCAAAGGAAAAGAGAACCAACACCGATTTAGAAAGGATCACATTGGTTGAAGAACCCTCAGTAAAGAAGGGAAAGGCAATACCTTCATCATCAACACCATTTACCACAGCAAGTCCCAAAGTGACCAAGCGGTCACTAGCAAAGAAGAAACCAAAAGCGGCACCCACCAAAGTCTTTGAGAGGAAGCGGAAGACAAAAAGAAATACACCAGACTCAGAGGACACTGTCTCTGAAGAACAACCTAAGAAGACTAGGAAAACGAGGAAAAAGACAAAGAATGAACTGGCAACATCGGCACCGGTAAATATTGATATTTCCTCGTACAAACCTTTGACACATTGTCAAAGAACAATTAAGAATATTAGAAGAAAAGTGCTTGGTGATTTGAAAGAGTGCTTTGATGATTTTAATGATGATGAAAAGGAAGAAGTTGAATAGGAAGTCATTAATTATTTATGTATTAATGACCAGTGGCATTCATAAATTAAGTCTGAGACACCTGATTCTTTATATAATTCTTTAGATAACAAATGGCACATTGACATAGAAAAATAACAAGAAATAAGAGAGGAAGTATTCGCTCAATACTTCACTGAAGTCCCTAAAACAAAATTGTATGAAGTGGTGGAGAGATATAAGGGTCTCTTCTTCATGAGAAGAAGAAGACTCATGTTGCTAGAAGGAAAAGTTTCAAAAGTGGTCAAAGATACCCACTCCCTTGCTCAATCAGCCTTAAGATTACATCAAGTGGCTAAAGCCAACGAAAAAGTTGAGCAAGAACTAGAAAGCAATCAACCAGATGAAGTATATGATAGTGAAGGAGAACCAGTCACTACTCATTTGGACCCAATTGATTTTGATGCCTTGAACGGTGAAAATGTTGCTCTGGATGCACCAACAAAAATAGAAGGAAAGGAGAAACAGGAAGAAGAAAAGACAAAACAGGCAGAATAGGAAAAGAAGAAAAAGGAAGAAGATAAGACAAAAGAGGAAGAAAAGAAAAAAGAAGAGGAGAATAAGAAACAAGAAGAAGAGAAGAAGGAAGCGGAAAATAAAGAAGAAGAGAAACGAAAGAAAGAGGATAAGAGAAAGGGAGAGGAGAAAAAGAAATAGGAAGAGGAGAAGAAAAAGGAAGATGAGAAGAGAAAGGAAGAAGAGCAGAAGAAGTAGGAAGAGGAGAAGAAGAAGAAGGATGAAGATGAAGAGAAGTGGAAAGAAGAAGAGAAGCAGAAAGAAGAGAAAAGAAAGACAAAGGAAGAGGAGAAAAAGGAGGAAGAGGAATAGAAAGGAGCTAAAGAAAAAGAGGATGCGGCATAGAGCACTCAGATGGAGACCCCAAAGGTAACCGGTAGTCAAGCCAAACTGGTTGACATTACCAGTCCCATTGACCTCCAGTCTGCAAATGAATCAGAGTTGCTACAGAGCATTAAGGTTGCCCAAGAATGTCTAGAAGTAATAAGGAGGAAAAAAGAGCAAGATGTGATCCAAGCTGCGGGGACACTCTTACTGGTTTGATACCTGGTACCAACCTCCCCAGTACCGATTCCTCTCTTGTACAATTGAAGCTCCTATGCATAGTTGTAGAAGACCAGGTGCAAAGCCTGGAAGAGGTTGCAGAAGCAAATGCCAAGAAGGAGCATCAAAAGGCTTTGGACACTTCCTTGGTGAAAAAGTTAACAGAGCTCCAGTCTGATCTACTGAAGGCACATAAGGACATTAGAGATGCAGTGGATGAGGGCAAATTATTGCTAAGTAAGATATGTAAACCTCATCTATTCTATGATGATGTGCTTGCTCAGAAAGCCAAACTGCAATCTGATATGCAGTCATTTATAAGCACCTTCAAGATTCCATATGATTCCTTCTCCACATATGGACAAACCGCTCACCGGTTTCAACTCCAATCTGCAAGAATAGAGGCAGAGATAAGCAACCGGACACGTAATTTGTAGGAACTTCAACTGGTCCTACTGGCAAGACTGCAAATTCTTCAGAAATGCTATCTAAATCTGGATGCCCTAACAATCACTCAAGAGATGGTACCTTGGATGCCATGGAAGAGCAGGTCTATCAGATGCAAACGAAGAATGAGGTTGCTACCTCATTGCTTGAATCATGGTCTTTATCCATGAAGACATTTATGCAGGACTTTAAATAAGTTTTTGACAAGTTTCACTCTTTATTGACATAAACTCTTTAAATCAATTTTTAATGCTAATGGAACAGGGGTTATTCAGCTGTACTTTGTCATTGTTGGCAAAGGGGGAGTACTAATTTTGTACTTAAAATTTTGATGGGGAGTAGTGTTTTGTATTTAAATTTTCATGCATGCTATGTATACTTTCATGTCTATCTCTGTAAGGAAGTAGTATACATTGTATTGTCTGAAAAAGGGATAGTGTATATGCTTAGGGGGAGTAATTTTGATTATGACATGATTTGGTTGTAAAACACTTAGATGTCAAAAATTTTCCTAAGTGTTGCCATCAATGCCAAAGGGGGAGATTGTTGGCATTTTGATGATTATGTTGTGATTGTCATTGATGGACACACACTTGCTATGAGATCACTTTGTGAATGTATGAATTATGCTCAACTGGTAATTGTTCCAAACCGCTATTATGTTGTAGTCTTTAGACTATTGTTGTTATGCAGAAAGTGTTTACTAATCTCAAGCGGTATAAAGACCCAAGTGGCATAGAGAGATCAAGCGGTTTAAGGATCTCAAGTGAAGTGGACAAAAAGAGCCAGAAGCGGCAGTTATATTTTTCCCAGTCTTCAATTTTTGTCAACCAAAAATCTGTTTGAACCGGTATTACTCTGAGTTACCAACCGGTAACTGGAAAAGTTGTATAAAATAGTAATACTCTGTGATGAGTTACCAACTGGTATATTATTGTGATGAGTTACTATCCACCGTCACTTTGACGGTGATTTTGTGTCGTGTTACCAAATGTGTCTAGATATAATAAACCTAGGAACTTGCAATGTAAACCTATTGGACCGACATGAAATCAGATTCCTTTTAAGGACATCATGTCTAGGGTTTTGCATGTATGTATGAGTGTAGCTGTTAGGTTTTGGTGGTCGTTGAAGCTCTTGTATGTGCGATCTTAACTGAGAAGATCAAGTTTGTGTACTGCAATAGAGTGTGGATTTACTGAAGACTAAAGTAATGCCAAAGAGAATTAGCTATGAGCTACAATGGATCTAATCAAGCAGACTGTGCCATTTGCTAGATCATTCACTTGTTGATTACTCACATCTTTGACAAGTCAGAAACTCTTAACCGGGTAGGCCTAGAAAAGCCTTTGTAAATCCTCTAACAAGGTGGTTCACATCTATGGATCTGAAATCCTCTCACAAGGTAGTCTTTAATCAGACTTATCTCCTAACAGAGATTGGTATTCCTAACAGGATTTGTTCTGGTAAAGAACATTGTATGACCTTAACTGGTCTGACCTTAACCGGTCTGGTTACTATTCTGCAGATAGTTACTTGTGAGTTTCATCTCACCGTGGTTTTTCCCATTTGGGTTTCCACATCAAAATCTCTTATGTTATGGTGATTGTGCTTCTATGGGTGAATGCCTTATTTGCTATTTGGTTTGCATGTGTGTTAATCGGTTTGTTTGTTAAATTGTTTTACTGGTTTACTGCTAGACTGTTTAAGTGTTTAAGTACAATATTTTTGGTATACTAATTCACCCCCCCTCTTAGTATTCATCATATAGACCAAGAATTCAATGTGAAGGGGAGTATTATGTGGATGGCTTAATGAGATATTATCATGCTCAGAAAAGGTGATATTACAAGTCCCTGTAATGTGAGCCACCATGGCTTGAAATTTGTCAATATCCAGATCTTGAGGTACATTTGTTTCCTATAGCGCTTGTTCCAAGATGTCTTTATGTTTTGGTGAAAGTTTTAATAACTCAAGTATGGATATTTGAGCAGGAGTTTTGCGCAGTTGACTTACCAAATCATATTGAGTCTTGGGGATAGTTGATGCTACTGATGTATGCCCTTTCAAGACATATTTTTGAGCTCTGGTGGTTACATTGATCGATTGATGTTCACGTTTATCCTTGATTTTAATGACATTTACTTGATTGTCATCTATTGATATATGATTGATGGTGCTATTAGATATGTGATTGATGCAAGCTCCTCATGTATCATTTGATGATGAAGCTCCATCCTTGTTGTAATTTGGAAGAGGATTTTTAAAGGTGCCATGATCACCATTTGTCTTGAGACCATAGATCGTTAAATCACCTCTATCAATCATGTCTTGAACAATGTTTGCAAGCCTCATGCAATCATTTGTTTGATGTCCTTTGTTTCGATGAAAATCAAAGAAGTGTTCGTCATTCCACCAAGGTGGTTTGACATGGGGTTCAAAGTTGTTTATAGCTGGTAATGTGATAATCTTTTTTGCCAGGAGTTCTCTGAATGTTGATTCTAATGATTGCCCCAATGGTGTGTAAATGTGTTTATTTGGAAAGTTGTTGGTGTTACCCCTTGAATATATATTAGGTCCTTAATTTGTGTTGTTGTTTTGGGTATTGTTGGTATTGTTTGCATTTGAAGGTTCTAGATTGGTATTCAGTGCATAAGTGTTAGTGCCTTGGTTAGCACCCTTTTGATTCTTGGTAGCTTGAGGATTACCTGATAACGCTAATACTGGTTGTTTGAAGTTTACATCATTAGCATCGTTTCCTCCTTCATTTTCAATATTTTTGTTTCTTGTCCATAACCTGGATTTGTCTAAGTTGTTGTTGTTGTTATGGCTATTGAAATGAGAGTTGGATGAATTAGTTCATTCTTTAAAGAACTTCAATGTTCCTTTCTTGATACATGCTTCCTCCACTTGGATCCATTTTCGATAAATTTGGCAAAAGATGGTATGCATTGGAGCTTGAGTATGCAACTCATCTCACTATTCAAATTGTCAATGAAAATTTCCATCTTTTCCTTTTCAGGAACATCTCGAGGATATCTTGAAACTATCCATCTCCAACATTGAAGAAACACCATGAATGTTTCATTATTTTTCTGTTTGGTATTGCAGACATCTAGCATGGTGATTGCATGTTGAATATTGTAGGAGTATTGAGTGAGAAATTTGTTGACTAACTCATCAAAGGATCTGACAGGAGTTGTGAGTTTGGATAACCACTCCTTTGTTTTCCCTCCCAAGCCTCTTGGGAATAGCCTCATCAAATAGGTGTCATCATGGGCAAATTCAAGGCTCATGGTACAAAAATCTTGAACTTGATTGCGAGGATCACTCTTACCATCATATTTATCAAATTTGGGAATATCTGAATTCAAGGGAAAAGGTATCATGTTTAACCTTCTGTCAAAAGGGTAAGGACAAATTTCATTTAAGGAATACCGTACTATTGTCCCCTGCTGCATGTCCTGCATTTTTCTTTGTAGCATTTGCATTTTTTGTGTGAGAGCAACCAAGGACGCATTTGTTTGTCGGGGGAAGAGTTCTTCCCTTTCGTCATCCCTAGTTTGGGTATGTGTGTGTTTTGGTATGTTTGGCTCAGGTATGTTTTGTTCAAGGTCACATGCTTCCTCTTCTCTTTGTTGTTCTTGATAAGTATAATTTTGAGACCTTGTTCTAAAGATGTCAGTATCAAAGTCTTCAAGGATCCTAACTCCTTTGCTTGTTAGCATGAGCAAGTATTTTTCTTTGTCGGCCTCTATGAGTTTTTCCACAAGTTTTTGAAATGAAGCGCTTTCTTGACACTCTTGGAGGAGCTCCTCAGAAATCTTTGTGTCTTCTAGATTTGGATACTCAAAAGGATTTGATAATCATCGACCCATACTAAACTTTGGTTGTGGTTCGTTTTGCTTGTTTCGTTGAGAGCGAGTGACAACGGGCATCTAGTAGAAACTTTCTATGACAAAGGGGATGAATTCCTCTTCTGCGTGTTGTTCGCGAGTCGGTGGTTCAAATCAAGGTATGTTATAAGTGATGCAAACTTCTAAGAAGAAAGCTAGATTGACCTTTCCTCCATGATTTAAGCGTTAGTTGAATGTTGATTTTTGGTCAAAAGCTCTACTTCTCAATGACTCTTCGTCAAATTCATTTAAATTGTCTTGAAGATATAAGCACATATGACAGAGAAATGTACGATGAGATTTGAAGAGTTGGCGATTGATGTAAAGAAATTTATTCCATTTAGCAAGTTTCTGGGAACTAGGTTTTCATTTCTTCAACTTAGTGTTGTGATGAAGACTTTTTCTTCTCAAAATATGAGGAGTGGTCATACATAGGTGATCAATAGTTTCCTTTGATTTGTTTGGATTATGATACTTTGTTTGAAAACTTAAGCTTACTTTTATCAAATGAAGGTTTAGATGCCCCTGCATGACAAAGTGCGTCAAATGATATGGAATAAGAGCCTTCCCGATATGGAAACTCGATTTGACAACTTAGGTTTAAACTAAGTATGTTTTGATGATGAAATTTTTTTAATTGGCAGACCTTTTGATTAGTGTGATAATGTTACCCGATTTTGATAGGAAAAAATGTTATCCTTAGCTAGTTTCAGATTTTGAAAACTTTTGTTCTAAGAATGACTTGTTTGATTGTTTGGAATAGTTCTGATATTTTGACTCGAGTTTTGCCTGATGAAGTCGACTGAAGATCCAAAAGGGTGTTTGAAACTAATGTTTAAAATTTTCCAAGAAGGTTCAGTTTTGTTCTCTGTTTTCATGATTTTATCTATGCACTAAGACAGAGGCTAGATGCGCTAAAGTTTGACTCCGACGTGCTATTTAAAACCACTAATGTGCTAAATTGCTTGTGTCATGCACTAAGCCAATGTTTTTACTTATATTTTTTTTTTTATGAATGGTTATGCACTAATCTGTCTTGAGTATGCACCAAAGTTTAGACTCAAAGCGCTACAGTTTGCACCCAATGCGTTAGGCTAATGTTTCAACGTGCTAATATGTCCTTAAGAAGCGCCAATGTTTAGTTGTCAAATGTTCAGATTGTTATGCATTGTTTCTAAGAATGAATGCGCTAAGTTTCAGCTTCTATGTGCTAAAGCTTGTTCCAAATGCGCTAGGATGTTGTTCCTACGCACTAAACTACCCTATTTTGTTTTGCTTGTGGGTTTTTTTGGAAATTTTAACACTTTATTAACTTTGATAGATGATTTTCTGAAGTATAAAATGCAAACATAGCATGAAAAAGACAACCATTTTTTCTTATTCTAAACAAAGAGTGTATGTTCTACGAGGATGTGTTCAAATCCCTAATATTTTCACAGGTTTGGATACAAATAATACAATTTAGGCAGACTCTTTATTCAAGGGTCATCAACAATATCATAGCCCACTAGTCTCGATACTCCGTCAGCTCAAACAACCATGTCACCCCCTAGGGGGCGCTCATTTTTTTGCCTTTTGCCAAAAATTAACCCAAAGTGAATTGCTTCACAATTGAGTAGCTATCTTGGGAGATATATAGTGAGTAACCTTGGGGGCGGATTCTTCCCCACCCTTGAACTATGATATTGAAGATGTCTGGATACTGACTCAGCTCAAGGTTTCTATTTCTAAGGTTCATAATCAAGCTTCATGTTCGGCTGTCAGTGATAAAATCCCTAAGGAGGCTTCCCAACCTTTAGAACAAAGGCTTTACATATCATAAAGATACTAGGGGAAGGCTAATCATTGTGTGAAACCGTTGAAAGGGTCTTTCGTCACCCTCCACTTTTGATTATAGTGGGTTGGAACACTTGACGATAAAGCCATTTCCCACTTAGGTCGTTCCCCTCTCACCGACTATTTAAATGGCGCTCTAAGAGAAAATCGGGAGGGAAGGCCTGCTAAAGGTTGTAAATGCTTGAAATACTGGAAACATAAGAGTGGTTTGGATTTTTGGTCACCCAGTTAAGGGGAGAGCATATACCTTCCACTTTCAAGACAAAGCACAAAATGATTCATTTTAATCCCACAATTTAGTTATTTGTTAATTCTAGTGGGAGATGTTTCTCCAAAAAGGCATGGTGTTCTTTTTAACTCCCAAATCAATGATTTTTTAAGCTAAGTAATGAAATCTGGGTCAACAAAGCAAATTTTCGAGATGGTCAACAAAATGAATTCGATAGGGGGAAAATTTCCGTCTTTTTCTTTATCTAGAACTTGAAAATGGGGTTCTTTAACTTTATGCAATAAATGAAATGGATCATTTTAAGCATCAAAGGATGGTGAGGTTCATTTTTAAACTTTGCACAAATAAAAGTTGTTTTGTTCTTTTTAAAACCCAAAAATGAAGTGTTTTCTCTTCCTATGTAAGTGAAGTAAGGTTTTGTTTGTTGTTGTTTTTAAGTACTCCAAAAAGAGAATGAGTTCAATTTTACTAATGAGGAAATGAAGAAAACTTTTAAATAACTAACTTAACCAAGTTAGAAATAGAAAAATTTAATTAGAAACCTAACTTAGTAAAAGGAAAATCCCCCGACCCTGTAAATAAAAACCAGTTAGAAAATAATTTTTTTGAAGGTGGACTTCTACAAGTCTAATTTTTCTATCTCTATTACAATTCTATTTTTCTTTTTGTATCTGTAAAGCGCTAATCTACTGACCAAATGCACTACAGGATGGAACTGATGCGCTAGCAAAGAGTCTAGATGTGCTATGTTGTTGTCTAAATGCACTACATTGGTGTTTTAAAGTGTCGAGACCTACAGGAAATAACATAAATGATGTGCGCTAAAGTTAAGTCTGGATGCGCTACAAAATGGTATCAACGTGCTAAACAGTCAGCCAGATGGGCCAAAGTAAAGACCAGATTCACTACAGAATGGTATCCACATGCTGATTCAAGTTTTCCACGTACCTCCAAAGTTGGTCTTGCATCAAAAATGATTTGATAAATGGGTTTGAGCTCCATGGTGGGCACCAGAAATGTATGCAGGAAAAGTGGCTCGATGAAATGAATATTATGAATTCAGGACTAGTCCACACACCAATGGGACTCTTGGTGCAAGTTAGAGAGATGTATAGAATAGCTCAACTTCCCAAGGGATGTTCCATTGTTCTCTCTCTCACAAGACCCCTTAAGCCAATGCCTTTGCTCTCAGATCACTGAGAAAAATGACTTAGGGATGACAATCATGAGAATGAGGGATGTTTGATCAATCTAACATGAATGCAATTATAATGTGCATGATATTAACGAAAGACAAACTAAACTAGCATGCATATGATGATAAGATGAAAGGATTAGTAACAAAACTATCTTAGCATGCTATACTAGTTTGAGATGATTATTATGTGATAACACAAATGCCTATTTTAAGATGCTATGAAGATTATCAAAGAGAGGCTAAATGCTCAAGATTAAAATGATTTGGATTAGATGCTTAGTAAAATGTCTATAAGTTTGATGCTAAAGAATTGGATGATAAATGGAGGAAAGAGAGCTTTATTTATAGGAAAAATAGGGCAATGAAGGGTCAAGATTGGATGATCTTATCAAGGGTCAGGATTGAAAGTTATCAATCCATGCTTACAATTATCATCAATGAAATGGTGACAATTGTCAACATAAGACTGCTTGAGAGGAGATGCAAGAAGCATTAAATGTTTGAGAAGACCTCATGGTTACCTTAGGAGGTAAGGGTTAAGGTTAGATTAATATTATCCATTGGATAAAGCTTTTACCCAAAGGATAAACTCTTGTGCAAGGGTTAAAGGAATAACCATGGTCAAATCAATGAATGCTTGATGAGACCCTAGGGTTAGATGATGGTTGAGTTAGGCAAAAAGTCTCCAACAATGTAAAAAGGTTGAGTTAACCATTAATGGTTATGTAAGAGACTTAAATGGTTAAGTTGTTGAGGATATAAAGCCTTTAATGGTTATTGAAGACTTTAAGGGTTTGAGAAGTGACTTCCCTTTTCTTAGGGATGTGACAATATTTACGAAATGGGTTAGGCTAATTTAGAAGGGATTAGAAGAATTTAGAAGAGGTTTAGAGAGGCAAGTGAGAGATGTAGGAGAATGCAAGTGGATGGAGTGTAATTTTAATTAAAATAAATTGCTTTATTTCAATAAAATAGATGCAAGTGGAGGATTTAAATAAATTAGATTTATTTATTTGAAGTGAACAATTTAATTAAAAGGAGTAGAAGGGGGATTTAATTAAATAAAGTGATTTATTCAATTAAATGATATGAAAGGCCTAGGTGAATTTAATTAAATAAATTGAATAGCTTATTTAATCAAATAGATGAATGTGGATGATTTAATTAAATTAGATTTAATTTAAATAGAGGAATGAGAATAAAATGAACATTAAATATTCATTTATGAAAGTGGTCATTTTTATACGTCTACACACTTAAAGAGAAATAATATTTGTCATAAAACTAATTTGAAGAGAAAGAAACCTAACCAAGAGAAGATCTTGAAGAAAAGGAAATTTATCTACATAAATTGCGAAATCTTTCTAAAGCATTGTACTTTCTTGCACTGTTTTCGTAACTATTCACATGGTAAAGGAACTGAGCTTGACGAAGAGTCCTTGAAAATACATGCCTTTGCACAAAGGTCAACATATTCACAACACCTAAATTTTGGTGGCAAAATCAACTTAGCTTATCTACCTGAGGAGAAAATGAAAATTACCTATTAAATCACACCCATTTGGACAAGATCCCAGGGCTTGAAACATAAGGAGATATAAACAAAACCAAACATGTCATATGAGGAAAACCTTTGGAGTAGGTATCAAGAGATGAACGTAGAAGATATAAGTGATGAACAAATTCAAGAAGCTCAACAAGACCCCAAGTTCCAAAAAATTGTGGAAAGGCTTTTAGAAAATGATAGAGACAAGTATCTATTAATGCTAAATAGTCATGGAGCCAGAGTAGTCATTCATTTTGACCAAGATCAACCTAGGACAACGCATAATAGAGAAGAAACAAAATCAAACAAAAACAGCCCTTTAAACACATTAACTCAAAAAATTCAAAATCGTCAACAACAAATGCAGGATATGCACAGAGGAACAACATGGAGGTATAAAATGGAAGACATTTTTCCCTATCCATTTGATAGGAACATAATCATGCCTCCTTTTCCACCAAATAGTGACATTCCAAAGTACGACAAATACAATGGCAAAATTGACCCACAAGATCATGTGAGGGAAACTTTGCATTGTGAGCCTAGAATTTGCACACAATGAGACTTGATGAGGTTATTTTCATGAAGTTTAGGAGGACCAAGCATGGAATGGTTCTAAAAAATCCCACCAGAAATTGGGACATTCAATGAGTTGGTAGACAAATTTGTATCTTAATTCTCGTATAATATCCAACATGAAGTCACCATGCTCGATTTATGCAATACAAGACAAAAGAGTGGTGAACCTTTTCTCACCCATTTACAAAGTTGGTGAAGATTGTTTTAAAGATATTCTCAAGAGATACCAAAAATAGAAAAGATGGGCATCTTCATTAATACCTTAACTGAGAAAATGTGTTATCAAACTCCAATTACAATGTCCACCATCTTTTTTCAAAGATGATTGAAAACGGTCTCGAAATCGAGGAGGCTCTTATCAAAAAAGGGAGTATTAAAACTTCACAAAGAATGAGTTGGTCCTTCCAACAACTATAACAATCCTAATACCAATGCTGACAAATCTAAATCCTGGACGAGAAACAAGAACATAGTCAATGATGGTGTAGTCTGTTAGGATTCCCACAGATACTAAGAGGGGGGGTGAATCAGTATCTAACCGGTTTGATGATTTTCTTAACTTAAAACATGTAGAACATATTAATATTATATACCGGTAAACAAAAAGTAATGCAATAAACAGAGATAACAACAACCACATGAAAAACACACCATAACAGAATATTTTAACGAGGAAACTAGGTGTGGGAAAAACCTCGGTGGGATTTGTGACCCACAATATTCACTTACTGGGCAATAAGAGAATATTACTGCTACAAGAGGGGCCTGCACATGCAGGAAGGCCAAGTGCCTAGAGCTCACTGCTCAATTACAAAATGGGAAATCTCACTGACTTACAAAATGGATTATATTAATCCAATGTCTTGTACTGCTTCAAAATAGCATCTACTATGCTAGATCTAGTACCGGTTTATAGCTCTGCTTCTTACATAAACCCTTAACCTATAATTCGCATAATAGGTCTACCTTATTTTGCCTAATTACATCTTTTTTCTTCCTCTATATATTTTCAATGTTCTACAATGAACTCTTATATATATGAGTCATTTTACAATTTGCCAAGTCAGCTTACAATGATTTTACAATAATTAACAAAATAATTTACAAACAAAATTCTTGTCGGCCTCTATGCCGATATGCTTCCTTTCATTGCCGGTGTTGGTGGTCTATGTGCTAGTGTAGAGTCTGATCTTGCTAGTGCCGATGGATTACCTTGCTGGTGTCATAGGATTGTAAGGTTTCCATCAATGACAAAACCTTCAATCACCTGCAATGTCTCATTGGAGTGTGCATTTGCCAACAATCTCCCCCTTTGGCATTGATGACAACACTCAAGAGAAAAATCCAAAAACTGTCATCCAAAAAGAATCTACCGGTATTGTCTTTACCAAAAATGTGTACCAAAAGAATGTCTACTCCCCCTGAGTTGATGAGTAATTTTATTGATTATTTTTCTCATTCCACTACTCCCCCTTTGGCATCAATGACAAAGGTTGTCAAAGTGTCAATGAGTGTGGTTTCCTGCTTCATCCTTGTAACTGGTTGGTTACAATCTGAAAAAGATCTGTCAAAACTAGATTCAGGCTCTCAAGGAACTTTTTGCTATCTTTTATTGTGGCCTTTGTCCTTTGAGCTGTACCGATGAGTTGTTGCATTTGCTCTGTCAGTGTTTTCTATCCTTGAATCAAAGCATCAGATATTTCTTTCCTTAAGGAGGTGAGAAAGTCCAATTTTGGACTCAGTCTCCTTTTAAGATCTTTGGCCTTTCCTTTTATTCTATATTTTTCTCTTTCCAACTTTAATAGTTCTTCCTCAAAACCTGTTATCTTCTGCTCAAAAACTGATAATGAATCTGATGAATTAATGAAATTGTCAGCTAGTTGATTTATTTCTTCCTGTATCTTGCTAATCTTCCTGTCTATATCAGCTATCAAAAAGTTAGTTTTACATGTATCCCTGTACAAAGTTTTGAATTCCTTCAATGTGCTACATAGTTCTGGTAGAAGTGTGTCAAATTGCCTTGTACACTTCTTTATTTCTTCCTTAAAAAATTTGTGTTTTTCCTTCTCTAATCTCTCCTTGAATGCTTCCTCTTTTATTTATTCAATTGTCACAGTGTTTTCAGTAATGTACTTAGACAAAGTGTCAAGTTGACTCAAAGAATCTTTATTATCTATATTACATTTAGGTGCTATCATTTTCAAAATTGGAATGGTATCATCTATTGCCTTGTAAGCCCGTGAGCTACAATCTGTTATCTTCTTTATGGAATCCAAAAGAACTTCTATTACATTAATTGGTTTAAATTTTGTACTTGAAGAGCCAACACTCTGTATTTCACCGGTGGGAGCAATTTCCTTGCTTGTGGTGACCTCTGGTAGGTCAGTTTGTGTTTCCATTTCTTTAAGAAAAGGTTTGGATTGCTCAGCTATTGCCGATGGCACTGACTCTATGTGAACCTGCTGCTGAGATGGAGTCTGTTGCTCTGCTTGTTGCTCTGTGTTATCATTTGTCAGTTTACCTTCTATACCATTAGTTACTGGTTGCTCATTAGCCATATCTGTCTTCCCAGTTGTATCCTTATCTACCACAATATTAACTTTCTAAGTATCAATATCAACTATGTATAGTACCTTAGAGTTAGGATTTGTGTCCTCTTGTGGTATGTCCATGCTCTCACTATCCAATTGATTATCAGTAGTCACTACCGGTGGAGTATCCAGAGGCGGTGGAGATAGATTATCTGTTATTTTTATGCTAGGTGGTCCACCAACCTTGCCTTTTCCCTTATCCTTATCTTTCTGGTAAACTTTGATAGGTTTAGGATTTCTATATTCTTCTTGCTTTTCTTTCTCAACAAGGAATATGTCCCATGCATTGGCAGTTTCCTCTGCAACCTCATTTACTCTACCAACCATAAGTGCTATATGTCGATGTGCAGTTGAGAATACTGACCGGTTAGCCTCAGAGATCATATCATCTATCTCCTTTAGTGAGTTGATTGGGTATATAGCAAGTAGTTTTTCAACTTTTATTTTCTTGTCAAGCTCTACAACAGCTTGCCTTCTAGCTTCAAGCCTTTTAAATAGTTATGTTGGTAATTCATATACAACTTGCATTAGAAATTTCTTGTAAATGTCCAAGTGTAGGATTACACTGTTTTCAACTTTTTCTTTGTCATCAGTTGATAATGAATCATATAATTTATTGATGTTTTTCAGTTGTCCATCCTCTGTTATTTCATCTAGTAGTTTGTCAATTGGAGCAATGTTTTGTTGAGTCTTCTTCTTGGGTGTTAACTTCTTTTTCTTTGGAGTTATCTTCTTAGTCGGGGGCCTTACTACCTAGTGTTTCTATCTGGTTCTTCTAGGAGAAGGTGTAGATACCGGTGAAGGTTCTCTTTTCCTCACAACTCTTTTAAATGTAGCTGGCATATCACTTTCTGAAGAAGTTTCTACCGGTGAAAGGTGAGTTTCTGGCTGTAGTGTTTCTAACTCATCTTCAGTGATACCAGTTTGTTTAAGTACATCTTCTTTGATAGCTTTAGCCTATCTAGATCCTCTTCTAATTGTTGCTTCTACCTTCTTTACCCTTTTCTTAGATTGAATTTGATTCTCAATAGTCTCAGCACTGCCAAATACCTCTTCTTCAGGTTCCTTGGGTGCTTCCAAGAGGGCTTTTGCATATGTTTCAATTATGTGGTCATCAGTTTCATAACCCATTTTAGTAACCCAAATGGTTCTTGGGATAACTGCCTCCATCCAAATCTCATCCTTTTTAATAACAAAGCATATTTCATCCTTATACTTATTTACAATTGCTTGTGATAGTCTGACTCTAATATTCATCTAGGCCTTCAATGCCTAAAAGTACTCATTTATATTCTTTTCTCTATTGTCTCCCATGTTATTCAGTAAATCAAATAGTTGTTTGCCTATCGGTATATGAAAACCAAGATTCTTGTTACTGATATCAGGCACTTGTTTTGTTATGTGCAGCATTAAACAAACAAGTAGGTTTCCAAATCTAAATGTACCCTTTTTGTCTTTCTTAATCTTTCCAAGATTGTCTATAACCTCATCTTTCAACCATTCACACACATCTATTTTTGCATTATCCTTGATCATATCATAGGCACTTTTTATGCATAGGCTAGAGACTTAATTTAACCTATTTGCATGTGTGGTTTTGTAGCCTAAAATCATGCTAATGAATCTGACATTGATGTCGGTTACATCATTCACTCTTAAAGATCTCTTATCAGATGTTGCACCTGTTAGGTTCATCACCAGGTCATTTGAGACCTTCTTTGTCTTATCAGGTCTGTTACCGGTGGAAGGTAACCCTATCAAAACCTTGACTACCTCTTTAGTGATTTTCTGAACTAAGTCTAACTAGAAGAATGCACCATGTACCCTACTTAAAACTATCCTTATAACTTCCTTAGGGAAATCCAGAATACTGAGAATTTCAGTGAATCCTAGGGTTTCAACTATTTTGTGTTCAGGTTTCACATTACCGGAATCGTCACAAATTATAGTCTTATACATGCTCTTGATTTCCTCATCACCTAATTCTTCTATGTGACAATGAATGTACATCCTAGGGTCTTCTGCAAAGACTACTCCTTTGGGAATTTGAGAAAATGCACCAACATTATCATCCTTATTAGCAATTTCGAGAACTAACTGAAATACGGGTCTAGGGCACTTAATCACTTTGACTACAGTAGGGTTTGCTATGAATTCAGGAATAGATGAAGAAGCCATGATTATAAATACCTTTATCCGCCTTAGGAAAGATTGCTTGCTGAATTGCTTTGCTTCTTTGCTCGAAATGCCTTTGCTCAGGAGTTTTCATGCTCTTCGAATGTTTGAGTGCTTAGTGAAGTAAAAATGGAGCCAAAACATTGATTTATAATGTTAATTTTGCCAACCACCATATTTAATGCTTGCCGGTTAAGTAATCACTTAACTTATCTGCCAGTATAGAAGTAATTTCAACTTCTTACCATCAACTAAGGGATTTATAACATGTTTCACATTTGATTGCCAAACCCTCAAGGAATTTTCTTCAGTTAGATGAAGAGTTTCCTGCCAGTGGAGTGTTACTTTGTTCTGTTAGTGGAGTAGTATTCCTATCAACATTCAATTCTGATTTCCTGATCTATTGTTTTGAGAATTCCTGCTTAACTTCTTCAACTTTTTCTTTACCTTTCAAACTAGGACCTTTGTTATTTACCGGTGAGGACTTGCTTCACAAAATTTAGCAATATGTCCAATTTTGTTACAGGCATAACAAGTCACATTATTTTTTTGAATAGCTTTTCCATATCCTATGCCAGTTTGTGTTATGCATTGATTAGATAAGTGTCCAAATCTTCCACAAACATAACATCTTACATTCATTCTGCAATTTTGAGAATTATGACCAACTTTGTTGCATTTTGAACATTGACCGGTGGGTGTATTGGTATTCTGATAATTTCTAGATCTACATTGATTTTCTCTATGACCATACTTGTTACAGTTAAAGCATTTGCCATTAAATTTATAAGGAGTAGGTTGTCTTACCGGTTTGCCATGACCTTGTGTGTTTGTAGTATCGGAGATTTCTCCAGCTTCAAAGCCAAGTCCACAAGTGTCACCATTAGGTTTTTGATTCTTCAACAAATCACCAAGTTCTTCTGATCTTTTCTTGAATTTCTCTTTGTGCTGATTTGTAGTATCCAGTTCTCTTTCTAAGATTTCTTTCTATCTCATAAGTTCATTTGAGTCATTCTGTGCATGCATTAGATCTGTCTTCAACAAATAATTTTCATAGCTAAGACTTGTGTTCTCATTTGCAGCATCACTTAGTCTTCTAGTCAAATCTTCTTCATTCTTCTTTCTATCTTCAATTTCCTTACAAAATCTCATAGTCATATCCTGCATCTCATTCTTTATTGTCATGTTCTCTTGTTTCAACTTGCTTATTAGATCACTAAGAGTTTCCTTTCATCATTTTCATTTTGCATTTTTCACTAAGTTTTCTTCTCCTGTTTCTTGCAATGGTAAGATTTTCTTCAAGTGCTTGAATAATATCCTGTGCAACCTTTAGATCATCTTCAAGTTTGATATTTTTCAACTTGTCTGCATCATAGTCTGAGAGAGCTGCTTCTAATTGCTTCATCAAGTTTTCCATCTCTACCAGTGTCAAGATCTTCCTCAAGCTGTTAGGCTTCTGAAAATAGAGGACCAAGCTCTGATACCAATTGTTAGGATTCCCACAGATACTGAGAGGGGGGGTGAATCAGTATCTAACTGGTTTGATGATTTTCTTAACTTAAAAATGTAGAACATATTAATACTGTATACCGGTAAACAAAAAGTAATGCAATAAATAGAGATAACAACAACCACATGAAAAGCACACCATAACACAATAGTTTAACGAGGAAACCTGGTGTGGGAAAAACCTCAGTGGGATTTGTGACCCACAATATTCACTTACTGGCCAATAAGAGAATATTAATGCTACAAGAGGGGCCTGCACATGCAGGAAGGCCAAGTGCCTAGAGCTCACTGCTCAATTACAAAATGGGAAATCTCACTGACTTACAAAATGGAGTATAGTAATCCAATGTCTTGTACTCCTTCAAAATAGCATCTACTATGCCAGATCCAATACCAGTTTATAGCTCTACTTCTTACATAAACCCTTAACCTATGATTCGCATAATAGGTCTGCCTTATTTTGCCTAATTACATCCTTTTTCTTCCTCTATATATTTTCAATGTTCTACAATGAACTCTTATATATATGAGTCATTTTACAACTTGCCAAGTTGGCTTACAATGATTTTACAATAATTAACAAAATAACTTACAAACAAAATTCTTGTTGGCCTCTATGTCGGTATGCTTCCTTTCACTGCCAGTGTCGATGGTCTGTGTGCTGGTGTAGAGTCTGATCTTGCTAGTGTCGGTGGATTTCCTTGCCAGTGTCATAGGATTGTAAGGTTGCCATCAATGACAAAACCTTCAATCACCTGCAATGTCTCATTGGAGTGTGCATTTGCCAACATAGTCAACATTCATAACGTAAAACCAAAACAAACAGTACTGAACTTATCAAGAACTGCAATGGTCAACAATCCAAACAACAACAAACCAAAACCATCCCCCACACCATATTGAAGGAAATTTACACCTTTGGGCCAATCACTTGAGTTAGAATTTTGAGAACTTTTGGCAGGCAAACTAACAACATTACCAGATACCAAAGACTATGAACCACAAGTAAAACCACCATGGTGGAATGATGCACATTGTTGTGAATACATTCAAAGAAAAGGGGATAGAATGAATGATTGTCAACAATTAAAGAATTTGGTCCAAGATTTACTAGACAAAGGTGATATAATAGTGGATTGACATAAAACCAATGATGATCATGAAGAATTCAAGAATCCACTTTCTAATTATGACAAATGTGCATCATCATCCTCAAACAACAAGGGGGCCTGTATAAATCATGTATACAATAACTTCATCAATCACATCTCAACATATGACAATCAGATCAATTTCATTAAGATCAAAGAAAACCAAGAGAAAGTCCTAGTAAATGTGACTTCACGGGCACAATCCAAGTATGTTTTGAAAGGAAACACTTCCAATGTGTCCACTCCCCCAAAAGAGAAATATAGCCTAGTAGATCAATTGAACAAAACATTGGGTCACATATCAATATTAGAGCTTCTCAAGATCTCACCAACACACAAGAATATTATGGAGAAAGCCCTTGTTGACACTATGGTTCCAAATAACCTAGATATTGATTGATTCCAAGCCATGGCGGGGCATTTAACTATGCCTCATAATTTGTCATTTTCTGAACATGATAACGTCTCTTTAAGTCATCTGCATAATACTCCTCCATATTGAGGTCTTGTTCTATAAACATCGAGTGAAAAGGGTACTAATACATGGAGAAGCTAGTCTAAATATTTGTACTCTAAAACTTATCCGGGCTTTGGGATTCTCAGAAACAAACATTGATCCTAAGAAAAAGATAATAATAAAAGTATATGATGATAAAGAAAGATCATCAAAAGGGCTCATGGTATTACCTATTCAAGTAAGACTAGTTTAGAGGGATACTCTATATTAAGTATTCGACATAGACCTATCTTAAAACATACTCTTGGTTCGTCCTTGGATCCATGAAATGCAGGTAGTACAATCTACATGCCACCAATGCCTATTTTCCCATATGATGGACTAGAAATTTCCATCTCAGTAGACACTAATCCTTTTCAATATTGCAGTAATATCAAAGCAACTCAGAATGTTCTTGTACCACACAATAAGGAAGATCTTGCTTCCACATCATCAAATAGTGAAGACCAACTCAAATCTCTATCCATAGATTTTGAGAAAAATATGAAGTTAAAGTACAAAGGCATGGGAGAATACTCTTTTGAACCATCCTTATGTCTCTCAAAATTTCCAATTTCACCAAGGTATCATGGAAAACCATCAACATCCAAGAAAAAATCTTCACAACCCATAAAACTCTTTGATGGTATGCTTATTCAAGTAGGAACACTAGTAGATGAAACAAAAGACAAGTATATCTTGATCTGGTTTATACAAGGATGACGAGGACACATGAGCAAAAATGTTAAGTGTCATAGTCCCAATAGAGAAATATGGCAATGGATTCAAAATCATGCAAAGGATAGGATACACCAAAAAATTTCCTATTGGCAAAAGAAAAGAGGGTATTCTAGAACCCGTACATCTTCATACTCAAAGTGCTAAAGATAAATTAGGAATAGGCTTTGGTCAGTATATTCCAATCTACAAGCAACAAACTAATCAACACCAACATCAACAATAAAATTCTAGATGGAAACAAAATCGACAACAAGAATTCACACGATGATAACAACAAAAACAAGAAGAAAAGAAAGCAATCCAAAAAGGGCAAGACAAGGAATGTACACAACAACAAAAATAATTTTCCATTAGACAAGCAGAAGCAACTCAAAATTTCTATGAGCAATTTCATAAACTACGGGACATGTCTGACACAGACTCAAATGAATGGGAATGGGATACTTGTTTTGATGTAACCAAAGACATTGATATAGGTGTAGTTCATACATATAAACCCATACTCTGTGAAGGAGAAGGCTTAGGGTCTCGATCATTTGAATTTGGACCACAACATATCTATGATGCTAGTGAGAATGAGCAGATGCTATACGAGATGAAAAATCCTAAGGAGAGTACCATCATAGGCCTTGATCTCATTAATAACTTTGACAATGTCTCTATCATGAACCTTACAACATTAGACCTTAATCCACCTAACGATTTTTCATGCCTCGTATATCCTAAACTCATAGACTGGGAACAACCTAAACAACTCAATATACCTATCTTCCCAGATGATGACACTATTCTCCATTACCTCTGTATAGTGAATCCTAAAACATGCTCCACCATCAAAACTCATAACGATATCTTCAACCAGGGGAGTGCCAAGTCTTTCCCTCACAAAAAAATAAAACACAAAAAGGATCTAATGGTGAAAACCATCTAATGGCAATATTAGATCATAAAAAAAGTAAAAAGAAAGGACATATCCAATGATGAAAACCTCTTTGAGGCATTGACAGATTAAAGAATTGACACTCTTCCCGAGCACTATCAAGAGAGATCACCAATATTGATTCAACCAACACAATCAATAAATATCGACACAATAGAGATAGCAAAGGCTTTACATCTGGTTGTATCCTTAATAGATCAAGAGAGACCAATTTTCACAGAGTTTTCAAAGAAAAGAAAATCAACTTTGCATGGTTGTATGTAGATATGTCGAGAGTGGATCCAGATTTAATCATGCACCTTTTAATTTTAGCTCCAGGAGCTAATCTTGTCAAACAAAAGTTAAGAAAAATGAATCCACATGTGGCACTACTACTCAAAGAAGAACTCAAGAAACTATTGGATGTTGGCTTTATCTGACCAATCGACTATGCAGAGTGGATCTCTAACATAGTCCCTATTTCAAAACCTGACAAAAGTATCAGGATATGCATGGACTTCAAAGATCTGAACAAGGCTTGTCCTAAGGATGGTTTTCCTTTACCTAGCATCGACATAATTGTATATTTAACAACATTACATGCAATGTTAACACTTATGGATGGTTTCTCAAGCTATATTCAAATCAAAATAGCACCAAAAGACCAAGATAAAACAACATTCACATGTCCATGGGGAACCTATTGCTGGAATATCATGCCTTTTGGCTTAATGAATATAGGAGTGACCTATCAATGAGCAGTGACCATAATATATTTCATGATATGATGCACACATTCATGGAAGAATATGTAGATGACCTATTAGCCAGATCATTTACAAGAGAAGGACATCTGGAGATTCTTGCCAAAATCTTTTGAAGGCTAGAACAATTCAATGTGTGACTGAACCCAAAAAAGAGTGTCTTTGGTGTAACATCTAGCAAACTATTGGGATACATAGTATCATAAAAGGGTATCAAGGTAGATCCTACAAAAGTACAAGAAATCATGGAGATGCCACCTCCTAGAGATATCAGTCAGCTAAGATCTCTATAGGGATGACTACAATCCATCAAAAGATTCATTGCTCAACTAGCCGACAAGTGCCTCCATTTCAATCACCTACTCCACAAGAATGTTCCTTTTAGATGGGAGGACAAATGTGCAGAATAATTCCACCAATTAAAGCAATACTTGATGAATCCCCCCATATTGGTGCCACCGATTGTAGACAAACCTCTACTTCTCTACATATTAGCCATTGAGGTATCTTTAGGAGCTTTATTAGCACAAGAGGATTCAATAGGAAAAGAAAGAGTGATCTACTACATCACCAAAACATTGAATGGATATGAGCTCAACTATACCTTCATTGAAAAGGATTGTTTAGGTGTGGTGTTTTCTTCTCAAAAGTTTTGACACTATATGCTAGCTCACACAATCAAGCTAATCGAAAAAATAGATCCATTAAAGTATCTACTCAAAAAAGATTCTTTAATAGGAAGACTAGCTAAATGGGTGATTTTTTTGAATGAATTTGACATTCACTACACAGACAAAAGAGCAATCAAAGGTCAAGCTATAGCAGATCAGTTAGCAGAAGCCCCATTACAAGACAGTCATCCAATGCATGTTGAATATCCAGACACATATGTCTTAGTAGTCACAACACAACCATGAGTTTTGTAATTTGATGGATCATACACACAACATGGACCGGGTGTTGTCATCCTATTTGTCACTCCACAGGGACACACCATCCCACGATCTTACATATTAATGTTCCCTTGCACAAATAACATAGCTGAGTATGAAGCCCTAGTCATAGGAATCAAGGTGGTAGTAGAATGGAAGATCACAAAGTTACAGGTCAATGGAGACTCCCAATTAGTTATCAATCAGGTTAATGATGACTATCAAACAAAGGATGAAAAACTGACGCCATACAAAAGAATGGTGGATGACTTCAAGAAATACTTTGTGGGCATCAAATTTGAATAGATCTCTAGAATGTATAACAAAGGCGCAGATGCCATGACAAACATTGCCTCACTCCAAATACCAAAAAAATAGAATCATTATGAGTTCTTGGTGGAGTAATTGTTTTCCCTACTTATGACAATCCCGAATCCCAATTCATATGCCACATAGCCGGTTCTGATTCACCACTGTATGGGAAGATCTATGCCTACCTAAAAGATAACACCCTTCCACTAGATATGTCTAGAAACCAGAAACACAACTTTGTACATCAAGAAATTTGTTATACCCTAACTGTTGATACACTTTATAGATGAGGTGTTGATGGTACTCTCCTTCGATCTCTTGATTGTAACGAATCTGAAACTACCTTACAAGAACTTCACAAAGGTATTTGTGGAACACATTCGAGTGGTGCTACTCTAGCCAAGAAACTTCTAAGGATAGGGTATTATTAGTCGAACATGGAAAAGGAATCCTAAAATTTGATATAAAATGCTTGAAATGTCAAATCCATGGCAATCTTATACATGCATCGACACTGGAGCTGCAACCATTCACTACATCATGGCCTTTTTGTCAGTGGGGACTTGACCTCATGGGTAAGATTCACCCCTTCTCATCCAATGGACACAAGTTCATTATCACAACCACTGAGTATTTTAAAAAATGGATTGAGGTTGTTCTATTAACTATCGTTACCAGCAAGCAAATATCACCCTTCATCCTGAACTATCTCATTTGTTGGTATGGCATTTCCAACTCCATTATCACTGATATTGGTAGACCATTCAAAAATCAAGATGTACAGTAACTTTATGAAAATTTCCATATCCAACATCACTTCTCCACACCTTATTATCCTCAGGGGAATGGCCAAGTAGAGGCTTCAAATAAAACTATTCTGAAAATCCTAAAAAAAACAGTGAATGATGTTGGTCGTGATTGGCACGTCCAACTCAATCCTGCCTTGTGGGCATATTGAACTAGCATTCACACACCAATAGGAGTCACACAATACTCACATGTGTATGGATTAGAGGCCATTTTACCCATTGAGGTCGAAATACCATCACTCAAAGTATCATTGAAAGGACTCATTCTAGATGAGGAGTACATAGTAAATCAACTACAAGAATTAGAATTTTTGGATGAACCTCGTCAACATGCTTTTGATCACCTCAATGCATGTGCAGGAACTACAAATAAAAAGTACAACCAAGGGTATTTCAAATTGGTGACTTGGTATTAAAGGAAAATCCCCGCAATCAATAGGATTGAGAAAAGAAAGGCAAGTTTGAACCAAACTGGCTAGGTCCTTTCATCATCATATCAGCCTATAGATCAGGGGCATATCAACTATCTACATCATAAGGAGACATGTTGGATGGGCCTATCAACAACATACATCTCAAGAAGTTTTACACCTGATTCATCCAATGCACAAAAAAGCAAAAAAAAAAAAAGAGAAAAGAAAGAAAAATACAAAAAAAAGGTGCAATAAAAGCAAGTGGTGAAAACTTGGCAACAAGCACTATTTGTGATAGATCAAATCTTGCTAGCTTCTTTATCATATCATCATGTTCATCATAGCATAATATCATATCTTAGAAAGCTTTGTTAATACATGTCGATCTAAAATGCATTCCATATAGATCATTTTCATCCCATATCACTCATTCTTAGAGTTGTCATTCTAAAGGTCATTTGCTCAATGATCTGAGAGAAACCATTGAATGAAAGAATCCTTGGAGATAGAGAGCAAAATAAAGGTTTGGAAAGATTGTTATTTGAACTTGTTTTATTTGTTATGTCTTTTCATATAATATTTTATTGGTGTGCTTGTTTGTCTTGTTCTTAACTGACCACTAACATCATTTTAGGCATACAGTATTTATGATTGGATATTACATAATTAATGTTTTGATGTTTTATGGATGAGTATTGTTGTCATTCATTTGACGTGATGGTATAGTGAACAAGCTACAAATGATCCTCATTGATGAGAAGTCAAAACTTCAATTATGTAGCATCCAACCATGAATGTTGTGATGCATCTTGATGGTTGGATAGCCATTTTTAAAATAAAGTGAGGATCAGAGAAGCAAGCGTAGTATTTGTTCATTTTAGAATCTCATTGGAGGAGGTTTAAGATAATTGTTGAATGAACCAAACTATTTGACATTGAAGGGACATTTAGGGATGATGTATTAAAATGGTATATGAAAGAGTGTTTTCAGAATCATAACAGATGGGAAAATTTGAGAGTTTATATATGACAAACTTTCATTCCTTCAACGGTCTATTAGAAAATAAAAGCAAGATGTGAGATATGCTATATAATAAGTGTGAGTTGGTGAAAAATTATGGTTAGTCCTTTGTTTAATACTTAGAAAAGTTCTTGTCAAACAAGCAAAGAATCGAATGGTTCATTTCAAGTTTGATTCATACTTAAGGTTGATAGTTGATGGAAAGACATTCCCAACATATAAGGATGTGGACGAATTGGCTAGTAGAACAACGTTGTGCTAATTGAAATGGGAGGGAGAAGCATAAGATAAAAATGAAATGGATAAGTTAAGATTGAAGCTCAAATGATTGAAGTTCAAACAAGAAATATTGACAAATAAAGAGAGTATGAGTGCATCCCACTTTCTAGGAGATAAAATTTGATGTATCTAGTATTGAAATTAGATGCATTGAGGAATGAATATGAAATGATTGAATGGACCAAGACTATTGTCACATCAAGAGTTGAATTTGTCAGGAAGTCCAAAATGTTCAAATTCATAAATTATTGTTTATGGAGTTGAGTTGGATCAGTGCATAATAGACGAATACCCTTAATGTTTAATAAGTACATGACTGAGGAATTTTATGATAGAGGGCTAGATAGGGTGCAAGGATAGGAAAACCTAGCCTTTCACACCACAAACCATTGTTAATAAGTAATATAGTGTAACCCTAAGTTAGAAAATTGTATAATTCATGTGATGCCACAAATTCAAGATACATGCCCATTCATAGGTTATCAATAAGAATATACCCAGGGATATTTCAAGGGAGATGTTGGTGTTTCAAATCCAATTTATTACCTGATTGTGTCTATAGTTAAGTCCTCTCTAATGCTCAAGCTTCTCAAATTGTTGGCCAACGAACATGAGACAATTAAAAAATTGTTCTTCTTTGCACTTCAAGTTTTGCAACACCTAGAGAGTATCCCTTAATCAATATCGATGGATTTTTCTCTTAATATTCTAAGATAGTGAAATTGTAGACATGTTCTCATAAAATACGCCAAGAAAGTGCAAAATCTACTTAGAATTGCCTAAATTATTGGAATTTTTTTCATAATTGTCTTTGAAAACATATATAATTCAAAGAAGAACTTATAAAAACATCCAAATGAATTTTTATTTAGGTTTTGTTCTAGATACTAAGTGAAGTAAAACATAGACCAGTGTCTAACTAGGGTAGAAAAGTCAAAGTAGATCATGCAAATTATGTTTCCTTCCAACATCTTGACTCAATTCAATGGGTTATTCGTATTAATGCCCTACAAAAATGCACCCTATAAATGGAATATATCACAACTATTATTCTAAATCTTTAATAACATAACACACAATTCTCAATGTTTTGTTTACAGAATTTAATCCATTCCTCGAACAAAAGAAACACACACACACACACTACAAGAAATTCATAGAGATGGATTCAAAGATCCTAGATCATTCCATTCACAAAAGTTAAGTGTACATTGTGGAGACAATTGTAATAAATGCACACTATTCATATATTGCAATCTAAATTGAAGTTTGTTGTTGGAGTCATTATTTAATTAATTAGTTACTTTAATTACTTTATTCACTTAAGCTAAACTTAGGTGATTTTTATATTTTATAAGATTAGGCTAATAATAGATTAAGTTCACCTAATTGATCTAATCTTGATAGAACCTAAAATTTTGGTCAAATTTTCCATGTATATTCATGGTTTGGTCTTTGTCCTAAGTCATGATAGGGCCTTAAATCCTAAACCCTTTGCTTGCAAAATCTCCTTTGTTTCCTAAGTTTAGAATTCTACTTTTGCGATGATTGGAAATGGGGAGTATATAGTTTTTAGTCACAACTTATGTCATCTAGGTATTGTTGGTTGCTGACCCCTTTTCCTAGCGACTTGCAAGTCCTATATTAATTTTTGGGACTAAGTTTGATGTTTTCATTTTTTCTATCTCCTTAAGAAGTAGATCAATAGCTAGTGGAGCTCCAAATCTCTCTAACATGTCATAGCCATCAAGCCTCTAGGAGCATGCAAACTATTTTATTGAAGATGGGCTTGTTGGATTTTAGAGTCATGTCAGCACGTGGTGGAGCTATGTAATTAGAGTGGGGCCTAGAGGCACCAGGACTATAAGATCTTAATCATGCCTCTAGCCTTCCACAATGAGGATGCATGTCAAGGTGAGCCTAAGGTTGAAGTGAGGCCTTGTACATATTATAAGGTGCTCAATATTTTAATCTTGACCATCTTTTCTCAAGTGACTACTGCAAATTGATGAGATGCATTCAAAGATAGAAAAAGGTTACAAATATTAAGAATTTTTCCCACACAAACAAGCATTAATGGTGAAGTGACTATAGTAGCTATAATAGTAACTATTGTATGCTAATAAGAGTATCAACAAGGTCATTTCAATTCATAGAGTTGTTGGCATTCGATTAAATTAACTAAATTGATCTATAAGATGAGTTGCATAGACAATTAGGGTTTCATAGGAAATAAAATTCCAACTGTAATTTGATCATTTTTCTAGTTCTAGACCACATATGTGGTTGCAATTGCATGTTTTCCTGAATTGTAAGTATCTAGAGAGAGATAGCTAGTGTTTAAGTAATTTCAATAAAACACTATGTGTAGATGGTTAACCCTAACCAATCTAGATGAGTAGAAAGGCTCTAAAGATGGTTAATGAAGATTTGATTAAGAAGGTGCAAGACAAAAGATGGTGCAGTCATTAGTTGGGAGGGACCTCAAAGAGCTCAATCTAGATGGGCAACAAGAGTAAACTTAATGAAAACAAGAAACTATGATGGAGGCAATGCATAACTAAATGAATTAGATCATGAAAACTATTTATAGATAACTGGTAACATCTAGGTTACAAGATCCAAATCATTGTCCTACTACAAACATGCTTAATTACAAAAGAGGTCACTCCTGGACCTCCAAACCTAAGATCTATCTACTATATTCTATCTGATTTCTTCTTACTTTCTTACTTGACTTCTAATGCTCAATTACAATGATTTATATGATCCAAGGGGATCTGGTCGGCCCAGAAAGGATCAAATGCTGAAGAACAAGACTAAACATGTAAAACCACTAGGTCGGCCTCTGCTAAAGAGATTCCTCCAAAAAAAACAAAGGATGAAGTACAGATCAAAAGGAAGGTCGGCCAAATTCCAAAGAACATCAAAATTAACGCACCGGGCTCTACAAGTGATGCAACCATAACTGGTGAATCCTCAAAAGAGAACTAATCGTCTTATGTAGCAAGAGTAACACAACAAAAGAAATAATAAAATATAGAAAGATTATAGAAACAGATCATATTATCGTCTTATAACCTTTGGTAACCGATTGGTTATCGTCATACAATCATCATAGAACATTCGGTAGTCAACCAGTTACATGCAGGCTAACATGCCAGAAACAATCCATCAGAAACTCTCAGAGTCAGCCAGATCTCTAATCATGAATCTAAATCCTTATTCCAATCTGTACTGCCTTACAAATAATTACATAATACCCTATGGAACATATTCGAGTCGGCCACACAAGATTACATTTACCAATGCAAGAAAAAATGAAACGTATAAATAGGTTGGCCCCTTGAGAATGAAAGGAAATTCTTTGAAAAAGAACCACCAAGAAGTGTGGATCAATAGGAAGGTCGGCCAAGGACTTAGGAATATTAAGAAAAACCCAAAATAGATCCACACGCTAAGAAACCACTTTGGAAAAGAAGAATCTCCAACCGGTAAGCCCAAAACTGCCCCGAAACCCAAAAATAGTCAAACCGGAAGCAATATCTTGCCAGAAAATAATCCAAATGGACTAAAAATTTGGAATTAAGCACATAAACCAGCCTTGAAACCAAAAATATGATCTGCAATGAAAAGAAAGTCACCACCAAAACATACCAATAGCAACACAAAAAACTGCACATAGAACTGAATAAGAACTAAACTGAAAGGAAATATTTTTGGTTGATGCAAGATTACTCATAGACCGGGGATGCTCCTACATTAGGGAGCTATGGAAGGGATCCGGTAGATTCACTAATGTAAATAGGTCCAAACGGTTCTGGTGCCAAAAACTATCTTGGAAACCAGAATTGATAACTTGTCATAAAATGATCCAAATTCTCCGTGGTTTAGTAATAAGGAATATGATCATGTGCTCAAGAAAAATCCAACTCCACAAGATCCGGTGAGCCAATGCAATAAAATGCAGAATGAAACATTGAAACTGCAAAACAAATAATTTTTTTTTTTTGGTTGATGCAAGATTGCCAAGAATCGGGGATGCTCCTGCATCAAAAGAGCTCCTTACTAAGTATATGGCCTTGGGGGCTTGAAGGAGAGGTTTATTGATTCTCTCCATGTTGTTAGAGATGCCAAAGTCTCAGGGTCAAGGTGGGATCTACTTAAACATTCGTTTCAGAAGAGAGGCTCCAAGATTCATATAAGGAATGGTTCGGAACTTGGACTTGGAAATCTCGTGGTCCCAACTGTGTATGTGGATACCGATTTCATGAGAGTCCTAATGCAGAGGTATAATGTGGCTCAAAAGGCAATCATCACTGCAGGCAACCATGATATGATCAACATTAAAAAATTCAGTTTTGCTACCTATTTTGTTTTGAGTACAACGAATTTGCCCAAGATTAATTTGAAAGAAATGGAGCCGAATTATAAAGTCCATGATGTTCTGTATAGGACCAACTAGATTCCCATGTTCAGATGAAAGGGTAAGGATAAAAAGCTCATTCCAATTTCAAATTTTGAAAAGGAGCCCTTCTCACTTGATACTTTTGAATATTATTTTGTAAAGACATACTACAATCTCTGTCAAGTGTTTGGAGAGAATGCTAAAGACAGGATGCCTATTGACATCATGTGTGTCATAGTTGATATCCAAGATGTGATGGAGAACACAAAATTTAACTTTTCTCAGCATTTGGAGGATCAAATACATCAAAGTTTTATCAAAGCCAAAGTCAATTTGGAGAAATTTGAATTCAAATGGTATTCTATTATTTACCACATGATTTTTTGGGAGTGCGAAGAATGTTTGCGATCTTGGCTTGTTAGTGAGAACAAAAAGATGATCAAGGGAGAGAATTGCCGATCCAATATTGGACCTACATTTGGGATGCGCATTGTGATAGTTTAGATTGTCTAACATTTGAGAAACACTATGTTCAAAGTGTTGAGTTATTTTGCATTTCCTGAGGAAACAATCCCAAAGGAGGCCATTAATTTTATCAAACCTGCAAAAAGAAGGAAGGACCTTAGGATTTCACATAATTGGGGATATTGTTTTCTCCATTAAAAGACTACTACATTTAAGACACATGGAACCCCAATGCAATGGGCCATGTGTTACCAAAGCATGCATCCTTAAGAATTGCATATTTGGAAGCCACGTGTCAGTTGAGTGAAATTGATCTTTGGGCTTTCAGGAAGGGACATAAGTCCTCATTGTTTTCAACATAGTGTAGGTTTTTAGACTTCATAGTTGGGAACAAGGATGCATAGGACCAGCTATATTTTGCATTGAAGCCATACAAGATGGGTCATGAGAAGCTAAGGTACTATGATCCAAACGGATTCATTGTCCTTAGGAATTATTTGTGCACAAGAAGATTGGAGGATGAGCATGTCATAAGAAATTGCACAACTATTGAGGAGGTTCATAAAAAAGGAAGAGATGGTACATGGTTCAGAAAGCAGAGGCTCTTAGGAGGTAAAGAGAACCAAATTTCCTTAGTTTCTTTCATAATGAACCTTTTCTCTTGAAAAGGTTGAAAAGTTGTTGCTTAGTGTAGGGGCTTTGTTGAATAAGGAGATGGTAAAGAAAGGTAAGCAACTTGCTATTTCAGAGGAGCCTCCATAAAAGAAAGTGAAGATTAAGGAGTTGCCTCAAAGGGAAATGGGGATCAAAATTATTGAAAGAGAAGAGCCACAAAGTCCTCCTACATAAATAAGAGAAGAGGGAGTCATGTCATGGGATGATTACCCTACACCTCCTCCATCCCCTCAATCTCAAGCAATGAAGGAGATAGTGTCATTTTTGCTCCTAGTAGAACAATGGAGAATCTCAAGTTCCAAGATGATCCAACTGTTGGCAATATAACAAGGATATTGAGAAGGTTGTTGATGATTATGGACATAACTGATTAAAGATGTTTTACTATCTTGATATTATTATTTTGTCATTGATGTCAAGAAATTGATTTTCTAATTTAGTATGATGTTGCCATATCTTAAGAAATATGATATGAAGATTATAAAGAAGTCGGTAAAGACACAGGAAAGAATATGATGAATAAAGGGATAAGTTATTCAATGGGCAACTCTACTGAGTCAGACAATGATGAGATCTTGATGTTTTAGATTGTTTTAACATCATACATATGTTGTAAAATGTAAAGGTTAATACTACACTATGTTATCAGGCAAAGAACCTAGTCGGTAAACCCTAAGGAACCTAGTCAGTAAACCCTAACGTTATCGCAGTCGATTAATGAAAACAAAATGTCTATCGAGTAAAGTTTAGTATTCACCGAGTTGTAACCGAGCTAAAATAGAATGCATTAAATGTTTACATGTGATATTTAATGAAAGAAGTTGATGAGCTGGAGCGGATCAATGATTGGCAAGCCATGGAAGAAGTTTGTTAACAAATCTAAGGCAATGGAAAGTCGGCAAGAAGATCTATAGCTCAGATTGAACCGCATTACCCTAACACAAGTTCCAAGATGATTGTGCAAGTTCCGAGGCAGGGTAAAACATTTTTCAGATCGTAAGATACAATGAACCTGTACAAGATTGAAGATCTGATGGCTATGATTGATCATGGGAAATGTGATCAAGGAGATTAAGCGGTTAGATGATTGTTTATAAATAAGGAACTATTGATAAACAGTGGATGCGGGCAAGTGTATGCACAGGGATGCTACATAGTGATCACCGAGCACATAAGCTTGAAGACCTGTTGGAATAACAGAGTATTGATGCCCAACAAATAGACAAGAATAGTTCTATGTCTATATTGTGTTGAACAAATAAGAATCTGCTTTAGCATTTTAGATGTAAAGTTGCAGATAGATTGTATTACTGTTAGCTTGTGAAAGTAACAGGAAATCTCTTAACCGAGTGGACTTAACAGTCTTATAAGTAAATCCTCTAACAAGGTGACATTCTAAATGAGTGTTTGAAATCCTTTGACAAGGTCACTTCTAACAAAGTGAAGATCCTAACAGATCTGAGGGAAATCCCTTAACCGGGTCACATCTAGCAATGTGTTTTGTAATCTTTAACAGGATTGGCTTTTAACCGAGCATACTCTAGAAGATTATATTTCTTAGTGGGTCTGAAATCCCATAGTGGTTTTTCCCTATTTGGGTTTCCATATTAAATCTGGTGTTATGAGGTTTATATTGTTCATATGCTTTTGAGTTTGCATGTTTGACAGTTTTTATTCTATGACTGATATATGTTACCGAGGTTGAATCTGATGTTTTCATTGATGATTAAGTTTGTATGATTCACCCCCCCCTCTCATCTTGTTGGCTATCGGATCTATACTTATATTAAGTATCATAACTATCACCAACATTAGACATAAGGGCTTTGACATGCAACCAATTCATCACCAATGATGAATTTATAAGAACGCAAGAGTTTAAGGAATTTGCTGTGACAAGGAGGAGGGAAGAATATCAAAGGAGATGTGAGGAAGAAAGGATAAAAGTGCACCATTTGAATGGGGAAAACTTGGAGAGGAAGTGATTAAAAAGTTTAATTTTAATACTAAGGCTATCACTCCTGAGAAGGTAAAACAAATGGTGAAGGATGTTGGATTTCTATTGTTGTTTGGATGGGATAACTCCATTGCTCTAACAATTCACACTCCAAGGAAGGAGCACAAAGGATTTATCATACAAAGGAGGTGGTGGAGCAAGAACTATTTGTTTTTTTTTTCAATCCCAATTTTGGATTATGGCCAGTTTGGGCCTTAGAACCCAATACTAACAAGCTAGATTATTTTAATAATTATGATCAATTCAGGGGGAGTGCCCTAGTTAAGAGGGTGGTTGATACATATTCTCTAGAGGCTACATATTTGATGGTGAACATTGCATTCTTTAGTAAGGCAACCGCAGATAAACTTTATACATATTTTAAGAAGTTGAAGTAGACTCATATGCAACAATGATTGAAATAGCTTTGAAGGAGAACTGAGATACTTGAGGCAAGAGTAGTCCCTGTTACTTATGTACCTACCATTTAAGAACCTAATTTTGCAAATAGGGAGTCCTTAGTGGTAGAAAATAGAGAATTGAAGGAGAACTCAAAGAAGTAGAAGAGATCCAAGAGGAAACTCTTAGTAGAGGTAGTAAATGGCTTGGCAGGTCATAGATTATCAATGATTAGCCAGAAGATAAATGGTGCATACAAGGGCTATTGCGACCATGTAAATGCAAAAATGAAATATGATCAAGATATGCAAAGTTTTAATCCTATCAAAGGAATAGTGGATGAGAAAGACCTAACTCTTGGTGGATATGGTGATGAGGTCTAAGCATGATAGAGAAAAGCCACTAGAGTTGAAATAAAATTTGGAAAATATCAAAATCTTTGAGGAAGTGGTGGCATCTTTAATGAAATTGAAAGTTTAGTTAGATAAAAAATTGAAGATAATTGAGCAAATGAAATGTAGAGTTTTTCCAAGCATCAAGGATGACCAAGAGGGTCCAAAGTCATTGGACTAATGGAAGTCAGAGGTAAGTTCAGTTGTCAAGGGTGTTGTCACTTGTATATGTAGAAAATGAACCCAATGTTGTTAAGTTGAATCAATTGCTTGATGAAGTTTAACTTTAAGGTCATCTATGATAACTATTAAAAGGATTCAAGAGAAGTCCTTGATTCAAAATACCATACTTGGATAATTTGAAGCTGATGTTGGAGTATTCTTGGTCGGATTATGCAACTTTTTTCAAATGGGTTGAGAAGTACGGGTTAGACTAATTTTGAATTCAAAGTCAACATCTTGTTTTGAGTGGCATCGAGCATTCTCCTCTGATGACAATAATTTATTGTAAATTTTGTAATTTATTTTTGAAGATTCCCCCTCTCTAACTTCCCTTTCTATTTTGGCATCTTAGTTTTGACAATCATCTTATTTCTTAGGATGTGGTTATTAATTGATATTCAATGTATGAGTTACACAGGTGCTTGAAGCTTCCTTCAAGCTTATACCTTTGTCAAATGTTTTATCCTATAATTAAAAAAAAAGTGAGTTCAATCATCATACTACACCTTTGATATATTAAAATTATTCTCTCATTTTGGTTCTCTTTTGTGCTTTGGTTGAAGTTCTTATTTACCATTATTTATATCCTTCTTCTTCTTGAAGCATTGATGCTCAAAATGATCAAAATGAATACAATAATTCTAAACATTTCTTTCGTTTAATAGACAACAATAGAAATCCAATGATGCTACATTAATGGGATGATTTTAAATATTCGTGAGCTTTGGGAGATGCTCAATTATTGATCTATTCATTCTTAGATTATATAATTGAGTTTGGAACCTCTTCCATCGTTCTTGTGTTCAAAGATTATGGTGATTATGTTTCCAAGCTTCCTATGGTCTAGTTGTATTTTGCATATTTTCTATTAGTATACCACTAATAGATGAGTTATTAGACTAGTGCTTAGTGAGGCTTCTCATCAAATTCTTCTTGTAGACGAGCATTTGTGAGATGCCTTCTTGTATTTTCATTGATGATGGCATTTCAATTTGACAAGAGAAAAATGCATTTCATATAATGATGACATCTTCCAAAGATATCAACACTAGTCAATTTAATAAAGATGGTGCCAAATATATTAATTCACATTTTGTAAAAACACAAAAACAAAAAAAATTAGAACTTAGGTCTTTTAAATAGAATTTGAACTAACTCAAAATAAATATTGCTAAATTTAAAGAAATTCAACTTCCTTCAAACAAAATTTGGAATCACTCTAACAGTTCATGCTTTCTCCAAAAATCCCATTCTTTTGGTCAAAAATAACTATAAGTCTAAACTTTCATATACTGATTTTTCCTTTTAAAAAAAATGACTTATTTTTCCTTAAAAAATGATAGATTCATTGTAAGTTTAATCTCAAAATTATTATTCACTAATGGTTGGATTTTTTAAGTCTTTTAATATTTTCTTCTAAAACGTGTCCAGTCAATTCTTACATATTGTTCCACAATAAGTTCCAACTATTCAAATTAATATTATTTACTTCATTGAAGAAAAAAAGTCCCACATCATTTTGAATTTAACAATTATATTTATAATCAATACAACAATATTATTTTCATACTTTTTTTTGAAATCAAAGAACTTAAAATATATTTGATCTAAACTAAAATACAACAATATTATTTTAATACTATTTTTTGAAATCAAAAAATTTAAAATATATTTGATCTAAACCAAAAAAATCATTTAAATAAACAAAGAAAAACCAAAATTTATATTTCCAATAATTTGAAGTTTATCTAAAGTAGTTATAAACAATCTCAATATTATGTTCTTATGAGGTCGGCCAACAAAGTCTAAATTTATTGAATGACATTATATTTGAGAGTGATTTTTTCATTTATATATATATATATATATATATATATATATATATATATATATATATATATATATATATATGAAATTCTAATCATTTGTTAATGACGTTCAAATACCTTCCAGTTGGAAGCAACTTAGCCATAATTGTTTGACACCTGGAATTAAATTCAAATTTATTATATTAAGTTTTGTTTTTTTAATATTATGATCGTCCGCCAGTTTAGACCGGCCACGCCATCTTCTTTTACGTTATTACACTGCCCTCATTTGACGGAAATAATTCATTATTAAATAAGTCTAAATAAGTCCGTTTGCATATGATGCACGTTAAAGTGGCTTATTTAGTCAATAATGTTTTCTTCCTAAGTTACCAACTTTCAAAATATTCATTTCAGTTTAGAAATTGTTGTTTCAAACATTATTTAATTTATAGAATTATTGTAACTATATTTTATCAACATCACCCACTACATCTTTTTTTATAATATAATAAATACTAGTACGATCACATCAGATAAAAATAAAATATTCAAAAGATTTGTGTCGTTTACCAAAGAAAGTTCTTCCACCAAATAAACATCAAATAATGTTTATATATATTTTTTCTTAAATGATAATAATTTGTGGATAAGATTGGACAAGCATTTTGAATTATACCATTTAAATGGCGACAATATATAACAATTATTTTTATCTTCATTATTATTATTATTATTTTTGATATTTTCGAGGAACGTTCTACACTAATTGTTGCTCAATTAAATGGTTTTTAATTGGATTTGATTTGTCTTTTGTGAGAATGGGATCAATTTCGCTTTCTAAAAGCCAAAAATTCTGTCCCCTTGGGAAATGGGGGAATTAAATGTATCTACTTTATACTATGTTACTCAGATGCCAAATTAATTACCCCTCAACTTTCTACGACATTCGTAACTTTATGCCCTATTTTATAATAAAATGTAAACTTTCTACCAACATTTGATTTTACTGATTATTTTTTTGTTTTTAACATTGCATACCATAACTTTGGTCTTTACTAATATTTTTTTAATGATACTTTGGTCTTTACTAATATTTTTTTTATGATAATAATAATGTTAGGGGAAGCCTACATAGTAGTTATAGCTAATTTTTTTATATTTACTATCGTGGAATCTCACAAGGTAGCAACACACACAGAGTTAACACAGCGGGGGACTCGAACTTAAGACCATGGGAGCATACCCACGCCTTAAGTTGCGATCCACGACCGAGCGAGTGAGGGCCGAAGCCGTAGTTATAGCTAATTTTGTGGAGTGCATTCATAGATTATAGTACATCAGATTTTGACGTATTTTTTGGTTGTTTCTGTATGTTAATTGCTTATAGCTATTGTTTTGGTTTTTGGGTAGTGACAACGCGCGTTGTGGGATCCATCGTGTGTGCAAGGGTCAAAAAGTGCACATTTCAAAGTGTTGCTCGATACTTACTTAAAGATGCCCCAACAACTATCCACTTAAAATTGCCAATACTTATTTACAAATGCCCCAGTAGTCGTGCGCTATGAGTACCTATAAAGGTGCACAAATGGGCTAGTTATGGTCCAAAAATGCTAGCTATTGGGGTTAAACTGGACGACTATTGGTAAATGTGCAATTTGTTAATGAGCTTTTATTTATCATTTTTCGGGTTTCTTTAAAGTTAGTAAATGTGGGGTTGGATGCCAAGGAGTGAATGCGTATTGGAACTATAACGGCTATCATTGTTGTTTCTAGATTTGATTGTGTGTTATTTTTTTATCATCAACATTTTGAATCACACAACATCAAGATGAAAGAGAATTAAGAAAATATGAAATGGTTGGTAGAAGGGGAGAGAGGGAGGTAGAGGTACTATAAGGGCTATTGGTTCTCTTCCCAAGGTGAAAGCCAATTAACAAAATGTGAAATGATTGGTAGAAGAGGAGAGAGGAAGATAGAGGTATTATAAGGACTATTGACGCTCTTTCCAAGATGAAAAAGAATTAAGAAAATGTGAAATGGTTGGTAGAAGGGGAGAGGGGAAGATAGAGGTACTATAAGAACTATTGATGCTCTCCCATATAATTTGAAAAATATTTTGAAAACTTAAAATGACTAAATAATATAATTTTAAAAGTTAGAGAATCTCATCTTTAAAATACATGTATATGAAAAGGAGCTCACAAAAATCAAAGCATAACAAGAGTTTCTAGAATAGATTTATTTTGAAAAAATTCCAAGAGAAGATACCACCTAGGCGAGAATTTGTAGGAGCTAGTTAAGCAGCATTAGGGCAATCTTATCGGAATGAAATGATTGTGCATTGAATACAAGAGAGTTGTTATGATTTCCATCACAGTCCAGGGCAGAGTGATGATGCCATACAATTGAAAGAGTCTTCGGTGGGCACCCCATACAAGGCATGAAACAAAGAATATCCTAATATCTTCTACCTACTGATAATTATTTACAATATAAATAATTGCAGGCGGATGGAAGATGACAATAGCAAAGGACATGTTCTTCTTCTTCTTGTGTGGAAAGCTTTTTTTTTGGAGTAGGTATAGGTTTCACCTGTTCACTCCTTCCTTGATCAATACTCATTCAAGATGTCCACGTGAATGAACGAGCAGAAAAAATATAGATGGAGAATTGAAAACGCGTAATGTGAAGTCACGGGTCCATGTCACTAAGTTTTTAATAAAGAAGAAGTGAGTGTAATGGAGCTTGGGAGTACAGTTGTAATGTGGGCTACTGCTCAGAGGCCGCCGGATGAGGCGGGCCTACGTAATTGTGACAGCATCAATGGCCGCCTCTAAAACTAGTTAGATGCTTACACATGTGCTAAATAACGGGCTACTGGCTACTTTTAAACTATCTTATCTTATCTGTCCGTATAGCCGTTAGATGCATTGCTTACGAGACTGTATATGCTTTTTTTTAATGGCTTGTGAAGTTCAGTATGAGAGGGACTGCTGATTTTGTTGGGACGCGGTCAAACTAAATGCAAGTTGTCACTTGAGCCGGTGGAGAAGCCAAATCTCTGCTATATAAACGCCTGTTTGCTTTTGTTTTGGATATCAGGGAGGAGTTCCTGTGCTCCTCTGCAGGAAAATTCAGAGTTTGATTTAGATATCAGTTAGAGAAAGGAGTTTCTTTGCTCCTCTGCTGGAGAATTCAGAGTTTGATTTGGTGATCAGTCAGAAAAGGAGTTCATTCAGTCTTGTGCAGGAACAAGTAGAGTTGGTTCTGTTAAGTGGAAGATAAGTAGAGGCATTATATGCTGTTGTTTTGGCTCTCGAGAGTGTGACATGGTGGAGTTTGAACGGGGAAGAGGCGGCGGCCTCTCCCCCCGGATTGTTACAGTGCTTTTGCTGGGATTCCTTGCCAGCATTAGCAATGCTGCTTCTGCAAATGCAGGGAAGGGCCGTAGTCTGAGTGAATATGAATACACTTCTCCTCCTCCACCATCGCCATCACCTCCTCCTCCATACTATTACAAATCCCCTCCACCTCCATCACCATCTCCTCCTCCTCCATACTATTACAAATCTCCTCCACCTCCATCACCATCTCCACCTCCTCCATACTATTACAAGTCTCCTCCACCTCCATCACCATCTCCTCCTCCTCCATACTACTACAAGTCTCCACCACCACCATCACCATCTCCTCCTCCACCCTATTACTACAAGTCTCCACCCCCGCCATCACCATCCCCTCCTCCTCCCTATTACTACAAATCTCCACCCCCACCATCACCATCCCCTCCTCCTCCATACTATTACAAGTCTCCACCTCCACCATCACCATCTCCTCCTCCTCCTTATTACTACAAGTCTCCGCCCCCACCATCACCATCTCCTCCCCCTCCATACTACTACAAGTCTCCACCCCCGCCATCACCGTCTCCTCCCCCTCCCTATTACTACAAGTCTCCACCCCCACCATCGCCATCTCCTCCTCCACCTTACTATTATAAGTCTCCACCCCCTCCATCACCATCTCCTCCTCCACCTTACTACTACAAATCCCCCCCTCCACCCTCACCATCTCCTCCTCCACCCTACTACTACAAGTCTCCCCCTCCTCCATCACCATCTCCTCCCCCGCCTTACTATTACAAGTCTCCACCCCCTCCCTCACCATCTCCTCCTCCTCCATACTACTACAAGTCTCCACCCCCTCCATCACCATCTCCCCCTCCGTACTACTACAAATCTCCACCGCCACCATCTCCTGAATACCACTACAAATCTCCTCCACCACCATCTCCTTATTACTACAAATCTCCTCCACCACCATCTCCCTATTACTATAAGTCTCCTCCTCCACCTCCTTATCACCATCCAATCCTCGCTACAGTGTTGGTGGTGGGTAGGGTTTGGGGCTACAAATGCTACAACTGGACGAAGCCTGAGGACTCTTATGACAGGAAAGCTCTCAATGGTATGTGCTTTCCTTTTCGACATGGGTTTTTAAGTTTTCTCAGTTCGTTGATTCAGCGCAGCTGTTGAAAATGTGATTAGTATCTTTTTCGCTGATTCTGTTATCTTTGCTGATTTATCTTTTTCCTGATTCAGCTCAGCTGTCAAAAATGTGATTAATATCTAGTTGTTGTCGAAATTCATTGCATTAGGTTTTAATGTCTGTTAATGTGATTATTATGTTAATGTCTATTGATTAAAGTCTTTCGAGTGGTCAAAAGAAGCCATGAATACAGATGTCCAGATGCATTATATTAGAAGTTAATTTTCTGTTTTGTTTGTTGATTCAACGCAGCGGCTAAAAAAATGATTAAGGTCTTCAGCGCAACTGTTAAAAAATGATTTGAAGTCTTCTTATAGGTTATAAGACCCCATAAGTACATATGTCTAAATGCATTGTATTAAAAGTTAATTTTCTGTCATGTTTACTGATTCAGCGCAGCTGTAAAAAAAATGATTAAGGTCTTCTTATAGGTTTAAAGTCTTCTAATAGGTTGTAAGATCCCATAAGTACAGATGTTTAAATGCATTATATTAGAAATTAATTTTATGTTATGTTTGCTGATTTTGTCGTCTCTACGCAGGTGCTACTGTTGTTGTAACGTACAAGGTTGGAAACAAAACATTAAAGGCTTATGGACTGACCAAACATGAAGGCAAATACGCGGTTCAGCTTAAAGGGTATAACTACAAGAAGTGGGGAGCCAAGAGTGTGAAGGCTAAGCTTTACAAGCCACCCAAAGATTCTGTCTTCAGCGTGCCCACTAATGTGCATTACGGGAAATCGGGAGCTTCGGTCAAACTTAGGTCCAAGTCTTCTGAGAAGATAGTTCTCTATGCTAAGGATTTCTTTTATGCACCTTCAAAGCCATACACCCATTGTCATAAAAAATCTTCCCATCCTTACTATTATAAATCTCCTCCACCGCCATCTTCTCCATATTATTATAGCTCCCCTCCCCCTCCAACATATTACTACAAATCTCCTCCTCCACCATCCCCTTACTATTATAAGTCGCCACCTTATCACTACAATTCTCCACCACCACCATCTCCATATTATTATATGTCTCCTCCACCTCCACCATACTATTACAAATCTCCTCCTCCACCTTCACCGTCGTCTCCACCACCATACTATTATAAGTCACCCCCACCTCCATCTCCTTCCCCACCTCCTCCATACTACTACAAGTCTCCGCCTCCACCATCACCTTCACCAACTCCCGTGTATTACTACAAGTCCCCACCTCCACCATCACCTTCATCTCCTCCCCCATATTATTATAAGTCTCCACCTCCACTATCACCATACTCTTCTCCACCCTACTACTACAAGTCCCCCCCTCCACCATCCCCATCCCCTCCTCCACCATACTACTACAAGTCCCCTCCTCCCCCATCACCTTCTCCTCCACCACCATACTATTACAAGTCCCCTCCTCCCCCATCACCTTCTCCTCCTCCCACATACTACTACAAATCACCTCCTCCTCCATCCCCATCTCCCCCTCCACCATACTACTACAAGTCTCCTCCTCCACCATCTCCTTCCCCACCTCCTCCATACTACTACCATTCCCCACCTCCACCATCACCTTCACCTCCTCCCCCATATTACTACAAATCCCCACCTCCACCATCACCATACTCTCCTCTACCTTACTATTACAAGTCCCCCCCTCCACCATCACCATCACCCCCTCCACCATATTACTATAAGTCTCCACCTCCACCATCACCATCCCCTCCTCCACCATACTACTACAAGTCCCCTCCTCCCCCCTCACCTTCTCCTCCACCACCATACTATTATAAGTCCCCACCACCACCATCACCTTCTCCTCCTCCCCCATACTACTACAAGTCCCCTCCTCCTCCCTCGCCTTCTCCTCCACCACCATATTATTATAAGTCCCCACCACCACCATCACCTTCTCCTCCTCCCCCATACTACTATAAATCACCTCCTCCTCCATCCCCTTCATCTCCACCTCCTTATTATTACACCTCACCCCCTCCTCCATCCCCATCTCCCCCTCCACCATACTACTACAAATCTCCTCCTCCACCATCCCCATCACCTCCCCCACCATATTATTATAAGTCACCACCTCCACCATCCCCCTCTCCTCCTCCCCCATATTACTACAAATCACCTCCTCCTTCGTCTCCCTCGCCACCACCACCCTACTACTACAATTCACCTCCTCCTCCATCTCCCTCACCTCCACCACCCTACTATTATAAATCACCTCCACCTCCATCACCATCTCCACCTCCACCATACTACTACAAATCCCCTCCACCCCCTTCACCTTCTCCTCCACCACCACCATCACCCTCTCCTCCTCCCCCATACTACTACAAATCACCTCCTCCTCCATCTCCTTCACCTCCACCTCCTTATTATTACAAGTCACCCCCTCCTCCATCCCCATCTCCCCCTCCACCATACTACTACAAATCACCTCCTCCTCCATCCCCATCCCCTCCACCTCCCTACTACTACAAATCTCCACCCCCACCATCTCCTTCACCTCCACCTCCCTACTACTACAAGTCTCCTCCCCCACCATCACCTTCCCCCCCACCTCCCTACTACTACAAATCACCTCCTCCTCCATCTCCTTCACCCCCACCTCCCTACTACTACAAGTCTCCTCCCCCTCCATCTCCATCCCCACCACCACCCTACTATTACAAGTCTCCACCACCTCCATCTCCTTCCCCACCACCACCTTACTACTACAATTCCCCACCTCCTCCATCTCATTCTCCTCCACCATACTATTACCAGTCTCCACCTCCACCATACTAGACCGCTGTCAGCAAGAGTGTTGCCTTCCATTAGGTGAGTTATTTTTAAAGTCAATTTATGAATGTTGTTACTCACAGACTGCACCTAGTTTTCTGAAGGCATTACTTGTGATAAACTATTAACTGATGTCTTCCTTGTTCTGATGTTTTGTAGGTCATGAAACATATAACACAATAACTGTCTGCTCACATGAAGCAGCGATTTTTGGGACAGTACCACCCCCATCTTATTTATTGTTTGAGAGTGTTAAAATAACACTGTTCAGAAAGCTTGCGAGTTTTGTGAACCAAAGAAGATCAGTGTTGCTAGTTGTACTACTGGTTAGTAATAAGTTGATTGCAGGTAAATAGTTTCACTCAGGCAGGGCATTTGAAGCGCAACAAACCATTTGGCTGTCTTCAGCACTGAAGAATCCCAGGGATCTCTTTTTATGCTCTCTCTCTGTGTACAGCATTATTTATTCTATTTCTCTCACTATTGGGAGGAATTCATTTATTCATAGCTGCACTATTGAATAAAATTGAATAAAGTGCCAGCTAAATGACTCATCGATCTCCAGTCTTCTGTTCATTTTATGTAATTCAAATTCTTATTTATAAAATCGATGAGCATTTTCTATTCAATTACGAAAGATCTGATATGAACATTGTTGTTTTCTTCCCCCAATTTGAGTTTTATTTTTATATTCATTGTGCCATCTAAAGGAGACAGAGTAACATACTGCAGAGTGCCACAAACGTCTCTTTATGCATTCAAATAATTAAATAACTCAAGGGATGAATTCGATGGTCGAACTCAATTCTCTAAGTAAATTTTTCATGGCAGCTATCTTTGGCTGTATGTGTCTCTAAACTGTCTCTTTAATCCAATAAAAAAATTTGTTATTCCTACATCTATAACATTATTCACAAAAAAAATGTGGGTATTCAAAAGTACACTCTCAAAGTTTGTGCAAGGTCAAGCCCAAACAACAAGATGAAACAACAAAACAAAATTGCTCAAGTGACAAGAGTTACACTAGTAAGAGTGGAGAGGGGTCATGGTCATTCAACTTACCTTATATATCAATGAAAGGAGAGTCATTAGTGATAGGATCCCAACCAATAATTAGACTATCCTCCAGTCTTATCTTCTATAAGTAGTTGAGTCCCATGAATGAGGGAAATAACTAGAGCCAAACATCGGTACTTGCTAGAATTTGATCATATAGGAGTCCTTCAATCATGAGGTTGAGGATGCTAAAGGTGAGTGAAAGGGATGTGACAACCCACAAGAAAAATAAACCCTAGCACTTCTAAAAAAGTGGCTACGAAACATATGACTAGGAGTCATGAACTCCCTAGGTTGTTTGAGTGCATCAACATTGGTATCAATGAAGAGAGGAACAACTCCTATGGATAGATAAAAATGATAAGACTTTGACAATCATACATGTGGTATTATCCAAGGATCTAACAATACTAAAAAATGCACCCACTTCAAGTGCAACTTTACTTTCTTGAATCTAACTTTGCATAAGAATATTAGAATAAATCACAACTTTAGTGTAAAGTGAGAAATAGATATCAACAACTCAATTAAAAAATTAGCACAATTTGTCTTTCCAAGAGCTTAAAAGAATATTGATCCTAAAACCATACCATATTTGGGTAAATTTAGTAATATTTATGAGCTAATCACATAATAGGACCATATTTTATGAGAAAGGCTCAAATTTGAAAGTCTCAAAAAATTCATGAATCCAATTTTAGGATTCCTAAGATCTAGAACAAAATCAGAAAAGGCACTCAAAAGTCTCATGTTGTCCACACAATGGGCAGCAAGGATTGATAGTTCCTTATTGAGTCATTCTATGACTAAAAGGAATCCACCTTGATAAAGAATACAACAAACACAATGAACAAGATTTGGTTAAAAAATTATAGAACAAATGGCTTGAAGTTCATATAGTACCAATAACCTAGAGGAGACTATAGATGCTATCTCTGATTTACTTGAGAAACTATTATAAGATGGGGCAGAATCCAAGCATATCCTTTCAAGGTCTATTAAATTATAGAACAAATGGTTTGAAGTTCATATAGTACCAATAACCTAGAGGAGACTATAGATGCTACCTATGATTTGGCTGAGAAACTATTATAAGATGGGGTGGAATCCAAGCATATCCTTTCAAGGTCTATAATTATGAATTTGTATTTTTGGATTCCATTTTTTCCTTTCTATTAGGACCTAAAGACTATAACCCCAATTTTGTGAAACATATTGAGAGGAATTATATCAATAGTTGTCCTATAAGTCTCAAAATCTCTTATTAGAGAGCTTGAAGTTCACTTTGGACTCTAGCCATGAAATTAAGTTCATGGTAATATTGGATAATAGGTTTAGTAGATTTTTGATTCCCCTATTATAAAATTTTAAAGAATGAACCCATAAAGCTTTCATACGCAAGTTGTCCTGATAGTCCAAACAATCACAAACTACCAAATAGAATGTTGACTAATAGATAGCCCATTGTGAAATTTATTTCCATCCCAAATATGTTAGTATAGACACCTAAAACTGGCACAACTAATTAAATGGATTTTATTCATTTAATCATCATTAAATCACCTATTAATTAAATTAAGATTTAATTAATATCCCTATTCCTCTAATCGCCTATTAATTAAATTAAGATTTAATTAATATCCCTATTCTTCTAATCGCCTATTAATTAAATTAATATTTAATTAATATACCCTTCTTTTATCTAAGACATTTAATTAAATACCCTGCCTCTAGCCATTTTAATTAAATTTATATTTAATTAAAAATATCAATTTATTCCCTTTTTCCATTTTTATTAAATCTACATTTAATTAAGATCCCCTTTACATCTAAATAAATCAAAATTTATTTGTAAATCCCCCCACCACTTGCAAAATCCTACAAATGCAAGTTGCATCCTCTTTTGGCTATATTAAATCTTTTTAATTTACAAAAAAATCCTATTTTCCCTCAGCCACTTGCCAAATCCTACATTTCCCACTTGCCCTCCTAATTTCTTCTAGAATCCCTCTAATCCTCCATTAATTAGCCTAATTCTCCTCATCATGTCCAATCCCTAAATTTGGGGAGTCACTTCCCCAAATTTGGAGAAAGTCTTCAAAATGCATTTAAGACCTTCTCTTTTCAACAAGGTAACTTGTTGAATACCCCCAAATTTGTAAGGCTCTTACAAATTTGTCCCCTAGACCACTAGTGGTTTTCCTCTTGAAGCAAGTTAGCCTCCAAAGTCTTCAAAAAGCATTTAAAGCCTCTTACAAGCCAACACCCCTAACCCATGATGGTTGTCCACTTGACCATCTTTTTGTTGGCATTTGCATGAAGATTGCATTGATGAAATTTTTTGTTGTCATTGATGTCAATTATAACCAGTATTGATGTTGTATTGTAACTGGTGGGAAGAGCTAGTGAAGGGAACTGCAACCGGTAAGAGAGCTTGTGAAGGAAACCGGTAATACTAGAGAAGAAGTGAGATCAATCGGTAAACCCTAACCGATGGATTTTGGTGAATCGATTGTATTGGTTTATGATCAAATGATGAACGATAATGATTATGCCACGTATGCATGTTGTATGAGATGAAGTTTCAAATGGTTTTTGGTGCTTAGAGATAACAATTTTTTTCTTGGGAATGAGCAAGTACATTGCATGTAATGGAAACCACATGATGAGTTATAGTGTTCGATGAAACAATGATCAAGGAGTGGTCGAGGTTATCTTGAATGATGTGCAATGATTACTATGTAATCCAACGGTCATACTTGAACCAATTTGTTTGTAATCTCTATGAGATAATTAGGTTTGTGATGTGTTATCGACCTGTTGTTTTGTTTATAAGGTCGATGAGTTGTTTTGTTGTAATTTTGGTTGAATGTAAGAGTGATTGGTTGCTGAACCAGATGGTGTATCAACAGTATGTGTAAAGGAAGATAGGAGCATGAAAAGGATCTGAACAAGCAAGTGTAGTGCTATTCACCAGATCAGAAAACCCCTATTGTTCTCTAACAATTACAACAGTCAAATCCCTTAACTGGGTAAGCTCTAACAAGCTTAGTGTTATCTAAATCCTCTAACCAGGTGATCCATTAGCTTGGATTTCAAATCCTCTACCGAGGTTAATCTTAACAAGGTATTGCTTCTAATAGGGCATTATAGTCAATCCCTTAACTGGGTGGTCCCTAACAGGATTTGTTCTTAACAGGACTTATTGTAAAGCTTTAACAGGCTTCGCTCCTAATAGGGTGACTTCATAAGAGTTTAGAATACTTGTGGGTATTCATCCCCACCGTGGTTTTTCCCATTTGGGTTTCCATGTCAAAATCATCGTGTCAAGTGGTGAGTATTTTTGTGGTGATGTTTGATATGGTTAATTTGCTTAACTGCTAAATTCACTTAGTTATGATATGATGAACGACAACAATCTGAAATGAGCTTTTACTTTTGTTAATAAAGTATTTGGATGTTTTGGTCAAAATGTTTGAGAGTTTCAGAGTTGTTTTACTGTTATTTTGTTATGATAGTCAATCGGTTTACTTGACAGTGATATTGCAATTTATTAGTTCTAAGTTTGACTTGAGAGGTTGTTTTTGTTTGGTGAAAAGTTTATGTCAACTTTCTATCTACTGATTCACCCCCCCCCTCTCAGTAGTTTACCAGATCCTTATTGATTCATCATACCATCAATTGGTATCAGAGCATTTTAGGTCCTCTAAGGTCTAAGCCTAACAACTTGAGGTAAAGATCTTGAAGAACATGATGAAGAAAGAAGGTCCGAAGTTTAATAGGGAAAACTACAGAATATGAAGTGATAGAATGAAAATATATATCAAGAGTCTAGGAAGTCAATACTGGGAACATGTTGGTACTCAATATGTTGCACCTAGTGGGACTATGACTGATGATCAAAAGAAAGAGCAACAATAAAATAATGAAGCATTGGAGGCCATTATCAGTTCTTTGTTTGATCCATAGTATGTTGATGTCCATAGTCTGGAGACTCCTTATGAGGTATGGAAGAAACTTGAAGAAATATATAGTGGTGATGAGCATGTGAAGATTGCCAAAGAAGGGAGTCTAGGAGGAAAATTTGATGACATGCGGATGGCTGAAGGTGAGAATATACAACAATATGGTTAGAGGATCAAAGAGATAGTTGGTGAGATCAAGAGTACTGGTGGTAAAGTGGAGGATGTCACAGTGATTAGTAAGGTGTTGAGAACCCTTCTACCGGTCTATGCTATCTGAGTTGCAGCCATTCAGGAGATAAAATCTATTGACAAAACTAAGGTAACCCTTGACTCCATCATTGGTAAGCTTACTGCATTTGAATTAAATGGTTATGATGGTAGTGTTTAGAAATTTGAATCTGCATTTAGAGCAACAGTTTCTAACCCTCTTATGAGGAAAGGTAGAGATGTCAGTCACAACTATGAATCTAGATCCTACGAAGAAGTTGATGATGAAGAGAATTTGATTGAGCTTGAAGCATTGTTGGCCAAGAGGTTTCCCAGAGGTACTGGTAAGTACAAGAGTAAATTACCTTTGAAATGTTTTGCATGTAACAAGATTGGACACATTGCAACTAACTGTCCTAATGGTGATAATGAACATAAGCATGAGAAGTACAAGAAGTACAGAGGAAAAGGAAAAAGAGATTATCTCATTGCAATTGATGGTGGTATCACTGATGAGGAATTTGAGGGAGATGCTAATGAAGACATTGTCTTTGTTTTCATTAAAGAGGAAACATCCGATTAGAAGGCATTAGTTTCTTGCATGGATAATTCTGAAGATTGGATCATTGATGGTGATTGTTCACACCACATGACCGGTGACTAGAGTAAATTTCTTACTTTGAAGGAATTTGATGGAGGAGTTGTAAGATTTGGAAATGACTCACCCTGCATGGTAAAAGGAAAGGGAATCATTTCTCTTAATGGAAAGAGCAGTGTAGATGATGTCTACTGGGTCGAAGGATTAAAGCACAATCTTTTGAGTGTAGCTCAACCCAATGACAGAGGTTATCCATTGGAATTCAAGGATGGAATGTGCAAAATCTATGGGAGAAAAGGTGAACTAATTGCAACCGGCAAGTAGACAAAAGGTAACCCATTTCACCTAAATCCTAAAGTCAACAACTGTTTAATTGCTAAAGTAGATGATAGTTGGCTTTGGCATCAAAGATTTTGTCATATAAATTTTGATAACATTATTAAGGTCAGTAAGTCCAAGTTGGTAAGAGGTTTGCCTCAGTTAGACAAACTGATGAATACTTTGTGTAAGGAATGTCAGTTAGGAAAGATGGCATCCTCAACTTTTAAGAGAAAATCTTTTTCAGTAGAACATTTGTTATATTTGGTTCATACAGACCTTTGTAGACCAATAAGGACTAAAAGTATTCAAGGTAATAGATATTTTATGATCTTCACTGATGATTTCTCAAGAATGATGTGGGTCACATTCTTGAAGGACAAAACAAAAGCCTTTAGTAGTTCAAGGCATGCAGGGCCTTAGCTAAAAAAGAAAGTGGTAAGAAGATAAAGTGTTTGAGGACTGATCAAGGTGGTGAATTTACTTAAGAGGAATTCACTAAATATTGTGAAGACACTAGAATCAAGAGGCAACTTTCTGCACCAAGGACACCACAGTTGAATGGTATTGTAGAGAGGAACAACCAGTTAGTTGTTGAAGCTGCTAGAATGATGCTTATACAAGGAGGAGTAGCAAAAAATTTCTCGAGAGAAGTTGTCAGCACAACTGTCTACACTATGAACTGGATATTGGTAAAGAGAGGTAAGGATAAAAATCCTTATGAATACTGGTATGGTAGATCACTTTATGTCAGTTATTTTAAGATTTTTGGTAGTAAATGCTTTATCAAGAGAGGTGACTATGTTAGTAAGTTTGAGGCTAAAAGTGATGAAGGCATATTTCTTGGTTACTCCACCAAGAGTAAGGCCTACAAATGTTACAACAATCGGACACATCGAATCATTGAAAGTGTTGATGTTTGAGTGGATGAGTATCCTGAAGTCTCAGGAGAAACCAGTGAGAAGAAAAAGGATGAAGAACCTTGCATTCTGATTTTGGATCCAAAACTAGTGAAACCAAAAGCTGACGAAGTGAATGTTGTGGTACCAGTTCAACCAAAATAGGTAGATCCAGAAGAAGAGAATGATAGTGAAGAAGAAGAACCTAAAGATAATGATCATGTTATTCCAAGTTATGTGAGACTCAATCATAATCCTGACTAGATTATTGGAGATAAAGATGCTGGAGAGTTAACCTAAAGAAGAATAAGAGAGAATTCTTCCATGATCTCCACTATTGAGCCTATAACTGCTAAGGAAGCATTTGGAGATGATCACTGGATTAAAGCTATGGAATATGAGCTTGACTAGATTGAGAAGAAAAACACATGGACCCTAGTACCCATATCGGTGAATAAAAATGTGATAGGTACTAAATGGGTATTCATGAACAAACTGAATGAAAATGGAGTAGTAGTCAGAAACAAATCTAGATTGGTATGCAAAGGTTATGCACAAGAAGAAGGAGAAGACTATGGTGAGAATTTTGCATCAGTTGCTAGATTGGAAGGTGTTAGGACTCTACTTACATTTACAGCATATAAGGGATTCAAAGTATATCAGATGGATGTGAAGTCATCATTTCTAAATCGAACACTAGAAGAAGAAGTATACATTGAGCAGCCAGACGGTTATGCTTTGACCTGATGCAAAGGATATGGTGTGTAAATTGCATAAGGCACTATATGGTTTGAAGTAAGCACTGAGAGCATGGTATGAAAGACTACATTCACACTTGATGAAGATAGGTTTTCTAAGAATAAGTGAAGACAACAACATATATCTCAAATCTGAAGAAGATAAGATACTAGTTAGTGAAGTGTTTGTGGATGATATCATATTTGGAGTAAATGATTACATGAGTGATGACTTTGCAAATGAGATGAAAAGTGAATTTTAAATGTCTCTAGTAGGTGAGATAAAATTCTTCATGGGTTTGAAAATACAACAGATGAAGAGTGGTATTTTTATCACATAGTCTAAGTATGTGAAAGAGGTATTGAAGACATTTGGAGTGAGTGACTATAAACCAGTTGGGACACCAATGATTACAGGTTGTAAATTATCTAAGGAGGATGGAGCCGCATCTGTTGATGAAAAAGAGTACAGGTCAATGATAGGGAAATTGCATTATGTTGTTCACATCAGATCGGATATTGCTCATGCAGTTGGTTTAGTTTCTAGATTTCAGAAGAATCCAAAGGAGACAAACTTGATAGAAACCAAGAGGATATTCAGATATTTGAAAAGTACTATTGACTATGGATTATGGTATCCATATGCAGGTAGCTTTGATTTGAAGGTTTATACATATGCAGACTTGGCAGGTAATGTTGATGACAAGAAGAGAACAACTGGTGGTGCATTCTTTCTTGGAGGAAGACTTGTATCATGGAGCAACAAGAAGCAGAGTTGTACATCACAGTCCACTACTGAAGCTGAGTATGTTGCAACATATATGAATTGTACCTAGGCGATCTGGATGAAACACATTCTAGAAGGATTCAAGCTGAAGATTACAGATCCTGTAAAGATTTTATGTGACAACACTAGTGCAATAAATATTTCAAAGAACCCGGTGTTGCATGCTAGAACCAAGCATATTGAGCTGACATATCATTTCTTGAGAGAGAAAGTGTAGAGTAAAGATGTGTTATTAGAGCATGTATCTACCAAGGAGCAGATAGCAGATATCTTTACTAAACCTCTTCCTAAGACTACTTTTGAGTACCTTAGAGGTCATCTAGGGGTTGTGCCCCTACATGAGGTCAATTGAGAAAGATGTGGAATACATCAGTCCCAAAGCTAATTGAAGAATCTTGAAGCAGAATTGGTGTAGAGTGGAGTTATTCCATAGGGGGAGCATCAAGTTGCAGGTTGATGTTGCAGAACAGTGAAGTATGACACTGCATGTTTTACTTTCACTTTGGTATTGTTGTCAAAGGGGGAGAAGAACTATATGATTGACATAGAGAAGATCTATAGCCAGTTACCAGCTAAAGACATGGAGACTCAGTTGAAGGAGAATACATGGTAAAATGTAAACTAGGATTCCTATTCACAATCATAACAATCAAGGGTATTGATACTTGTATTGCCATCAATGCCAAAGGGGGATATTGTTAGCATTTGCATGAAGATTGCATTGATGAACTTTTTTGTTGTCATTGATGTCAATTATAACTAGTATTTATGTTGTATTGTAACCGATGGGAAGAGCTAGTGAAGGGAACTACAACCGATAAGAGAGCTTGTGAAGGAAACCGGTATTACTAGAGAAGAAGTGAGATCAACCGGTAAACCCTACCTGTTGATATGCCAAACCTTAACCAATGAAGTTTGGTGAATCCATTGTATTGGTTTATGATCAAGTTGTATTGATTTATGATCAAATGATGAACAATGATTATTATGCCATATATGCATGTTGTATGCGATGAAATTTCAAATGGTTTTTGGTGTGTAGAGATAACGGTTTTTGTCTTGGGAATGAGCAAGTACATTGCATGTAATGGAAACCACGTGATGAGTTATAGTGTTTGATGAAGCAATGGTCAAGGAGCGGTCGAGATTATCTTAAATGATGTGCAATGATTACTATGTAATCCAATGGTCATACTTGAACCGATTTGTTTGTAATCTCTATGAGATAATTAGGTTTGTGATGTGTTACTGACCTGTTGTTTTGTTTATAAGGTCGATGAGTTGTTTTATTGTTGTGTTGACAATTTTGGTTGAATGTAAGAGTGATTGGTTGTCGAACCAGATGGTGTATCTGCAGTATGTGTAAAGGAAAATAGGAGCATGAAAAGGGTCTAAACAAGCAATTGTAGTGCTATTCACCAGATCAACAAACCCTTGTTGTTATCTAACAATTACAATAGTCAAATCCCTTAACCGGGTAAGCTCTAACAAGATTAGTGTTATCTAAATCCTCTAACTAGGTGATCCATTAGCTTGGATTTCAAATCCTCTACCGAGGTTACTCTTAACAGGGTATTGCTTCTAATAGGGCATTATAGTCAATCCCTTAACCGGGTGGTCCCTAATAGGAACTGTTCTTAACATGACTTATTGTACAGCTTTAACAGGCTTGGCTCCTAACAGGGAGAGCTTTAGAAGAGTTTAGAATACTTGTGGGTATTCATCGCTATCGTGGTTTTTCCCATTTGGGTGGGGTCAAAATCATTGTGTCAAGTGGCGAATGTTTTTGTGGTGATGTTTGATATGGTTAATTTGCTTAACTGGTAAATTCACTTAGTTATGATATGATGACTGACAACAATCTGAAATGAGCTTTTACTTTTGTCAATAAAGTATTTGGATGTTTTGGTCAAAAGGTTTGAGAGTTTCAAAGTTGTTTTATGGTTATTCTGTATGACAATCAACCGGTTTACTTCACAGTGATATTGCAATTTGTTAGTTCTGAGTTTGACTTGAGAGGTTGTTTTTGTTTGGTGAAAAGTTTATGTTATTTTTCTATCTACAGATTCACCCTCCCCCTCTCAGTAGTTTACCAGATCCTTATTGATTCATCATACCATCACTTTTATCCTTGCACAAGAGTTTACCTCTTGGACAATAGCTTGCTTCCTTGGATAAAAGCATTATCCAATGATGTCACCCCTTGAAGCCTACCCTAATGCTGAATTAGCATCTAATGCTTGCTTGCTTAGAATTTTATTTATTTATTAATTAATTAAGTCGCCTTTAACTAATTATTCTACCCTAATATGTCATTAAACCCCTTCCCCTTTTAAAATTAATTAAATAATATTGCATTATTTGCTTAATTTGGATTTATCCCCTTTAATTAAAACAATCGTAATTGATTAATTAATGGTTCATTCATTTTAACCTATAGTTGATTAATTCATTTTAATTATTCAATTATCTAATTATGTCTTTGAATTAAATAAATATCTTTATTTATTTAATTTTCCTAATTATCTTCTCACATGAGGATAATATTTGCTTTTTCAAAATTTTAATTGAAAATATCTTCCTAATTTCGAAAATGGCAACTTTATCTCAAATATTATCTTAGATTTCCGAAAATCTTGAATATCTCATTAAGTTTAATTTTTAATTCAAAAATGAGGTATGCATCCCCCAAAATATTCTTTTTGCTTTTTTGTCACTTTTTCCTCTTTCTCCTTCATCCTTCCCCGAATGGCAACTTTGTTATGCACTCAATCTTGTCCATCCATCTAACCAAAAATATTTTTGATCTTTGCCCATTCATTTGAGTCTTCAATCAAATCATCTAATTTTCAAGTAGTTTCATTTTGTTGCATTTTCGAATGATCATCTAGTTTAAGTGTTGTTATTTTGTTAATTTGTCTAGACAATCTAGTTTAGATAATGTCATTTTTAATGACACATTGCAAGTAAGGTTCACATATCAACCCCCTTCACTTTTGTTGTTTCATGCACATGGCCTCTCAAGAGAGACATGTCAACATTAGAACCAAAAGGAAGAACATTGAGGTCTAGTTGAAGGAGCATGATGAATGGTTTGCATTTGTTTGTATTGTATTTTTTTTGTTACTTTGTTGGTAGGATTAGGAAAGGTAGCTTGCAATTTGAGTTTTTGTGATTAGCTTAGGTAGATTGCATGTATTCTTTCATTTTTAGAAACTAATTCCCATTTTTTCTTGTTTACAATGAGAAAAACAAAAGAAGAGGTAGTTATGCAACTCATAACCCAAATAATCCACCCACTAATAAAACCAAAGGCTTCCAAAACCTTACGAAGGAAAATCCATTTGACTCTATCATAAGCTTTGGCCATATCCAATTTTATAAACATGGCCTTTTCCTTAGAAGTTGCCATAGAATTTTAAGTCTCCATTTCTATGATAACCCCATCAAGAATTTGTCTCCCAACAACAAAACCTCCCTGTTCTTCTGAGATTAATCTATTGAGCCAAGGCTTGAGCCTATCAACAATTAATTTTGTGATTATTTTATAAACCACGTTACACAAAGCATGAGGATGAAAAGAATCCAGAGTATTAGCTCCTTCTTTTTTAGGGATGAGAGAAAGAAATGTAACATTCATAGCCCTTAGCATTTCCTTGTTTCTAAAGGATTCCTCCACCACCTCCAAAAGATCATACTTGATTATCTCCCAAAACTCTTGATAAAAATCTAGAGGGAAGCCATTAGGACCAAGAGCCTTACCCTTCTTCATTTCAAACACCACTTCTTCAACTTCATTTAGGGAGATAGGCCTACAAATATACTCATTCATTTTAGTTGAGACAATAGAAGGGATACAATCAAGCAATAAACCTTCTTCCACTAAGGCTGAAGGGGTATCCTTAGAAAACAAGGCTCCAAAATATCTAGTGGCCTCTTGAGAAAATTCATTAATAGAGGATAAAGGAGTACCATCATAAGAAATGAGAGAAGAAATATAATTACCGTGTCTCCTATCCTTAATTGAGTTGTGGAAGAACTTTGTGTTTCTATCACCTTCCCAAAGCCAAACAAACCAAGACTTTTGCTTCTAGAAAATGTCCTCTCGAAGTTCCCATTCTTCCAACTCCTTCAATGGAACTAACTCCTCTCTATAAAAATCCTCTGAAAGACCTTGATCTCTAATATGACAAGTAATAGTGTCCACCCAAGGCTGAGCCTGAACTCTTGCTGCAAACAGATTGCCAAAATGCAATTTGTTCCACCTCTTAATATTATACCTAATGAATTGAAGGTACTTGACAAAAGAGTACATTGTAGTACCATAAGAAGGTTTCCCCTCCTACCACCAAACCCTCCTAAGATCTTGAATAGAATCATCTCGAAGCCACATGAGTTGGAACATAAAGGAAGCATTTTTTAAGACACGAAAGTAAGAAGCAATAAGCTTGATCGATCAATAATCGAATCCTTTCCAGTCTAAAATCTCAAAACTAGTTACCCACGTATACCCCATCCAATAGTAGGAGACCAAACATCTATCCAACCTCTCTCCTATAACCTTCTCCTGACATCTTCTATTATTCCAAGTGAATACTCCATTATTGGGCTTAACATCCACAACCCTTAAGAATTCAATATTATTTCGAAGAAGCCCTGCTGAAGGATCAAGTTTGACATTACCACCTCTTTTTTCATCCAAACTAGAGATTTCATTAAAGTCACCAACAATAATCCAAGGGAGAAAAGGAGAAAGGGATCAAACATATCTGATATGTGACCATAGCAAATATTTTCCAACCAAATATGTTGGAGCATAAACATTAGTGAAGAGAATAGTCTTTGCAGACTCACAACTTCTGGTAGCCATCAAGATGGAAGACCTACTACAAATCCACCACAAAGGAAAAATCTTATGTGGGTCCCAAAGGCAAGCCATACCTCCTGAGCTACTTTGAGCCCCAATGCATTGACAATGACTCTGAGCCCAAATTTTGGAAACCTTATTGAACATACCATCAACTGATAAATTAGATTCCTATATAAACACCATATTAGGAGCATGCGAACCAATCAACTCATGAATAACCTTTTGTATAGGGATTCTATTCAACCCCATTACATTCCAAGATAAAATAATCATTTCTAAACAGATGAAAAATGGGAGTCAATGGTCTTTACATACCCTGACTCAACCAATGTCTCACCCATTAAATTTACCTTTTCTTGATCTTTCTTTCTACTCTTATTTAAAGGAGGCCTTTTAGGAGGACCTTTTTTTTATAATCTTTTGTTGAAGTCCCAAAACCTGTGGGGTTCCCTTACTTTTACTACCATCCAAAGAGTCTTTTTCACCATTCATTGTTGGACTAATAAGACATGGAGATACAACTATTTCCTTAATTCCATTACCTTCCAACCCACTAGAAGCCAACATAGGAGTATCTGTATCCATCTAAATGTCCTGGCCAACATCTTGAGAACCAATTTGAAGAGTATTGTCATTTTCAATATCTATCTGACCCATTCCATGAGCATATAGACTAGTAGGCATGCCAACAAGTGTCTCATCAACCTGATCTAAATCCTCCAGTGCATCAAACCTATTAAATACCTCATCAGCTTGTCTATCTCTAAAATTTCTCTTTTGACCTCTTCCTTTATTATGAGCTTTAACCAAGAAAAAATCTTCTTTATCCTTGTAGAGGTGGGAATTTGTTTCCTCTAAGATGATGAATCTCAGAGAACAAACTATCTGCTTCTACCTCACTTAAACTAGTGCTAAGGGTGAGCCAAGGGATACAAACAATAGAATTAGGCGATCATGCCACATAGAAGACCTCTGAGTGATCTTGTGAAGCCTCTGTCTTTGGGACAAACGCATAGAGATGGGACACCAGTGTAGTGCACCATAGTCCTATATAGATAAAGTACAATAACTGTATAATGGATGCAAATACAATAATATAACTAAATTAACAACACTGTGATAAATAAAATAAATGGGATAGAATGTTAACAGTCAAAAGAATGTAAAGGAAAGTTGAGGGAAGCTTACAACCAGTCCACGATTGAAGCCTCCAACAAGATAATCTCCTTTCTTCGATTATAAAAATGTACACAAGCAAGAGAGAAAATCTTGGGGGTTGTGTTTTAGAGTTTGTCTTAGTTAGACCCTCATTTTTGGTGATTCCACCTCCATGGACAACCCAGATAGATAGATAGATAGATAGATAGATAGATAAATAAAATAAATGCAAGTTAAGATAAATTTGATAAATGATAAATGATTTGATGGATAAGGGATGTGATGAATCCCAGGATACTCAAAGATGAGATAAATAGATATATATTATCGAATAGGCTTGACAAAAGCCAAGAGAGTTGCAAGAGATATTGTGAGAGCTTGACAATGTTGTAGAAAACTAGAGACTATTGTAGCAAGAGCCAAGAGAGGTTGAATAACCAAGAGAGCCAAGAGCCAAGAGAAATTGCTTGGAGAAGCTAGAGAGATTGAGAGAAGAGAAAATATCGATTTAATAGAGAGAAGAGGAGGGAAAGAAGAGGTCTAGTGAGCCATTTGAAAGATTCGGGGTCGTTTCCACCAACATGTGCAGGTGACAAGTGGAAAGGCACACTCAAAACCAACATTCAAATGTTAAGATGTCATGAGACTAATGCGAGATGCATGGACATCCACATGGGGCACTAGTGTCCAGATGAATCATGTTAAAAAATGACAAGTGGCAATAGGAACACATGACTAACATGAAATGAAAGTTGAAGGATAGATGCTAAAAGGTGTCTTGAGCATCCCAAGGGGGGAAAGGTTGATGTAAGGGCTGAAGTGAGCCTACTCAAGTGCTAGGGGAATGGACACCAAAGTGGTTACAAAAGATGTAGGTCAAATTACAAAGGGGTATGCAATTTTTGACACTACATTTTACCCACACTTTAGAGGGCTTATGAATGAACATAAATATGCACACTAAAGGAAATATACTGAACAATAAATAACATCATGATACCAAAAGGATACTGTAGAGGAAGAAGATAAATCTCCAAGCCAAGGAAGCATGCCCCCAAGATGAAGATGTACAAAATAGATGCATTAGATAGAAAAACCTACATGAGAGAACAGGGTTAGGGAATAAGGAAATCCCAAGACAATGAGGTTAGAACATGATAAATAAAAAGATAACACACACACACAAAAGCACATAACAAAGAAACTACAATCTTGAGTTAGCAAAGTAAAATAGACCTCAATGTAAAAGGTTGTCTCAGTACCATGTGTCATCCCCAAAATAATAAGAAACAATAGATGGAGGAATGCCGAAATGAAGAGAAGAATGGAAGAATTGATTACTTCAAAGAAGAATGCACCCAGAAGTCAGAGAAGAATCGATATCGAAGAGATAATACATGACCCAGACACTAGCTTGATGCATCACTAGCAGTCATGTAGACATGATGACAATAAAACAAATAGATCTAGCAAGTTATGTTATGCCAGATGATCAAAGATAAGTATCACCAACCTCACTCAGAAGGAAGGCCACTACTGATAAGGATTAAAAAGATATATGGGAAGCTAAAGTAGAGGAAGATAAAGAAGAGAGTTGTGATAGGGAGGCAAATTTTTGTTGATCAGACAAGATTTCCCCCAGCAAGATGAAGCTGATATTTGGAATAGATATACTCGATACATCGCAAATACGCTAGTTGCTGACTAACATGTCGAATGATAAGATAAAGAATAGAGATATATGATAGATAAGAAAATGTAATAGAAATGAGCCTCGCTTTGGAGGAAATCCCCTTGTTATGAAAAGATACAAGATAAGCAGTAGCTATGATATGAGATACGTCAGTATGGATAGAAAAGTGCATTATGCTAGATAGCCATATGATAGGGCAATGAGATATGTCGGTATGGATAACCATACTATAGGGTGATGAGATATGCTAGTATGGATAACCATATGATAGGGAGATGAGATAGATAGAGTTTTCCAGCACGGGTAGCGACATGCTAGATAGCCATGCGATTGGGTGATCAAAGATAGATTTGTCAGAATGGGCAGCGATACGCTAGATAGCCATGTGATTGGGCAATCAAAGATAGATTTGGTAAGTAGTACATTGGCCCCTACAAAGGTGTGCAAAAGTGGTAGATCAAATGGTTTGGCCCCCATCTAGGTAAAGAAAATGATAAAGAAAAAGACCAAGTGGTTTGGCCCCCACCTAGGCGATCCTGAAAAAGAAAAAGATCGAGTGGTTTGGCCCCCACCTAGGCAAACATGAAAAGGCAATAAAATGATAGTAACCACAACAAGTGAAGAAGATCACCTTTAATGGTGTAGCCAATGGTATTCACATGATCCTACAATACAAAAGAATAGTCGTCTTTGATAGCGGGTGTGAATGATACTTTTAGAAAGTTAACGTGGGTAGGGTTGACTTTATATTCTCCAATGAAGGAGCTTGTAATGTCTAAGGAGCCCCAATCATCACCAAGAAATGCATTTAATTGAGAAGAAGATGAATGTGAAGGAGATGGAACCTTAGATTGTGCATATGTCTTAAAAAGATCAGGTGAGTCACTTTCAAAAGGAACACAATGAATGGATTTTACCTTCTTTGGAAAAGGACTACCTGCAGTCACATGAATGATTGGTCTCTTAGGCCTTTTAGGAGCGGAAAAGACATAAATGACATTCACAGACTCATTATGATATGTAGAAGATTTAGATGAAAGAATTTTCTCAACATAGACCTTTGGAAAATCAGATATGAGTCTAGACTCATCATTCATTAATGCATCATCTCTAGAAGAGAGTTCACTAGAATGAAGAGATGGTAGAAAAACATTAAAAAAGGTGTTAATGATTTCATCCTCTTGTAACAAAATATCCTCTGAAATAGAAGATATATTATGAGAAGGATCAAAGGCATAGAGTGACATAGGTAGAGCTTAGTCACCATCACAAGCATGAAAAGGAACATCACTAGCAGTTTGAATAAAATTAGAAATATAACTAATAAAAGAAGATAACGAATGCATTTTAGAAATAGTTAACTAATTTAAAGAAGAAATGCATTACTGAAGAAACGATAAAGAGTGCTTTTGAAAATAATACAAAAGAAGTGTTCACGTCAGGTTCACCAAAATGTAGAGGTGGCAATTTGTTACCTCTAAGATGATGAATCTCAGAGAACAAACTATCCACCACTACCTCACTTAAACTGGCGCTAAGGGTGATCCAGGGGATACAAACAAAAAAATTAGGCAATCATGCCACAAAGAAGACCTCTGAATGACCCTGTGAAGCCTCTGTCTTCAGGACGAACACACAGAGCTAGGACACCAACATGGTGCACTATCGTCCTGTACGGATTGAGTATAGAGATCGTACAATGAATGCAAATGTAATAATATAACTAAATTAACAATGCTATCATAAATAAAATAAAAGGGATAGAATCTTAACAGTTAAAATAAGGTAAAGGAAAGTTGAGGGAGTCTTACAACTGGTCCACAATTGAAGCCTCCAGCAAGATAATCTCCTTTCTTCGATTACAAAACTACACACAAGCAAGAGAGAAAATATTGGGGGTTGTGTTTTGGAGTCTGTCTCAGTCATACCCCCATTTTTGGTGTTTCCACCTCCATAGACAACCCATATAGATAGATAAATAAATAAAATAAATGCAATATAAGATAAATGATAAATGATAAATGATTTGAGGGATAAGGGATGTGATGAATCCCAAGATGCTCAAAGATGAGATAAATAGATAGATATTACCGAATAGGCTTGACAAAAGCCAAGAGAGTTGCAAGATATATTGTGAGAACTTGATAGTGTTGTAGGAAACTAGAGACTGTTGTAGAAAGAGCCAAGAGAGTTTGAATAACCAAGAGAGCCAAGAGCCAAGAGAAATTGCTTGGAGAAGCTATAGAGCTTGAGAGAAGAGAAAATTTGGATTTAAAAGAGAGAAGAGGAGGGAAATGAGAGGATTGGCAAGTTGTTTGAAAGATTCGGGGTCGTTTCCACCGACATGTGCAGGTGACAAGTGGAAAAGGCGCACTTAAAATTGACATTCGAACATTAAGATTTTGTGGGACTAATGCACGACGTGTGGACGTCCACGCGGCGTGTTAGTGTCCAGATGAATCATGCTAAAAAATGACAAGTGGCAAGAGGAACACACGACTAACACGAAATGAAAGCTGAAGGATAACTGTTGAAAGGTACATCTTGAGCATCCTGAGGGGGGAAAGGCTGATGCAAGGGATGAAGTGAGCCTACTCAAGTGCTAGGGGAATGGACACAAAAGTAGTTACAAAAGATGTAGGTCAAATTACAAAGGGGTAAGCAATTATGGACACTACAATCCTCTACCATGGGAGTTTTACCTTTGTCTTGCTTAGGGGGTGGGCGAGATGACCCATTAACAACAACCCTTGAATGGTTAGTTCCATGACACATTATTTGCAAATGACCATATTCATGGAAAATTATACAACGAAAAGGAAGGGTTTCATAATTTAATTGTTGAATCCATGAATTGGAGCCTAGACGGATTTCCATAGAATTGGGTAAAGGCTTACTCAAATCAATTTCAACATAGATGCGGGCAAAAGTAATTACCTTTTTACGCATGGTTTGGTGCAAAGAACCAGCTGGATTGCCAAGCTAAGCCACCACCAAATTGAAAATATCATTTCTCCAGAACTCCAAAGGAAACCACGAAAGCCTCACCCAAATAGGAACCTTTGAAGGGAACTCTTCTGATGGGTTAAAACCAACATGCCACGATTTAATAAAGAGGCCAATTGATTATAAAAATAGGGCCCCCTTTCAAAGGCCTTATTTTTGTCTGATATACATGAAAATAAAACCAAAAAGTAACCATTAGCAGTCAACAACACCTCCATTTCTCCCTCTGGATTCCATGTGCGCCTCACCCATGATTCTAAGAAGGGCAAAGATACCCGAATCCCCATGAACTTATAAATCAGAACATGATTGGTCAAGCAATCAATATCCTCTTCAACAGAGTCAGGTGGAATCACCAGAATGGGTCTATTATCGCTCCTCGCAAGGCAACCATTAACCTTTGTAGGCTTGAAACCTTCAGACTGTGAAGACCTCCCTCCCATGCCTGTACATTTATCACCAAAGACAGGATTATCATGCATGTTCATAGTTGGAATTCCCCCAAGCACAACATCTTGAAATGGAGAATTCTGCCTTTCCAAACCACTACCTGAAGAGGTCATGCATTGCAATAGCAGACAAACCACTACCCCAAACCTATTGTATGCAAAGGAAGAGGCCCAACAAACACCAACCAACAAATAAGAAGCCCTGATTAGGCCCCACCAAAACCCAACCACATGACCAACGTAGGAAACAAGCACCAAACACATAAGGGCAACATGAAACCCCCAATTCACACAAACAAAACCTCCACCCCAGGTCACAAAAGAAACTCCCCTCCCAAATGCCACAGTCAAGAGCACGGGGCAGGAAAATTAGATACAGCTAAGGCCTTTCAGCCCTAGCCGCAACCATCCCCATGCACAACGCCATCTTCATTACGATTGTTAGATTGGTTATTATATATTACTTTTTAATAGTTTTATTTATAGACATTAAATTTTTTTTTCAAAATATCTTTATATTTAAAAAATAAATATCAGTTTTAAACAATTTTTCTTTCTTGATCATGACATTCAAAGTTTTCCCCCTCTATTACTCATAATTAATTAAGCCAAATATAACATCATTCTATACAAAGAAATTAAAAGAAAAACATTTACTATTCTTGAAATTGAATAGTTTCGATAATATTCTAAGAATATCTTCTCATGACATTTAAATGTTTCTTTCTAATTTATTTATTTATTTTTAACTGTCAAGCAACACAAAATTTAAATTTAAAATTTAAAAAATAGAAAAATGTGGGCACCGAAATAGAAAATAGAAAAATATTTTTTTAAAAGAAGAGTATCAAAGAGCTTGAGATTGAGATGAATGAAAAGGACGAGTTTTTGTTCTAAACAAGTTGTTTTCTCTTGGAATAAAGACATATCCATTTTATATTGTCATTGTCATTCATTTTTTTTTATATTAAAATATCTTTTCAATATAGTTATAATGAATATTTTGTAAGTTGGTTTAGGTTAGAAGGAGGATATGCTAAAAAAAATTCCTAAGTTGTTTTTGGTTGGAGAGAGAATATGGAAGAACATACTCCATTTAAAAATGTAAAGGATTGCGTGCATTAATATTTTGATCATGACCCATTTACAACCTATACTGTTTATTAGTTTTGGTATGATACTTTTCATGGTGTGTAGAAAGGGGTGAAGTAGTATGTAAAAAATGCTTCATGTAGTTTAATTATATTTTTAATGTTTTAAGATGAATATGTTATTTTTAATTAAAAAAGTTTTCATTATGGGAAAAAGATTTTCTATTATGAGTTCTTTAATTAGGTGAAACTTTTCATGATAGAGGACTTTGGGTTCAAAGTAGGGTATTCCAAATTTAGGGGAGTCAAAACAAAAGAAATGGTCAGAATTTTGTTATAATGTAAAATGATAAATTTGAATAATAGAGGATATTTGTTATTTAATAGAATTAGTTTCCAAAAAAGTATAAGGGTGAAGAGTGCATGCCTTATATTTACTTTTTTATTTTATATATTTATGTTGATGTTATATGTATATAATGTCTTAAGTATATGAGTCCAAATAATTGGCTCAGTTGGTTAGGGGCTTTGAGTTTGTCCCTTTTAGGTCTCAATATTGGTTCTTTCCCTTAGATTTACCTAGTGGGCGGTCAGTTTTGGCCCAATCCTCCATACTGAGAGTTAAAAGATAGATGCATTGCGGAGGGGTGTTGCTCAATTTGTCATAGAGCTACGCTTTGGGTCACTAGGCTACCCCACTAATTCTTCTCAGTTGGCAAAAAAATGTCTTAAGTTTATGTGTTGCTTATGTTACTTATTTTATTTTCAGATGTTGGTATTGTTGGAATCAAGGAACACTGAGATGGTGTGGGGGCGGGGGCGGTGAATCAGTGTTCTGCCAGTTATTAATTTTTTTGACTTAACCTTAATCCACCGGAAGCATAAGCATAAAAATGAAATGCAGAAACACAAAACAATCAACCACAAAATCATAACACCAAGATTTTTTTATGTGGAAACCCAAATGGGAAAAACCACGGTGGGATTTGAACCCACAATATTATTCCACTATGTCTAGTAACAAAAGAATATTACATGAAGGGGAATGCACAAGCATTCAGGCACATTTCTTAGATATTACAACTCAAATACAATAAGGGCTACAATCTCGGAAGGCTCACTGCCTTACAAATCAATTACGGTGATGGATTACAATGAAAGAACTCCAAAATAGCATCTAACAATGCCTGGATGAGTTCTAGTTAAGTGCCAAATCTTTGATTGTATCTGTTCTGCAACTCTGCTCTGTTTTCTATCTTAGTCAGCTACCGGATCAAGAATGTGCATGTGCAACTGAGCTACAAAGGATTCTTGATCACCACTTGCTTGCATACAATCATATCACATACCAAAAAGATCTTCTCCATTGGTCTTATATATCCACAATCACAAAATAGACAATTATCAAGTTGGCCCATTGATGTAACGTGTAGAATTGAGTTGTCTTGACTGGATCACCAACAACAAAAGAGGATCACCAAAAAGATGATAAGATGATGTTTCTATGTCGGCCCTATCATCCCATGCATGATTCATAACACCAAAATCATCAAAAAGCTTCGAGACCAAAATGGTTCTACTCAACCTGAATTACCGGTTCACATCCACTTCCGGTTATCAAGATCCATGATCACCGAATGGGATTCTCAAGAAGAGTTGCCATCAATAACAACCCAAAACCATTAATCAAGCATCGATAACCATCAAATGAGTGTCAATTGCCAACAATCTCCCCCTTTGGCATTGATGGCAACACTCATGAAAAAATTGACTGTGTTGAAACGTGTACACTAGATGAAAATTGCTATCAAAATTTCTAAGGCCCCCCCTTAGATTAAGAACTCAAAAAACCTAGAACATTCTCTGTACATTTTTCACCTTTACTCTCCCCCTTTGATATCAATGCCAAAGTAGGGGTGTTTTCCAAAATTTATATACAAGGATATCTACCAGACACTTTACACATACTTGAAGATATCAACAAAAATGGTCTTCAAAAATCCTAAGTGGTTATCCCACCCTATCTTCAAGTTGTCCAAAACTATAATGAATGCACTGAAAACATAAGCATGAATCTCCACATCCTTCAACTTAGATGGAATAGGTTATCCTATAGCCTTCATACAATCTACTTTATTGCTCAACATGGTGTCCAACTGAGGGGCAATCAGATTCCAGAGTTCATCAACTCTCCTCAAAATTTTGTCCTTCTCCGTAGTAAGGCTAAAGATTTGATCATTGAGAGTCATTACCTGCCCTTCTATACTACTGGTTAGAGATACAATAGAATTGAAATATTGCAAAATATCAATTAGGTTACCCTGACAGATACTAATCTGCTTGTCTATATCTATAGTGAGCTTTGGCAAAACAAGACAAGAAATATATTTTGCCGCCTTCAGTTAGTGCATCAGAGATTGTCTGCAAACTTTTATTTAATCGAACTCTGTCATCCTCTATGATTTTCCAGAATGTTTGTATTCTTACCTCCTTGAATCTATCTAATGCCCACTTAGTGGTAGAATTCTCCAAAGAATCAAAATTGGTATTTACAGTATTAATCAAATGCAATAATTTACCAGAGGGGCTCGAATAGAAATCTAGTTGCACACCCAGAACCACCTTCTGCAAAAAATCAACCGAAATTTGAATAAATATTTTATCTTCATTCTCTTATTTGATCAAATCTTAACTGGCCTGAGCTTGTACAACTGCTGCAAGCATCAACTTCTCAGCTGGTGGCATTTGTCCAATATCAAGAGGGCCATCAAGATTAATTGATATTTGAGGTAAGGTTCTTGTCCCTTTGACTAGAGGAGTGTCAATTGTCGGAGCATTAACAACTCTCTTTCCTTTATCTACCTCAGCACCCTACACCTCTATCTTCTTAGGCTCCTTTACCTCCACATCATTCCCTTTATCTTATGCACTGGTGTTACCACTTGATGCAGTGTCATCTTTTTGAATCTTAGGGATTTCTTCAATGTTCTCTACCACCAGAGGATTCACACTGATGTCAACATCAAGGGTTACATGGCCTTGATCTTTCGGATGTCCCTTTGTCTGAGTTTCATCCTTCTGATCACTGAAGACACCTTCCTTAACTTCCAGATGGGAAGTTTGAACTACATCACTGCATAAAGGGTCATGATTCTTCTCCAAATTTCCCTAGTTTCTTTTCTTACCTCTTCAACTCTGCCAATAATTAACCTGTTAACCCTATTTCTACTTCTGAATTCTTTCTTATTTGATTCCTCAATGAGCCTTTTGCCTTCATCTTGAGGGATACAAGTGCAGACACTGATCAATTCTCTCTCTCTCTCTCTCTCTCTCTCTCTCTCTCTCTCTTTCATTTCTTTATCTATCTTACTAGCCGTCAACCTCCCCGCATAAATAATTTTATACAGATCCTTAGGGATACTACACTCCAATTCAATCAAAGTTTTGCTAAAATTGTGTAAGTACAAAACAACAACTTCCTCAACTTTTCTCTAATCTACCTCAACTAGATTTTCATAGTATGCATCAATGTTCTTTAAATTTCCATCAACAATTATCCCATCAATCAATTGATCTGTTGTCAATGGAGGAACAAATGTATATTTACCTTCTACATTATTGTTTTCAAGATCATCATCAAGTTGAGTTCTAAGCTTCCTTCAGCTCTTGGGTCTTCCAGTAAGGGTAGGTTCAGATTTAGCTTTCTTTCTTTGCACAACAACACTGAATTGTGGTTTACTTACAACTCTGGCAAACTCTCCTTTCTTTTTGACCTTTTCAACTTCTTCATCTGATTCAGTCTTAGATGCTACTGGAGATACAAAAACATAGGTTTGTTTGGGTTTCTCCTTTTTCTTCAAAACTCCCTTTCTGGATGAGCTCTGTCCTAATGATGGTACTATCGGAGTAGGGGAAGACTTGGTCTCTTTTGGTTTTTCTTTAGAGGGAACCCGTTCAACCTTAGGCTTCTTGGATTCCTCCTTAGATTCCATCTAAGCATGCTTCTCCTTTTCTTTCTTTACTGCTTCTCTGGTAAAACCCATCTACACAACCACTTCTTCAGCCATCTTAGATACTTTTCTCTTCCTTGCAGGTGTAGTGAACTACCTATGCAAATCCATATCTTTCTCCTTAAAGGTGCCAAACTTGGGTTCATTTTGATCCACCGACTTGCTTAGAAGGTGTTAAACATAAACTTCAAGGGTTTGACCATCCACCTCATAACCCATCAATAAAATCTAGACTGTCATGGGCTCCACAACTTCCATGTGACATTGGTCTTTGTCCACCTTGAAGCAGATAGTCTTCTCATACTTCTCAACAATCTCTTTGGGAATCCTTTATCTATCTTCCATTCAGCCTTGAAAAGTCTTAAAAAAACTCCACAAGGCTGTTGTTTGATTTTCTTTATTTCCCAATCTTTGCAATCCTTGCTTGATCTGAGTGGCCACTAGTAAATCAAATTCCCATTGCACTCTGCCTGTACTAGGAATTTGGTTCATGAAGTACAATGCCATATAAACAATTAGAGAACCAAACTTAAACACATTCTTTTTATCTAATTTTATCTTCTTTAGATTGCCGAGGAGCTCCTCAAGAAGAACTAAACAAAGATCATACTAAGTTTCTTCTTTTACCATCTAATATGCTACATAAATGGATGACATTACATGAAGATTGCATTAATGAAGTATAAGTGTTGTCATTGATGTCAATTAAAATCGGCAATGGAGTTGTATTGCAACCGGTAGTGATGTAGTAATGCAACCGGTAGTTGAGAAGTGAAGGAAACTAGTATTACTATTGAAGCAGTGAGATTAACCAGTAACCCTAACCTATTGATATGTCAAACCCTAACCAATGGAGCTTGGTGAATCGGTTGTGTTGATCTATGATCGAATGGTGATCGAAGATGATTATTCCACGTATGCATGATGAACGTGATGAGTTTGAAAGTGGTTTTGGCATGTAGAGATAACTATTTTATCTTGGGAATGAGCAAGTGCATAGCATGAAATGGAAACCACATGATGAGATACAAGATTCGATGTGCGGTGATCTAGGAGCAGTCGAGGTTGTGTTGAACAATGTGTAGTTGATTGTTATGTAATCCAATGGTCATGTTTGAACTGATTTGTTTGTAATATATGAGATCTTAGGTTTTGTGATGTGTTACCGACCTATTGTTTTGCTTATAAGGTTGATAAGTTGTTTTTTAATAGTGTTGACAATTTTGGTTAAGTGCGTCAGTGTGATTGTTGCTGAACCAGAAGGAGTATCTGCAGAATGTGTGAAGGTAGATAAGAGCATAAACGGATCTGATCAAGAAGAGTAGTGCTATTACCAGATCAACAAGACCCTGTTGTTCTCTAACAATTACAATAGTTAAATTCCTTAACCTAGTAAGATTTAACAGGCTTGGTGCTTTCTAAATCCTCTAACCAAGTGATCCATTAGCTTGGATTTGAAATCCTCTATCGAGGTTACTCCTAACAGGGTATTGTAGTCAATCCCTTAACCGGGTGGTCCTTAACCAGATTTGTTCCTAGCAGGACATTTTTATAAATCTTCTAACATGGCTTGGCTCCTAACAAGGCAAACTTCATAAGAGTTTATAATACTTGTGGGTATTCATCCCCACCATGGTTTTTCCCATTTGGGTTTCCACATCAAAAATCATTGTGTCAAGTGGTGAATGATTTTGTGGTTATATGTTTAACTGGTAAAGCCACTTAGAGATGTTTAGATGACTAGAAGTGATTTGAAATGTGCTATTACTATTGCTAGTAAAGTGTTTTGATGTTTTGGTTTAATGGTATGTGAGTTTTAGATATGTTACACTGTTATTTTGGTATTCTAGTCAACCGGTAAACTTGACAGTGCAGTTGCAGTTTTTGTTACAGTGTTTAAACCGGTTAGTTCAGTGATTGATTTATGAGTTGGGTTTTAGTTTGGTGAAAGTTTAGTTTTTTTTCTATCTATGGATTCACTCCCCCTTCTCAGTAGTTGACTAGATCCTTATTGATTCATCATATCATCATTCCGGAGATTGAGTTCAGTATGCTAGACTGATAGACCTTGTATCCAATGATTATAGACACAAATCTCACATCATACTCTTGAATATAATCAATTGTCATGGACCTATTATCAAATTGCACACTAGTTTCCTTTGTCATAGTTGTGTTACCCACCTTCCTCAGATTAGGTTTGTCACTGGTTTGATTCAGACATGTGACTACATGAATGGCTTGCTTGGTGATTTTATAACGTTTGTCTAACCAGATAAATTCATCATGCACATAGCTCAAAATATATCTTACCCACTCATTTTCATTAGATACGGGGAAATGCACAAATTACGTGTAATCCTTCCTTTGCATTCACACATATTCCAATTTAGGATTTCAATTCCTATCCCGGAGGTGTTGATTGTAAAGTTATAGAATCGCCTCATTACCAACTTCTTCAATATTGCAGTGAATATAGGCTTTTACATCGTCAACATGCAAAACACCATAGGGCACAGATGAGAAGGCACTGTTTGGATCATCCTCGACCGACTTAAATGGGTGTTTCTTAAATTGTGGCCTTTCTCTTTCCGAAACCTCAAGTATCGAAGGAGTATTAATAGAAGATGATGCTATTCTGAGAAATCTAGGGTTAAGAGTGTTCTTCTATAAATACCTCTTGCATATGTCGAATACACAAATACTCTTTGTCAAATTCACTTTAAGCTCTTAGATCACCTTGATAACTGGTTCGTCTCACTCTGTTGCTTCAACTCTTCACTCACATTGTGAGAAATGATTCACATTTGTCCTTTTTAACTTCACAAACCCTAATTTCAAGTTGATATAAATATACTAATAAAGTTGAACCAGATGCCCTTGTTCAACGTCAATCAACTCATCGGATGATCTAGAGATCCAGATAATCATCTCTAAGAATCTACAATCTACCATGATCGATCACAAATCTCTCCAAGGGGGTTCTATAATATTTTGCATGAAGATGCCACCCCCTAAGGCCAAATGCCTTAGTTATCGAATGAAGATCCTGCACCATATTCAGGTACAAATCCATTGTCCACCTTAGATTCATCTTTTTTGACCCACATCTTCTCATGCTTGTCTCTGATATCCTCTACCTTTGCCTTGCCTTTATCATCATTTTTGTTTTTGTCTACCAGAGCACTCTTGTTCACATTTTTGCTTCTGCAATATTTTGCAATATGACCGGTTTTATTGCATGCATGACAAACAACATTCTGTCTCTCAAGTTCTTGACCATTATTCCTTGATTGTGTCAACTCTAGCTTCAACTGATCATTCTCATAGGTAAGCCTAAAGCATTTATCTGCTTTGTCCTTCAGTGATTGAGTCAAACTTTATTCATTCTTCTTCCAATCTTCAATCTCCTTAGTTAGCTTCATCACAATGGATTTCATCTCATTCTTTGACACAACATTCTCTCTCTCAAGTTTGCCAACTTTGTCCTGATTCTCCATGCATTGGTCTTCCTTCTCCTTTAGCTTTTCCATCATTTCCTTCCTCTTTTCTCTTGTAGATTTCACTTGATCCTTCAAGTCATTAATGAAGTCTTCAGCTACATTAAGGTTTCTCTTCAAGGTACTGATCTCATTTCTTGCTGCATCAAGATCTTCAAGTGCCACACTAAGCTGTCTCTGAAAACTAGAATCCATTGATTCAATATCTCGGACCTTCCTCGGGCGGTTAGGATTCCTTAGAGGAACTAGGCTCTGATACCAATTATTGGAATCAAGGAACACTGAGAGGGGGGGTGAATCAATGTTCTACCAGTTATTAAATTTTCTGACTTAACCTTAATCCACTGGAAGCATAAGCAAAAAATTAAAAGGCTGAAACACAAAACAATCAGCCACAAAATCATAACACCAGGATTTGTTTATGTGGAAACCCAAATGCAAAAAATCACGGTGGGATTTGAACCCACAATATTATTCCACTATGGCTAGTAGCAAAACAATATTACATGAAGGGGAATGCACAAACATTCAAGCACACTGCCTAGAGCTTACAACCCAAATATAATAAGGGCTACAACCTCGGAAGGCTCACTGCCTTACAAATCATTTACAATAATGGATTACAATGAAAGAACTCCAAAATAGCATCTAACAATGCCTGGATGAGTTTTGGTTAGATTGTATCTGCTCTGCAACTCTGCTCCATTTTCTATCTCAGCCAGCTACTAGATCAAGAATGCATACGTGCAACTGCGCTACAAAGGATTCTCGATCACCACTCACTCACATACAATCATATCACATACCAAAAAGATCTTCTCCATTGGTCTTATATATTTGCAATCACAAATTATCAAGTCGTCTTTTTGATGTAACGTGTAGAATTGAGTTGGCTTGAGCGGATTGCAACAACAAAAGAGGATCACCAAACAGATGGTAAGATGATGTTTCTATGTCAGCCCTATCATCCCATACACGATTCATAACACTGAAATCATCGTAAATCTTCTAGACCAAAACATATCTGCTCAACCTGAATTATCGGTTAACTAGTTATCAGTTCACATCCACTTCCAGTTATCAAGATCCATGATCACCGGATGGGATTCTCAAGAAGAGTTGCCATCAATGACAACCCATAACCATTAATCAAGCACTGATAACCATTAGATGAGTGTCAATTGCCAACAGGTATTATATTATAGTTATTGATGATATTTTTTTATAGTCATTGAGGGACGTGGATCATGTATTTTGGATTTATATGTATATGAATGCATTTATATATGTTCGATTTCATGTAGAGGAGAGGAGCTACTCTTAGGTGAGATTGGATTGAAGTTTAAAGAGCCCCTATCAACATCCAGACATATGTTAGAAGAAGAAATTAGAGTCGACTTAGCAGAATCTTGAACACATGACACACTAGGCTCTTTCGAGACTTGAGTGAAAAGATTAAGAATTTTATATTCTCCAAAAAAGGAGGGTTTGAAGTCTAATGACCCCTAAGCATCCTCCAATAGTTTTTTTTAGGAACATCTTTAGGAGGAGATGGTGTATCTTTTTGTATTAGGGAAAATATTGAAGAAATCGAAGAAGATTGAGACTTTAATTCCATTTGCAAATTTGTATCAACCTCAATGCTACACAATGTATTTTCATAGATAAACCTCATATTGGGATGGAGAGTATAAGGAATTGCTTGCATAGCATGAATCCAAGGTCTACCTAGAAGAAGGTTATATGCGAGATTATCGGGCATGACATCGATAGTTGTAGGTAAAACGAGACCTTCCTTAATAGAAAAGGTGATTGTACCTAATGATGTTTTACTAAAATTATCAACGCCATGGATAGGAAGAGAATCATATTTAATAAGAGAAGTTTCCACTTTGATTTTATGTAACAAGTCAATGCTACACACATTAAGAGCTGAACTATTATCAATTAGAGTTCATCTTATGTCATTGCCATTGATAAGGACAACAACCATGAGAGAATCACATTGGTTTTGAACTTATATAGGAGGAAACTCTTTTTGATATAACACAATTTTAGTTTGAGGATATTTCTTGTTATTTGTGTAAGCTACAACATGGTAATCAGTTTGATGTTCACTCCACCTTTAACAAAAATGACTGGTTTCTTTTGAGGTTGAGGGATATCTTGAAGAAGGTGGATAAAAAGTTTAGGCTTTCAACATGAATAACCTTTATTTGATTTTGGTTTGGTTATTTATTAATTGAAGCTTCATTATTGGAAATATTGTCATGAAGGGAAATGGCATCATCCTTTTGCTCCAAGTTATCTTTATGATTAAGAAAAGCTTTATGAGATGGACAAGTATAACTCATTAATGCTTCATCTCTACAAGGGAGGTAATTGAAATGAAAATAAGGTATGGTATCATTAGGAGAGATAACCACAATATCATCCTCATGCACAAAATGATCCTCATGGGAAAGATACTTTCTAGGAGATGAATGAACATCATTCTTCAAAGCTTCATCCTTTGGAGGGAAATATTTGAAAGAAGTGTTCATAGTTTGTTCTTGCACCAAAGTTTTCTCATGGGTGGGAATAATTTTGGGAGAGGGTAAATAATAGCTATGCATAAAAGGAAGAGCTAAGTTATCATCATATGCATGAATGGAAACATCATAACATCTAGAATAAACCTTGAAATTGAACTAGAAAAAGAAGATATAAACTCCATTTAATCAAATGATCAAACAAGACACTCATATGATATGAAATTATTAGATATGTCAAGTTCACCAAAATGTAAGGTAGGAAAAATTTAGGGTTTCACAAGTTAAATTTTGTAAACCAAGAAATGACCTAACTTTCACATACATCACATTAAAAGGAAATTGAACTCAATATAACAAAATTCAATTCTATTAGGAATATGTTTGAATACTAATTAGATTATATTCCTTTTGTTTGAGTTGAAAATGCAATTAAAAAGATGCAAATTGAATGATAGATCGATGATAAGAAAGCACATGCATGAACAAGAAACCTAGATTGAGTATGTTGTCTAATATTAAAATGAAAACTATATAATATTTATAGAAATGAAAAATGAAATCCAAAAGTGCACCTTTTCCTAATAATTGAGTTGAAATTGATGTAATGATAGTGCTCAGGGCATATCTTTATCCAAACAGTTAAATTTTTAAACATGAGTTTGAAACTAGGTCTTTAAGACACTATAAATGCTCCCAATCAAATTTGGACATGTTCTAGGAGGACCATGTATAGGCCCATGGTGCCCCAACTTTGGATTTTGTGGGTACCTATAGCTACACATTAGAGGAAAGAAAGGATCTTATGGATAGGGGTTTGCCTAGGTCAAACCCTAGGTTTTGAAAAAACCCTAATTAAAAAATAGAAATTGAACTTGAATTGAATTGGAAAAGATTGCCTTTTGAGGGAAATGATAGATTTGAAATTGAAATTCTTGAATGTAAATGATTATACCTTCAATAGTTGATGCAATGCTCTTAGGATAAGTCCTCCATGTGTTGATGCAATAACATGATAAATCGCATAAAATACATAATGAAATCATAAATTAAAAATAATATGAAGATGTTTTGAAGTATTTTGTTTAACCTTGAATTAGATCTTCTCTCAAGGAAGAAGAATTGCTCTTGAATTGGATGATAATGATAGCATGAGATGAGATGATGAAAATGAATTGAGGAGGATGCCTTATATAGGGATTTTATAATTAAAACCACCTTTAGGATGACTTAAATTTAGTGTATTTTGCATGGATCTAGGTTTGAATAGGGTAGAACTACCTTATTATCCTCCCCAAATTTGGGGCAAAAAGCGTGAGACCAGGAGGGGTGGGTTTTCCCGATCTTGACAAATTTTTCTTGACCTTTTTAGGAATGCAAGATAACAGGATTTTAATGCCAATTCCAATTCAGTGGCTCAAAACATGAAATATAGATATGAAATATGTTCTGGAAGTTGAAAATGGGGTAAGATTATGGATAAATCAGGATAATAAAAGATAAAGGGAACACCTAGAATCAAGGGCCCAAATAATAGTGGAATGATGTAATAAAATGGAATACGACCCATAATATTGAATGAAATATTAATTAATTACAATAAAGGTCCTATAATGCATAGAGGAATGAAAAATACTAAAATGAGTGCTAGGAAAGTGTGAAATTGGACACACTAAAAAAGGTGTACAATTTACAACACTACAAGTGGTTGCCTAGTAGGTGTATTGCATATGTTTTCCTTCAAATTTTCAAGTGCTTACACCGACATTTGAAAATAGTTCTGCAATGAATACATGAACATAAATTGTATGGAAAACTATCTAAGTGTACCTTCTTCTAAAGGGAAATATAGTACCTAGGGTACATAATCTCTATTGAGGGTATAACAGTCGATCCGACTAAAATCAAGGCCATACTAGAATGACCAACCCTGAAGAATGTGCAAGAAGTGAGAAGTTTCATGGGGTTGGCAAGATACTACAAGAAGTTTGTAATAAATTTGTCTCAGATAGCCCACCCCATCACCACACTTCAGAGAAAGGGAATTTAAATGTTTGAATGGACTAAGAAATGCCAGAAGGCCTTTCAGTATTTAAAGGAAAATTTAACAACACCTATCTTGAAAGTGCCAAATATGGAAGGAGATTTCGTGGTAGTTACAAATGTTTGAGGAAAAGGACTAGAAGGGGTTCTCATGTAGGATGGGTAGGTGATCTACTAGGAGTCAATAAATTTTTAAAAATATGAGTAGCACTACGTACCTCATGATTTTGAGATTGCAACAATTATGCACACTCTTCAGATGTGGCAACATCATTTGCTAGGCAAGTCGTTTAAATTTAGATCAGATCATTAGGGTTTGAAATACATATTTACTCAACCTAATTTAAATGCTCGCCAGAGAATGTGGTTGTAATTGATTTCTAACTACGATTTTAAAATTGGTTAGGTCAAAGAAAAAGAAAACCAGGTGGCAAATGCTTTAAGCTATCAAAGACATATCTTCTATGATTTCTATTCAGACAAACTCTAGGGCATGAGTCTTATAGCTGTTAGAAGGGAATGAGTATTATAATAAATTTAAAGAAACCCTTTAGACTAATCCTTAGGATTTGAGGTATGAGGGGTTTAGTTTTGAATTTGGCTTTTTTACATACTAAGGCCATATGTACATGCCTAAGTTTGTGTAACTAAGAAAATTGGTTTGGAAAGAGGTGCATTTGGTGCCATGTTTGGGACACCCAAGTGTCACCAAGCTAATAGAAGATGTTAAACCACTTTACAATTGGAAGGGAATGAAGAAGGATTTTGCAAGATTTATGGCAAGTTGTTTCAAAATCTAGAGGGTTAAAGTGGAATAACAACACCCAACATGGTTACTACAGCCTCATGTCATTCTAGATTGGAAATGGTAGATCATCAACATGAAATTTGTTCAAGGTTTACCTATGTCAAGGAATAGACATAATTCCATATTAGCACGCTAGTGGATAGAATCACCAAGGTAGCCCACATTATTCCTAGAAACTTGATAGATGGAGCAGCCATAATAGCGTATAAGTTTGTTTAGGAAATTTTCTGATTGCATGGAGTGCCATAAAAGATTATATCAGATAGAGATGCCAGGATGACATCAAGATTTTGGAAAACCTTTTTATAGCCTTAGGAACCCAATTGAACATCATTTCAAATTATCACCCAAAAATAGATGGTCAAATAGAAAGGGTAAACCAAGTCTTAACAAATCTTTTGTGAATGTAATGCATGGATCAACAAAACAAGTGAGAGGATTACCTACTAGTAGTGGAATTTTAATATAATAATTCACATTAGTTAGCCATTAAGATGACACCATTTGAGTCATTTTATGGGAGGAGGTGTCAAACTCCTATCAAGTGGGATAAGCATTGGTCATGAGATTCTCTAAAAATGGAGAAATAAGTTAAGTTGATCAGACAAAGGTTAGCATAAGCTAAAAATCGGTAGAAAAGCTATGCATATACAAAGTGAATTCCAAGATAGTTTTTGGTAGGAGGAAAACTAATCCTAAGAGTCAAACCACAAAAAAGTTTAATCAAATTTGGAAAGTCCTCTAAACAAGCACTGAGATATGTAGAATAGTTTGAAGTCCTCGAAGTTGTCAATCCAATAGCTAATAGGATTGTTCTACCTCCAGCTCTAGATAAATTTCATAATGTTTTTCATGTATCATACATAAAGAAATATATATTAGACTTTGATCACACGATTGACTGTAACTCCTTCCAAGTGCAGGATCCAAGATTGGTTATGATCGAGCCACCTAGGATGCTCAAGGTATGTAAGCTCCACTTAACCATGAGATCACATAGTGCAAGGGCAAATGGGACCAATATTTAGAGGATAAAACCACCTAGGAGGATTATCATGAAATCCTTAAAGAAATTTTGTCATCTTTTCAATGTTTTTAATAATTAAAGACTCTATGTGATGTGGATTAAAATAAGACTTTTTATTTTATGGTTATGTTAGTACTTAATCATTGGGGACGATGATTTACAAGGGGGGGGGGATATGTTACATCCTTATTTCATGTACAATTTCATTTTTACTGAATTGCATAATTAAAAAATACGATTATGCTAATTGAAGTTAATTGAGAACATCTATTTGATAAAATTTTATGAAATGAATGATATTAACTTGAGCAATTAATGCTTTGATTATATGGATACCATGTATAGTAAAAATATTATGTCTAACTACCATTGTGTGTCTAAGTGGATGCAGGAAATTCTATTGTCCTCCGAGAAGGGAGGGAAAGCATCATCAAGGAGAGGGGCACAATCATGGGAAAAGTTCAAAGTTGTCATCATTACCAAAATCCATGAGATAACTAGCCTTTTAACATTTGTTATTTTTCCCTAGAGTCATTAGGGTTGAGTCATTGTTATGTCATATAGATAACGAAACCTTATATATATATATATATATATATGTGTGTGTGTGTGTGTGTGTGTGTGTGTGTGTGTGTGTGCTCAAGTACATACATATATATGTAGTCATATATATGCATGTTTATCTATATCAATATAATTGAATGTTTAAGAATTCAAATTTGAATTATGGTGGAAATAGTAGAAACAACTATTAAAGGTTAAGTCTTTATGTTATGCATATTAAGTGTTGAGATTACTCTTGAGCTGGTGGTATTATAGAACATGACACCCATACTTGTGAGTGGTGACCAATCCCATGTAGAGAATGATATGAACAATGGATTAGTAACCAAATACTGATTTTCTATCATTAGCTGATAGGCTATTCTCTGGGGGAGGAACTCCCCACTGAGAAATTGTCTCATGCCAAAATCGATCATCTTAAATAATTTCCCGAGCCTTGTTTGTGTGATGTGTAAGTTATTCTGGACAAGTTTCCATAGGCAGTGAATTTTTTTTTCTTCACATTCACATTTAACGAGCTTGTTCAACTTTTCACATTCTATACGCATTAGCAAAAGAAACCTGTTACTCATTTTAATTAAATACAGATTCTTTAGACAACCTATCACTTCCGTATGTAACGTGAGATCGACAGAGGAAAAAGTTTAGATTAGATTAGTAATTCCATGGTCAATAACATAAAAAAATTAATTTACACTATAGAAATTCTAAAACTTTGCTGAAATATTTTCATGACTGGCTACTGTACCAATGCTGCAAAAATGATGTTGGTAATCTATTGGGTTACATGGATTCCTCTCTTTGTTAAACTTTAGAATATATTTAAAAAGATTTATTTGATTGCTTTTAGTGTTTAATGCAATGATGTAACATATGAAATTTGTGATTTTTTTTATTGATTTTAAATTGGAGAAACGAAGATTCTGCATATTGAAACTGACAAGACAAGGATTTTATATTAATGGTAGTAAATTTATAAATAATTTTAAATGTTTCATTTGGGAGAAAAGTTAAATGCTTTACAAGAAGTTTATTGGGATTTAGATTTGTTTATTAAAAAAATTGTAAAGTTTTAAAGAATATGATATAGTAATAATATAAATAAATAATATAATAAAAATATTAAAAATTTAACAATATTATAATATAATAAATTATTATAATATTAGGCAAAAAAAAAAAAATCATCCTATTTCATGGGAAAGAGCTTGAGAGCCCTAACTCTAATGACTATAATTTACATTTTTCTGCTTCTTTTTAGCTATTATTTAAGGCAAGTCAAAGGCTTCGGTGGTGGCAGGAATAGTAGAAGAAGGCTATATTTTTCTTACTAGGGGTTTCTTGGTAGTGCTAACTACTGCTATAACAAATTTTTAGTAGATTAATTATTGTTTTTGTATTCATATAATTATTTTTTATTAGTGTGAAGATAAGAATTAATAAAATTTTCATGGTTTTATATTTTCATTGTAATAAAAGAAATATATGAGCTCGAAGAAAGGTAAGGAAAATAGTTAAAGATAAAAATCATTTCAATCGATATTTTTTTTTAATTGAGATAAGAATCTATTTTAATGATTTGACATTTTTATATTAAAACTATATAATTATAAATAACTAAAAACAATTATGTGAATAACTTTTTAAAATAATAACATTGTTTTTTAATGAAAATAAAAATTAATTAATTATATATAGAATTAAATTAAAAATCAGATTTTGATTTAAGTTTGAAAATATAATTATCTGAATTATATTTTCCTTTGTTTAAAATAAATTAATTTTATCATGTTATAAAATATATAAATTAATGATGATTAGAATTTTGAATTATTATTTTTTAACTATTATATCAAATAATTTAATTTTCTATTATATATTGGTTTTTAAAAATATGAAAAAGTAATAAGGCTATGTACATCCAACAAAGCATAATAGCAGTGAGAGTTTTACCAAATATTGTAATTGGAATTACTTTGATAGACATGACTACTGACCTACTCATTACACATCATTTAGGTGCAAATACTATTTTTAATTTGTTTTGGAATCTGGCCATATTATCATGATCATTATGTTTAAACAAAATTATTGAAAATAAAAGCTTAGGGAATAGTTGATCATAGGGGAAACAAACTTTGGAGCTCATTACTTGGATGAATGTGATACCCAGCTAAGAGGGAACAATCACTACATTCAATCTCTCTTGAATAAGATCACAAACATGTTTCATTACCAATCGACTATATTTTGTCGAGTTTTTATATGCATTTATCATAATTAGTTTTGTATCAATCATAAACTACATTGCATCTTGCATAATGATTAAAACAATGTAATCATTTGTAGCTAGATGTAAATATAACTTTGCTAGAAGAGTTGCATTTCATTTATATATATAGCAATTGATCATAATCATGATATAAAACTTGAAAATAATGTCTATACCAATCTACTTCTTCTTTATTTTGGAAGTTGTTGTTAAGCTAAGAATGACATTCATGTTGACTATCATATTTGATAAAGACTAATATGGGGTCGAACTATGAAATGAAATAAGAAGATAACATCTATTTTGCAATTAAATATAAGAGGCCAATAGATCAAGATTATATGAACACAATGAATCATAGACGACTGATAAGACTTGTAATGCCAAAGATAAGTGAAGAAGTTGAGAAATACAACTTTAGATATCCCAAGAACACCTAGAAGCAAAATACTTGTCACAAGAGAAGAATGGAGGCAAAAAGCGATAATGGCTATGAAGAAGAAGATTATCATTCAAAGAGGGAATTAATTAATAGAGTATAATAGACTAATAATTAAATAAATAATTATCAGCTAACACAAGATAACTCTAACACCCCCGCCTTAAGATGAACTTAGGGAGTAGCTAAAAAACTAAATGCATGAAAGCAAAATGCAACTACATGAAGAAGGCAAATTTGGGTCCCGGCAACAAGGCCTGATGAGGTACCCAATCACAACCAAATCTCTATGAACCGAAGAAATAGAGAAAACCACTTGGGAAAATACTCTACTCCAAAAAGAGATGGAATACAAGTGAAGGACTGAAGAAGCCTCCAAACAAGAAAGTCCCCAAAAATAGGAACAAATGAAGAACAAAAGAATCACTAAAGCATGAAGAATCTCCAAACACTGTCGAAGAATAACTATCGATTTGAAGAACCTCCACTAAAATAGAAGACGATCAGGTAGAGAAGACTGTAATCAGCATGAGTCCCCTCAAATAACACTACTCGAATCAGATGGCAAACAAAGACAAACAACTAAACTCAAAGATACAAATGGCATAAAACACCAAAGCCTGAAGATTTGATCCAACAAACCAAGGAAGCATTAGAACAATAGGAGTAAACCCCCCCATAATGCTGAGAAGGGAGAGGTGAATAGTATAGTGAATCTGAATGCCAAGAAAAACTGCATCACGAAGAACCAGGAACAACGAGAGTGCAACATAAAGTACAAACACATATAAAGGCTATTGTCATGGAACAAACACTCATTTGACACACATCATGAGGCTAATTTCATGGAAGGAGCACTCACGTGACAAACGTATATGGAAAACAAAGGCAAACATCAAACCCCCCCATGACACTTTATAATGGAGTGCGAGTACAATAAGGCACAAGATGTGAAAGATCCCAAGCATGCAAGGCATCTAGTGGCACTTTATCTTAGTGTGTTTGCAAAAAAGAGAAATAAGGCTGGAAATACAAAAAGAACAGCCAAAGATGAGATATCCTATTGAAAGAAAGAGATCCTAGGACCTGAAACATCCAAGATATTCACCAGAGTGCGGAAAAGAAAAAAATTGAATAAAATGTATCCGGAGTAGAATCTGGAAATAAAACTCATATGACTGGAAATTGCACATAACAAGCTTTCCAACGATATAAAGTTCAAAAAATGGAGTTCAGATGCTCAAGTTATGTCTCCCAGAGTGCAAAAATGAACCTCTAGCTTTGACAGTAAAAAACACCATCAAAAAAGAAAAATAAAAAATTCAAACCTCCAAATCTGGATAGAGATCGGAAAGAGATTTCTGATGATATAAGCTTTATTGAAAATTGCCTCCATGTGCCCAAGATATGGCCAAAAGACTAAAGGTGCTCTAGATGGACCCAGAAGGGGCTTGAAGACTGCCTACATAGTGTTGAGGTCAGCGAAATATTCCCCAAATATTCCCTTCCTGCCGGAAAAAATAGGTCGCTTGAAAAATGTGCCAAAAAAGAATCTAGTACTCGAAAAAATCCCCCTTGCCGGAAAAAGTTGCCTGAAAATGCCTTGCCGGAAAAAAATTTGCCAGAAAAAAATCCAAGCAGTGGCCGGCGGAAGGTAGGGATCGACGCACAGTTGGCCGGTGGCCGGAGCAACAGTGTGCCAATGATGGGTCCACAACGACAGTGTGTTGGTGGCGGGTGGGAGGCAGGCGGAGCGACAATGGACAACAGGATGTCGGTCCATGGGAGACGACAACATGGGCCGGTGGGACCTTAGAGAATGGGGAAGCAGGAGCTGGGTTTCAGCCTGGGCATGACATAAAACTGCTAGAAAATATTTTTTTATTTTTAAATTTTTTCTCGAAATTCGTGCCCTAGAAGGGCAAAAATAAAAAAATTGTTAGAGCCACAATTAGACAAATTTAATATGAAAATGGGGGGTTTTTGGGTATTCCGAGCTCAACGGTGAGTTTTGTTTAAGCCAAAAATGCCCATAAAAAAAAATCTCCCTAGATGCAAATAAAAAAACTCTAAAAAAAGATTGAAACCCTCCTCAAAAAAATCTTCTGAAAAATTAGGAACAAGTAGAAGCAGGTGTAGGCTCTGATACCACTTGTTACAAGTGCGGTAGCCATTGCACCAAAAGATTGACCTGTTAATGCCCAATACAATCACTAGACTTATAGAATCCACAGGAGGCGGTTAAGCCATGTCACAAACCTGAGCGCTGCATTGCACAACACAAGAAGACCAAGGGCATACACCTTGTAACAATCCCCCCTAGTGCAAGTGAGGGGTTTGAACTTGTGACCAAGCTCTGATACCATGAAGAAGTTGAGAAATACAACTTCAGAGATCCCAAGAACACTTGTAAGAAAAATACCTGTCATAAGAGAAGAATGGAGGCAAAAAGCAGTAATGACTCCAAAGAAGAAGATTATCATTCAGAGAGGGAATTAATTAATAAAAAAGTACAATACAATCCTTATAAAAGGATATTAGTAACCCTAAAGGTGTGCAACCCTAAATATGTGCAACCCTAAAGAAACCCTAAAGGGATAAAGTGTATTAATAATTAGAATAATTATTAAATACCTACCGTATTATTAAATACCTAAGTTTAGCTTAAGCGTAGAGTATAATAGACTAATAATTAAGTAAATAATTATTAGCTAGTACAAGATAACTCTAACAATAAGTAATGGGGGATGACCCTTTGGTGAAATGGTGGGGCTTCTTGCTTGTAGTGCCTACAACCTAGGTTCAAACCCCACTGGTTCATCTCTATCATGTTAACAATGGAGCATGCTTTACCTTGGGGAGAACCCTAGAGAAATAGTGGGGCTTCTTGCTTGTAGTGGTTACATCCTTGGTTCAAACCATAAAGTTATCATATCAATGGGTCAAGTTAATCTCATGATTACTTTTTGGGGAACGAATTCCAAAGATAGCTTTTGGGGGCAGATTAACTGTTAGCTTATGAGTGTTTTTTGGCATTATTTCCAAGATCATATGTGTGAGAAAGATTATAGTAATAATTGTTGGGTTTGTGCGGCCATAAGCAACAATTTCAAAACAACGAAAGAGCCTCTATACTGGAATTCCAGAAATAACAAGCTTTTTAGGGTTTCACCTGCGGACTGTGAATTGTAGCAGAGGGTATCTCTACTTGGAGCTTAGAATTGGTGGTAACCTAAACAAGAACGAGCCTCCAGGATGTGAAAATTGGAAGAGTGAATGAAAGGTCTGGAGAAGACTCCACAGATATGGCTTTACTGACTATATGGAAAAGCTTCACGGAAGCAGAAATTCTGTATCTCATGGGTTTGCTAAAAGCTGGAGTAACAACAGAGTCACCCTATTCGGGGAGATATGGCAAATTGATGAAAACCTGGTTGCAAAGGTCATGGGTCTTCAGAAGGAGGGGACTAAATTCTACAGGGATCGGAAGTATGCAGCTGAAGCTTTCAAAAACTTCCCGAAGTCGGAGGATGAGAAGGGCAAGCTGGTGAAGAAGGACAACATCTCCTACTACACTCCTCAGCAGGTAAAGCTCTTCTGGCAAAAATTTCTAAGGCTTTTAATGGAGTATTTGACTGTGGATGGTAGATTTAAAAAAATATATGAGCTCGAAGAAAGGTAAGGAAAATAGTTAAAGATAAAAATCATTTCAATCGATATTTTTTTTTAATTGAGATAAGAATCTATTTTAATGATTTGACATTTTTATATTAAAACTATATAATTATAAATAACTAAAAACAATTATGTGAATAACTTTTTAAAATAATAACATTGTTTTTTAATGAAAATAAAAATTAATTAATTATATATAGAATTAAATTAAAAATCAGATTTTGATTTAAGTTTGAAAATATAATTATTTGAATTATATTTTCCTTTGTTTAAAATAAATTAATTTTATCATGTTATAAAATATATAAATTAATGATGATTAAAATTTTGAATTATTATTTTTTAACTATTATATCAAATAATTTAATTTTCTATTATATATTGGTTTTTAAAAATATGAAAAAGTAATAAGGCTATGTACATCCAACAAAGCATAATAGCAGTGAGAGTTTTACCAAATATTGTAATTGGAATTACTTTGATAGACATGACTACTGACCTACTCATTACACATCATTTAGGTGCAAATACTATTTTTAATTTGTTTTGGAATCTGGCCATATTATCATGATCATTATGTTTAAACAAAATTATTGAAAATAAAAGCTTAGGGAATAGTTGATCATAGGGGAAACAAACTTTGGAGCTCATTACTTGGATGAATGTGATACCCAGCTAAGAGGGAACAATCACTACATTCAATCTCTCTTGAATAAGATCACAAACATGTTTCATTACCAATCGACTATATTTTGTCGAGTTTTTATATGCATTTATCATAATTAGTTTTGTATCAATCATAAACTACATTGCATCTTGCATAATGATTAAAACAATGTAATCATTTGTAGCTAGATGTAAATATAACTTTGCTAGAAGAGTTGCATTTCATTTATATATATAGCAATTGATCATAATCATGATATAAAACTTGAAAATAATGTCTATACCAATCTACTTCTTCTTTATTCTGGAAGTTGTTGTTAAGCTAAGAATGACATTCATGTTGACTATCATATTTGATAAAGACTAATATGGGGTCGAACTATGAAATGAAATAAGAAGATAACATCTATTTTGCAATTAAATATAAGAGGCCAATAGATCAAGATTATATGAACACAATGAATCATAGACGACTGATAAGACTTGTAATGCCAAAGATAAGTGAAGAAGTTGAGAAATACAACTTTAGATATCCCAAGAACACCTAGAAGCAAAATACTTGTCACAAGAGAAGAATGGAGGCAAAAAGCGATAATGGCTATGAAGAAGAAGATTATCATTCAAAGAGGGAATTAATTAATAGAGTATAATAGACTAATAATTAAATAAATAATTATCAGCTAACACAAGATAACTCTAACACCCCCCCCTTAAGATGAACTTAGGGAGTAGCTAAAAAACTAAATGCATGAAAGCAAAATGCAACTACATGAAGAAGGAAAATTTGGGTCCCGACAACAAGGCCTAATGAGGTACCCAATCACAACCAAATCTCTATGAACCGAAGAAATAGAGAAAACCACGTGGGAAAAAACTCTACTCCAAAAAGAGATGGTATACAAGTGAAGGACTGAAGAAGCCTCCAAACAAGAAAGTCCCCAAAAATAGGAACAAATGAAGAACAGAAGAATCACTAAAGCATGAAGAACCTCCAAACACTGTCGAAGAATAACTATCGATTTGAAGAACCTCCACTAAAATAGAAGACGATCAGGTAGAGAAGACTGTAATCAGCATGAGTCCCCTCAAATAACACTACTCGAATCAGATGGCAAACAAAGACAAACAACTAAACTCGAAGATACAAATGGCATAAAACACCAAAGCCTGAAGATTTGATCCAACAAACCAAGGAAGCATTAGAACAATAGGAGGAAACCCCCCCATAATTCTGAGAAGGGAGAGGTGATAAGTACAGTGAATCTGAATGCCAAGAAAAACTGCCTCACGAAGAACCAGGAACAACAAGAGTGCAACATAAAGTACAAACACATATAAAGGCTATTGTCGTGGAACAAACACTCATTTGACACACATCATGAGGCTAATTTCATGGAAGGAGCACTCACGTGACAAACGTATATGGAAAACAAAGGCAAACATCAAACCCCCCCATGACACTTTATAATGGAGTGCGAGTACAATAAGGCACAAGATGTGAAAGATCCCAAGCATGCAAGGCATCTTGTGGCACTTTATCTTAGTGTGTTTGCAAAAAAGAGAAATAAGGCTGGAAATACAAAAAGAACAGCCAAAGATGAGATATCCTACTGAAAGAAAGAGATCCTAGGACCTGAAACATCCAAGATATTCACCAGAGTGCGGAAAAGAAAAAAATTGAATAAAATGTATCCGGAGTAGAATCTGGAAATAAAACTCATATGAATGGAAATCGCACAGAACAAGCTTTCCAACGATATAAATTTCAAAAAATGGAGTTCAGATGCTCAAGTTATGTCTCCCAGAGTGCAAAAATGAACCTCTAGCTCTGACAGCAAAAAACACCATCAAAAAAGAAAAATTAAAAATTCAAACCTCCAGATCTGGATAGAGATCGGAAAGAGATTTCTGACGATATAAGCTTTATTGAAAATTGACTCCATGTGCCCAAGATATGGCCAAAAGACTAAAGGTGCTCTAGATGGACCTAGAAGGGGCTTGAAGACTGCCTACATAGTGCTAAGGTCAGCAAAATATTCCCCAAATATTCCCTTCCTGCCGGAAAAAATAGGTCGCTTGAAAAATGTGCCGAAAAAGAATCTAGTACTCGAAAAAATCCCCCTTGCCGAAAAAAGTTGCCTGAAAATGCCTTGCTGGAAAAAAATTTGCCAAGAAAAAATCCAAGCAGTGGCTGGCGGAAGGTAGGGATCGACGCACAGTTGGCCGGTGGCCGGAGCAACAGTGTGCCAATGATGGGTCCACAATGACAGTGTGCTGGTGGCGGGTGGGAGGCAGGCGGAGCGACAATGGACAACAAGAGGTTGGTCCATGGGAGACGACAACATGGGCCGGTGGGACCTTAGAGAATGGGGAAGCAGGAGCTGGGTTTCAGCCTGGGCATGACATAAAACTGCTAGAAAATATTTTTTATTTTTAAATTTTTTCTCAAAATTCGTGCCCTAGAAGGGCAAAAAAAATAAAATTGTTAGAGCCACAATTAGACAAATTTAATATGAAAATGGGGGGTTTTTGGGTATTCCGAGCTCAACGGTGAGTTTTGTTCAAGCCAAAAATGCCCATAAACAAAAATCTCCCTAGATGCAAATAAAAAAACTCTGAAAAAAGATTGAAACCCTCCTCAAAAAAATCTTCTAAAAAATCAGGAACAAGTAGAAGCAGGTGTAGGCTCTAATACCACTTGTTACAAGTGTGGTAGCCATTGCACCAAAAGATCGACCTGTTAATGCCCAATACAATCACTAGACTTATAGAATCCATAGGAGACGGTTAAGCCATGTCACAAACCTGAGCGCTGCATTGCACAACACAAGAAGACCAAGGGCATACACCTTGTAACAATCCCCCCTAGTGCAAGTGAGGGGTTTGAACTTGTGACCAAGCTCTGATACCATGAAGAAGTTGAGAAATACAACTTCAGAGATCCCAAGAACACTTGTAAGAAAAATACCTATCATAAGAGAAGAATGGAGGCAAAAAGCAGTAATGACTCCAAAGAAGAAGATTATCATTCAGAGAGGGAATTAATTAATAAAAAAGTACAATACAATCCTTATAAAAGGATATTAGTAACCCTAAAGGTGTGCAACCCTAAATATGTGCAACCCTAAAGAAACCCTAAAGGGATAAAGTGTATTAATAATTAGAATAATTATTAAATACCTACCGTATTATTAAATACCTAAGTTTAGCTTAAGCGTAGAGTATAATAGACTAATAATTAAGTAAATAATTATTAGCGAGTACAAGATAACTCTAACAATAAGTAATGGGGGATGACCCTTTGGTGAAATGGTGGGGCTTCTTGCTTGTAGTGCCTACAACCTAAGTTCAAACCCCACTGGTTCATCTCTATCATGTTAACAATGGAGCATGTTTTACCTTGGGGAGAACCTTGGAGAAATAGTGGGGCTTGTTGCTTGTAGTGGTTACATCCTTGGTTCAAACCATAAAGTTATCATATCAATGGGTCAAGTTAATCTCATGATTACTTTTTGGGGAACGAATTCCAAAGATAGCTTTTGGGGGCGGATTAATTGTTAGCTTATGAGTGTTTTTTGGCATTATTTCCAAGATCATATGTGTGAGAAAGATTATAGTAATAATTGCTGGGTTTGTGCGGCCATAAGAAACAATTTCAAAACAACGAAAGAGCCTCTATACTGGAATTCCAGAAATAACAAGCTTTTTAGGGTTTCACCTGCGGACTGTGAATTGTAGCAGAGGGTATCTCTACTTGGAGCTCAGAATGGGTGGTAACCTAAACAAGAACGAGCCTCCAGGATGTGAAAATTGGAAGAGTGAATGAAAGGTCTGGAGAAGACTCCACAGATATGGCTTTACTGACTATATGGAAAAGCTTCACGGAAGCAGAAATTCTGTATCTCATGGGTTTGCTAAAAGCTGGAGTAACAACAGAGTCACCCTATTCGGGGAGATATGACAAATTGATGAAAACCTGGTTGCAAAGGTCATGGGTCTTCAGAAGGAGGGGACTAAATTCTACAGGGATCGGAAGTATGCAGCTGAAGCTTTCAAAAACTTCCCGAAGTCGGAGGATGAGAAGGGCAAGCTGGTGAAGAAGGACAACATCTCCTACTACACTCCTCAGCAGGTAAAGCTCTTCTGGCAAAAATTTCTAAGGCTTTTAATTTAGTATTTGACTGTGGATGGTATGTTTAAAAAAAATTATAACTATCATTTCACTATTTTGAACCATTTCCGTCATGGGGCTAAAATTTACCTGCCGTTCTATTTATCATCCTCTCTAAATGAGAGCCTTGCAGACCATGCTAAAAAGTCTAACTCTTACCCTTTAGCCCACCAGGGGCTTATACTGCTAATATATGAATATCTAAAGGACAAGGCCACGACAACCAAAGATGACCCCTTGCTCATTAACACTCATATCTCTGAGAGGTGCAAAGACTCTGACTTGAATGGGGATTAGCCCAACACCCCTACCCACAAAAAATGGAAATTTGAAACAGAGCATGAGGAAAAGGAGGTGCATTGTGATGAGGAAGAGGAAAAGGATAAGGACATTGATACTGAAATGGAGAAAAATAAGGATGAGAACTATGGTGAAGGAGAGGAAGGGGGTAACTTCGAAAACCCTCACTCTAATCCTAAGGGCTCAGAAAGTGAGAAAGCTACTCTGAATCCTAAGGAGTATAACAACCCTAACTCTGAGGAGACTAAATAGGGAAAGGACTCTGCGAACACCATATTGAACACCACCTGTAACTGCACTCTGGAATCCTTCAATTTCCAGAAATGGGTTGTCAAAAACATCACCAGTATGCAAGGTAAGCAAAGGGAGCTGGAAGATAAGATTAATAAGTTGATTAAGGATTCTGACTCTGGGAAACAAAATGAGGATATGGAAAATAGTGAAGCTGAGGAGGAAATGGAGATGGAGGATTGGCTGGAGAAAGATCTGATCAAAGGGGACCTGAAACACTTGGAGGATGTTATTAGAACTCTGAAAGAGCAGGCAGAGGAGGACAAAGACAACATCAACACCTGGATCGCCCGTAATGAGAAGGCTCTGAAAGGCCTCATGAACCACAGCCTCCAGGTCCTTAAAGTTTCTTCCCAGAATATGAACGCTTTGGTGGATCATTTGGAAAGGAAAAATCTGGATAAGAACTTGGTAATTATAGAAGATGCTCCAACCTCCAGCCCTACCCACCAAAATCCTAGATGCAAAACTAGGTAGACCACCACTGGGAAGGACACCAAAAAGAAAGAGAGCTAGTTGAGACAAGAAAACAATGACTTGAGGGAAGCGGCCAAGGCGATGATGCTCTTAGTATAGAATGCTGAGGAATCAATTAAGAGTTTTTAATTAACTTATAATGCTAGGCTTGGGGCCAATTTCTTGTTGGCCTCTTGCTGTCCCTTTCTCTGTTGCTAGTTTTTTTGCTGGTCTTTTGCAGCTGTCTTGTTTTGTTTCCTTCTTGGCTATCTATCGAATGTAATTGGGTTTTAGGTCCCTTAAAACCTGTTTTTACTTAATCAAAAACAATAAGTAATGTCTCAAATGATTAAATAGATCATTAAAGGAACATGATGATTTAATGAATGTGTGAGAACATAATGATATGGACGACACATGCATGTATGTGCAAGGGATGCACATACATGTACACATGTGATGTGCCAATGATGTGGGAAGGCACATGTATGTGCAAGGGATGCACATACACATGTACACATTCAATTCACCAAGAAGCACCACTTGCATACATAGTTAATATGGATCATGATGAGAGTAGCAAATCTCAAGTGGACATTTGCATGTATTATGATTATATTAAAATTGAAACAAAAAATTGACCTAAATATATCTAATTGAGTCTAGAGTAACTTTCTCTTATTAGACAAAATGTAGTAAATTAGTATGTCAAAGTGGTTAAGCCCACTTAGTCAAGTCAACTAGAGCTTGAGTAATGATGTAACAAGTCAAGTAGGGTGGTGAACAATGACATTTTTAACATGCTTTGCAACTGTATAAAATATTTGGCCAAGGTGGCGCAGTGTTTTGCATACATCGTCAGTTCACAAGATCCAAATACATTTCCTAGTCAGATGGTCATACTAATTAGGAGGTACCAATAATGTGTGACTTGTTGGAATCAATGAACATTGAGAAGGGGGGGATGAATTAGTGTTCTGCAATTTATAACTTTCTTGAACTGATTCTTAAACCACCATATGCAAATAAATAAAAGTAAAGTGCATAAACTCATACAAACAATCACAAAACCATAACACCAAATTTTTTATGTGGAAACCTAGAAAGGGAAAAACCACGGTGGGATTGAGACCCAAAATATTAATATAATATGATCAGGAGCATAATGATATTACAAGGGGAATGCACATGCATTCAGGCACACTGCCTAGAGCTCACTACTCAATTACAAGAGAGGGATACAACCCCCAAAGGACTCACTATCCTACAAATGATAACAAATAAAAAATTGAATGTCTAAACTGATGAATAATAACATCTACAAACTCCAAAGTGCAGTTCCACTTAAGCACAAAGTGTCTTATTTCAATGTTCTGGCACACTTCTCTACCCTGTCACATACCAAAGCATAAACCCAAAGATAGTGCACATGAAATTGTGCACTGACGCTCATACAAGCTATAAACACTCACATAAATCACCAAAATACTCAAATAGATCGGTCTTATATATCCAAATCACTTGATTAGGTCTCCAACATGTCAGCCCGAAAAACATTTGCAAAACATTGAAAGTATAACAAGAAGTCGACTCAATCTGATTACAAATATACATGTGGACAAAAACAAATTGATTATATTCTTCACATATGTAAGCACAACAACCTTGAACTTGAAACCGATCAACATAATCATCTTGAAGATTCCGCATAACACTCTACACCACTAATCACCCAAATAACCTTGTTCTTCCTAAAATACCAAATATCGAATCATCAAACTTGCACGTGAATCCATACTGAAGGCTAGGATTATGGACTAAGAAATTCCAATCATCTAATTGACTACCACTTCCACCACAAAGAAAAATGTCCACCCAAAATTTAGTTCTACTCAATGTATCCATCCTTTGTCGAACATTGTGTTCCACCTTCCAGACTTAAGCAAAACTTCTAGTAGAATGAATCTGCATATTCCGGATGATGCTTCTGATCTGAGTTTCCATCAATGGAAACCCCAAAACAATCCTCAAGCACTTATCTCTTATGGTACATTGTCTCTTGCCAACAATCTCCCCCTTTTCCATTGATGACAACACTTGGTCAAAAATGAAACTGTTAAAAAAAAAAATGTTAAACACTACAAAATTTCAAAACTTTGATTCTAACAGGCTCCCCCTAAGAATATACAATATCTTTTAATTCTATCTCTCCCCCTTTGACATCAATGGAAAAGGTAGGTATCCACTCAAAAATCTATGTACAAAGGTAGACACAACAACTTACAAAAATTTGAAGATGTCTGCAAAAATTGTCTTCAAGGACTGCAACTGATCATCCCAACCTTTCTTCACATTCTCCAAAATGTTGATAAGAGCACTAAAAATATATGCATACATTTTTGTGTTAGGGTTTCAAGCAGATCCGAAGCAAATATGAACTAACAATTCTATGCAGATTTAAATATAAAAGATAAAGAAATAAAACAGGACACAGATAACACAGAGATTTAATGTGGTTCACCCAGAATGGGTTATGTCCACCATACACAGCCATCCAATCTTTCTTATTATCCAGCAAAATAGTACATCAATCTTACAGTACCTTAAGCATCCCAGCCGCTTATATCATGCATTTTTAGGGCAAAAACAAAGTCGACCTTTTTAGGGTTTTATTACAATGTCAGTTTTCATCAACAAAAAAAAATACCCCAAATTTTTTTTCTTGGGGGCTCCTGCCCTTGAACCCCTGCTTTTCTCGGGGGCTGCTGCCCCTGAACCCCTGCCTGGCCCCTGGCAGGGATATGTGCTGAGTGTAGATTGCTTTTCTGATCAATTGCCACATTTCAACAATCTCCCACTTGGAGACTGATGAGGCTCCACACCAAACAATCTCCCACTTGGAGACTGATACTACACAACACCACTGTACATGCAACATCCGCTGGATAAAACACTAGGACTTGACTGGTATAAATTCCACAATTATCAATCAAGAAGGCCAATAGAAACTGATGAAGAAATCAGCTTCTCCTGTGGAACTGCCTTCGTGAACATATCAACAAGATTCTCACTTGTGTGAATCTTCTCAAGCCGTAACTGACCCTCCTCCAAAATAGTCCGGATGAAGTGGTACCTAAGCTGAATGTGCTTTGTCCTTGAATGAAAAGCAAAGTTCTTCACAAGATGAATGACACTCTAGCTATCAGTATACAATGGGTGATCCTCTTGTGTCTGACCCAATTCCTCCATAAAACATTGTAACCAAATCATCTCCTTGCTGACTTCTGTAGCAACAACATACTCAACTTCAATGGTTGAAAGTGCAACAACCTTTTGCAGCCTAGAAATCCAACTGACTATAGTTCCCCCTATAGTAAAAACATACCCTGTAGTACTCCTCTGTGAATCAATATCACCTGCCAGATCAGAGTCAACAAATCCACTCAGAGTAGCATTAGATCCTTTGAAATATAATGCCTTCGTAGTAGTTCCTTTCAAATACCGAAGGATCCATTTCATAGCATTCCAATGTTCCATACCTGGATTACTCATAAACCTGCTCACAACTCCCACTGCATGTGCAATATCTGGCCTTGTGCATACAATTGCATACATCAGACTGCCAATAGCTGATGAATACGAGATGTTAGACATTTTATTAACCTCTTCCTGTGCCTTTGGGCACATCTCCTTAGTCAATTTGAAATGACTAGCCAAAGGTGTACTAACTGCTTTTGCATCCTGCATGTTAAATCTTTTCAACATCTTCTTTATATACTCACTTTGGGACAAATTCAAGGTTCTATTTTTCCTGTCCCGTGTAATCCTCATACCGAGAATTTGCTTAGCTGCACCCAAATCCTTCATAGCAAATGACCTGGCTAATTTCTGTTTAAGATCATTTATATGTTGCATGTTAGACCCAACAACAAGCATGTCATCAACATAAAGCAATAGGATAATATAACTGTCATTATCCAATCTCTTAAAATATACACAATGATCAGAATGACATCTATGATAACCATGTTCAGCCATGAAACTATCAAATTTTAAATACCATTATCGGGGTGCTTGCTTTAGGCCATACAAACTTTTCTTCAATCTGCACACCAAGTTCTCCTTACCTTTGACCTCATATCCCTGTGGTTGCAACATGTAAATTTCCTCCTCCAAATCTCCATGGAGAAAAGCTGTTTTGACATTTAATTGTTCAAGATGTAAATCATCTGTAGCCACAAGACTAAGTACAGTTCTAATTGAAATCATTTTTACAATTGGAGAAAATATTTCATCATAATCTATACCCTTTTTCTGTGCAAAATCTTTTACCACAAGTCTGGCCTTATATCTTTTCTGACCTCCTTCCTCCTCCTTTAGCATATAAACCCATTTGTTAGGGAAAGCTCTTTTTTCTGCAGGTAAAGGGACTAAGTCCCAAGTCTTATTTTTCATCAAGGAGTCCATCTCCTCTTTCATTCCTAGCTCCCACTATTGTTTGGCATCCACCTGCATTGCTTCTTCATATTCTTTGGGTTCACTAGAATCAGTTAATAAAATAGAATACAAAGAAGGAGAAAATCTTTCAGGGGGTCTACTTGACCTCGTAGAATGTCTAACACTTGCAAGAGTTTGTGGGACAATCTATTGTTGCTGAGCATCAAGTACCTGTGGCATTTCATTTTCAGGAATCTCATCCAACACCACATATTCTTGTTTGTCCTGTTCATGCTTCTTTTCCTGCATCTGTTCTTTATACATAACATTCTCATTGAATATAACATCTCTACTTCAAATTATTTTCTTATTTTCAAAATCCCATAACTGATAGCCATATTCATCTATCCCATATCTAATGAAGGTACATTTCTGAGATTTAGCATCAAGCTTGGTTCTATTTTCTTTATCAATATGGACAAAAGCTTCACAACCAAAGGTTTTCAGAAAATAATAATTTACCTTTTTACCAGTCCATGCCTCCTCTGGAATACCACCATCCAAAGGGGTTGAAGGTCCTCTATTTATCAAATAGACAGCAGTATGTACAACATCTGCCCAAAAATGTAAGGGCAATCCAGCATGCAATCTCATGCTCCTCACGCGTTCCATGATAGTCCTATTCATTCTCTCTGACACACCATTTTCCTGTGGAGTTCCTGGAACTGTCTTTTGCTTTCTAATCCCATTTAAGAAGCAGTAATCTTCAAATGCTTTGCTGCAATACTCACCTCCATTATCTGATCTGAGACACTTCAACTTTTTTCCTATTTCATTCTCAACCAAAGCTTTCCATTTCTTAAAAGTTTCAAAAATATTTGACTTTTGTTTTAGGAAATATACCCATGTTTTTCTAGTTGAGTCATCAATAAAAATAATATAATAACAAGAGCCACCAAGAGATGATACCTGAGTCGGTCCCCATACATCTGAATGCACAAGCTCTAACTTCTCACTCTTCTTCTCTTTCCCAACTTTGAGAAATCTGACTCTTTTCTGTTTGCCATAAACACAATTTTCACAAAACTCTAAATCAATCTTCTTTAGTCCTGGCAATAGATTTTTTAAGTGAAGGATTTTCATCCCTTTCTCACTCATGTGCCCAAGCCTATGGTGCCACATTATCGAATCTGTTCTTGCAACATCTATTGTTGTTGTTGTTAGGGGTCCCACAGATACTAAGAGTGGGGGGGGGGGGTGAATCAACATCTAACTGGTAATAAGAATTTAAGTTAAAACATGCAGAACATAATATAACAGTGTACCGGTATGCAAGAAATAATGCAATAAATAGAATCAAGAATATCCACATGAAAAGTACAACATAACACAAGATGTTTAATGAGGAAACCCAATGTGGGAAAAACCTCGGTGGGATTTGTGACCCACAATATTCATTCACTGGCCAATAAGAGAATATTACTTACAATAGGGGCCTGCACATGCAGGAAGGCCAACTACCTAGAGCTCACTGCTCAATGGGAAGTCACACTAACTTACAAATAAGGATTATACAAATCCAATAACTTGTACTACTTTACAATAGCATCTTCAATGCTAGATTCAGTATCGGTTCCTGCTCTGTTCTTTACATATACCCCTTGACCTATATTTCGCACATTAGGTCTGCCTAATATTTTCTTTTATGCTCCTACATCATTATTACAAATGTCTACAATGATCTCCTTTATATATAAGAGTCATTTTACAATTTGCCAAGTCGGCTTACAATAATAAACAAAATATTGTATAACAAAAATCCTGTTGGCCTCAGTGCCGGTATACTTTCTTTCTTCTGTGCCAGTGCCAGTGTAGAGTGTGATCTACTTATGCTGGTGCTCTATCTTGTCAGTGTAATTCTTTGTCGGTATAATGTCTTGCCAGTTCCATAGGATTGCAAGGTTTCCATCAATGACAAAACCTTCAATCACATATAATGTCTCATTGGAGTGTGCATATGCCAATAGTTATTCCTGTAGTAACTTTATCTGTAGCAGCTAAGGTAGAGTAAGTGTTACCAGTACACAGATATAATGTGCCTTCCTTTGCACCTTTAGCTACTACTAATGATCCTTTACTAACCTTCCAGATACTGTCTGAGAAGGTAACTATGCAACCTTCACTACCTAGTTGCCCTGCATAAATTAAATTTCTTCTTAAGTTAGGAACATGCCTTACCTCCTGTAGAAACTAGTCATTTCCATTCTGCAACTTGATCTTTATCTTTCCTTTTCCAACAATTTGATAGGGCTCATCATCACCCAAATATACCTATCCAAAATCTCCTTGAACATAATCTAGAAAATATTTTCTATGGGGTGTAGCATGAAATGAAGCCCCAAAATCTATTACCCAGGAATCATTAACACTATCCAAACATAAGATTAAAGCATCTTGTAAAGTATTACTTGCATTATTAGCTTCCTTACTGTCATTTTCATTTTTGTCTCCTTCTTTGTTTTTCCGAGACCAACAGTCTTTCTTTAGATGACCAAGCTTTCTGTAGTACCAACAATCTTTCTTTCCTCTAGATTGAGAGCATCCTTTCTTTGACTTCCCTCGTGACTTCTCATTCCAAGGGCCTTTTCCTCTTTCCTTTGATCTTCCTCTATTCTCCACATTCAAAACACTACTTGATGATGTTGGAGTGTCACCTGTGCTTTTCCTTCGCATTTCCTCGCTTAGGATAACACCAACAATATCATCAAATACCAAAGTATTTTTACCAGAGACATAGTTACTTATAGCCATAACCAAGCTATTCCAGCTTTCTGGCAAAGAACATAAAATCAAGAGAGCCCTAACCTCTTCTACAAAGGTAATTTTTACCGAAGTCAATTGACTGATAATTGTATCAAATTCATTTAAGTGCTCCGCTATAGATCCTCCCTCACTCATTTTCAAATTAAACAAACGCTTCATAAGAAATACCTGATAATTCTGGCCGTTAAACTTTTCAACCTTGAATTTGGAATCCTCCATTGCTCCCACTCAAATCTGAGAGTCCTACCAATTTACAAAATGCCTCGCTCTGATTCCAATTGTTAGGGTTTCAAGCAGATCCGAAGCAAATATGAACTAACAATTATATGCAGATTTAAATACAAAAGATAAAGAAATAAAATAAGACACAAATAACACAGAGATTTAACATGGTTCACCCATAATGGGTTACGTCCACCATACACAGCCATCCAATCTTTCTTATAATCCAGCAAAACAGTACATCAACCTTACAATACCTTAAGCATCCTAGCTACTTATAACATGCGTTTTTAGGGAAAAAACAAAGTCAGCCTTTTTAGGGTTTTATTACAATGTCGGTTTTCATATTTCAACATTTTGTTGAGTGTACAGTACTTTGCTGATCAGTCACCACATTTCAACATTTTTCTCCTCTAAGATCTGAAGGTACACTCTTATTCAACACATTCATAGAATCCTGTTGACTACTCAGTAGAGTATCCAATTGGGGAGTGATCACGTTCCTCAACTCTCCCACTCTACCAACTATTCTATCTTTTTCTTGATTCAAGCTCTTGATTTTATCAAGTAGAGACATCACTTGAGCTTCATAATTACTAGAAAAGACAACTTGGGGGGCATAGGACTAAGATATATTGGCCAATTGATCTTCACACTCCTTGATCTTCTTATCAAGCTCTATAGTGAAATTCGGCATTAGAAGACATGAATTGTAGATTTTTCCTACTTCGTTCAATGCCTCCTGAATGCCCTTCACACTGGTAATCAGATTGACCTTATCACCTTTAAGCATTCTCAAAAATGTCCTTAGCCTCATAGCATTGAAATGGTTCGGTACTTTTACATCACCCGCTTTTTCAAGGGATTCAAAATGAGAGTCCACTGACTTAATCATACTCCTCAATTTTTCAGAGGGTGAGTCAAGTGTGTCTTGCTTGAAAGATGACAAAAAAATTTTCACTGGCTTTTTCTTGAGCTATTGCTGCAAGTTTGAATGCTTGCACAAGAGATAAAGAATTGAGATTGATAGACCTTTGAATGAGATCTATGTCACTTTTTATTTTCTTCCCCTTATTAATTCCATAGAATCTCCTTGTACATCCACATTCTTGCCAATCATTATTTTGTTTACTTTGGTTTTGCTTCTGAATCTTTCTTTATTTTCTTTAAGAATTCTGTAAACTTCTGCCTTGTCTTTTAAGGCTTGGTTATCAATAATTTTCTCTTCTTTCTCCTTGAGTTTGTCGATAAGATCCTTTCTCTTTTCTTTGGAAGTATTCACTTTTTCCTTTAATGATTCAATGAAGTCTTCAACATTGCTCAAATTTCTTCTTAGGCTATTTTCTTCTTTTCTTGTTGTATCTAGATCTTCAAGTGCCACAGTAAGTTGTTTCTATAAACCAGAGTCCATTAATCCACTATCCCGGATCTTCCTCCAGCTATTAGGATTCCTTGAAGGAACTAGGCTCTGATATCAATTGTTGGAATCAATGAACACTAAGAGAGGGGGGTGAATCAATGTTGTGCAATTTATAACTTTCTTGAACTTTTATTCTACAAATGAATAAAAGTAAAGTGCAAAAACTCAATACAAACAAGCACACAACCATAACACCAGATTTTTTACGTGGAAACCCAGAAAGGGAAAAACCACGGTGGGATTGAGACCCACAATATTAATATACTATGATTAGGATTATAATAATATTACAAGGGGAATGCACATGCATTCAAGCACACTGCCTAAAGCTCACTACTCAATTACTAGAGAGGGCTACAACCCGAGAGGACTCACTATCCTACAAATGATTACAAATAACAACTTGAATGTTTAAACTGATGAATAGCATCTACAAATTCCATAGTTCTTTATTGCTTAAGAACAAGGTGTCTTCTTTCACTGTTCTGGCACACTGCTCTATTCTACTCTGCTTTCTCATACACCAGAGCATAAATCAAAATATAGTGCACGTGAAACTGCACATTAATGCTCATAAATTCTTTGCACACTCACATCGATCACCAAAATGCTCAAATAGATTGGTCTTATATATCCACATCATTTTATTAGGTCTCCAACATGTCGGCCCCAAAAATATTTACAAAACATGAAATGTGTAACAAGAAGTCGGCTCAATCGGATTACAAATATACACATGAACCAAAACAAATTGATTATTCGCTTCACATATGTCGGCACAATAACCTCGAACTTGGAACCAAGCAACAAAATCATTCTGAAAATTCCGTATAACATGCTACACCACTAATTACCCAAATAAACCTATTCTTCCTGAAATACCGGATATTAGATCATCAAACTTGCACGAGAATCCATATCGAAGTCTAGGATTGTGGACTAAGAAATTCCAATCATCCAATTGACTATCACCTCCACCGCAAAGAAAAATGTGCACCCAAAATTGAGTTCTACTTATAGACACCTAAAATTGTCCCGTCTAATTAAATAAATATCTTTATTTATTTAATTAATTCATTAGCCTTTTCTACCCATGACACATGTCATTCATCTTTTAATTCCTATACTACCTACCCTCTCATTATTTTATTATTTCTTTTACCTACCCTCTAATCTTAGCCGGCCATTTATCTTTTACACCTCTTAATCTTATCCCTCTGTTTCTTACAGTGTCTTCTATATATAAGGAGATACTTCCTTCATTATCTAATCATTCTAATCTCTTGAGCATTCTAGCATTCGAACTTTCATATGCGATCAAACCTACTTGCAACCATATTTTTGCTCTTTAATGAGTTCTTGTGCACACATAAAATCTGAGAGCAAATATATCAAGCAATATCAATGGAGATAGGAATAATGGAGATTCAAACCCTATTGGACATGTGATGGTATCACTTTTGTGATTTTTGTTGATTTTCATTGCCTTAGGTAATCTTCATATGTTATGGTGGATCTTTGTTGTTGTTAGGCTAGGGTTTTGTGGTTGAATTCATTTAGTCTTTCAACATTGTTGTTCCATTATCCACTTTCAGCATAAACACTACTCAATGTATCCATACTCTATCGAACACTGTTTTCCACCTTCCAGCCTTAAGAAAAACTTCCGGTAGAATGAATCTGCATATTCCGGATGATGCTTCTAATCTGAGTTGCCATAAATGACAACCCCAAAAAAATCCTCAAGCACTTATCTCTTCCGGTACAGTGTCTCTTGCCAACAATCTACCCCTTTGGCATTGATGGCAACACTTGGTGAAAAATGACACTGTTAAAAAAATATGTCAAACATTGCAAAATTTCAAAACTTTGATTTTAATAGGCTCCCCTTGAGAATATACAACATTTTTTACTTCTCTCTCTCCCCCTTTGACATCAATGGAAAAGGTAGGTATCCACTCAAAAATATATGTACAAGGGTATACACAACAACTTACAAAAAATTGAAGATGTCTGCAAAAATAGTCTTCAAAGACTGCAAGTGATCATCCCAACGTTTCTTCAGGTTCTTCAAAATGTTGATAAGAGCACTATAAAAGATATGCAAACATTTTTTCTCCTCTAAGATCTGAAGGTACACTCTTATTCAATGTATTCATAGCAATCTGCTGACTGCTCAGTAGAGTATCCAACCGGGGAGTGATAAGGTTCCTCAGCTTTCCCATTCTACCAACTATTGTATCCTTTTCTTGATTCAGGATCTTGATTTTATCAAGTAGAGACATCACTTGAGCTTCATAATTACTAGCAAAGACGGCTTGGGGGCCATAGGATTGAGATATACTGGCCAGTTGACCTTCACACTCCTTGATCTTCTTATCAATCTCTATAGTGAACTTCGGCAATAGAAGAAATGACTTGTATATTTTTCCTCCTTCATTCAATGCCTCTTCAATTCCCTTCACACTGGTAATCAGACTAACCCTATCACCTTCAACCATTATCAAAACTATCCTTAACCTCTTAGAATTGAAATGGTTCAGTACTTTTACATCACCTGCTTTTCCAAGGGATTCAAAATGAGAGTCCACTTACTTAAGCATACTCCTCAATTTTCCGGAGGGTGAGTGAAGTATGTCTTTTTTGTCGAAAGATGACAAAATTTTCTCAAGAGAACTTGTAGCCAAAGATATAAGCTCTTTGTCCTCAGAGTGAGACTTCAATAATTCTTCACTAGATTTTGCTTGAGCTATTGTTGCAAATTTGAGTTCTTGCACATGAGATAAGGAATTGAGATTGATAGGCCCTTGAATCAGATCTGTGTCACTTATTATTTGCTTTCCCTTATCAGATTCCATAGTGTCTCCTTATGCACATCCGCATTCTTGCCAATCATTATTTTGTTTACTCTGGTATTGCCTCTGAATCTTTCTTTATTTTCTTTAAGAATTCTGTCAGCTTTTGTCTTGTCTTTTAAGGCTTGGTTATATTGTTGGAAATATGCTGAATTTGGTTAAGTGTTGTCATTGATGTCAATACTGTATCCTGGTTAGTCTTGGTGATCTTCTTGGTTTTGGCTATGATTCTGATCCGGTATTATCAGATCTTTGGAATCGGCATTGGATACTTATTCTGGTGGGTTACATGCTTGCTATATTTTGTTGGTTCATGATTTGGTGCTTTAGCTGTTATCACTTTTGGTATTTGCGTTTACCAGCTTGCCTTTGCTATCTCAGTTAGCTTTACCAGTATGCTATTTTGGTGACTTGGTTAGTGGATTTTAGGTTCGGCTTATGGAATTGGTTTCTCTCATACTGAAGGTGTTTCTCGATCATGTCCCGAGCATTTGGTGACTTTGCATTGGATGGCATGTTATTATGATGGTCCTATTTGGATCCGGTTAAACTTATTATTATTTCACTGAGGGTTTCTACTAGTTGGTGAAGCATGTTGGATTTTGGTCTTCGTGGAAGTTTTTAGTGGATATAATTGTTTGGTTATTTGATTTAGGTCCATGCTATGTAATGTAAATCATAATATTGGTCCGGTGGTATCATGTGATGTAACTTTTGGTAATTATGGGTTTAGGGTTTAGTTGACCTTGTCAATAAGGTTGATGATTTGTATTTATAGGTGACTTATTCATGTAATTTGGGAATCGATGGTTATGGGTGGTTATGTCTGCATTATCAGAGAAAGGATTATGTGTGAATAGAGTCATATCATTCTAGTGAAGGTTGGAAAGGTTTTGTATTGCAGAGAAGACATCAACGCTTAATTGGAACTGTATCAGGCATTAGTAGATGCTACTTTCATAGTTCATTTCTTTTTGGATTTGTAACGTCATAAATTGTACACACTTGCTAAAGCAGTACAATTTAACACCTAGTTTAGCACCCGCCTTGGCGCAGTTGCACTTTGCATGGCATTTCCCCTTTAGCACTTAATTAATCGAATTGATTAGGTCTAAAGGTTCTATTTCACTATTTTCCACATCACAAAGTTGGGCCCTTTCATTAAAGCGTGCCCCTTTCATTTTATTCCTCCAATACATCACTTAATCAAAAACCCTAATTAGGCCCTATTCTGAGCTTGGGGGCTTAATTTCGGGGGTCAAAACATCTTGAAATCACCTGTAACTTCAGGATTCTCTCTAAAATCATCATATCTAACGGCCCTGAAAATTTGGTGAAAAGTTGTTGGGACCGTGGCGCCCGGAGTGCACACGGTCCCGGACATTTTTCCCAAAATTTTAGGAGCGTGATCCAATCATAAAATAAAGCTTAACCCCAAGAAATTGGTGGGATATTCAATCTCTAGGTCGGCCAAAAGACGAAATTGCGACCTAGGGTTTCATACATAAGAGCTCTCTTTCTTCATTTGAAGGGATCCGATTTTTGTTTTCAGGAACTTCATATGCAGCGAAAGAGCAGATCTTTGAAGACTTCAACATCTTACAACATCCCTCTATCAAGCATTTATCAATTCCATTCATCCATTTAGGGCTTGGAAGACATTGAAGAACAATAGGAGATTACCGACTGAATATTGGCTTGTACTCCTCCCTTGAGGGTTGGGTATGATTTCATGTTGTTTTCATGTCTTTACATAAGCTTCAATACATCATTTATTCATGCTTTAGATCACTTTGCATCTTGATTTAGAGCATTTACATTATCATTTACAAGCAATTAGGGTTTACTTTCTAGGTTGCTCTAGTTTGCTTTCTTGCATTTTAGGACCTTGCACACACACTAGGTCTACACACACAATACATTTTACAAAACAACTTGGCTATTCGTGGAGGTGGAAATCACCGAAGCGGGGGTTTGACTAAGGCAAAACCCTATATAGCCCCCCATACACCCTCTTTCAGATATCATTGCAGGTTTCGGGATTCAGACGATGCTGTGGGATACAGATCCGGAGAGCGAAGGTCGAGACAACACTCTGTATCAAATTGCAGAGCAGAAGACTGGGACAGGGGCGCTGGGCGCCCTGGTCCCTGGGACAGCGGTGCTAGGTGCCCTGGTCCTCCGGACAGACAACTTTCAGACAGCTTTCTGACAGTGTTTCAGAGTGCAGAACAGCAGTTTCCGGTGCAGTTTTCAGGACAGTGGCGCCCGCACCCCCGTCCCGCACATTTTCAGTCCGATTTTGACTCTGGGTACACATCTGCATTCTTATTTCATACTTGTATTTACAGCTGTTCATTGTTTAATCTCAATTCTGCAATCTTGTTATTAGTTCATACTTGCATTTTGGGATTAGGGTTTGAACTTGCATTACTTGATCTTACAATTTCAACAAGGGAATAGAAATCCTAATAGATATCCCGTGGCTCTCTCTTTCACAAAAAGAAGTAGCCAATTGTGCGATATCTCTAGGCTCTTTCGTATTCCGTAATGTGTGTCAAAAGGTAGGATTAGGGCATGATTAACCTAGTCTCGCTTTTTCCCCCACACATTTTGGTGAACCCGATGTGAATCTATCATTGCTTCCTCTTGCATTACATTTGTTAGATCTAGATCTAGATTTAGTGTGTTTTCATTTCATTTTCATTAAAAAGAAAAAGAAAAAAAAAAAAGGTGTGTTTCTTTGCATTGGGTGTTTAAGTTTTGTGTAATCTTTTCAAAATGTCAGATTTTTATTTGCAAAATGTTCATGCTTTCGATGATTATTATGAGTATAGCCAAGACAAATTAGATGAAGCTTTAGATGAGTTTTTAAACCCTAAAGATGCCAAACCTTCATTTTACCAAAAACTCATAAACCTTGTTACTATGCCATTTCGTTGTGATGAGAAAGATAAGTTGAATGAGTCCTCTCAAGGGTACATTCCTATCAACTCTTCTACTAAATCTAGTAACATGGTTGTTTTCACCAATCCCCTCTATGAGGAGATGTCTCCTTTTGAATCAAAAGATAAACCTTTCAATAGATATGATCATGCTTTGTTGGATGATGCTCTTGATGACTTTGTGGCTTTATCGAAATCTTTAAACAAGAACAAAACTTCTAAATTAGTTAACATGATAAACTTGAATGAGCATAAAAAGCCTCTCTTTGAAGTCCAAGGAGCTTATCCTTCTCCCACCTTTCAAGTTTCTAAGACACCTCTCCTTACTGTCCAAGGAGGGTATGATCATGATTCCTTTCGTACTCCGAATAAACCAATCATCACTGTGCAAGGAAGAAAACCTATAAGTCCTTATAATTATGCCAAGCAAATAACTAGAGAGAGCTATCATGCGGTTGCCCATACTTATCATACTAGAAATAATAGGCAGCCTAGTCCTCCTCCTATTATCCCAGTTTCCCTTCCGAATCCTCAACCGATTCTTCCTCAAGCTCCACGTATTTCACAAGTTCTTGGAAAGGAATATGATCTCATAGAACAACTTAAAGCTACCCCTGCTAAGATATCCCTTTGGGATCTAATTCAAACTTCTTCCGCTCATCATGGAATGTTACAAGATGCCTGGAAAGATTTGAATGTTCCTCCACCGAATACATCTAGTAATATAGCATCTTTGGTTAACTCCGTGATGAATCCTAAAGCTCAAATTGTGTTTACCCAAGATGAGTTGCCTACTAGTGAAATCCAACATCAATATGATCCCTTGATGATTGTGGTTATCATGAAAGACACTGCTATAAGGCGAACACTAGTAGATAATGGCTCTGGTCTCAATGTGTGTAGCATTAATCTTTTGCATAAGATGAATGTGGATACATCCTTAATTGAACCGGACTCTCGTCCTATTCGAGGCTTTGATAATTTGGCTAAAACTTCATTAGGTACTATCACCTTACCCATCACAGTGGGGCCTGTTACTTTGCCTACACCTATCCATGTTATGTCGGGAAATCTAACGTACAACTTGCTACTGGGGAGACCTTGGATTCACAGTATGCAAGCTGTCCCTTCTACATTGCATAGACAAGTTAAATTTATTTATAACAATAAGACATATACCTTGATAGGTGATACTAATTTTCAAGCTTGTTTGCAAACATCCACTTCTAAGGGGGGTTCTTCTAAGCCGTCCTCATCTAGTGATGAATCTTTAAATAAGATACCTATCGGTGAATCCTCACTCTCCGATGATCAAAATTCTTTGGATGAGTCTGGAGCTCTTGGAGAAGATTCTTCTCGACTTGAAACTACACATAAGAGGGATTTTGATCCTGGGAAGATCCTCGAAGACGACGATTGGGGATCCCTTGATTTTAATCCTACCTTTGTGGGTGAATATAAGGTTCCTTCTAGAGAAATTAAAGTTGAAAAGAAGGAAGAAGCTGAAAATCATAAAGTTGAAAAGAAAGAAGAAACTAAAAATCAATCAACCTTACCTGAATCTATGAGTAATAATTTTGTGGCCGCCTCTCAAACTTCTTCTCCTCACATCTCTAATTATGAAGAGTTTGATTCTTTGTCTTATGAAAAACCACCTTCTCTTCCTGAAATGGCTGATCGTTATGGTCGTGGTTTTCGCATTTTTGCTAAGCATGGGTATCATGGAAAAGGTTGTGGTGCTCATGAACAAGGGATAAGAGTTCCTCTAGAGACTAATTTTCACAATTATGCCTTTGGACTTGGCTTTAATCCCTGCAAACGTACTAAAGCTTCTAAAAGACCATGCATTAGTGTTAATGCTATCTCTACATCTTTATCAATACAACATCCTGAGTATATTGATGGGGATCCTTCGTGTGCCTATGCTTTGGATGTCTTCCCTACCGACGATGCTTTAGCTGAGTTCTTGGGAGCCTATGACACTCTTCCTCGTTATCATCACAATAGGGGACTCCCTTATTGTTTGAACACTGAAGCCTATTTTGGAAAAGAGATTGATAATGACGAGATTGTGAAAGAATTCCCTCAGTTAAAGGATACCCCTCAACAAAGTAATCTTCTCATAAGTGATACCACTGATGTTAAGATGGATCCTTGCAATAAAGAGAAAGCCATTAAAATTGGGAAATGTTTGGATGAAGAGGAACAGAAACAATATGAAGAACTATTGCATGAATTCCCTGAGATCTTTGCTTGGGCATATTCTGACATGCCTGGTATAGATCCTAAGATCGTTACTCATAATATTGTCTTAGTTCCTGATGCTAAGCCCGTGAAACAAAAGATTTGAAAAATGAATCCTAAGGTGGCTCTGCTTGTTAAGGCTGAGATTGAAAAATTATTGGAGACTGGATTTATCCGCCCTATTGACTATTCCCCATGGATTTCAAATATTGTCGCTGTGGCTAAACCAGACAACAAAATAAGAATGTGTACTGACTTTCGGGATCTAAATAAGGCTTCTTTAAAAGATGATTTCCCTCTTCCAAACATTGACATGATAGTTGATTCTACGGCAGGACATGCCTTGTTATCCTTCATGGATGGTTTTTCAGGCTACAATCAAATTTTTATTAACCCTCAAGATCAATTCAAAACTGCTTTCACCACTCCTTGGGGTACGTTTTGTTGGATAATGATGCCTTTTGGACTTAAAAACGCCGGTGCAACTTATCAACGAGCGATGACCCTTATCTTTCATGATTATATGCATAAGATTTTAGAGGATTATGTTGATGATATTTTGGCCAAATCCTTTCTTCGCATGGATCATGTTAAAATCCTTCGTCAAATCTTTGAAAGAATTCGTAAATATCACATGCGCTTGAATCCCCGCAAATGTGTTTTTGGTGTGGATAGTGGAAAACTATTGGGGTTCATAGTTTCGCATCGTGGGATTGAGGTGGATACTAAGAAAATAGATGCTATTGTCAACATGCCACCTCCTAGAAATGTGTCTCAACTTAAAAGCTTACAAGGAAAGATTCAAGCTATTCGTAGGTTTGTGTCTCAGCTTGCGGATTGTACCTTTCCTTTTACTCAACTTCTTAAAAAGGATATCACTTTTCAATGGAATGAGGATTGTCAGCAAGCATTTGAAGATTTAAAAGTGTATTTGGCTAGTCCTCCTATTCTTCAACCTGCCGAACCTTCTAAACCCTTCCTTTTGTATACAGCTGCTTCCTCTCATGCTCTCGCAGCATTGTTGGCACAACATGATAAAGATGGTAAGGAATGTCTGGTTTATTACATAAGTCGTACCTTACTCGATTATGAGACCCGATATTCTGTGATAGAAAGACAATGCTTGGCCTTGGTGTTTGCGACTCAGAAATTGAGACATTATCTTTTGAATTCAGAAGTCCACGTTATGGTAAAATTTGATCCGTTGAAGCATCTTTTCTCTAAAACTAATTTATCAGGATGCCTAGCTAAGTGGGTTATGATGTTAACTGAATTTGACCTTAAATTTGTTTCACAAAGAGCAATTAAAGGACAAGCGTTGACCGATCACTTAGTTGAGGCCCCTTCACCTTTCTCCTCCCCTAACCCTGAGTCCTTTCCTGACGACTTCATTCTTTCTATAGAGAAAGATGAAACTTGGGAGTTATACTTTGATGGCTCTAAGTGTCGTACGGGATCGGGGGCAGGTGTTGTTCTGATTTCTCCTACAAAGAAACCCATTCCCTTATCCTATCGTCTAAATTTCCTGTGTACCAATAACATTGCTGAGTATGAGGCTCTTATAACGGGAATAAAAGCAGCCTTAGCTCTGAACATAAAACACATACATATCTATGGAGATTCACAATTGATTATAAGACAAGTAACAGGAATATATCAAGCAAAACAAGACAAATTATCACAATATAAAGATCTTGCCATCTCTTTATTACAGAAATTTGATTCTTATACCATGGAACCTGTTCCTCGAAAAGATAATCGACATGCGGATGCAATGGCATGTGTGGCTTCTCTTGTATCTTTAGAGGACCCTGTGGTTGATCTTAAATTTGTTATTCACAACCTTATTTCTCTAGCTATTGTAGACGATTCTAGCTTGGTAACATGTTGTGATTTTATAGACTCAGATGAATGGTACTCGCATATCGTAAGATATTTGACCGATGGTACCTTTCCTGATTCTGCTAATAGGAACACTAGGGCAAGAATCCGCAAGCTGTCTGCTAGGTATATCATTCTTTCTAATGTCCTTTACCGAAGGGGTTATGATGGTCTTCTCCTTCGTTGTCTTAACAAGTCGGAAATCCCTGTTGCTCTTGAAGAGGCACATTCAGGTGCCTGTGGGGGGCATTTTGGGGGCAAATCCTTGGTTCATAGATTGCTTCATATGGGATACTATTGGCAAACTATGCAGAAGGATTCCTTTTCATTTGTTAAAAAATGTCATCAATGTCAACAACACAATAATCTGATTCATGCTCCTGCCCAAGAACTCTGTTCTCAAGTAGCTTCTTGGCCTTTTTTCGCATGGGGTTTGGATCTTATTGGTAAAATCTCTCCTCCTTCATCTCAAGGACACACCTTCATTATAACTACAACAGATTACTTTACGAAGTGGGTAGAAGCTATTCCCCTTCGCTCTACCACTGCTGAAGTGATTTGTCAATTTCTTCTAGAAAACATCATTTCTCGATTCGGGATACCTTCTACTATAATCTCAAATAATGGGACATCATTTAAGAACAAGGACGTGAAGAAATTCCTCGAGAAGTATCATATCAAACATCGATTTTCTACACCATACTATCCTCAGTCAAACGGTCAAGCCGAATCATCCAATAAGATAATTGAACAAATTCTTCGCAAAACTGTGAATAAGCATGGTAAGGATTGGAGTAACCAGCTAATCTATGCTCTTTGGGCTTACCGAACGAGTGTACGAATTGCCACAGGAACTACTCCTTATAATCTTGTTTATGGTGCTGACGCTATTATGCCTTTAGAGCTAGAGATTCCATCACTTAGGGTTTCTCTCAAAGGTATAGTAGATGATGACTCTTATAGAGAACAACGACTTCAACAGCTTGAGATGCTTGATGAACAGCGTATAAACGCTCTTGAGCATATTCAAGCATATCACAAAACTCTACAACGAAGCTATAATGATAAGGTTATTCAACGTTCCTTCTCAGTAGGTGACTTAGTCCTCTATGAGAATCAGCGCAATGTGAATGCCTTACCTGCAGAAAAGGGAAAATTTAGTCCTAATTGGCTTGGACCATACATCTTCATTGAGGATTATGGATCAGGTGCTTACAAAATAGGGGATGTAGATGGTATACCTCTTAAAGAACCTATCAATGCTATGCACTTGCGTAGATATTATGCTTAATTCTTCATTCTTCATCTATCTTCTTTTCAATTCTTCAACATTGGATAATATGTTAGTGTCTCTTAATTAAAGCAAAATAGAATTAAATGTTATGTTGTTTAATCTATATTGCTTCGTTCTTGACAAGCGTGTCTTCTTACTTTATGGTTTGTCTTGAATTCATTTATGTAAATTGTGAAAGATTTACATTCCATTATGCTAGCATATTATACAATGTTTTTATGTGTTAAGTAGAATCATATCATGTTGTGTTTAAATTCAAAATTAAATCACATTAGTTATATGATTCTTAGACTTAATGCATATCTCTTCCTTATCATCAATGTAGTACTTGATTAAATATTTAATTAAGTCACACATGTATCAATTTAATCATGGAGCATTGAGAAATCAATCACATGGAAATTAAATTCTGAACATACATGTACATTTACCAGATGTATTAGATTTAATCAAAGCAAAACATACATTGTTTTAAGCATTAAAGATAACACATTTGAGACAAAAGAGAAGCATGTATATATACATATATATATGTGTGGATCGTATACAAATATAGGTCACTATACATCCAAAATGTGACCTCTCCTGCATCATAAAATCATCTCCTATCCCTAGGGCTAGTGGCTGGAGAGTGTCAACTGGACGCTCCCTCTTGATCTGGCTATGAAGGTGGACCCATGGGTGTGTAGCGCGATACAGACCGTGAGTGACTCCGAGAGGAACTCCTACGATCCCTATCCATAAGGATCGCGCGATAGGTGGTAGCCTCGGCCTAAGCCGCTACTAGATCTCGCCACACCTGCTGGAGGTCCTCTGATAGGACTCTCTCTCTCTGCCATGCCTACTGGAGGTCCTCTGATAGGACTCTCTCTCTCTCCCTCCATATATCTACCTATACTCGGAATGGGGAAAACAAGTCCTCATGCCGACCCGCGTTCCCCTGAGGCCTATAGGCAATCTGTGAGGAACTGGGGATCTGTGCTATCATGGAAATGTTTGTCATTGCCTGCTGAATCAGGGAACGCCATTCCTGTACATTAGCTATGGTAGTAGAATAGATTTTTGTTAGTACCATTCTATATTATCAAAACATTAATCAATCAATATAAAACTACTATACCTGGATCTCCCTCACGCCAGTAGGGATCATGATATGGTAGCATCTATGCCTGGGCACCACTAGGCTCCCCTCGCTCGAATAATCTGTGCATGATGGGTGTGGGCTGGACGGTACTAGGAACAGGTCTCCATATCGCCTCATGTTCCCCCTGTTGGGGAATAAGAGGTGGATCTAGAGCTATGGTATCGTCTCCTGAATGGTGGGGAGCTGCATCTGACTCCTCCTCATCATCTCTATCCTCCTCCTCGTCATCCTCCTCATCATCCTCATCCTCATCCTCATCCGCATCATCACCTGCATCTCCCTCATCCTCCTCTCTATCTGTATCCTCCTCCTCCTCCTCGGCACTGGGCTGATCGCCTGTAGGTGGATCAGGATCTCCCGCCTCCTCATGACCCTCTCCCTCCTCTGGCTCCTTTGACCTGGATCCCTGGTCCTCGTCTTGGTCTCCATGTCTCCATGGGCCTGGATAGCCTGTCGAATGATCTGAAGGAAAGATAGGACCTGGATATGATCTCATAAACCATGAGACGTACCTGCGCTATGCTCCAGGCTCTGCAGAGTAGTCAGTGACTACATCCTGATAAGATCCCTCTAAGTCTGTTGTCTCGATGTCATCTATCATCAGTCTCGCTACTGCTCTAGGTCTGGGAAGGACCCGCGAGTGTCGAGTATAGATGGGCACATCGGCTGGAACACACTGCTCTAGCCCAAACTGCCTCCGTACTCGGTCGAAGTAGAAAGGGACTATGATGTGTAAATATCATCCCTGCAGTAGGCGGTTCCTCTGTAAGCATGCTAACTGTCTCTCCATCCCATCCCATCTGTGCATCCGTAGGTAAGGTCTCCACACTGTCACCTCGGCTGTCAGTCTGTCAAAAATCACTCTCCAATATAATAAATCTCCAAATCTCCACTCGCTGGTAAGTGGATAAGCGAACACCCTAGGTCACTCGCTCGCTGTACTCAACGGAAAGCCGACGGGCCTGGTGCATGTGAAGTGCTCTAAAATCCACACCTGCAGAAGTGTGCATGTCATCAAACTGAACCCCTGTCCAAATACGTACTCCTCAAGGTCATGATAGAGATGTGCAAGCATACTCCGACCCCAAGCATACACTCTCCTGTGTCTCTCCATCGCTCTGATACACCATGTGAGACCCCCATGCATGTGCGTCCCTCGCCCATTAGGGCAGACGGCTAGTGCTATGATGGCTATCATAAGGTGTCTCAGAAGGGGTACCTCCCCTGTAGGATGTAAGAGCCAGCTGACCATGATGCGACCTCTCGTCTCGCTCGACATGACTCTCCCTATGCAATACACTTGCTCCCTCTGATGATCCTCCGCAGACCGATCGGTCGCATATGTAACAGTTGCTCCTCTGATAGGAAGACGAAGTATACGGTACACATCCTCGAGTGTGATCGTCAGCTCCCCTACTAGAAGGTGAAATGTGCATGTGTCAGGATCCCATCGCTCCATCAATGCCATCAGCATCGCAGGATGGAACCGAATGGCTGGCATGAGGATCACATACCATAATCCTACTATCGACAGTGTGTCTCTCTCTGACTGAGTAAGCCGCGGAATTTGATCTCGTAAACTGTGAAGAATATGTCCCGCTGTATGCTCTCTCATGTACAGAAGGCCCTGCAACACAAAAACATAACCGTAATCAGTACTCAATCATCAAAATCGCTAATGCAAACTGTCGAACATCATGTGCTAGTCTTGAAACCCCTCACCAAGCCCTAATTGGGGACCATAGTGTCCTGTCAGGGACCATGGCACTCTGTCAGGGACCATGGTGCCCTGAAGGGACCATGGCACCCTGGGGGGACCAGGGCACCCCACAGGGACCATGGCGCCCTGGGTGGGCCCCGGGTCAGCCTTCAGGGCCCACATACGATCACAAAAAAGTCAAAATGCAGAAAATCAAAAGTCAAAGTTCAGTCAACTCACCTCGTCCAGTGGCTCGTCGTCGATCACGGCCTGGCCCAGGATCTTGATCCTCGTGGGATGCTCCGGTCGTCGTGAAGGCATGATGATGGCTATGTGGGCTCCGCTGCAATGAACAGTACTCAGAATCAACAAAGTGACAAATGCAAGTGTCACTTTCGAGGTATATACTCTCGTTTGTTTATTCTTACTTTTTGAAACCCTAATTTTCCTCTTTCACTCATTTCATCATAACTTGAGTTTGGGAGATGTGATTTTCAAACCGTTTGTTGCGTAGGAATTGTATTTTCAATCCCCGACTCTTGGGATGTTCCAAAAAGTGCTCTGATGAAGCCTTTTCAGTGAACATCCCTCATCAATACTCTCTTACACAATTTGTCGTAAGTAAACATGCTACCCTGTTTCACCTCCCTAATAAGCAAGTCGAAACAGGGGGGGGGCATACAGCTACTCACAAATTTCATCACTTTCCTTAGTAAGCATTAGGTGATTTTTGTGATCTAACATGTGTTTTGTAGGGTGCGGTTCCTAACTGTGTACTGCAGATGCCGCTGGGGGCTTCGTCCGACAACTTATGGATATATCCTTTTTCAAATAATGTTTACTTTCTGTACTTTAGCTTGCATATGCACGTAGTACTCATATGACCGCTAAAGTGGGGGCTAAATGTAACATCATAAATTGTACGCACTTGCTAAAGCAGTACAATTTAACACCTAGTTTAGCACCCGCCTTGGCGCAGTTGCACTTTGCATGGCATTTCCCCTTTAGCACTTAATTAATCGAATTGATTAGGTCTAAAGGTTCTATTTCACTATTTTCCACATCACAAAGTTGGGCCCTTTCATTAAAGCGTGCCCCTTTCATTTTATTCCTCCAATACATCACTTAATCAAAAACCCTAATTAGGCCCTATTCTGAGCTTGGGGGCTTAATTTCGGGGGTCAAAACATCTTGAAATCACCTGTAACTTCGGGATTCTCTCTAAAATCATCATATCTGATGGCCCTAAAAATTTGGTGAAAAGTTGTCGGGACCGTGGCGCCCGGAGTGCACACGGTCCCGGACATTTTTCCCGAAATTTTAGGAGCGCGATCCAATCATAAAATAAAGCTTAACCCCAAGAAATTGGCAGGATATTCAATCTCTAGGTCGGCCAAAAGACGAAATTGCGACCTAGGGTTTCATACATAAGAGCTCTCTTTCTTCATTTGAAGGGATCCGATTTTTGTTTTCAGGAACTTCATATGCAGCGAAAGAGAAGATCTTTGAAGACTTCAACATCTTACAACATCCCTCTATCAAGCATTTATCAATTCCATTCATCCATTTAGGGCTTGGAAGACATTGAAGAACAATAGGAGATTACCGACTGAAGATTGGCTTGTACTCCTCCCTTGAGGGTTGGGTATGATTTCATGTTGTTTTCATGTCTTTACATAAGCTTCAATACATCATTTATTCATGCTTTAGATCACTTTGCATCTTGATTTAGAGCATTTACGTTATCATTTACAAGCAATTAGGGTTTACTTTCTAGGTTGCTCTAGTTTGCTTTCTTGCATTTTAGGACCTTGCACACACACTAGGTCTGCACACACAATACATTTTACAAAACAACTTGGCTATTTGTGGAGGTGGAAATCACCGAAGTGGGGGTTTGACTAAGGCAAAACCCTATATAGCCGCCCATACACCCTCTTTCAGATATCATTGCAGGTTTCGGGATTCAGACGACGCCGCGGGATACAGATCCGGAGAGAGAAGGTCGAGACAACACTCTGTATCAAATTGCAGAGAAGAAGACTGGGACAGGGGCGCTGGGTGCCCTGGTCCTGCCAGGACAGGGGCGCTGGGCGGCCTGGTCCCTAGGACAGAGGCGCTGGGTGCCCTGGTCCTCCGGACAGACAACTTTTAGACAACTTTCCGACAGTGTTTCAGAGTGCAGAACAGCAGTTTCCGGTGCAGTTTTCAAGACAGTGGCGCCCGCGCCCCCGTCCCGCACATTTTCAATCCGATTTTGACTCTGGGTACACATCTGCATTCTTATTTCATCCTTGTATTTACAGCTGTTCATTGTTTAATCTCAATTCTGCAATCTTGTTATTAGTTCATACTTGCATTTTGGGATTAGGGTTTGAACTTGCATTACTTGATCTTACAATTTCAACAAGGGAATAGAAATCCTAATAGATATCCCGTGGCTCTCTCTTTCACAAAAAGAAGTAGCCAATTGTGCGATATCTCTAGGCTCTTTCGTATTTCGTAATGTGTGTCAAAAGGTAGGATTAGGGCATGATTAACCTAGTCTCGCTTTTTCCCCCACACAGGATTGTAGTCTGATGTTTATGTAAGTCAGTGAGACTTCCCTTTGTGATGAGCAATCCTCTCTAGGCTGTTGGCCTTTCGGCAAGTGCAGATCCCATTGTAATTTTTCATAATACTACTGTAGAGTGCTCATCTAATTTTGGGTAGGGTTTCCCATTGTGGTTTTTCCATGTGAAAATATTGGTGTTATGTGTGTTGGGATTTCATGATATATATTTCATTGTGTTGTGCTCTAGTATAAGGTTTATAATTGAATTAATTGTTGTACTTGTGAGTAAACCGATTCACCCCCCTCTCAATTTACTGTCGATATCAATGCATTCCAATAATTGGTATCAGAGCAAGGTCCTCTCTGCAGAAGGTTAACCATTTGAGGAGATCCGATGGCAATTGCATCAACTTCCACATTCAATCCTTACCAGTAGGAGAGTCCCAGATTTGATGGTACAAATTAAAAAATATGGAAGGAGTGAATGAAGATTCATCTCAGATGTCTTGGAGCTGAAGTTTGGGAGATAGTGGAGAAAGGGTATATACCTCATGATCCTAATTTTGGAACACCGACACCTGTTGATGAATAGAAGAGATCTAAAAATGATGTGAGAGAAAAAGAAGCATTATTAAGCACCCTATCTAATGAAAAGCTATTGAATTCCATAGAGTTGGAGAATGCTAAGATGATATGGACAAAGCTTGAAACTCTTTATGAAGGTGACTAGGTTGTGAAAATTGCAAAACTTGAAGGTTTCCGGGTAAGATATGAAACTTTAAAGATGGAAGAAGATGAGAAGATAAGTTCTTTCATGGATAGAGTCAATAAGATTGTCATGGGTATCAAATGCTATGGTAGATAAGTTACTGAGGATGAGATAAGGTCAAAAGTTTTGAGAGTTCTACCTCCATCTTACAAGATGAGGGCTATTGCTATCAATGAACTTCAGACAATGTCAAGTACCCATGTGACCAGAGATACATTACTTGGGAAATTGACTTCTTTTGAACTTGAAGAACTTGGAGATTAGGGTGCTGCTAAAAATGAGACTACATTTAAAGCATCTACCTTCGGTAAGAAGAAGATAGATTGGAAAGAGATGTATGCTAAGGATATGAAGGAAATTGAGAGAGAAGAAAGATAACTTGAAGATCTGGAAGTGTTGATTGCTAGAAGAATTCCTAAAGGACCAGCTGGAAGTAAGTATGAAGGAAAAGTCCCTTTTAAATGTTTTTCATGCAATAAGATTGGTCATTTTGCATCTAGATGTCCTAAAAGAGTTGCTAAGAATCATGAAAGATTTGTGAGGAATTATAAGCCTAATCCTTAATATCAGAGCAAACCTAGATTAAGAAGAAATAAGGATAAATCATTTTATTATGCTGCTGATGATGATTTTGGTATTACCGATGATGATGATGATGATGATGATGATGATGATGAACCTATGAGTGGATTTGGTAATAGTGCCTCATTCAGCAAATATTGGATCTTTATTGCTATTAAGGATGATTCTCTAGAATTTGTCATTGAAACAACACATACTGAAGAAAAGGCTTTAGCTACAAAAATTGAAGAGAAGGATGAATGGACCTTATAGACAATGGTTGCTTGCACCACATGACTGGTGACATAAGAAAGTTCTTACCATTGCAAGAATTTGATGATGGATTGGTCAGATTTGGAGACAACAAGGCGTGTAGGATCAAAGGAAAAGGAACAATATAATTGGATGGTAAGACTAATACTGATAATTTTTATTATGTTGAAGGCTCAAAGAATAATCTTCTAAGTGTAGGTCAGATGGTGGATAGAGGATTTCATTTGAAATTCAAGGATGGAAAATGTAAGATCATCAATAAATTTGATTTGGAGATTGTTTCCGGAACTCAGACCAAAGGTAATATCTTTCATTTGAACTCTGGTGAGAAGGCTTTCTTGATTGCTCAGATTGACGAAAGTTGGCTATGGCATAAGAGGATGTGTCATGTAAATTTTGATTGCATGGTAAAGATCAGTTCAATACTGGTTGTTAGAGATTTTCCCAAGATTGTTAAACCTCATAATCCAATATGTAGTGTCAAATGGGTAAGAAAGTTAGAAATTCTTTCAGAAGTATACATGACAAATCTAATGAAATTCTTGATCTTATTCATATTGATTTGTTTGGACTGGCAAGGACTAAAATCTTTCAAGGTGATAGATATTTTATGTTACTTATTGATAACTATTCTAGAATGATGTGGTTAGCATTTTTAAAAGAGAAATCTGAAGCTTTTGAGAAATTCAAAATCTTTAAAGCTATGGTTGAGACTGAGACAAGACTTAAGATAAAGTGCTTAAGATCAGATCATGGTGGTGAGTTTACATCCGGTGAGTTCAACAACTTTTGTGAAAGGAATGGTATTAGGAGACAACTTTCTGCTCTTGGGACTCCACAACAGAACAAATTAGTGGAAAGAAAGAACATAACAATTTTGGATGCAATAAGGACAATGATGACATAAGCTAAATTACCTGATATCTATTGGAGGGAAGTTGTCAATACAACGGTATATTCTTTCAACATAGTACACATAAAAGGTGATACTAATAAGACTCTTTATGAATTATGGTTTGGTCATACTCCTACTTTTAGATATTTCAGAATTTTTGGAAGCAAATGTTACATTTGAAGAGATGATGCATTATGAAAGTTTGATCCTAGAAGTGACGAAGGAATATTTTTGGGTTATTCTACTAAGAGAAAAGCATATAGATGTTATAACGAAATATTGAATAGGATAATGGAAAGCATAAATGTTAAGGTGGATGAACATGGCAGTAATCAAATTAGATCATTTGATTATGGACCAGAAGACGAATTTATTAGACCTGAATCAGTAATGAAAGAATTAGTTCAGAAGAGTGAACCAGTGACACCGATAGCATCAGAAAATTTAATAGTGATAGATGAACAACAAAATGAGTCAGCAAATCAAGAAAATTCAAAGGCTCCCAGGTATGTAAAACTAAATCATTTTGAAGATCAGATCTTTGCAGATTATTGCATGGTGTGTACCCTTGGTTTCCTTGTGTTGTGCAACACAATACTAGGGTTTTTGACATGGCATGCATTCTTTCTTGGGAGGAAGTTGGTTTCATGGCTTAGTAAGAAACAATCATGCACTTCATTGTCTATTGCTGAAGCAGAATATGTTGTAGTTGCTACCAATTGTACTCAGATTATATGGATGAAAAAAATGTTAAAGGATATAAGGGTAAGTTATGATGAGCCTATTGTTATTCACTGTGATAATATTGTTGCTATTGATATTTCAAAGAATGTGATATTTCATTCCAAATCAAAACACTTTTTTATAAGGTATAATTTCGTGAAAGAAAAGGTTGAAGCAAAGGAAGTCGGATTGGTTTATGTGCCTCCTAATGAAAAAATTGCAGATATTCTAATTAAACCATTGCCTAAAGACACTTTTGAATATCTCTGAGATCATTTAGGGGTTACCAACCCTCTGGAAGAGACTTAGAGATGCAAATATGAATCAATCCGGTGAGCTTATCAGACATACTTTTCTGATTCGGGTTGATGAAGATGGTGCTACTACTTAGGGGGAGTAGTCAGCTGCTTGGTTTAGTACTCTTGATTTAGTATTCGTCCTTTGTCATTTATGTCAAAGGGGGAGTAGGTATTCATGTGAAATATTGTTAGATATTTTGACGGTGTTTATTTCAGATCACTCTTTTCTCTTTTGGAGATTGTTGGCATTCCTTGGTACTTGGATGTTTTTCACATTCATTGTTGTCATCAATGCCAAAGCAGGAGATTGTTGACAATATGATGGATTTGGTTAAGTGTTGTCATTGATGTCAACACTTTATCCTGATTATATCTAGCCAGGTTAGTCTTGGTGATCTTCTTGGTTTTGGCTGTGATTTTGATCCAGTATGATTAGATCTATGGAATCGATCTTGGATGCTTATTCTAGTGGGTTACATTCTTGCTATATTCTATTGGTTCATGATTTGGTGCTTTGGCTCTTATCCTTTTTGGTATTTTCCTTTACCGACTTGCCTCTGATATCCCAGTTAGCTTTACCGATATGTTGTTTTGGTGACTTGGTCAGTGTATTTTGGGTCCGGCTTATGGAATCGGTTTCTCTCATGCTGAAGGTGTTTCTTGATCGTGTCTCAAGCATTTGGTGACTTTACATTGGATGGTCTATTATTATGATGGTCCTATTTGGATCCGGTTAAACTTTTTGTTTTTTCACTAAGGGTCTCTACCGGTTGGTGAAGCATGTTGGATTTTAGTCTTAGCGGAATTTTCAATGGATATAATTGTTCGGTTATTTGATTTAGGTCCATGTTATATAATGTAAATCATAATATTGGTCCGGTGGTATCGTGTGATGTAATTTTTGATAATTATGGGTTTATGGGTTTAGGGTTTAGCCGACCTTGTCAATAAGGTTGATGATTTGTATTTATAGGTGAATTATTCATGTAATTTGGGAATCGATGGTTATGGGTGGTTATGTATGAATTATTAGAGAAGAATTATGTGCAAATAGAGTCATATCATTCTAGTGAAGGTTGGAAAGGTTTTGTATTGCAAAGCAGACATCAGTGCTTAACCGACATTGTATCAGGAATTAGTAGATGCTATTTTCACAGTTCATTTCTTTTTGGATTGTAGTCCCATGTTTATGTAAGTCAGTGAGACTTTACTTTGTGACGAGCAGTGCGCTCTTGGCTATTGGCCTTTCTACAAGTGCAGACCCCATTGTAATTATTCATAATACTATTGCAGAGTATTCATCTAATTGTGGGTAGGGTTTCCCACCGTGGTTTTTCCCTTTCCGAGTTTTCCATGTCAAAATATTGGTGTTAGGTGTGTTGTGCTTTCATGATATATCTTTCATTGTGTTGTGCTCCAGTATACAGAAAATAATTGAATTAATTGTTGTACTTGTGAGTAAATTGATTCACCCCCCCTCTCTGTTTACTGTTGGTATCAATGCATTCCAACAATCAATAATTTTCTCTTCTTTCTCCTTGAGTTTGTCAATAAGCTCCTTTCTCTTTTCTCTAGATGTGTTCACTTTTTCCTTCAATGATTCAATGAAGTCTTCAACATCACTTAGATTTCTTCTCAGGATATTTGCTTCTTTTCTTGTTGTATCTAGGTCTTCAAGTGCCACAGTAAGTTATTTCTATTAACCCGAGTCCATCAATTCACTATCTCGGATCTTCCTCAAGCAGTTAGGCTTCCTCGAAGGAACTCGACTTTGATACCAATTGTTGGAATCAATGAACATTGAGAGGGGAGAGGTGGGTGAATCAATGTTCTGTAATTTATAACTTTCTTGAACTAATTCTTAAACCACCAGATGTAAATAAAAAAAAGTAAAGTGCAGAAACTCAATACAAACAAGCACATAACCATAACACCAAAATTTTTACGTGGAAACCCGGAAAGGGAAAAACCATGGTAGGATTGAGACCCACAATATTAATATATTGTGATGAGGAGTATAATAATATTACAAGGGGAATGCATATGCATTCAGGGACACTGCTCAGAGCTCACTACTCAATTACAAGAGAGGGCTACAACCCTCGGAGGACTCGCTGTCCTACAAATGATTAAAAATAACAACTTGAATGTCTGAACTGATCAATAGAATCTACGAATGCCAAAGTGCAGTTCTGCTTAAGCATAAAGTGTCTTCTTTCATTGTTCTAGTACACTGCTCTGTTATGCTCTGCTTTGTGATACACCAAGCATAAATCCAAAGATGACACAAATGAAACTACGCATAGATGCTCATACAATCTATGCATAATCACATCGATCACAAAAATACTTAATTAGATTGGTCTTATATATCCGAATCACTTGATTAGGTCTCCAACATGTCAGACCCAAAAATATTTATAAAACATGAAACGTGCAACAAGAAGTCAACTCAATCCGATTACAAATATACATGCGGACCAAAACAAATTGATTGTATGCTTCACATATGTCGGCACAACAACCTCGAACTCAGAACCAATCAACAAAATCATGTCGAAGATTTTGCATAACATGCTACACCACTAATCACCCAAATAACCCTGTTCTTCTCGAAATACCGGATATCGGATCATCAAACTTGCATGAGAATCCATAGCGAAGGCTAGGATTGTGAAATAAGCAATTCCAATAATCCAATTGGCTACCGCTTCCATCGCAAAGAAAAATGTGCACCCAAAATTAAGGTCTACTCAATGCATCCCTAGTCTGCCGAACACTGTGTTCCACCTTCCAAACTTAAGAAAAACTTCCAATAGAATGAATTTGTATATTCTGGATGATGCTTTTGATCTGAGTTGCCATCAATGACAACCCCAAAACAATCCTCAAGCACTTATCTCTTCCGGTACAATGTCTCTTACCAACATGAATCACTAGAGTCATGTAGGTTCTAAATACCAGGTTGGATGGGAATGGGACATAGTCCTATGTCTGCACCCTCGTGAAGTGTAGGGCCACTTCCATTAGGAGGGTGTGTGGGGGACTGCTAGGTCTGCAATTAGAGGTCAATCACCTTGATGATGCTCACACTCTTGTAGTATTAGTTGAGACTTTTATGAGATTCTAGATTGGAAGGAAAACATCAGTAAACTCTAATCCTTCTCATTTATTTATTGCATATTAATTCATGTTAGAAGGAAAGTACAAGTTACCCTTTTTCTTATTTAATTTCATTCAAATGATGCTTTGATTACATTTCATCTCTTGATTCAAGATAAATATAAAAGTTTCAAAAATTTTGATTTATGTAAAGTTGGTATTTTCTTTTTATGAAAATAAAAAGTATTTTCCTCATGTTTTCTTTATGAATTAGTTACAATGTTACAAGATGTCCTTTTTGTGCAAGTGTGGAAAACATAAAACATATATTTTGGGATTGCCCTTTTTTAAGAAAAACGGGTTGTTGTCTTCCAAAACTCTTGCTATTTTTTGTCATGAGCTGAATTGGAAACAAGTTGTTTTGGGCCTTGATTTGCAAAGTAATGTGATTGCTGATTCAGCTAGACAAGTCATTTTAAGGCATATTTGGATAACAACTAGATGCTTTGTTGTGTTCTTTAACAATTATTATCATGCAACTGTAATTCTTAGGCTTTACTGTAACATCTTTTTCTCATATTTTCTTTCTTTTCTCGCAGCTATAAGTCTTATCAAATATGAATGCCAATGTCATGAATCAACTCGAGCATACCAAAAAATAAGTTATACAATTCCACAAATATAAGTTTGGTCCACAAATATAAGTTTGGTCTAAATCAAAGAGTGTTACAATGGATGAAATGGTTGGTTCTTTTAGCCTTCTTGTAGTTTTGATTAGGCTGCTCTCTTCCTTTTTCTACTACATATTAATGACATCTATTCATTATAAACTGCTTTGTTAAAAAAATAATCATAGACTTTGAAAGGATCAATATTTAATTCTTTTTAGATTATTTTCCTCTTACAATTACCATTTATAGAAACTACTTGACTGATTGAATCGAGTCTAAAGAACTAAAACGTGTTTTGAATCCTATACCTAGAGTTTTTCTTAATGGGATAAACACAAGTTTGAAGGAAAGAGGGCCCATATCGTACAGCTGCACAGACTGTGAGTCCATGTGATTAGGTATAAAGACAGAGTTGTTGGGCAAAGTCTGGGCTTCCCATCTTTTCTTTTCTTTTTTTCTTCGAAAACTTCCCACGTGTACACTGATGCACCTAAGTCAGAATTTACGAGCAAAACAGACGCACAAGTCAAATGGAAACCTAATCTAATATTTGATCAAATGTTCCTTCGTTTATTTCCGTTTAGGGCAGAGGATCAGGATTAAAATAGTGTTGCAGAAAACCATGTGCATGTTATTCTCACTCATCTCAAACCTCCAATACTGCTTATTTTGTCTGCTAAAGGTGGCCCAAACAATCAAGATTTGGAGGAATTGAGGCACAAAAAGATAAAACAGTTCAACTTGTACCTCACGTCTGATTACAATTTTATAGTTTTGTATGGACGACGAGCAGCATTGAAATGGTGGGAAGTAGACTCATGCGATAAACAAATAGAATGCAAAGATATCATGTGCCACGATTTAAGTTTTGTTTTCCTTTTTTCTTGGTTTTAGTTAAAATTTGCTTGATTTTTGTAACATATTTTCTGTTAGAGACACACCCTAGTCCCGAAATGCATCTCATCGTGTTAGAGACGTGTCTCCTTGCAACTATCTCCAATGCATTCACTATTATCATATGTCCATTATGGCTCAATAATAATATTATTAAAATGATGTAGGTTAACCCTTGCTTTAGGGATGATTAGTGAAGTGAAGGATGCTTCTAAATGATAATTAAGATTGCAATTCATTAGATTTATAGATTGAATAATGTATCAAAATAATTTCATTTACTTACTTTGTTGTGTATGATGTACTTCATTATCTAATCCATAGTTTCTTAGAAAGTCTACCTCATTATTTATTTCTACTGGATATGTTGGGCTGAATAATATGCTCAAGAATCTAATAATGTCAATAATTCTTGTAATATGTTCTCGATTTTCTAGTTTCAAAAGTTTTTTCTTCTTATTACAACAACCAACACTATTGAATCTCCTTGAATTCAAACCATATTGATTCCATATAGCTTGCAAAATTGAAAACCAAGAAGAAGAGCTTAGCTCAACTTTATTAGTAGTGTCATTTTTCAACTTCTTTGATGCTACTATGACTAAGTTTCTCTTCTCATTCTAATTGATACATCTTGCATCTAATAGAACTAGGATTCTCTTAACTGCATCATATAAGTTCATTTTTATCCAACTAATAAGAGGTGTGGGAGGCAAGTTGTTTTCACTTTATCCTTGGGCACAAATTTCTTAAAAGGTAAGCTTTGCGAGCCTCGTGAATATAGTTCATTATTAATATATTATTTTGTTAGCAGATATCTAAAGATTCATTGGAGGAGTATAACTTTGAATATTTAAATGATCTTTTTGATCAAATCTAGTTATTGTTTATAAACTTTTAAATTATTTTGAATTGTTAAGAAATTGATAGAAATATTAAATTCACATTTTTTCATCTATATATAAATCTATATTAACATATCATGATACTATTATATATTATAATAATTTTTTTTTTCAATAAAAGTGGATTATTCCACTAAACTTTTTTATTAATATTTTTTATTTTTTACACAAGATTCAAAGAGCATACCAGAGGAATGAACCCTGGGAATAAAACCTCCGGTCACAACTCATAAAATAAACCTATAGTATCTAACGGATCAGTTTATACACCCCACCCAAAACCACATACAAAATGCAGTCACAACACATATAATATTAGTTTTGCATAGAGCCCATATGACAATTTGCCAAAAAAACCCATAAGATAATATTCAAATGTAGACTCCACAGCCGCTATCAATGGAGAAGACAAAATTTTCCGAAGCCCTATGCCAAATCCCATTAACCAAAAACCTTCCTGCCAAAAAAGAAAGTATCAAAAAACCTTTGGAAAAACACTATTGTATCAAATACCATGAGCTCGAACTCTCCTCCAGACAACGAACATGAATACTTGAAATGAAAGGGGAAAGCGGGAATAATTATCATCATAAAATTTTACATCAACATTACTCAAGAAAATCATATAACTATTGCTGCGAACCTTCCTGATAAGTCAGTGTATTGACATGTTTTTTATCAGGACCCTTAGGTTTTTGGTATCTTTTGGGTTGCATTGTGATAGTAAAATATTGTGAATTGATTATATGTAATCCATGTTTTAAAACTAAACTTAAGAAATCATGTTTGAACCTTGTCTGTTAATTCCTGCAGCCATGCCAGTTTATTCTTGCAGCCAAATGGTTTGTCCTTGTGATATGCAGATTATTTAGGATGGTTTCATATATGAGTTAATGAATGTATTAGTTAAGTAAGATACATATGCATGTCCTTGTATATTGTTTCTATTTTATTGTAGATAATAATTGATGCCGCGGTGGAGAATTTTCTTTCGCGCCTAAGGACTGGAGAATCACGTTCAGATAGCTGGAGGTCAAATTGAAGGAGATTCAAGCGAGCGCAATCTATGGCATAATTAGAGCAGTTGTACTTCACCATGGGAGTTTGACTCCGATGCATGTTTAATTTGCAAAATATCTCTTTGGCATGCAAAGACCGTGGTTCCGTTTCAGATCCATAGTTCCTGCAGCCAAGCTCTTTGTTATCCCCTTCATCTGACAACTATCCACCTCTTCTTCTGGGCGTAACTAGAGTTGTCCATTGTAGTTTATCTTTTCTTTATAATAAGCTCTTCCTTCTTTTCTGAGAGTTAGACAGAATGGAAAGGGATTGAGCAGAGTTTTTGTCACACATTCTGAATTTTTCTCTTTTAGAATATGTAATCATCTTTCAGGAAAAATGAATAAAGATATGCTATTCTGATCTACTAATAGTTCTTTGCTGAGAGTTTGATATCACTCATCCAAGGAGGCCCACTTGGTGAGTGATCCTGTGTTTATGATTATTGAAGTTAGTTTTTACTTAGTTGCAGTAGAAGTTCATGATTGGACTGTTCCTGTAGCCACTGGAAATAGATCCTTTGACTGTTCCTGCAACCAAGGCAGAACGTTGTGATTCCTGTTGTTTTTATTAGATCTTTTCAGTAGAGTTTTGTAAAGCTTTCATTTAGCCTTTTATGATTTCCATTCCTACCTTTCCTGTAGTAATTAAGAATAATTATTTAAGAAGCTTAGTGCATATATATTGTAGACCCATTTCAAGTTTTACATTCTTGGATTGACAACTAAATGAACACCAGCCATGAGAATAGTAAACTCTACCATATGAATGTCCAAACTTTGGATTGAGATTTCAATTAGAGGTATTATTATTGTCATTATAGTTGGGGTAGACACTTCCCATATCAATGGCTAAAGTTGCCAAATAATCTGCAATCTTATTAATTTCTCTGTAACAATGGGATACCAAGAAAGATTCAAACAATTCTAATTTTTGTAAAATGGGGTCAATTATATACTGCAAATTCCAACAATTTGATTTCTTTTTCATAACACATTGAGTAATCACCATAGAATCACCTTCAATTATTAAGTCCTTAATTCCCAAAGAGATTTCCATATCCAATCCAAAAGACAAAGCATGAAATTCTGCATAATTGCTAGTTTTAAAACCAATAGCATGACACTTAGCTTGAATAAAATTTGCATTGTGATCATAAATTACCATGCCTATCCTAGCCGACCCAGGGTTACCACGAGAGGCCCCATCAAAATTTAGTTTAAAGTGCCCCTGCAGAGGAGGTTTCCATCTAGCAGAGCATTTCTTACCTATTGCATCATTCTTTTTTAAAATTGAACCATGAGAGGGTAAAACTGACAGTGTCTTCCAAACTCTAGTAACTCTACTATCCCAGTGCGAAAAAGAAGTAAGATTTTCCAAATTCTTATAAATAAACGACAAAGCAACCTCAGAGATTGAAGATTCAATTTTTAGTAGAACCTCAGACACATGAGACCTTGTTTTTTAAAATATCCTATTGTTTCTCTCTAGCCAAACATTTCAAATCACAATAGATGGAGATATGATCCAAAGGCATGCATAAAAAGATGAGGCAAACATAAAGGGCCAAGATCTAAAATGGGAAATGAGATCCTTACTAATAACAAAGGATATATATTTAACTTCTCGAACAACCACTTCCAACATTCATAAGCATAATCAAAATGTAGGAACAGGTGTGAAGAAGATTCCAAATTTTTGTTACAAAGGACACAAGGGAAAACATCAGTAATACCAAGCCTGTCTAGTCTCATACCTATAAGGACTCTGTCCTGAATTGCCAACCAAGCAAAGGATCCAGCTTTAGGAAGACAAGCCGAATGCCAAAACAACTTATAAGGCCAAGATGATAAATCTTTAGCAACCATAAGAGAGTTGTAACCATATTTAAAACAATGTACTTGCCAGAAATATTCTTTGTCCAAATAAGTTCATCCTCAGAATCATAAATAAATACAATTCTATCCCCCAAAATCTTCTCAAAATCTAATTTCATTCTTTGATCAACATCTAAGAAATCAATCAACTTCCATCTAGCTAGCTTAAGGGGTTCACTAGTCACAATTTCAAAATAATCTGCTATAAAAACACCCCAAAGGGAGGAAAGAACAGTGATCAGAGGAGACCAATCCCTAATATTCACCAAAGGTGTGTGTCCATTCCATACTTCATCCCAGAATCTGACCTTTCTACCATTATGAACAATCCATGAGAGACGAGGCAAAATAACTGATCTACATTTACAAAGAAAATTCCAAATAGCAGAACCCGAAGGCAAATTTGAGACTTTAAAAATCTACTCTCTCAGTCCATTATTTAAATATTTGGAAAACATAATCTATGCCCATAAGGAGCTAGGCTTGTCATATAATTTCCAAACCAACTTAGCACCTAAGGCTATATTCTGATTCTCTAGACTCCGATTCCTATTCCCCCAAGTTCCTTAGGAAAACATACCTTATCCCATGCAACTAAAGGGAGTTTCTTCTTGCCATCTTTATTATTATTCCAAAGAAAATCTCTAAGAGTATCCTGTAAACTAATAATAGCTTCTTTTGGAGGCTTCAAGATAGTCATGAGATATATGGGAACAACATTCAAAACAGACTTGATGAGAACAATTTTACCCGCTAAAGTTAACCATCTATGATTCCATGAGAGAATCCTTTTAGAAATGACCGAAATAATCTTATCCCAAAAACCAATCTTATCTTGTTTAACAAAGAAAGGAATCCCAAGGTAAGTACATGGAAGATTTCTAGTCTCAAATCCCCAAAAGGATTGCAACCTATGCTGAACCAGTTAAGATGTATTAAGGAAAAAAATCTTTGATTTATCACCATTCACTTTCTGACCAAAAAACGATGCATAATTTTGTATTATTTCTTTAATCACTTTTTCCTCAACTAACAAAGCATGTCCAAATACTAGAGTATCATTTGCAAAGAGACAATGAGAAATACTTTGGGGAATATTCTGAATCCTTATACCTTTCCAAAGCCCCCAACTTTAGCAACCCTAATAGCCCAACTAAAGGTTTCAGCTAGGAGAATAAACAAAAAGGGAGAAAGGGGAGCTCCTTATCTCAAACCCCTAGAGGAAGTGAAAAAACCACAAGGAGAACCATTAATTAAAACTGAGAATCTTGCAGAAGAAATACATGCACGAATCCATTTGACCTAGGTCTTGGAAAAACCTAACTTCTCATGAACAACACATAAAGCCCCCCACTCTACTCTATCATAAGCCTTCATCATGTCTAGTTTAAGTATCATGGACGGGGTTCTTTGGGTGGAAATAGAATGCAGCACCTCATTTTCTAAAATTGCACCCTATGTCGTCTTCCTTCTAGGAACAAAACCACCTTGCTCCAATGAAATGATCCTAGGTAGAATTTTTGCCAACCTAAGGGAAATTGCCTTCGTAAATATTATAATAATATTATTGTTATAATCATATTTTAGTATTCTTTGAGTAAATATTAAGATCATATAATTTAAGCATTATAGACTTAAAACTTCATAAATAAGAGCTTTGTAAGAAAAAGGAAGAAAAATACAATTAAAAAAAAGCAACAAATAATTACAAAGATAAGAAAAAGGAAGATATTTATAAAATTTAAAAAGCAACAAATAATTACAAAGATAATACCTATGCATGGCTTATTGCAAACACATTTTTCTAATATTTTCTTATGTTTAAGAGAGTGGACTATGCATGCTAAAATGCTTATCAAAAAAATTGTAAAGTGTGGTGTTTATTTATCACAAAATTGACTTGGATTATAGTAAATAGTCATTTCCCCGAACTTTCCAAAAGATCTCGCTTTGAATATATTTGTAGGTTTCTGTATATGGAGTCTAGAAAACAATGAAAGGCCAAAAATAATATATTGTTGTCGCCTTTTGAAGAAATAGTATATGTCCAGCTGGAGCTGCTGGACCAAATATTAGCAAACAAAATAATTAACTTGTATTCTCCATTATCAATGCAAGTCAATGCAAGTTCCAAATTGCACATTGATCATATGATAGTCGAGGAAGTACGAGTGGGATATAATAAATGCATAGCTAGCACAACTGGTTTTAAGTGAAAAAAAATCAAAGCCGATAACTCTCATGGAACAACATGTCCTGAAACCAGTCATGTACTTTATTACATAAAATATATTTGACAAAGCCGATGACTATTAGATAAAATTAATTTTCATGGTAAAGCAATCTAGCTAAGAGGCTTGATTCATGTCATTTAAAAAATGAGGCCCACTTGAACGAGATAGGCCCTCATCTTGCACTATATAAAGAGGAAGCTGGCATTCCATTCATCATGGCTTCCAGTCATACAATGAAGCGGAATTCCCCAATGACATTCCTCAGTTTCTCATTATTACAAATCCCCTCCTCCTCCATATTTATATAAGTCTCCTCCTCCACCATCTCCTTCTCCACCACCTCCCTACCGCTACAAATCTCCTCCACCTCTCTTTCCTTTTCCACCACTACCTTTTTCATCTCTTCCACCTTCATATCATTATAAGTCCCCTCCACCACCATCTCATTCTCCACCACCTCCCTATCGTTATATATCTCCCCCTCCTCCCTCTCCATCTCTCCCTCCACCATATCACTATTCTTCTCCACCACCACCTTCTCCATCCTTTCCACCTCCATACCACTACAAGTTTCCCCAATCGCCATCTCCTTCTCCACAACCTCCTTACCACTATAAATCTCCTCCTTCCCCCTCTCCATCTCCCCCACCCCTTATCGCTACAAATCTCCTCCACCACCATCTCCTTCTCCCCCACCTCCCTACATCTATAAATCTCCTCCTCCCCCCTTGCAATCTCCCCCACCTCCATATCACTACTACTCTCCCGCACCACCATCTTCATCACCTCCTCCACCATACCATTATCCATCTCCATCACCATATAATTACAAATCTCCACCACCTCCTGTTTACAAGTAAAAATCTCCTCCACCCCCTACAAAATCTCCACCACCTCCTGTTTACAAGTAAAAATCTCCTCCACCCCCTACAAAATCTCCACCTCCTCCTGTTTACATATATAAATCTCCTCCACCCATTGTAAAATCACCACCTCCTCCCCCTCCAGTCTACAAGTACAAATCTCAAACCCCTCCTGTCAAGAGGTACAAATCTTCTCCACCCCCAACAAAATCTCCACCGCCTCCCCCTCCAATTTGCAAGTACAAATCTCCACCCCCTCCTCTCTATAGGTACAAATCTCCTCCACCCCCTGCAAAATCTCCACCAACTGCCCCTCCAATCTACAAGTACAAATCCCCCCCTCCTCCTCCCCCTGTCTACAAATATAAATCACCTCCTCCACCAGTGTATAAGTACACTTCGCCTCCTCCACCTCATTATTAAGGAGCTGAGGCATCAATAAGGTAACCAACATTTCCTATTTTCTTTGGAAATTGTTTATATTCTGGTTCTAAGAATCTCTTGTAAACACTGACCATTGCAGTTCATAGTGTATGCGGGAAAAGCGGGCCGATAGAACTCAATATGTGAAAAACTAAGCTCTATGGAGCCTTGCTCACACACCCACAGGACTTCTTGGTGCAAGCTATGGAGTCATGAGGTATACGTCTACACATAGTTTACGTATTTTAGACTAAAAGGCTTTTCAACAGATCAGCTACCAATGCCATTTATTAAGTAATGTGTTTTTTGAATTGGGTTTGTGGCACAATTGTAGGTACAAAATGACATTTGCTTGCTTCAAAACAATGTGGGCAGATGCTATACCTACTTATTTATTTCTATATTTGCAGTGAGCTTCTGGTAGTTGTTGAATTCAACAATCAAAAGTTCAGAATGGTGTATGAGAGCTTCTTCAATTTGTTGGCAAATGCACACTCCAATGAGACATTGTAGGTGATTGAAGGTTTTGTCATTGATGGCAACCTTACAATCCTATGACACCGGCAAGGAAATCCATCGGCACAAACAAAGTTAGATTCTACACTGGCACACAGATCACTGACATCGGCAGTGAAAGTAAGCATACCGGCATAGAAGCCGACAAGAATTTTGTTGTTAATATATTTTGTTTATTATTGTAAAATCATTGTAAGCTGACTTGGCAAGTTGTAAAATGACTCTTATATAAGAGAGATCATTGTAGAACATTTTGTGAGAGATAGAGGAATGTAATTAGGCAAAATAAGGTAGGCCTATTATGCGAATTATAGGTTAAGGGTTTATGTAAGAAGCAGAGCAGAAACCGGTAGTGGATCTGGCATTATAGATCCCATTTTGAAGCAGTACAAGAAATTGGATTTATATAATCCATTTTGTAAGTCAGTGAGACTTCCATTTTGTATTTGAGTAGTGAGCTCTAGGCACTTGGCCTTCCTGCATGTGTAGGCCCCTCTTGTAGCAGTAATATTCTCTTATTGGCCAGTAAGTGAATATTGTGGGTTACAAATCCCACCGAGGTTTTTCCCACACCGGGTTTCCTCGTTAAAATATTGTGTTATGGTGTGTTTTTCATGTGGTTGCTTTTGTCTTTGTTTATTGCATTACTTTCCGTTTACCGATACACAGTATTAATATGCTCTACATGTTTTAAGTTAAGAAAATCTTACAACTGGTTAGATACTGATTCACCCCCCCCTCTCAGTATCTGTGGGAATTCTAACAATTGGTATCAGAGCTTGGTCCTCTTTTTTCAGAAGCCTAATAGCTTGAGGAAGATCTTGACACCGGTAGAGATGGAAAACTTGATGAAGCAACTTGAAGGAGCTCTCTCAGACTATGATGCAAAAAAATTGAAAAATATCAAACTTGAAGATGATCTAAAGGCTACTTAGGATATTATTCAAGCACTTCAAGAAAATCTTACTATTTCAAGAAACAAGAGAAGAGAACTTTGTGAAAAGATGCAAAATGAGAATGATGAAAAAGAAACTCTTAGTGATCTGGTGAATAAGCTGAAGCAAGAAAACATGACAACAAAGAATGAGATGTAGGATATGACTATGAGATTTTGTAAAGAAATTGAAGATAGAATGAAGATTGAAGAAGACTTGACTAGAAGACTGAATGATGCTGCAAATGAAAACACAAGACTCAGTTATGAAAATGATATGTTGAAGACAAATCTGATGCACACATAGAATGACTCAAGTGAACTCATGATACGAAAAGGTATCTTGGAAGGAGAACTGGCTGCTACAAATCAACATAAAGAAAAATTCAAGAAAAGCTCAGAAGAACTTGGTGACTTGTTGAAGAATCAGAAACCTAATGGTGACACTAATGGTCTTGGCTTTGAAACTGGTGAAAGCTCTGCTACTGCAAACACACAGGATCATGTTAAACTAGTAAGGCAACCTACTGCTTATAAATTTAATGGAAAATGCTTTAACTGTAACAAGTATGGTCATAGAGTAAATCAATGTAGATCTAGAAATTATCAGAATACCAATGCACCCACTGGTCAATGTTCTAAATGCAACAAAGTTGGTCATAATTCTGAGAATTGCAGAATGAATGTGAGATGTTATGTTTGTGGAAGATTTGGACACTTATCTAATCAATGCAGAACACAAACCGACATAGGTTATGGAAAGGCTATTCAGAGAAATAATGTGACTTGTTATGCATGCAACAAAATTGGGCATATTGCTAAATTTTGTAGAAGCAAGTCCTCACCGGTAGACAACAAAGGTCCTAGTTTGAAAGGAAAAGAAAAAGTTGAAGAAGTTAAGCAAGAATTCTCAAAACAATGGATCAGGAAATCAGACCTAAATGGTGTTGGGAATACTCCTCCACCGGTAGAACCAAGAAACACTCCACCGACAGAACAGAGTAGCACTCCACTGACAGGAGTCTCTTCATCCAATTGAAGAAAATTTCTTTGAGGGTTTGGCAATTAAATGTGAAATATGTTATTATTCCCTTGGTTGATGGTAAGAAGTTGAAATTACTTCTATACTGACAAATAAAGTTAAGTAATTACTTAATCGACAAGCATTAAATGTGGTAGTTGGCAGTTCGACATTATAAATTAATTTTTTTGGCTCCATTTTACTTCACCGAGCATTCAAACATTTGAAGAGCGCGAAATTTACAGAGCTAAGGCATTTCAAGCAAAGAGGCAAAGCATTTCAGCAATCAATCTTTCCAAAGGCAGAAAAAGGTATTTATAATCATGGCATCCTCTTCTGTATCTAAATTCATATCAAACCCTACTGTAGTTGAGGTAATCAAATGCCCTAGGCCCGTATTTTAGTTAGTTCCCGAGATAGCTAAAAAGGATGATAATGTTGGTGCATTTTCCCAAATTCCCAAAGGATTTGTTTTTGCAAAAGACCCTAGAATGTATATCCATTGCCACATAGAAGAATTAGGTGATGAGGAAGTCAAGAACATGTACAAAACCGTCATATGTGATGATTCTAGTAATGTAAAACCCAAACACAAAATTATTGAAACCCTAGGATTCACTAAAATTCTCTGCATTTCAGAATTCCCCAAGGAAGTGATAAGGATAGTATTGAGCAGGGTTCATGGTGAATTTTCTGTCTAGATTCAATTCATAAAATTACCAAGGAAGCTGTGAAAGTTGTAACAGGGTTAACTTCCACCAGTAACAGACCAGACAAGACAAAGAAGGTCTCAAATGACCTGGTAATGAACCTAATAGGTGCAACATTCGACAAAAGGTCTTTAAGGGTGAATGATGTAACTGACATAGATGTGAGATTCATTAGCATGATTCTAGGTTACAAAACAACACATGCAAACAAACTTAATTCAGAATCTAGCTTATGCATAAAAAGTGCTCATGATATGGTTAAAGAGAATATGAAAATTGATGTATGTGAATGGTTAAAGGATAAACTTATTGACAATCTAGGAAAGATCAAGAAGGATAAGAAAGGGACATTCAAATTTGGTAACTTACTTGTTTGCTTAATGCTACATATAACCAAAAAGGTGCCCGGTATAGGTAATAAGAACCTTCGATTTGACATACTGGTAGGCAAACATTTATCTGACTTATTGAACAATATGGGTGAAAACAGAGAAAAGAATATCAATGAATACTTTCAATCATTAAAGACCAGAATGAACACTAGAGTAAGATTATCACAAACAATTGTAGATAAATATAAGGATGACATATGCTTTGTGATTAAGAAGGATGAAATTTGGATGGAATCAGTTATCCCAAGAACAATTTGGGTTACTGGAATGGGTTATGAGACCGATGACCACATCATTGAAAAATATGCTAAAGCCCTTCTGGAAGCACCCAATGAACCTAAGGAAGAGGTATTTGGTAGTGCTGAAACCATTGAAAAACAAATCCAATCAAAGAAGAGAGTGAAGAAAGTAGAAGCAACAGTGAGGAGAGGTTCAAGGTTGGCTAAGGCTATTAAAGAAGATGTACTGAAACAAACCGGTATCACTGAAGATGAGTTACAAGAACAACAACTAGAAACTCACCTTTCACTGATAGCAACTTCTTCAAAGAGTGACAAGCCAACAACATTTAAAAGAGTAGTAAGGAAAAGGGAACCTTCACTGGTATCCATACCTTCACCTAGAAGAACTAGACAAAAACAATAGATAGTAAGGCCCCCGGTCAAGAAATCTACTCCTAAGAAGAAAAAGTTGACACCAAAGAAAAGGACTCAACAAAATATTTCTCTGATTGACAAACTGCTAGATGAAATAATGGAGGAAGGATAGTTGAAAAAAATCAACAAACTATATGACTCACTATCAGTTGATGATAAAGAAAAGGTTGAAAACAGTGTTATTCTACACTTGGATATCTACAAGAAATTTTTGATGCAAATTGTAGATGAAGTACCAGATGAACTATTCAAGAGACTGGAAGCAAGAAGACAATCTGTTATAGAGCTTGACAAGAAAATAAAAATTGAAAAATTACTTGCTGTCTTCCTAGTTAACTCTCTGAAGGAAATAGATGATCTAATTGCAGAGGCTAACCGGTCAGTATTCTCCACTGCACACTGACATATTGCACTAATGGTTGGAAGAGTAAATGAGGTTGTAGAAGAAATTGAAAATGCATGGGATACATTCCTTATTAAGAAGGAAAAACAGGAAGAGTATAGAAACCCTAAACCAATCAAGGTATATCAGAAAGACAAGGATGAAGGTAAAGGCAAGGTTGGTGGACCTCCAAACATCAAAATAAAAGATAACTTATCCCCACCACCTCAGGTTACTCCACCGGTAACAACAACTGAAGATCAACCGGCTGATGAGAGTATGAATATATCACAAGAGGATACAAATCCTAATTCTGAGGTACTATACATAGTAGATGTTGATACTCAGAAGATCAACATTATGGTAGATAAGGACACAACTGGTAATACAGATAAGGCTAGTGAGCCACCAATAACTGATGTCATAGATAACACTGAAGGTAAACCGGCAGATGGGAAAATAGAACAACAAGGAGAACAACAAACAGAGCAAAAAATAGAGCAATAGGCTCCAGAATAGGAACATGTTAATACAAAATCAATGCCACCGGCAACTACTGAGCAAGACAAACCCTTGTTTAAATAAATGGAAACACAAACTGACCTACTAGAGGTCACTGCAAGCAAGGATATTGCTTCCACTGGCAGAATTCAGAGTGTTGACTCTTCAACTGGAGGATTTAAATCAACAAATGTAACTGAAGTTCTTTTAGATTCTTTAAAGAAAATAACAGATTGTAGTTCACAGGCATATAAAGCTATAGATGACACAATTCCAATTTTGAAGATGATAGCTCCAAAATGCAATGTAGATAATAAGGATTCTTTGAGTCAACTTGACACTTTGTCTAAGTATATTACTGACAAAACAGTGACAGTTGAGCAAATAAAGGAAGAAGCATTCAAAGAGAGGTTAGAAAAAGAAAAATAGAAATTCTTTGAGGAACAAATAAAGAAGTGTACAAGGCAGTTTGAAACACTTCTACCGGAACTGTGCAGCACACTTAAGGAGTTCAAAACTTTGTACAGAGACACTTATAAGACAAACTTTTTGACAGTTGACATAGACAAGAAAATGAGCAAGATACAAGAGGAAATTAATAAGCTAGCTGACAATTTAATTAATTCATTTGATTCATTATCAATTTTTGAGCAAAAGATAACAGGTTTTGAGGAAGAGTTACTAAAGCTAGAAAGAGAAAAGGGGAAAATAAAAAGTAAGGCTAAAGATCTAAAATGGAGATTAAGTCTAAAGTTGGACTACCTCGCATGTTTAAGGAAAGAAATATCTGATGCATGAGTACAAGGACAGAAAACACTGGTAGAGAAAATGCAACACCTCACCGATACAGTTCAAAGAACAAAGGCAGCAATAAAAGACAGTAAAAAGTTCATTGAGAACTTGAATTTGGTTTTGGCGGAACTTTTTCAGATTGTAACCAACCGGTTACAAGGTTGAGATAGGAAACCATACTCTATTGATACTTTGACAACCTTTGTCATTGATGCCAAAGGGGGAGTAGTGATATGAGAAAATAATCAGCTAAAGACTCATCTGCTCAGGGGGAGTTCACACATTTTTGGTAACATATTTTTGGACTACACTTTTTGAATTTTCTCATGAGTGTTTCCATCAATGCCAAAGGGGGAGATTGTTGGCAAATGCACACTCCAATGAGACATTGTAGGTGATTGAAGGTTTTGTCATTGATGGCAACCTTACAATCCTATGACACCATCAAGGCAATCCACTGGCACCAGCAAAGTTAGATTCTACACCGACACACAGATCACCGGCACCAGTAGTGAAAGGAAGCATATCGACATAGAAGCCGAGAGGAATTTTGTTGTTAATATATTTTGTTTATTATTGTAAAATCATTGTAAGCCGACTTGGCAAGTTGTAAAATGACTCTTATTTAAGAGAGATCATTGTAGAACATTTTGTGAGAGATAGAGGAATGTAATTAGGCAAAATAAGGCAGACCTATTATGTGAATTATAGGTTAAGGGTTTATGTAAGAAATAGAGCAGAAACCGGTACTCGATCTGGCATTATAGATGCTATTTTGAAGTAGTACAAGACAATGGATTTATATAATCCATTTTGTAAGTCAGTGAGACTTCCATTTTGTATTTGAGCAGTGAGCTCTAGGCACTTGGTCTTCCTGCATGTGCAGGCCCCTCTTGTAGTAGTAATATTCTCTTATTGGCCAGTAAGTGAATATTGTGGGTCACAAATCACACCGAGGTTTTTCCCACACCGGGTTTCCTTGTTAAAATATTGTGTTATGGTGTGTTTTTCATGTGGTTGCTTTTTTCTCTGTTTATTGCATTACTTTCTGTTTACCAGTACACAATATTAATATGCTCTACATGTTTTAAGTTAAGAAAATCTTACAACCGGTTAGATACTGATTCACCCCCCCCTCTTAGTATCTGTGGGAATGCTAACACAATTTCTATGTTGTTTCCAAGTTGGATTATCTGAAATATTCAATTCAACATGAAATAGAAATCAACACTGAGCAAGTATCAAAGCCAGCAGAACAATAAATCCACCTCAATTCATTGGATTTCTCAGTAATGCGATGGTTATCTGTTTAATAAGGCTCTGTTGTGCGTGACATTTTCAGAAAATTAAAAAAAATGCATTACATTACCTTCAAAGCCATTGGAGTTTAACTAACAATTGTTAATGGTGAATGCAGTCATCTAAATATAAGTAACCACATTTAGTGGCATCTTTTGTTGAATCCATATTTTTTAGGTTATGACTTAGATCTACAATCTTTTTGAATTTTCTTTCATTCTTATAATAGATCACAAAGTAAATATACAAAATCACATCTAGAAACAATAAATGATAATTGTATAAATTGTGAAAAATCTGATAACATAAATTTCAGATAGAGTCGATATTTCACAATTTAAAAAAAAACTTGGGATCATCTCTCTTACGTAGTTCTACAAACTAGTCTAATAAAAAACATAATGCACATAGGTGGCAGGAGGTAATTAGATTTAAACGAATGGGAGGACACAATAAATTTATCTTGTTATTTTTTTTAATTTAATTTGTTTCAAAATGTGTCAATTTCATTATTTTTATATAATTTAAAAATTATAATTTTTTATTGTAATTTTGTAATTTGTACATTTTTGTCATATTCATTTAGTTTGGTGTTTGTTTTGGATGAATGTTTTAATATTCACATACTAATAAATAACACACTCTTGTAAAAGTTAGATTCTTTCTAACACACATCCTCATACATGTATTTGTGTCTTATCCATACATGTACACATATATGCACATTTACCTTAACCATGCACTAAATGTTCTCATTCATAAACCTACCTCAATGCATCTCTCACTTGTTTTGATTTGACCATTTCCATGTCCCAAGTAATGTTTATGGATGCAAGGTAGTCCCTATAGTCATGGATTTGACCCTTCAAAATTTTAAACTCAAATTCATTCCTAGATACCTTGTGTCCAATCTTCTAGCCATGTTGTGAGCCAACTAAAAACATGTTTGCATAATTTGATGCAATGTGATTGCATTTACAAATATCTGTTTGGATTCATTTCATCCCCTAATGCATTCAATTATCATCTCTCATCGTGATGCATTTAAGGAGTAATCAATATCATAACACTAAAGTTTGATGCACGCTAAAATAACTTTCCAATTTCATTCTAAGGTATTGTCTATTATATGCTAAGTTTTTGCACATATTTTTAGGGTTTAACCTAGGATTAGATGACCCCTTGCTACATATTGATAATCCTCTAAAAGTATTTTTAACTTCTACTAGTTTTAAATGGCTCAAAAAGTAGATGTAACTTAAGTGAAATTTTAATTTTAGTTGTGTAGACTACAATTTTTTTTGTTTTCAAGTGCAAGTTATTTTTGTGGGTGTAGATCTAGCCCTAGTTCATACACTCAACTTACTAGAGTGTTGAGAAATAGGATAAACAAATACAATGAGAAAATATGCAAATAGTGCAAAATAAAATTAATTACTGAAGATGAAATGAAATTAACCATCAAGTTAAAATAAAGATGCATATACCAACAAATCATAATAGTGCCAAATGTATGTGAAGAAAACCATTTAGGAAAAATATTCACCACCAAAGAGACAATGTTCTTGATTTTCAATGGAAAGAATAGTCCTAAGTGCATTTTCATGCTAATTCTATCATTCTCAAGGATTAATTGGAGAATGTAAACTCTCTCCTAATGGTTAGCTAAGGTTAGGCCATTTGGTGGTGTTTCTACCTTCCTTGGTTAAAATTCTCTCAATGACTTGCCACCATCTTGCTAACTTTCTTGGAGTAAAAGTGAGAAACTTGTTGTCTTTGGGCTAACTTTCTTGTGTGAAATCAATATAGAATTTTCAAGTTGTTGAGCATATTGTTCTTCCTTGATCTCTTTTGTGTGATTGGTCCTACCTCTCATGCATCGATAGTGGATCAGGTATCTATGGAGAGGTTTAGTCACTTGAACCTATTTGTGTTTCAATCATCCACTGTGGTTCTTGAGACTTGTGTTAAGCCTCCTCCTCCACCTCCTACTTCTTCAACGATCAATTCAGTTCAGCAAGTTGATTGTTCCCTTTTTGTTTCAATAGAGTGGGATGAGTACTTGTTAGATTTTGCAGGGTTGTTTGATACATGATCACACACTCTAGATATTGGGGACATGATTGTGGATATTCCATCCTCATTGATGGAAGCTTGAGCATTCGTATCATCCCATCTTCAATGCCTTCAAAGGTTATTCATTAGGTATCTTCATAGTTGTTTAGATTTGCTTCAGTTGATCTGACATGTTTTGTTCTAGACATATGGACAATTGAGTAGTCTTGCATGGCATACATCATGAGACTATTCCTTCCATCTCCTTTTGAATGGAGTTTCTTCTTCTTTGGCGATTGAATTTGTTTCTTCCTAAGGGGAAGAAAGTGGTTTGGTGATTTTGGATCTTCATCAACATTCATCCTCGAGCCTTCATCTTCGACATTGGAGCTTCTCTCTTATGTGGAGGGGTGGGGGGGAGGGGGATACATCATCTCTTCCCTTTTCTCTTGTCAATTGAATATTGATTTACTTATGTGACTGATTTAGTATTTGGGGGCACATTTGGAGTCCTCATACTTAGTCACATGTACTCTTTTTCATTTTTTTCTCTCTTTTGGAAAGTGGTTTTCTCTCATTGGGTTTTTCTCCTTTTCTCCATTTGTGAGAATTGCATTGGTTTTTACATGGGTACCTAATCAAGCCTTGTTGCTAGGACCTATTCATAATTGCATTTTTGTATTCATTTAGGTTTTTAGTTACTCCCTAAGTTAATCTTAATGGGGCGGGGGTGTTGAAGTAATTAGGACACTTTATCTAATTATTCAATTAATTAGGTTCTTCAATTAGTTTTTCACTTATGCCAAACTTAGGTGCTTTTTCCTTTTATTTAATTAGACCAATAATAGTTTAATTTATCTCATTCATTATGATTGTGACACTTGGTGCTATCTAATTTAATCTTGCATTAGTGTTTTGCGTCTAGGGTTTCACTCATTCATTGTAATCATATTCTTGTGTGAAATCAATATAGAATTCTCAAGTTGTTGAGCATATTGTTATAGCTTGATCTCTTTTGTGTGAAAGGTGTTTTACTTGTAGTGATTCTTGGCTCATGTGGTTGTATCATCAACATTAACAGATAACTATATTCTTTGTTGTGTTTCCTAACAATTATTATTAACGATGTAGGAGCATCCCGGGTTCACAACAATTTTGCATCAACCAAAAACATTTTCCTTTCTGCTTTGTTTTTTGTTTGTAATTTTAGTTTTCCTTTCCATGTGTCCCGGTTTTGGCTCACTGGATCCTGTGGAGTTGGATTCTACTTGAAGACTTGTTCATCTTTCTTGCTTTCAGACTGCATCACATTTTGATCACTTTTCAGCAAGATATCGCTATCGATTTCCATGATAGTTTCTTGTTACCAGATTGACATTTCTTTGTTACCGGTTGCTAGAACCTATTCAAGTGATCTACCGAAACCCATTCTGAAGCTTGTGGAGGCTTGGGCATTGATTTCAATGTTCCTTGGCATGTGGCCAACCTTTTCTCATGATCTACATTTCATCCTTTGGATTTTTTGGTGAAATCTTTTGGCAGAGGCCGACCTTGTTATTTTCATGTTAGGTCTTGTTCTTCGGGTTTTGATCCCTTTTGGGCTGACTATATCCTTTGGATCGATATATATTTATAATTACACAGTAGAATGTAATGAAGAAGATAATCAAGTAGCTAGATTGTGCATAGAAGATAGATCATAAGGTTCAAGGTCTCAGTTGTGACCTATTCTACCAAGCCTGTGAGCCGGTATGTTGTAACTCAGTTGTTACAAGTTGGATTTAATCAAATTTCACGCAATAAATCAATCTGTTCTACATTACCTCGATCATATCTATGTGTTTATGTTGTGTTTACTCTTGTTGACCAGTCTGGATTGATCTCCTTGAGACCCCTCCTCACCGGTGACTGCTTCAAGTGGTATCAAGGTGAAGTTTCATTTTGGAGGTTGTGTGTCCTGAATTTCTTGTTGTAGGGTGGTAGAGTGCGGATCTGACCTGCAATTGCAAAGGACTAGCATGAATCGATGGCGCGAAGAGGAACTAGGAATGGTGGAGCGTGTGGGAATGCAGACCCTACTGTAATGGAGATGTTGTGAGTAATAGTAGCCCGGTTAGAAGCTATGGAGACAACACAGAGAAGAGGTCGACACATTGAAGATGTGAGTGAAGATGAAGGGGAAGAAGCCCTAGCAGAACAAGTAAACCTACCAACAGTTGATCTAAATGAAAAAATGTTTTTAAGGGTTTTGAGTAGGACGAACTCTAAATCTCATTTTACTCCACTGAAATATGATGGAAAGCTAGATTCGAATGAATTGATGGATTGGATCTTGGAGATGGAGAAGTATTTTGATTTTGAAAACATTGTAGAAGAGAGGAAGGTGGAATATACCTATACTCGGTTGAAAGGTCATGCATCTCTTTGTTGGGAACATTTGTAAGTTGATAAACAAAGAAGAGGTAAAGAAAAGATTAAGACATGGGATCAGATGATTGCTAAGTTGAAATCAAAGTTTGTGCTGACAAATTATCAAGTAGATTTATTCTGAAAGTTGCTGAATCTGAGACAAAAGGAATCTAGTGTGAAGGAGTGCACCGAAGAATTTTACATGTTGATGATGAAGTTTAACAAGTTGCAAGATATTTGAACAGATTGTGGATATCTATATAAGATGAACTCAGTGTGATCAAATTGGAGAGTGTTGAAGAGGCTTACTAGTATGCCCTAAAGGTTGAAGAGAAATTGAACAAAAGACATGAGCAGAGACAGAGAGGTAGAGGTGGAAGGTTTACCGGAGGAATATTTCAAGGAGGAAGAGGATATATCGGAGGAAGAGGAAAGAGTATAGATCAGAACAAGGACAAGGAAGTGAGAAAAGAAGGTAATTCATACTAGAAGGATGATAGAAATTTCTACTGGAGGAGAGAACTGGATGGTTACCAGAATGAGAACTTTGGAAGACAAGACAAGAGGACATTTAGAGGAACTTTCTTTAAGTGTGGAGGAGGACACTGTGCATTCGAGTGTAATAAGACATAGGCTATCGGAAGAGAAGCAGTGGTGAAAGAAAACCCCATCGGATCATAGAATAAACTGGAAGATGGAGAACTGTTGATGATGAGGAGAACTTTGTGTCATAGCAAAGGAGATGAAGAGCCCTTGCAGAGGAAGAATCTGTTCAAGACCAGATGTAAGGTATCCAGTAAGTTTTGTAAAGTTGTTATTGATAGTGGTAGTTCAGATAATCTTGTTTAAAAAGAGATGGTGAATAATTTTAAATTGGAAAGATTGAAGCACCCTAAGCCTTATCAGATAGCATGGATTCAGGATCAACATAAGTTGTTAGTAAGTGAACAATGTTTGGTAAAATTATTTATTTTTTTATTCATATAATTAATTTTTATTAGTGTGAAGATAAGAATTAATAAAATTTTCATGGTTTTATATTTTCATTGTCACAAAAGAAATATATGAGCTCGAAGAAAGGTAAGGAATATAGGTAAAGATAAAAATCATTTCAATGGAATTTTTTTTAAATTGAGATAAGAATCTATTTTAATGATTTGATATTAATATATTAAAACTATATAATAATAAATAAGTAAAAATAATTATGCGAATAACTTTTTAAAATAATAATATTGATTTTTAATGAAATAAAAATTAATTAATTATATATAGAATTAAAATAAAAATTAGATTTTGATTTAAGTTTGAAAATATAATTATCTAAATTATATTTTCCTTTGTTTAAAATAATTAATTTTATCAAGTTATAAAATATATAAATTAATGATGATTAAAATATTTTAATTAATTTTTTAACTATTATATCAAATAATTTAAATTTATATTATATATTAGGTTTTAAAAATATGAAAAAGTAATAAGGCTATGTACATCCAACAAAGCATAATAATAGTGAGAGTTTTACCAAATATTGTAATTGGAATTACTTTGATAGACATGACTATTAGCCTACTCATTGCACCTCATTTTGGTGTAAACACTGGTTTTAATATATTTTGGAATATGGCCATATTATCATGATCATTATGTTTAAATGAAATTGTTGAAAATAAAAGCTTAGGGAATAGTCAATCATAGGGGAAATGAACTTGGGAGCTCATTACTTGGATGAATGTGATACCCATCTGAGAGGGAACAATCACTACATTCAATCTCTCTTGAATAAGATTACATACATGTTTCATTACCAATTGATTATATTATGTCGAGTTTTTATATGCATTTATCATAATTAGTTTTGTATCGATCAAAAACTGCATTACATCTTGCATAATGATTAAAACAATGTAATCATTTTTAGCCACATGTAAAGATAGCTTAGCTAGAAGAGTTGCATTTCATTTGTATATATATATATATATATATATATATATATATATGAATCCCATGCTTGTAGAAGTAAATATAATCTTACACGAAATTGTTTTGTTTTTATTACATGTATGAATAAGAGACGTAGCCTCTATTTCTCCTTTAGAAGAAAATTATATGTTGCATCAATTCATTAGATTGTAAGTAAACAGTAGCAATTGATCATAATCATGATATAAAACTTGAAAATAAAGTCTATATCAATGTACTTCTTTATTTTGGAAGTTGTTGTTAAGCTAAGAATGACATTCATGTTGACTATCATATTTGATAAAGACTCATATGGGCTCGAACTATGAAATAAAATAAGAAGATAACATCTATTTTGCAATTAAATATAAGAGGCCAATAGACCAAGATTATACGAACACAATGAATCATAGATGTCTGATAAGACTTGTAATGCCAAAGATAAGTAATGTCCCAACTGATTAAATAGATCATTAAAGGAACATGGTCATTTAATGAATGTGTGAGAACATAATGATATGGAAGACACATTCATGTATGTGCAAGGTATGCACATACATGTACACATGTGATGTGCCAATGATGTGGGAAGGCACATGTATGTGCAAGGGATGCACATACACATGTACACATTCAATTTACCAATAAGCAACAATTGCATACATAGTTAATATGAATGATTAATATGGATCATGAGGTAGTAACTCTCGAGTGGACCTTTGCATGTATTATGATTATATTAAAATTGAAACAAAAAATTTCCCTAAATATATCCAATTGAGTCTAGAGTAACTTTCTCTGATTAGACAAAATGTAGTAAAGTAGTATGTCAAAGTGGTTAAGCCCACCTGGTCAAGTCAACTAGAACTTGAGTAATGATGTAACAAGCCAAGTAGGGTGGTGAACAATGACAACATGTTTAACATTCTTTGCAACTATATAAAATCTTTGGCCAAGGTGGCATAGTGTTTTGCATGCATCGTTAGTTCACAAGATCCAAATCATTTCCTAGTTAGAAGGCCATACTAGCTAGGAGGTACCAATAATGTGTGACTTGTTGGAATCAATGAAAACTGAGAGCGGGGGGGATGAATCAGTGTTCTGCAATTTATAACTTTCATGAATTGATTCTTAAACCATCAGATGCAAATAAATAAAAGTAAAGTGCAGAAACTCAATACAAACAAGCACACAACCATAAAACCAAAAAAACTTCGTGGAAACCTGGAAAGGGAAAAACCATGGTGGGATTGAGACTCACAATATTAATATACTATGATCAGGAGCATACTAATATTACAAGGGGAATGCACATGCATTCAGACACACTGCCTAGAGCTCATTGCTCAATTACAAGAGAGGGCTACAACCCCCGAAGGACTCACTGTCCTACAAATGATTACAAATAACAACTTGAATGTCTGAACTGATGAATAACATATACAAATTCTAAAGTGGAGTTCCGCTTAAGCACAATGTCTTCTTTCACTGTTCTAGCACACTGCTCCGTTTTGCTCTGCTCTGTCATACATCGAAGCATAAATCCAAAGATAGCACACATGAAACTACAGAACCAACACTCATATGATCTATGCACACTCACATCAATCACCAAAATGCTCAAATAGATCAGTCTTATATATCCATATTATTTTATTAGGTCTCCAACATGTTAGCCCCAAAAACATTTACAAAACATGAAAAGTGTAACAAGAAGTCAGCTCAATCCGATTACAAATATAAATGTGGACTAAAAAAATTGATTATATCTTCACATATGTCAGCACAACAACCTCGAACTTGGAACCAATCAACATAATCATCCTGAAGATTCTGCTTAACATGCTACACCACTAATCACCCAAATAACCATATTCTTACTGAAATACTAGATACTGGATCATCAAACTAGCATGAGATTCCATAATGAAGGCTAGGATTGTGGAATAAGAAATTCCAATCATCCAATTTACTACAAATTCCACCACAAAGAAAAATGTGCACCCAAAATTGAGTTCTACTCAATGTATCCATACTCTATCGAACATTGTGTTCCACCTTCTAGACTTAGGAATTTTTTTTGGTAGAATGAATCTGCATATTCCAGATGATGCTTTTGATCTGAGTTTCCATCAATGAAAACCCCAAAACAACCCTCAAGCACTTATCTCTTCTGGTATAGTGTCTCTTGCCAACAATGTCCCCCTTTGGCATTGATGGCAACACTTGGTGAAAAATAACACTATTAAACCAAAAATGTCAAACACTACAAAATTTCAATACTTCAATTCTAACAGGGTCCCCTTGAGAATATACAACATTTTTCACTTCTCTCTCCCCACCTTTGACATCAATGGAAAAGGTAGGTGTCCACTCAAAAATATATGTACAAGGGTATACACAACAACATACAAAAAATTGAAGATGTCTGCAAAAGTAGTCTTCAAGGACTGCAAGTGATCATCCCAACCTTTCTTCAGAGTCTCCAAAATGTTGATAAGAGCACTAAAAAAGATATGCATACATATCTATCTTCTTATCAAGCCCTATAGTGAAGTTCAACAATAGAAGACATGACTTGTAGATTTTTCTTCGTTCGTACAATGCCTCTTGAATGCCCTTCACACTAGTAATCAGACTGACCCTATCACCTTCAACCAGTCTCAAAACTGTCCTTAACCTGATAGCATTGAAATGGTTTAGTACTTTTACATCAACCGCTTTTTCATGGGATTCAAAATGAGAGTCCACTGACTTAAGCATACTCTTCAATTTTCCAGAGAGCGAGTCAAGTATGTCTTTCTTGAAAGATGGAAAATTTTACTCAGGAACACTTGTAGCCAAAGATATAAGCTTTTTGTCCTCAGAGTGAGACTTCAATAATTCTTCACTGGCTTTTGCTTGAGCTATTGTTGCAAATTTGAGTGCTTGCACAAGAGATAAGGAATTGAGATTGATAGGCCCTTGAATGAGATCTGTGTCGCTTATTATTTGCTTGCCCTTATCAAATTCCATAGTGTCTTCTTATGTACATCTGCATTCTTGTCAATCATTATTTTGTTTACTCTAGTTTTTCTTTTGAATCTTTCTTTATTTTCTTAAAGAATTCTGTCAGCTTCTATCTTTTTTTTCAAGGCTTGGTTATCAATACTTTTATCTTCTTTCTCCTTGAGCTTGTCAATAAGCTCCTTTCTCTTTTCTTTGGATGTGTTCATTTTTTCCTTCAATAATTCAATGAAGTTTTCAACATCACTCAGTTTTCTTCTCAGGCTATTTTCTTCTTTTCTTGTTGTATCTAGGTCTTCAAGTGTCATAGTAAGTTGTTTCTATAAACCGGAGTCCATCGATTCACTATCCCGGATCTTCCTCAAGCTGTTAGGCTTCTTCGAAGGAACTAGGCTCTGATACCAATTGTTGGAATCAATGAACATTGAGAGGGGGGGTGAATCAATGTTCTGTAATTTATAACTTTCTTGAACTGATTCTTAAACCACTAGATGTAAATAAATAAAAGTAAAGTGCAAAAACTCAATACAAACAAGCACACAACCATAACACCTAAATTTTTACATGGAAGCCCAGAAAGGGAAAAACCATGGTAGGATTGAGACCCACAATATTAATATACTATGATCAGGAGTATAATAATATTACTAGGGGAATGCATATGAATTCAAACACACTACCTAGATCTCACTACTCAATTACAAGAGAGGGTTACAACCCCTGAAGGATTCACTTTCCTACAAATGATTAAAAATAAAAAATTGGATGTCTGAACTGATGAATAGAATCTACAAATGCCAAAGTGCAGTTCTACTTAAGCACAAAGTGTCTTCTTTCATTATTCTAGCACACTTCTCTATTCTGCTTTGCTCTGCCATACACTAGAGCATAAATCCAAAGATAGCACACGTGAAATTGTGCATCGACACTCATACAATCTATGCACAATCAAATCGATCACCAAAATGCTCAATTAGATTGGTCATATATCCAAATCACTTGATTAGGTATCCAACATGTCGGCCCTAAAAACATTTATAAAACATGAAATGTGAAAAAAGAAGTCAACTCAATCTGATTATGAATATACATGCCCACCAAAACAAATTGATTATATGCTTCACATATGTCGGCACAACAACCTCAAACTCGGAACCAATCAACAAAATCATTCCGAAGATTCTGCATAACACGCTACACCACTAATCACCCAAATAACCCAGTTCTTCCTGAAATACCGGATATCAGATCATCAAACTTGGACGAGAATCCATATCGAAGGCTAGGATTGTGAACTAAGCAATTCCAATAATGCAATCGACTACATGACACAGTCAAGGTAGGGAGATGCAATGAATGACATCCCCACCATGCATCCTATAACACAAAACACCATGCAAGATATCGGCAACCTATAACACAACACAAGATCTAACTAGTAAACAAATAAAGAGAAAACTAACCGGTAGAAGCAACACATGATATAATCGGTAAGTAGATAAATCAATCAATATAACCATCTAATGAATTACATATGCCTTCAACGACTACACATGCTGGACTGTAGCCCAGGATTACAAAACAATCCATACAACACAAGTCCAAGATCCCTAGATATTCTGCTCGACAAATAGGCCTCCGGTAATAGTCTGCACTGTTCTGCACTAATCCACACCTCACTCCATCCAGACTTCAATTACCTCGAACTAGAATCTCTCTGGAAACTACATCTTCACTAGATCTCTTCTTCCTCGGACCCAATCTTGCAAAATGAATCTATAAACTTTACATTTATACCATTTGTGAGCGATAACAACTTGATCAAGTCAACCAAAGACCAACCAATTCATGGTGAAACATGTAAACGATAACTTGTTGGCCCAAATCACCAAGAACATCTTCAAATGCATAAAAATTCACGTGGTCCTCCAGAAACATTGGACAAGGACCAAAACAACATCACTCAACGATCTGCAAGTTACGAAAACCACCCGTAACCCGATTCATCTTCGCCACACACTACAAGACCAAATAGTAAGAACATACCAATACCGAGCCAATATCGGGATCGATGTCTCATCGGGATCAAATCTAAATGCTGGTTTGAACTACTCTGGTGCTCCAACATTAGACTCTTTGGGTTAATTGAAAAGTGAGTCCCATCACTTGATCTGGTTTGATGATCTATCAGTACCAATATCGAGCCAATATCGGGATCGATGTCTCATCGCGATCAAATCTAAATGTTGGTTTGAACTACTTCGGTGCTCTGACATCAGACTCTCTGGGTTAATTGAAAAGTGAGTCCCATCACGCGATCTGGTTTGATGATCTGTTAGTAGGTACTTGCAACTACCTTAGGATTCAACGGTCTGATTAGAGGTTCCGGTTTCCTCTCCTCGATGATCTACCGGTCTAACTTGCAACTTGCCTCGTTTAAGCGATCTGTTCAAGTCTCCACCCACTAACTACCTCAATCTTAAGCTCTAGGTTCGACGGTCTGCTTGCAAGCCTTGCACTACCTCACATTCGACAATCTGGACAAGTCTACAAGCTGCCTCAACTTCCTTTCCAACCAACTGGTACATAACCAGGTCTTCTTCAATCAACATGTTCACAAACCAACTTTGATACCACTTGACACAGTCAAGGTAGGGAGATCCAATGATGGACATCCCCACCTTGCAGCCTATAAAATAAAACACCATGCAAGATACCGACAACTGGTAACACAACACAAGATCTAACCGGTAAATAGATAAAGAGAAACCTAACCAGTAGAAGATACACATGATATAACCGGTAAGCAGATAAATCAATCAATATAAACATTTAATAAATTACATATGCCTTCGACATCTACACATGCTAGACCGCAACCCAAGATTACAAAACAATCCATACAACACAAGTTTAAGATCTGCAGATCTTCTACTCGACAAATAGGCCTCCAGTAACAGTCTGCACTATTATGCACTAATCCAAACCTCAGTCCATCTGGACTTCAGTCCCCTCTGACTAGAATCTCTCCGAAAACTATTGGAAATATTTTCCTCGAATTCACTTGACATTGTGCTAGTTTCTGATCGGGTTGATCAGAGTAACCTATCCCGATGGAACATCTATCGGTATAACCTTTGCCGATGAACTCAACATATTGGAGTAGGTATCGGAACTTAGAGAAGTAGGGTTGAAGTCATCCCGATGATTCGATGAAGTCATCTTTGGTCATCGGGGTAGCATCGGCTATCGGGTGGACTTGTTCAATGTTATGTCGATACCTGATGAAGTTGCCTTAGGCGATCGGGTTGACATCATCTATCGGGAGGATTATGTGAGGAGTTACGTCAATAGCCGACAGATCCGCTTTGGTCGACTTCAGTGTTATCAAGTATCGATGTAACTAGTTTGGGTGTTTTTCTGATGACCCGATGAAACCGACTAAGTGCTATCAGTGATCGGGGTGACACACTTGGTTTCTACACTGATACCCAATGAGTCCGCCTTCGTTTGTATCGGGGATCGGGGTAGTTAGTTTGGTTGTCTTGCAGATGACCTGATGGAGTTGCCTTCGGTGATCGGGTATCATCGGGAGCTCGAGTCTATCTATTGGAGTGTTATTCCGAGAAGCTGATGGAGCCGACTTGTTTTGGAGCTGCATTTGTGGAGTTGTCTACTGGTTCATCGAGATATCAGGGAAACGTATTTGTGGTCTGTCTGATGACCGATGGAGTAGAGACCGAGTACGGATGCTCGCTTCGAACCGAAGTCCAAGGGATGAGCTCGTGGTCACATTAGAAGTTTCTGCTGGTGTATATGAATACGAACTAACCTGACTTCTTGGTGCATGTGGGGTACCGTGTTTCCCATGAATGCAAATCGATGTAGGCAGATGGTTAGACTTCAAACCATTGGTGCAGTTGCTCAGATGAACTATCGATAATCTAGTATATGAAGCCATTGGATAATTATGGTGGTATGGTGTTTGATTGATATCCGAGAGCCGATTGTAGTGTCCAGTCTGTGAGAATTTGAAAATAAATGCCTATAGTTGCAAACTGAAACTTTATTGTAAACTCATTTACTGGAATAAAGAGTTTGAACTGTTGGTGGTGGGTTTTTTCCCGAAAGGGTTTTCCCACGTAATTCTTGGTGTTCTGTCTCTGTGTTGATTCTATATGTTATGTGTATGCTATTCTTAATTCTTAACGTTCTATAAAAAATTTAAACTACATTCTTGTATGATTTCCCTTGTTTATTGACATTAGGAAGGCGTTTCCGCACTGTGCTTTCCTTACAAGTGGTATCAAATCTTGGCCCGTTTTGTTATCCTTTTTGGGTAGGGTTAGTTTTTTGTGTCAGTTTTGTTTCAGTGGGAGTCTTGCAGAGTGTCTACTTGTTTGTTTTAAAGGTTAAGATGGTGAGCACCTTAGGGCATATAGACATGGAGAAGTTTAATGGTTCCAGTTTTGAACTATGGAAACTCAAGATGGAAGACTTGTTAGTCGACCGAGATCTTTGGATTGCTATGTCTGTGCAGAAACCTATAGGCATGAAGAAAGAAGATTGGGAATTAGCCGATCGGAAGGAAAGGGGTCTAATCAGGCTATGTTTTGCTGATTCTATTTTGTTAAATGCCCATGAGGAGAAAACTGCACATCTTCTCTGGAATAAGTTGGGAGATATTTATCAAGGCAAATCCTTGGTGAATAAACTTTTCTTGAGGAAGAAGTTTTACTCTCTCAAGATGGATGCAGGAACACCATTGGCAGACCACTTGAATGCATTCAACATGGTTCTTGCATAGTTAACTTCTGTTGGTGTGTCCATTCAGGAAGAAGAACATGGTTCTCTACATTGAATCTTCAAAGAGTGATGCAGATGCATTTGTAGCAGCCTTGGTAGTGCCCACCTCAGATGACACCTGGTTAGTAGACTCTGGCGCATCTTTTCACATGACCTCCCATAAGGATTGGTTCTCGAAGTATGAATTGTATGCTAGTGGAAAGGTATATGTGCCAAGTGATTCTACGTTGCAGATTGTAGGGAGAGACATAATTAAAATTCAATTCCCAGATGGTAGAGTGAAGGGGATCAATGGAGTTCTTCATATACCAGGTCTGGCAAGAAACCTTCTCTCTACAAGTAAAATTAATGATGTTGGAGTACAAGTTACATTTATATCTAGTGGTTGTAAGATGACTAGGGGTTCCATTGTTTTGGCAAAGGGTACTTGAATGCATTCAACATGGTTCTTGCATAGTTAACTTCTGTTGGTGTGTCCATTCAGGAAGAAGAACATGGTTCTCTACATTGAATCTTCAAAGAGTGATGCAGATGCATTTGTAGCAGCCTTGGCAGTGCCCACCTCAGATGACACCTGGTTAGTAGACTCTGGCGCATCTTTTCACATGACCTCCTATAAGGATTGGTTCTCGAAGTATGAATTGTATGCTAGTGGAAAGGTATACGTGCCAAGTGATTCTATGTTGCAGATTGTAGGGAGAGACATAATTAAAATTCAATTCCCAGATGGTAGAGTGAAGGGGATCAATGGAGTTCTTCATATACTAGGTCTGGCAAGAAACCTTCTCTCTACAAGTAAAATTAATGATGTTGGAGTACAAGTTACATTTATATCTAGTGGTTGTAAGATGACTAGGGGTTCCATTGTTTTGGCAAAGGGTGATCGCATTGGTACACTGTATAAGTTAAATGCTAAACCTATATGTTGTAATGTAACCTTTGAATAGTCTATTAAGACAACTGAAATGATGCATAATGCTAATTATTTGGAAGCTAAAGTTCCTGTAGTGAAAACAATACTTTGGCATAATAGGTTAGGCCACATAGGTGAAAAAGGTTTAAAAGCCCTAAAGAATAAGAATCTGGTTGAAGGTCTAGATGATTGTAGTTTTGAGATCGATTTCTGAGAACAATGCATATATGGAAAACATAACCGTGTTCAATTTTATTTCAGTTCTCATAAATCTTCTGACATTCTAGATTATGTTCACTTTGATTTGTTTGGTTCAGTGGATGTTCCTTCTCTATCTAAGTCTAAGTACTATGTATCTTTTGTAGATGATTATTCAAGAAGGACTTTTGTAAACTTTCTTAAAAGTAAATCAGAAGTGTTCAGTCAGTTTAAGGAGTTTAAGAACCTTGTTGAAAATTAGACTGGGAGAAGGATTAAATGTTTAAGAACAGACAACATTGGTGAATACTGTAGTGCATATTTTGATAAGTACTGTGTTGATCATGGAATTAAGAGACATAAGATTGTACCTTATACTCCAAAACAAAATGGAGTTGTGGAAAAGTTGAATTGGTCTCTAATGGAGAAAGCAAGAAGCATGTTGAGTAGAGCTGGGCTGGAACAAAAATTCTGGGTTGAAGCAATTGCTACATCATGTTACTTGCTGAATCACTCTCATACTTCTGCATTGGTTGACAAAACACCTATGCAAGCATGGTCTGGTAAGAAACCTTCTTGAAGGCACCTTCGTGTTTTTGGTGCAGAGGCATATGCTCATGTGCCTGATATTAATAGATCTAAGTTGGATAACAAAGCTATGAAATGTATCTTCATTGGCTATGGAGTTGGATGGAAAGGATACAAACATTGGAATCTAGTGACTGGAAAGGTTATGTATAATAGAAGTGTGTTTTTTTATGAGTTGAAACCTATGTCACTACATCACAACATAGGAAAGCAAGGATAAGCTGAGGCTGAAATTCCTCCAGCTAACAAAGAATCTCCAGAGATACCTGAAGATGAGGAGAGTTCAAGCAGTTCAATTAGTTATGAAGAAGAACATAATGATGAGCCTCTTGTTGAACCTCAAGAAGCCTCAACACCAGAGTTGAGAAGATCTACTTGGGAGAGGTGACAACCTAATAGGTATACACCTAATAAGTATAGTCACTCTATGTTGAATGTTAATTGTGTTTATTCTTTACTTGCAGATACTGATGAGCCTTGGAATATCAAAGAAGCTATTAAGATGCTTGATTCAGATTCCTAGTTGGAAGCCTTGAATGATGAAATGTCATCATTGGATAAAAATAGAACTTGGGATTTGGTGCCATTGCCTAAAGGCAGAAATATTGTAGGCTACAAGTGGGTATTCAAAAAGAAGTATGGTCCAGATGACAACATTAACAAGTACAAAGCAAGATTTATTGCAAAGGGGTCTTCTCAAAAGGAAGATATTGACTATGGAGAAATCTTTTCTCTTGTGGCTAAGTTGACATCTATCAGATTTCTCTTTTCACTTGCAGCAGCATATGATTGGGAGATTGAGCAGATGAATGTGAAGACAACATTTCTTCATGGTGATCTTGAAGAAGAGATTTATATGTCTTAGATTGAGCACTTTGTGGAGAAAGGTAAAGAACACCTGGTTTGCAGACTTAAGAAGTCTCTGTATGGTTTGAAACAGTTTCCTAGAATGTGGTATCAAAAGTATGATACATTTGTTTTTTCCTTGGGATTTGTGAGATCAAAAGCTAATCATTGTGTTTAGTACAAAACTAAAGGTGATAGGATTCTTATCATAGATTTGTATGTAGATGACATGTTGTTCATAGGAAATACAAAAGGTATGATCTCGGATTTAAAATCTCAGTTATCTATGAAATTTGAAATGAAGGACTTAGGAGAAGCAAATTAAATTATGGGAATGGAGATAAAAAGGGATAGATCTAAGTGAAAACTTTGGCTCAGCCAGAGAAAATATATAACCAAGGTTCTTGACAGGTCTCATATGTCTGACTGTAAATCACAGGTTGTTTCCATCTTGCAGGGAACTAAGCTGTCTGTGCTTGACTGTTCGAAATATCTAAAAGAGATTGCTAACATGAAGAACATCCCTTATGAAAGTTCTATTAGCAACTTGATGTATGCTATGATCTATACAAGACCAGACATTGCCCAACCAGTGGGAGTACTTAGCAGGTTTAAGTCGAATCCAGGAAAGCCACATTCGGATGCTGTAAAGAGGGTGTTTAGATATCTAAAGGGAACTTCAAATTTTTCTCTGTGCTATCATGGTCATTTTGATGATTCAAAGAGGAGTCTAAGCATTTGTGGATATGTGGATTCTGACTGGGCATGAGACATTAACAACAGGAGATCCACTAGTGGATGTATCTTTGTCTTGAATGGTGGCACAATCAGTTGAATGAGAAAGCGGCAACCTGTAGTCGCTTTGTCCACTATGGAAGTAGAATACATGAAGCCACACATGCTTGTAAAGAAGCTATCTGACTTAGGCATTTGAGCTCAAATATTGGTTTTGATGCAGGGTAGGTTGAAATTTGGAGTGACAATCAAAGTGCTATATGTCTAGCAAAGAATCCTACATTCCATGCCAGATCAAAGCATATTGATGTTCAGTATCACTTTGTTCATGACATGGTGGAAGATGGAAAAGTTATTCTTAACAAGGTAGACACACTAGAAAATGTTGCAGATGCCTTGACGAAACAGGTCAGCACTCACAAGTTTAGGTGGTGTTCTAATTCTATGGGTCTTAATACCCGTGATTCTCAGTAATGTCTGAAATGGTAATCGGTCCAGTGAATTCCTAGTCAAGTGGGAGTTTGTTGGATATATGTGCCTCGAATTCAATTGACATTGTGCTAGTTTCTGATCGGGCTGATCGGAGTAACCTATCCTAATGGAACATCAATCAGTATAACCTTTGTCGATGAACTTGACATATCAGAGTAGGTATTAGAGCTCGGAGAAGCAAGGTTGAAGTCATCTTGATGACCCGACGAAGTCGTCTTCGGTCATCGGGGTAGCATTGGCTATCAGGTGGACTTGTTCGGTGTTATGCCGATACCCAATGAAGTCTCCTTAGGTGATCGGGTTGACATCAGCTATCAGGAGGAGTTTGTGAGGAGTTACGCCGATATCCAACGGATCCACTTTGGTCGACTACTGTGTTATTGGGTATCGGTGTAACTAGTTCGGGTGTGTTTCTGATGACCTGATGAAACCAACTAAGTGCTATCGGTGATCGAGATGACACAGTTGGTTGCTACACTGATACCTGATGAGTTCACCTTTGTTGGTATTGGGGATCGGGGTAGCCAGTTTGGTTGTCTTGCCGATGACCCGATGGAGTCACCTTCGTCTATCGGGTATCATCGGGAGCTCGGGTCTATTTGTTGGAGTGTTATTCAAATGAGCCAATGGAGCTGACCTATTTTGGAGCCACATTAGTGGAGTTGTCTACTAGTTCATCGGGAGATCAGAGCAATGTATTTGTGGTTTGTCCGATGGTTGATGGAGTAGAGACCAAGCGTGGATGCTCGCTTCGAATTGAAGTCCAAAAGCTGAGCTCGTGGTCACATTAGAAGTTCCTACCGATGTATATGAATATGAAGCGACCTGTCTTCCTAGTGCATGTGGGATATTGTGTTTCCCATGAATGCAGATTGACGTAGGAAGATGATTAGACTTCAAACCGTTGGTACAGTTGTTCAGATGAACTGTCGACAATCTAGTATATGAAGCCATTGGATAATTATGGTGGTATGGTGTGTGACTGATATCCGAGAGCCAATTGTAGTGCCCAGTCCGTGAGAATTTGAGAATGAATGCTTGCAGTTGTAGACTGAAACTTTATTGTAAATCATTTACTGGAATAAAGTGTTTCAACTGTTGGTGGTGGGTTTTTTCCCGAAAGGGTTTTCCCAAGTAATTCTTGGTGTTCTGTCTCTGTGTTGATTCTATATGTTATGTCTATGCTATTCTTAATTCTTAACATTCTATAAAATTTTTAAACTACATTCTTGTATGATTTCTCTTGTTTACTAACATTAGGAAGGCATTTCTGCACTGTGCTTTCCTTACAAGTGGTATCAAATCTTGGTCCGTTTTGTTATCCTTGTTGGGTAGGGTAGTTTTTTGTGTCAGTTTTGTTTCAATGGGAGTCTTGCAGAGTGTCTACTTGTTTGTTTTAAAGGTTAAGATGGCAAGCACCTCAGGGCGCATAGACATGGAGAAGTTTAATGGTTCCAATTTTGAACTATGGAAACTAAAGATGGAAGACTTGTTGGTCGATCGAGATCTTTGGATTGCTATGTCTGCGCAGAAACCTATAGGCATGGAGCAAGAAGATTGGGAATTAGCCAATTAGAAGGCAAGGGGTCTAATCAGGCTATGTCTTGTTGATTATATTTTGTTAAATGTCCATGAGGAGAAAACTTCACATCTTCTCTGGAATAAGTTGGGAGATATTTATCAAGGCAAATCCTTGGTGAATAAAACTTTTCTTGAGGAAGAAGTTGTACTCTCTCAAGATGGATGCAGGAACACCATTGGCAGACCACTTGAATGCATTCAACATGGTTCTTGCACAGTTAAATTATGTTGGTGTATCCATTCAGGAAGAAGAACGTTGCATGTTGTTGTTATGTTCATTTCCTGACTCTTGGGATCACTTAGTGATGGCTATCAGTAGTACTACAACCCAGTTCAAGATGGATACTGTGGTTAACACTCTTTTGTCAGAAGAAATGAGAAAGAAGTCTTTTGAGACGACAAAAGATGCACTCTCTATTCAAGGCAGACCAAAGGACAAAGACAAGAGGAAAGGAAAGAAGTCCAAGTCCAAGTCTCAAGAGAGATCAAAATCTCCAGGCAAGAAGTCAAAGGTGAAATTCTAGAACTATGGGCAGAAAGGCAATATTTGAAAGGATTGCAAGGAGGAGAAGAAGAAGAAGTATTTGACACTGAATCTTCTCAAAGTGATGCAGATGCATTTGTAGCAGCCCTGGCAGTGCCTACCTCAGATGACACCTAGTTAATAGACTCTAGCGCATCTTTTCACATGACCTCCCATAAGGAGTGGTTCTCGAAGTATGAATCATATGCTAGTGGAAAGGTATACTTGGCTAGTGATTCTACATTGCAGATTGTAGGGAGAGGCAGAATTAAAATTCAATTCCCAGATGGTAGAGTGAAGGGGATCAATGGAGTTCTTCATATACCAGGTCTGGCAAGAAACCTTCTCTCTGTAAGTAAACTTAATGTTGCTGGAGTACAAGTTACATTTATATCTAGTGGTTGTAAGATGACTAGGGGTTCCATTGTTTTGGCAAAGGGTGATTGCATTGGTACATTGTATAAGTTAAATGGTGAACCTATATGTTGTAATGTGACCTCTGAAAAGTCTGTTAAGACAACTGAAATGATGCATAATGCTAATTATTTGGAAGCTAAACTTCCTGGTGAGAAAACAATGCGCTGGCATAATAGGTTAAGCCACATAGGTGAAAAAGGTTTAAAAGCCTTTAAGAATAAGAATATGGTTGAAGGTCTAGATGATTGTAGTTTTGAGTTCGATTTCTATGAACACTGCATATATCGAAAACATAACTGTGTTCAGTTTTATTCCAGTTCTCATAAATATTTCGACATTCTAGATTATGTTCACTTTGATGTGTTTGGTCCAGTGGATGTTCCTTCTCTATCTAAGTCTAAGTACTATGTATCTTTTGTAGATGATTATTCAAGAAGGACTTTAGTAAAATTTCTTAAAAGTAAATCAGAAGTGTTCAGTCGGTTTAAGGAGTTTAAGAACCTTGTTGAAAATCAGACTAGGAGAAGGATTAAATGTTTAAGAACAGACAATGGTGGTGAATACTGTAGTGCAGATTTTGACAAGTACTATGTTGATCATGGAATTAAGAGACATAAGATTGTACCTTACACTCCACAACAAAATGTAGTTGCTGAAAGGTTGAATCGGTCTCTAATGGAGAAAGCAAGAAGCATGTTGAGCGGAGCTTGGCTGGAACAAAAATTGTGGGCTGAAGTAGTTGCTACATCATGTTACTTGCTAAATTGCTCTCCTACTTCTGCATTGGTTGACAAAACACCTATGCAAGCATGGTCTGGTAAGAAACCTTCTTTAAGGCACCTTTGTATTTCTGGTGCAGAGGCATATGCTCATGTGCCTGATATTAATAGATCTAAGTTGGATAACAAAGCTATGAAATGTCTCTTCATTGGCTATGGAGTTGGTGTGAAAGGATACATACTTTGGAATCCAGTGACTGGCAAGGTTATGTACAATAGAAGTGTGATTTTTCATGAGTTGAAACCTATGTCACTAGATTACAACATAGGAAAGAAAGGAGAAGCTGAGGCTGAAATTCCTCCAGCTAAGGAAGAATCTCCAGAGATACCTGAAGATGAGGAGAGTTCAAGCAGTTCAAGTAGTTCTGAAGAAGAACATAATGATGAGCCTCCTATTGAACCTCAAGAAGTCTCAACACTAGAGTTGAGAAGATATACTCGGAAGAGGTGGCAACCTGATAGGTATACACCTAATAAGTACAGTCACTCTATGTTAAATGTTAATTGTGCTTATGCTTTACTTACAGATACTGATGAGCCTAGGACTATCAAAGAATCTTTTAAGATGCCTGATTCAGATTCCTAGTTGGAAGCCATGAATGATGAAATGTCATCATTGGATAAAAATGGAACTTGGGATTTGGTACCATTGCCTAAAGGCAGAAATCTTGTAGGCTGCAAGTGGGTATTCAATAAGATGTATGGTCCAGATGGCAACATTGACAAGTACAAAGCAAGATTGGTTGCAAAGGGGTTTTCTCAAAAGGAAGGTATTGACTATGGATAAATATTTTCTCCTGTGGCTAAGCTGACATCTATCAGATTTCTCTTGTCACTTGCAGCAACAAATGATTGGGAGATTGAGCAGATGGATGTGAAGACAACATTTCTTCATGGTGATCTTGAAGAGAGATTTATATGTCTCAGCCTGAGTAGTTTGTGGAAAAAGGTAAAGGACACCTGGTTTGAAGACTCAAGAAGTCTCTGTATGGTTTGAAATAGTCTCCTAGAATGTGGTATCAAAAGTATGATACATTTATTTTTGTCCTTGGGATTTGTGAGATCAAAAGTTGATCATTGTGTTTACTACAAAACTGAAGGTGATAGGATTCTTATCATAGCTTTGTATGTAGAAGACATGTTATTCATAGGAAATACAAAAGGTATGATCTCAGATTTAAAATCTCAGTTATCTATGAAATTTGAAATGAAGGACTTAGGAGAAGAAAATTACATTTTGGGAATGGAGATAAAAAGGGATAGATCTAAGAGAAAAATTTGGCTGAGCCAGAGAAAATATATAACCAATGTTCTTGACAGGTTTCATATGTCTGACTATAAATCACAGGTTGTTCCCATCTTGCAGGGAACTAAGTTGTATGTGCTTGACAATCCGAAATCTCCAAAAGAGATTGCTAACATGAAGACCATCCCTTATGGAAGTGCTATTGGTAGCTTGATGTATGCTATGGTCTATACAAGACCAGACATTGCCCAACCAGTGGGAGTACTTAGCAGGTTTATGTCGAATCCAAGAAAGCCACATTCGGATGTTGTAAAGAGGGTGTTTAAATATCTAAAGGGAACTTCAGATTTTGCTTTGTGCTATCATGGTCATTCTAATGATTCAAAGAGGAGTCTAAGCATTTGTGGATATGTGGATTCTGACTAGGCATGAGACATTAACAACAGGAGATCCACGAGTGGATATATCTTTGTCTTGAATGGTGGCACAATCAATTGGATGAGAAAGCAGCAAACTGTAGTCGCTTTCTCCACTACAGAAGCAGAATACATGGCGGCCACACATGCTTGTAAAGAAGCTATCTGGCTTAGGCGTTTGAGCTCAGATATTGGTTTTGATGCAGGGCAGGTTGAAATTTGGAGTGACAATCAAAGTGCTATATGTCTAGCAAAGAATCCTACTTTCCATGCCAGATCAAAGCATATTGATGTTCAGTATCACTTTGTTCATGACATGGTGGAAGATGGAAAAGTTATTGTTAACAAGGTAGACACTCTAGAAAATGTTGCAGACGCCTTGACGAAACAGGTGAGAACTCACAAGTTCAGGTAGTGTTCTAATTCTATGGGTCTTGATACCCGTGATTCTCGGTAACGTCTTAAATGGTAATCAGTCCAGTGAATTCCTAGTCAAGTGGGAGTTTGTTGGAAATATGTGCCTCGAATTCACTTGACATTGTGCTAGTTTTTGATTGGGCTCATCAGAGTAACCTATCCCAATGGAACATCTATCGATATAACCTTTGTTGATGAACTCGACATATTGAAGTAGGTATTAGAGCTCAGAGAAGCAAGGTTGAAGTCATCTCGATGACCCGATGAAGTCCTCTTCGGTCATCAGGGTAGCATCGGCTATCGGGTGGAATTGTTTGGTGTTATGCCGATACCCGATGAAGTCGCCTTAGGCGATCAGGTTGACATCGGCTATTGGGAGTATTTTATGAGGAGTTACGTCGATATCCGACGGATCTGCTTTGGTCAACTTCGATGTTATCGGGTATCAGGGTAACCAGTCTGGGTGTGTTTTTGATGACCAGATGAAGCTGACTAAGTGCTATCAGTGATCGGGGTGACACTATTGGTTGCTACACAGATACTTGATGAGTCCGCCTTTGTTGGTATCGGGGATTAGGTTAGCTAGTTTGGTTGTCTTGCTGATGACCCGATGGAGTTGCCTTCGGTGATCGGGTATCATTGGGAGCTCGAGTCTATCTGTTGGAGTGTTATTCTGATGAGCCGATGGAGCCAACCTATTTTGGAGCCACATTAGTGGAGTCGTCTACTGGTTCATCGGGAGATCAGAGCAACGTATTTGTGGTCTGTCCGGTGGTCGATGGCATAGAGATCGAGCGCAGATGCTCGCTTCGAACCGAAGTCCAAAAGATGAGCATGTGGGTTATTATGTTTCCCATGAATGTAGATCAATGCAGGTAGACGATTAGACTTCAAACAATTGGTGCAGTTGCTCAGATGAACTATCGACAATCTGGTATATGAAGCCATTGGATAATTATGGTGGGATGGTGTGTGACTGATATCCAAGAGCCGATTGTAGTGTCCAGTCTATGAGAATCTGAGAACAAATTCCTGTAGTTGCAGACTGAAACTTTATTGTAAAATCATTTACTGGAATAAAGTGTTTCAACTGTTAGTGGTGGATTTTTTCCCGAAAGGGTTTTCCCATGTAATTCTTGGTGTTCTATCTCTGTGTTGATTCTATATGTTATGTCTATGCTATTCTTAATTCTTAACATTCTATAAAAAATTTAAACTGCATTCTTGTATGATTTCCCTTGTTTACTGACATTAGGAAGGCGTTTATGCACTGTGCTTTCCTTACAAAAACTACATTCACTCTGTCTCTTCTTCCTCGGACCTCTGTCCTGCAAAATGAATCTCTCTACTTTCCCTTTATACCATCTGCAAGCGATAACAACTTGATTAAGTTGGCCAAAGACCAACCTATTCATGGTGAAATATGTAAATGATAACATGTCGGCCCAAATCACCAAGAACATCTTCAAATGCATAAAACTTCATGCGGTCCTACAGAAACATCAGACAAGGCCCAAAACAACATCACTCCATGATCCACAAGTTACGGAAACCACACGCAACCCGATTCATCTTTGCCACACACTGCAAGACCAATTGGTAAGAACATACCAATACCGAGCCAATATCGGGATCAATGTCTCACCGAGATCAAATCCAAATGTCGGCTTGAACTACTCCGGTGATCCTGCATCTGACTCTCGGGTTTAATTGAAAAGTGAGTCCCACCACTTGATCTGGTTCGATGATCTGTCAGTAGGCACTTGCAACTGCCTTTGGGTTCGGCAGTTTGATTACAGGTTCCAGTTGTCTCTCTTTGGCGATCTACCAGTCCAATCTGCAACCTGCATCAGATTGATGATCTGTTCAAGTCTCCAACTACTAATTGCCTCAATCTCAAGCTCTAGGTTCGGTGGTCTTCTTGCAAGCCTTGCACTGCTCACGTTCTGCGATCTGAACAAGTCTACAACCTGCCTCAAATTCCTTTCCAACCACCTGGTACATAACTCGGTCTTCTTCGATCAACAGGTTCACAAACCAGCTTTGATACCACTTGACGCAGTCAAGGTCGGGAGATCCAATGAAGGACATCCCCGCCTTGCAGCCTATAACACAAAACACCATGCAAGATACCAACAACTAGTAACACAACACAAGATCTAACTGGTAAATAGATAAAGAGCAACCGAACCAATAGAAGTAACACATGATATAATTGGTAAGCAGATAAATCAATCAATATAACCATTTACTGAATTACATATACCTTTAGTGGCTACACATGCTGGATCGTAGCCCAAGATTACCAAACAATCCATACAACACAAGTCTAAGATCTACAGATCTTCTACTCGACAAATAGGCGTCTGGTAATTGTCTGCACTGATTCGGACCTTAGTCCATATGGACTTCAGTCCCCTCGGACTAGAATATCTCCGGAAACTACATCTTCGCTTGATCTCTTCTTCCTCGTACCTCTGTCTAGCAAAATGAATCTCTAAACTTTCCCTTTATACCATCTACAAGCAATAACAACTCGATCAAATCGGCCAAAGACTGACCGGTCCATGGTGAAATGTGTAAATGATAACATGTCGGCCCAAATCAACAAGAACATCTTCAAATGCATTAAACTTCATGCGGTCCTCCGGAAACATCGGACAAGGCCCAAAACAACACCACTCAATGATCCGCAAGTTACAGAAACCACCCACAACCCAATTCATCTTCACCACACACTACAAGACCAATAGGTAAGAACATACCAATACCAAGATGAATGTCTCACCGGGATCGAATACAAATGTTGTTTTGAACTACTTCGGTGCTCCTGCATCACTACCACTTCCACCACAAAGAAAAATGTGTACCCAAAATTGAGTTCTACTCAATGTATCCATAGTCCGATGAACACTGTGTTCCACCTTCCAGACTTAACCAAAACTTCCGATAGAATGAATCTGTATATTCAGGATGATGATTTTGATTTGAGTTGCCATCAATGACAACCCCAAAACAATCGTCAAGCACTTATCTCTTCCGGTATAGTGTCTCTTGCCAACTTGATTCACTAGAGTCATGTAGGTTCTAAACACTAGGTTGGATGGGAATGAGACCTAGTCCTGTGTCTGCACCCTTGTGAAGTGTAGGGCCACTTCCATTAGGAGGGTGTGTAGGGGACTGCTAGGTCTACGGTTAGAGGTCAACCACCTTGATGATGCTCACACTCCTGTAGTATAAGATGAGACTTTTATGAGATTCCAAATTGGAAGGCAAACATCAGTAAACTCTAATCCTTCTCATTTACTTATTGCATATTAATTTAGGTTAGAAGAGAAGTACAAGTTACCTTTTTTCTTATTTAATTTCATTCGAATGATGCTTTGATTACATTTCATCTCTTGATTCAAGATAAATATAAAAGTTTCAAAAATTTTGATTTATGTAAAGTTGGTATTTTCTTTTTATGAAAATAAAAAGTATTTTCCTCATGTTTTCTTTATGAATTAGTTACAATGTTACAAGATGTCCTTTTTGTGCAAGTGTAGAAAAGAGAAAACATATCTTTTGGGATTGCCCTTTTTTAAAGAAAAACGGGTTGTTGTCTTCAAAAACTTTCTTGCTATTTATTGTCATGAGTTGAATTGGAAACAAGTTGTTTTGGGCCTTGATTTGCAAAGTAATGTGATTGTTGATTCAGCTAGACAAGTCATTTTAAGGCATATTTGGATAACCACTAGATGCTCTGTTGTGTTCTTTAACAATTATTATCATGCAACTGTAATTCTCAGGCTTTACTTTAACATCTTTTTCTCATGTTTTCTTACTTTTCTTGCAGCTATAGGTCTTATCAAAAATGAATGCCAATGTCATGAATCAGCTCGAGCATACCAAAAAGCAAGTTATACAATTCCACAAATATAAATTTGGTCTAAATCAAAGAGTGTTACAATGGATGAAATGGTTGTTTCTTTTAGCCTTCTTGAAGTTTTGATTAGGCTGATCTCTTCCTTTTTCTACTACCTATTAATGACATCTATTCAGTATAAAACTGCTTTGTCAATCATATAGACTTTGAAAGGATCAATATTTAATTCTTTATAGATTATTTTGCTCTTACAATTACCATTTATAGAAACTACGACTGATTGAATCGAGTCTAAAGAAGTAAAAACGTGTTTTGAATTCTATGCCTAGAGTTTTTCTTAATGAGATAAACACAAGTTTGAAGGAAAGAGGGCCCATATCGTACAGCTGCACAGACTGTGAGTCCATGTGATTAGGTATAAAGACAGAGTTGTTGGACAAAGTCTGGGCTTCCCATCTTTTCTTTTCTTTTTTTCTTCGAAAACTTCCCACGTGCACAATGATGCACCTAAGTCAGACTTTACGAGCAAAACAAACGCAAAAGTCAAATGGAAACCTAATCTAATCTTTGATGAAATGTTTCTTCGTTTATTAGTCAAATGGAAACCTAATCTAATCTTTGATGAAATGTTTCTTCGTTTATTTCCGTTTAGGGCAGAGGATGAGGAATAAAATAGTGTTGCAGAAAACCATGTGCATGTTATTCTCACTCATCTCAAACCTCAAATACCGCTTTTGCGCGTGTTGAATGGATCGAATAAATGACAGCTCTTCCATTTGGGTTTATTTTGTCTGCTAAAGATGGCCCAAACAATCTAGATTTGGAGGAATTGAGGCACAAAAAGATAAAACAGTTCAACTTGTACCTCACGTCTGAATACATTTTTATAGTTTTGTATGGACGACGAGCAGCCAGAGTGGATATTGTTTATATAGATAGCATTGAAAAGGTCAAAGCGATCACGTAGATCACGGAGGAGAGAAATGTATTAGTCTTTCTAGAAGGTCGTTGGATTTGATCTACATTCATACAGACTACCAAAAAGTGGGGATTCTGCTTTCGAAAGACGTTTTCATAATTCTAAGAATGCACATCAATTAACGATTTCAATCATTGGGAGGTTAACAAAAAAATTGTTAGGCTGTAAGGTGCACAAAGACAATTAAGGAGAATGATCACAAAAACAAGTCCAAAACTGAGATTCATTATTTCTTCTATAATTGAATAGAAGTGGAATGGTCTACCCCAAGTTTAAAGACTATCTACTGTAATGTTGTTTGATCGTATTTATTAATAATTAAATATAATAAAATATGTTATATTTTAAGTTTTAATTGATTAATAAATATGGTCAAAGGTGAAATTTGATGTTTGGATAGACATTATGATGTTGTTATATTTACTTTTGTTTGATATGTGACATTTCTGTCAACCAAGGTTGTCAAGAGATCGATACTGGTACTATTACTAGTATATCTATTTTTGAAAACTTTAAATTATATTTCATAATTTATTCATTTACATAATTGTAGGGAGATTGATATAATTTAATAAGCTATCAAATATCCCCTAGCTGCACGAAAGAATACAGTTGATAGGTGAAAATAACATCATAGGATTGAAATGGTGGGAAATAGACTCATGTGATAAACTAACAAAATGCAAAGATATCATGTGCCCCAATTTAAGTTTTGTTTTCCTTTTTTCTTGGTTTTAGTTAAAATTTTCTTGACTTTTGTAACATCTTTTCTGCTAGAGACACACCCTAGTCCCGAAATGCATCTCATGGTGTTAGAGATGTGTCTCCTTGCGACTATCCCCAATGCATTCACTATTATCATATGTCCATTATGGCTCAATAATAATATTATTAAAATGATGTAGGTTAACCCTTGCTTTAGGGATGATTAGTGAAGTGAACGATGCTTCTAAATGATAATTATGATTGCAATTCATTAGATTTAAAGATTGAATAATGTATCAAAATAATTTCATTTACTTACTTTGTTGTGTATGATGTACTTCATTATCTAATCCATAGTTTATTATATAGTCTACCTCATTGTTTACTTCTTTTGGATATGCTGGGTTGAATAATATGCTCAAGAATCTAATAATGTCCATAACTCTTGTAATATGTTCTCAATTTTCTAGTTTCAAAAGTTTTTTCTTCTTATTACAACAACCAACACTATTGAATCTCCTTCAATTCAAACCATATTGATTCCATATAGCTTGAAAAATTGAAAACCAAGAAGAAGAGCTTATCTCAACTTTATTAATAGTGTCATTTTTAAACTTCTTTGAGGCTACTATGACTAAGTTTCTCTTCTCATTCTAATTGATACATCTTGCATCTAATAGAACTAGGATTCTCTTAACTGCACCATCTAAGTTCATTTTTATCCAACTAATGAGAGGTGTGGGAGGCAAGTTGTTTTCACTTTATCCTTGGGCACAAATTTCTTAAAAGGTAAGCTTTGCGAGCCTCGTGAATATAGTTCATTATTAATATATTATTTTGTTAGCAGATATCTAAAGATTCATTGGACGAGTATAACTTTGAATATTTAATTGTTCTTTTGATCAAATCTAGTTATTGTTTATAAACTTAATTATTTTGAATTATTAAGAAATTGATAGAAATATTAAATTCACATTTTTTCATCTATATATAAATCTATATTAACATATCATGATACTATTATATATTATAATAATATTATTATTATAATCATATTTTAATATTCTTTGAGTAAATATTAAGATCATATAATTTAAGAGCATTATAGACTTAAAACTTCATAAATAAGAGAAAGTAAGAAAAAGGAAGAAAAATACAATTAAAAAACAACAACAAATAATTACAAAGATAAGAAAAAGGAAGATAAATACAATTTAAAAAGCAACAATAATTACAAAGATAATACCTGTGCATAGCTTATTGCAATCACATTTTTCTAATATTTTCTTATGTTTAAGTGAGTGGACTGTGCATGCTGAAATGCTTATCAAAAAATTTGTGAAGTGTGGTGTTTATTTATCACAAAATTGACTTGGACTATAGTAAATAGTCATTTCCCCGAACGTGCCAAAAGATCTCGCTTTGAATATATTTGCTGGTTTCTGTCTATGGAGTCTAGAAAACAACGAAAGCCCAAAAACAATATATTGTTGTCGCCTTTTGAGGAAATAGTATAAGTCCAGTTGGAGCTGCTGGACCAAATATTAGAAAACAAAATAATTAACGTGTATTCTCCATTATCAATGCAAGTCAATGCAAGCTTCCATTCACCCACCACGCTTTCATTATAAGCTGTCTTCTGCAAGGGATACAACTTTAACTACCTTTAAAAAAAGGCTTTCAAATATGATAACTAAAACACAGTTGAGAAATCCAACTCAACAACTATGAATGCATCAAGACACACTTATTTACAATCTTCTTAAATTATATAATTCACTTCCAAATTGCACATTGATCATATGATAGTCAAGGCAGTACGAGTGAGATGTAATAAATGCATAGCTAGCACGACTGGTTTTAAGTGAAAAAAAATCAAAGCCGATAACTCTCATGGAACAACATGTCCTGAAACCAGTCATGCACTTTATTACATAAAATATATTTGACAAAGCCGGCGGCTATTAGATAAAGTTGATTTTCATGGTAAAGGAATCCAGCTAAGAGGCTTGATTCATGTCATTGCCAAAATGAGGCCCACTTGAACGAGATAGGCCCTCATCTTGCACTATATAAAGAGGAAGCTGACGTTCCATTCATCATGGCTTCCAGCCAAACAATGGAGCAGAATTCCCCAATGGCATTCCTCATTTTCTCATTGTTTTGTCTGTTTGCCTCTGTAGCTCAAGCAAATTATTATTACAAATCCCCTCCTCCATATTTATATAAGTCTCCTCCTCCCCCATCTCCTTCTCCACCACCTCCCTACCGCTACAAATCTCCCCCACCTCCCTCTCTTTCTCCACCACCACCTTTTTCATCTCCTCCACCTCCGTATCATTATAAGTCCCCTCCACCACCATCTCGTTCTCCACCACCTCCGTATCATTATAAATCTCCTCCTCCTCCCTCTCCATCTCCCCCTCCACCATATCACTATTCTTCTCCACCACCACCTTCTCCATCCCCTCCACCTCCATACCACTACAAGTCTCCCCCACCGCCATCTCCTTCTCCACCACCTCTTTACCATTATAAATCTCCTCCTCCCCCCTCTCCATCTCCCCCACCCCCTTATCACTACAAATCTCCTCCACCGCCATCTCCTTCTCCCCCACCTCCCTACATCTATAAATCTCCCCCTCCACCCTCGCAATCTCCCCCACCTCCATATCACTACAAGTCTCCCCCACCACCATCTTCATCACCTCCTCCACCATATCATTATCCATCTCCATCACCATATCATTACAAATCTCCACCACCTCCTGTTTACAAGTACAAGTCTCCTCCACCCCCTACAAAATCTCCACCTCCTCCTGTTTATAAGTACAAATCTCCTCCACCCCCTGTAAAATCACCACCACCTCCCCCTCCAGTCTACAAATACAAATCTCCACCCCCTCCTCTCTATAGGTACAAATCTCCTCCACCCCCAGCAAAATCTCCACCGCCTCCCCCTCTAGTCTACAAGTACAAATCTCCACCCCCTCCTCTCTATAGGTACAAATCTCCTCCACCCCCAGCAAAATCTCCACTGCCTCCCCCTCCGGTCTACAAGTACAAATCTCCACCCCCTCCTCTCTATAGGTACAAATCTCCTCCACCCCCTGCAAAATCTCCACCGCCTCCCCCTCCAGTCTACAAGTACAAATCTCCACCTCCTCCCGTTTACAAGTACAAATACCCCCCTACTCCTCCCCCGGTCTACAAATATAAATCACCTCCTCCGCCAGTGTACAAGCACACTTCTCCTCCTCCACCTCATTATTAAGGAGCTGAGGCATCAATAAGGTGACAAACATTTCCTATTTTCTTTGGAAATTGTTTATATTCTGGTTCTAAGAATCGCTTGTAAACACTGACCATTGCAGTTCATAGTTTACGCATTTTAGACTGAAAGGCTTTTCAACGAATCAGCTACCAATGCCATTTATTAACTAATGTGTTTTTTGAATTGGGTTTGTGGCACAATTGCAGGTATAAAATGACGTTTGCTTGCTTCAAAACAATGTGGGCAGATGCTATACCTACTTATTTATTTCTATATTTCAGTGAGCTTCTGATAGTTGTTGAATTCAACAATCAAAAGTTCAAAATGTTGTATGAGAGCTTCTTCAATTTCTATGCTGTTTCCAAATTGGACTATCTGAAAGATTAAATTCAACATGAAAGATTCTATCAGAGCCAGCGGAACAATAAATCCGCCTCAATTCATTGGATTTCTCAGTAATGCTATGGTTATCTGTTTAATAAGGCTCTGTTGTGCGTGACATTTTCAGAAAATTAAAAAAAATGCATTACATTACATTACCTTGAAAGCCATTGGAGTTTAACTAACAATTGTTAATGGTGAATGCAGTCATCTAAATATAAGTAACATTTAGTGGCGTCTTTTGTTGAATCCATATTTTTTAAGGTTGTGACTTAGATCTACAATCAATTATCAACTTACTTTGTTAAAAATTTATACGCAATCAAATCTAAAAACAATAAATGATAATTGTATAGATTGTGAAAAATCTGATAACATTGATATCAGATAGAGTTGTAATTTCACAATTTAAAAAAAAAAATTGTGATCATCTCTCTTACGTAACTCCACAAACGAGTCTAAATAAAAACATAATGCACACTGGTGGCAAGAGGTAATTAGATTTAAAAGAATGGAAGCACACAATAAGTTTACCTTGTTATTTTTTAAAATTTAATTTGTTTCAAAATGTGTCAATTTCATTATTTTTATATAATTTAAAAATTATAATTTGTTATTGTAATTTTGTAATTTGTAGATTTATGTCATTTTCATTTAGTTTGGTGTTTGTTTTGGATGAATGTTTTAATATTCACATACTAATAAATAACACACTCTTGTTAAAGTTAGATTCTTTCTAACACACATCCTCATACATGTATTTGTGTCTTATCCACACATGTACACATTTCTGCACATTTACCTTAACCATGCACTAAATGTTCTCATTCATAAACCTACCTCTATGCATCTCTCACTTGTTTTGATTTGACCATTTCCATTTCCCAAGTAATGTTTATGGATGCAAGGTAGTCCCTATAGTCATGGATTTGACCCTTCAAAATTTTAAACTCAAATTCATTTCTAGATACCTTGTGTCCACTCTTCTAGCCATGTTGTGAGCCAACTAAAAACATGTTCGCATAATTTGATGCAATGTGCTTGCATTTACAAATATCTGTTTGGATTCATTTCATACCTTAATGCATTCAATCATCGTCTCTCATTGTGATGCATTTAAGGAGTAATCAATATCATAACACTAAAGTTTGATGCACACTAAAACAACTTTCCAATTTCATTATAAGGTATTTTCTATTATATGCTAAGTTTTTGCACATATTTTTAGGGTTTAACCTAGGATTAGATGACCCCTTGCTACATATTGATAATCCTCCGAAAGTATTTGTAACTTCTAGTAGTTTTAAATGGCTCAAAAAGTAGATGTAACTTAAGTGAAATTTCAATTTTAATTGTGTAGACTACAAAATATTTTTTTTAAGTGCAAGTTATTTTTGTGGGTGTAGATCTATCCCTAGTTAATACACTCAACTTACTAGAGTGTTGAGAAACAGGATAAACAAATAAAATGAGAACATATGCAAATAGTGAAAAATAAAATAAATTAATTAAGATGAAATGAAACTAACCATCAAGTTAACATAAAGATGCATACACCAACAAATCATAATAGTGCCAAATGTGTGTGGAGAAAACCATTTAGGAAAAATATTCACCACCAAAGAGACAATGTGCTTGATTTTGAATGGAAAGAATAGTCCTAAGTGCATTTTCATGCTAAGTCTATCATTCTCAAGGATTAATTGGAGAATGTAAACTCTCTCCTAATGGTTAGTTTTAAGGTTAGGCCATTTGGTGGTGTTCCTACCTCCCTTGGTTAAAATTCTCTCAAAGACTTGCCACCATCTTGCTAACTTTCTTGGAGTATAAGTGAGAAACTTGTTGTCTTAGGCTTGGGCTAACTTTCTTTTGTGAAATCAATATAGAATTTTCAAGTTGTTGAGAACATTGTTCTTCCTTGATCTCTTTTGTGTGATTGGTCCTACCTCTCATGAATCGTAAGTGGATCGGTTATCTAAGGAGAGGGTTAGTCACTTGAACCTATTTGTGTTTCAATCATCAACTATGGTTCCTGAGACTTGTGTTAAGCCTTGATGGGAATGGGTATGGGATAGACTAGTCTAGTCTATGCTCTTTGATCCTCTCCTTGGATCACCAGGTGTTCCAACCACACCCTAGGGTCTCTAGGACTTCCCTTTCTTGTGTAATCCCTTGACCTTGCCCAATCCAGCCACCAACAACATGTGATTTTTCTCCTAAGGTCTCACCTACTTACAAGCTTCAAAAACCCTCACATAGGCTAATAAGGGTTTAACTCTTCCTACACCTTCTCAAGTCCTAGCAAGGATAGGATAGGTCTTTGTCATAGTTCTCCATCCATTCATGTGCCCCCCCCAAGAGGTTTTGACCTTCCTACTTGTTATCGATCTCACTATTTTGCTTCTTTCCTACAAAATAGGGCTACAAGGAATGTGCCCCAATTAGGCCTCCATTCCGGACTTTGAGGGCTCCCTCTTGCAAACGATGCCCAAACTTGTGAGACTTCCCAAAGGGACTGCTATTCATTTGGCAAAGGCTCAAATATTTTCCTAGTTTTGGGCCTCCAAGTGTCTGTACACTAGCCTAGGTGAATTTAGGGGTTTTTGAGGGTTTTTATGAGGGTTTTTAGGCCTACCAGGGTCACAGTGATGGTTTTCTATCTTCACCACCTTGTCTGGATTGGTGGAATATCCTCCTTCTTACCTATGATTCTCCACACACCCCTCTACAACTCCTCCAAAGGGCGCCTCCTTCCTTGTCCTTCCTTGCTCTCACGGACCTCTGCAACCTTAACCCTTCCTAGCTGGGCATAGTCTAGTCTCGCCTAGGAGTGGGTCTTTGAAAGGCTTTCCTGCATCTTCAAGGGCCCTGCTTCCTCTAAGATATTGTATAGGGTCTGCACTCCTATTCCCAATGGTTTCATGGTGTTTCCACAATGGGGATAGGAGTTGTCAACCCATTTACACAAAACAGTCCAAAACTGGACAGTAAAGAAGAAATTTGCAAAGTATATACAAACACACCAAAAATTGGAAAAAAAACTTAATATAAGTACTCAAAATGAATGTGTCAACACTACACAAGACTCCCAATACAATTTAGGTTCCAGAACAATCCATTAACAATCCTTCATTGCTCCATTTGTGCAGACTGGCAACCAAAACACAGTCACAGTCAAGGTCTTTTTCCTTTGGCCGTACAATCTGACATCCAACCCATCATTTTAGGGTTTGCAACCATATATAATGTCTTTTCCTTGGTTTGTGTGCCAAGGTTAGGGTTCTCCACGCCAAGCTAAGGTTATGACCTATTAGGTGAAAAAGTTGCATGACAACTTTGAAAAGTTGTCATGCAACTTTTTGCAACTTTTGCAATGTTGCTTTTCTTGACTTTTAGGCCTACATTGGGCTATCCTATGGACACAACCATGCTAAAAAGACCCCAAACTCATCAATGGGAACACATACCCTCTACTCCAAGAGAAAAATCAACCTAGACTTGTGAACCTAGGACCTAAACAAGACGGCTCTTATTACATTTACATCGCTTCTTAAAGAAGCAAAATCCCAACAAAACCCAAATGAAGGAAGACCTTAGAATGGTGTTCCTACACCATACTCCCCCTCTACACAAAATTAAGGAACTAGGGGAGAGATGAGAGCTGGGTCAATACCAAGTTTCTTGAACCTGCCCTCTTCAACCCAAGTGGCTTCAGACTCAGGTTGACCTGCCCACTTCACCAAGTGTTCCATGTGGACCTAGTGTCTAGTAGACTTCTTCACCCTTGACTCCAAGATATCCTCTGCTATGGGCTACTTCACTTGAGGCAAGGCATTGACATCCAAGTCCTACAACACCTTGGCTTGATTCTCAGTTTGCCCTGCTATTTCACCTTTATATAATATCAGATCAACAACATTGAAGACTGGTGATATAGCCAAATCTGAAGGAAGATCCACCTTGTAGGCGTTCTCACCATATTTGGATAGAATTCTACAAGGTCCAACCCTCTTCATTTGTATTTTAGTAGGCTTGCCGCTTTGCATTCTAGCTTTACTTAAATGGACCATCACATAGTCACCCCCTTTGAACTGAACCTCTCTCCTTTTTTCATCCACTTTAGCTTTCAGTTTTTGAGTAGACTCTAGGATGGCTCTCTTGACCTGTTCTTGGACTTCCTTGATGGTTTGAGTGAATTCCTCTGCTTTCCCACTCTTCATCTCCATGGAACCAAGTTCTCTTAGTTCACACACCCCTCTTGGATGTCTGCCATAGACAACCTCAAAAGGACTCCTTCTAGTGGTCCTATTTACACTGTCATTGTAGGCATACTTAGCTTGTGGAATAACTAGATCCCAAGTCTGCCCATACTCCTTGCTTAGACACCTCAACAAGTTGCCTAACACCTTGTTAATGACTTCAATTTGACCATTAGTTTGTGGAAGGTAAGCTGAGTTGAATGATAAATTAGTCCCTAGTCTTCTCCATAAGGTTTGCCAAAAATGGCCCATGAACTTGCTATCCCTATCTGAAACAATACTTAATGGGAGTCCATGAATCCTTACAATCTCCTTAAAGAAGAGATGTGCAATATAACTAGAATCATGAGTAGTTCTACATGGAATAAAATGGCTCATCTTAGAAAATCTGTCTACCACCACATAGATGCTATCCATACCTATCTTTGTCTTGGTAAGTCCTACCACAAAGTGCATGCTCACATACTCCCAAGGCCTATTTGGGACCGGTAATGGCTGATACAGGCCTGCATTTCTTGATCCTCCTTTTACCCTTTGACACACACCACATTGGTCCACATACCTTCTCACATCCCTTGGCAACCTAGGCCAATAGTAGTACCTTTGTACTAGATCCAAAGTTTTATTGATTCCAAAGTGTCCACTTAGACTTCCATTGTGTTTCTCTTGTATGAGATTTTCTCTCATGGATCCTCTAGGCACACATAATTGATTGCCTTTGAACAAGAGACCATTTTGAAGGGTGTAATCTACATACTCACCATGAAAATGATTCTCAAACTCCTTGCAGACCTTGTAGGTTGATGAGAAGTCCTCATCTTCTTCATAAAGATCCTTGAAACCTTCTATCCCTATGCTCTGCAATTGTAATTCTTGGACAGTCAATAAATTCTGGCTTAAAGCATCTGCCACCTTGTTGAGTTGCCCCTTTTTATGCTTGATGGTAAAGGTAAAGGATTGGAGGTACTCCATCCACTTCAAATGTCTATTTCTAAGCTTCTCTTGAGTGTTAATGTAACTCAAAGCCTGGTTATCTGTGAACACCACAAATTCTTTTGGGAGTAGGTAATGCCTCCACATCTTGAGAGACTGAACTAGGGCATACAACTCTACATCATATGTTGAATACCTCTTCTTTGCCTCATTAAGCTTCTCACTGAAAAATGCCACAGGCCTTCCCTCTTGACTCAATACACCCCCTACTGCAATTCCACTTGCACCACATTCCAATGTGAATAGCTTGCCAAAAGTAGGTAAGAGTAGGATGGGTTTTGTGGCTACTTCTTGCTTCAATAATTGGAATGCTTCATCAGCTTGTTCAGTCCATTTGAACTTATTTTTAAGGCCTCCTTTTATGGTGTCAAGTACTGGTGCACATATGCCACTGAATTTCCTCACAAACTTTCTATAGAATTGGGCTAAACCATGGAAACTCCTAACTTCAGTCCCTGTTTTAGGGGTAGGCCAATTCAAGATTGCCTCCACTTTGCTTGGATCCATCTTCAAGGTTCCCTTAGACACCACAAACCCCAAGTAGACTAACTCTTTCTTCAAAAAGTCACACTTCTCTAAGTTGACTGCCAACTTCTCTTCATGCAACCTCTCTAGGACTAGCCTCAAATGTTCTAGGTGCTCCTCTTTGGTTCTGCTATAGATGAGTATGTCATCTAAGTACACCACCACAAATCTCCCTGTGAAGTCCTTCAACACCTCATTCATGAACCTCATGAAGGTGCTTGGGGCATTGGTAAGTCCAAATGGCATCACAAGCCATTCATACAACCCTTCTGTGGTCTTAAAAGCGGTCTTCCACTCATCACCCTCCTTAATCCTAATCTGATGATAACCACTTTTAAGGTCCAACTTAGTAAAATACATGGCACCTCCTAATCAGTCCATCAAATCCTCTATTCTAGGAATAGGAAATCTGTACCTTATGGTGATCCTATTGATTTCCCTTGAATCAGTACAAAGTCTCCACTTGCCTCCCTTCTTTGTTGCTAGTATTACCAGGACTGCACATGGGCTGATGCTCTTCTTGATCAGTCCTTGATCCAACAAATCCTGCACTTGCCTTGCCACCTCCTTGTTTTGATCAGGTGTGAGCTTATATGCTACTTTATTAGGTAGGGATGCACCGGGGACAAAGTCTATTTGATGGCTTATAGACCTTCTTGGTGGAAGTGTTGCAGGTGCTCCATCACTCACTATGTCTTTATATTCTTGCAACATTTGCTTTACCTCCTTAGGTACCTCTGCCTGCAACTTATCTTCCTCCTCCTTTGGCTTCACAAAGATGGCACATCCCACTATCTCCTCTTCATGCAGTAGGTGTAAGAACTCTTTACCAGTATTAAGTAAGACACTAGGTGTTCTTGAGGTTCCCTCATCATTCTCTGTTAGAGACTGACTCTTATAGGTTCTGCTGTCCTTCTTGAAGGAAATGGATTTCTCCTCTCCAGCATAGATCATCTTCCTATCAAATTGCCAAGGTCTACCTAGTAGCAGATGACAAGCATCCATGGGTAACACACCACAAAGTATCTTATCCTTGTATCCTCCAATAGAAAACTCTACCCAAGTCTGTTCATTGAAAAGTACACTTTGTCCTTGATTCAACCATGTCACCTTGTAAGGGCTAGTGTGGGGTATCTTTGTGAGTTTCAACTTCTTGGCTGCCTCATCTGATATGATGTTATCAGTTGACCCTGAATCAACTATCACCTTGCAAACCTTACCAAGGATTTTGCATCTCACCCTAAACAATGCTCTCCTATGCTTAGGTTCATCCTTAACCGGCTATCTTATCAAGACTCTATTGAACATCAGATTTTCTCCAATCTCTGATTCAATATGGTCCACCTCAGGTTCTTTTCTACTTGATGTGTCTTCATGGGCATAAGCAACCCTCTTTCCATTGTTTGACGAGGTAGGCTTGTCAGGGCATCTATAGGCCGGGTGTCCCAATTGACAACAATTGTAGCATCTCATGGTTGCAAAGTAGGAATTACCCCTGTCGATACCTCTTCTCCTATTTGGGCCCCCTTGTGCACCTCTTCCTTGAGAATGGCCTCCTCTAAGAGTGGTTTCACTGTTATGCTCAGTCAACTTGGACTCTCCTTGATTCCTTTGCTCACTTGCCTTGCTTTGGTAACCACCTCGGTGATTCATTTGATCTCTACCTCTGCCTCTACCCCTGTTGTTGGAGTCTCCCTTCCTTTTGTTCCTCTCTTCCACCTTAGCAGCAAGCCGATGACACTTTTGGATAGTGGTAGGAGTCCATAGGCTTATCTCCTCTTGGATGTTCCACTTTAGGCCACTTAGATACCTAGCCACCTTGATAGATTCCTCTTCTTGGACTTTGGATATAAGACAAAGCTTTTGAAACTCCTCTGTGTAGGAGGCCACATCAAGATCTTTCTGCTTCAATCCTTGTCTCTTCTTATGAAGTTGGACTTCATAATCCTCTGGCAAGTAGTTCTCCTTGATCTTACTCACCATGGCCTTCCAGTTTGCAATAGGTAGCTTCCCCATGCTAATTCTCTCCTCTTGCAAGTACTTCCACCATGTGAAGGTTGCTCCCCTTAGTCCTGATTTGGCAACCTTAACCTTTTGAGCTTCTGTCACACCTTCACACTCAAAGTGGTTCTCCATACCCTCAATCCATTCCATGATGGTGTCAATATCCATCCTTCCACTGAAATGTGGCAATCCTTCAAAAGCTTTTGTATTCAAAGCCTTGATGGCGTTTACAAAAGGTTCTTCATTGATTAAGGGGTCTAGTTTAGGTATGATGTCATCTAGATCAATAGCGTTCTTTCCTCTGTCACTAGTGTCCGCACCCCAGAGTTCTTGTGCTCTTTGATCAACCACTTCTTGTAGCTTGTTCCTTATCTCACTCATAACATCTTCAAGGAGTCTATTTTTATCCTTTTGTTCTTCTAACTCCCTAGCCAGCTCTGCATTAGTAACCATAATGTTCTCCCCTATTGATTCACCATAATATAGAGACATGCACGGTCCACCAAATCTTTAACCTGGCTCTGATACCAATCTGATGGGAATGGGTATGGGATAGACTAGCCTAGTCTATGCTCTTTGATCCTCTCCTTGGATCACCAGGTGTTTTGACCACACCTTAGGGTCTCTAGGACTTCCCTTGCTTGTGGAATCCCTTGACCTTGCCCAATCCACCCACCAACAACATGTGATTTTTCTCCTAAGGTCTCACCTACTCACAAGCTTCAAAAACCCTCACATAGGCTAATAAGGGTTTAACTCTTCCTACACCTTCTCAAGTCCTAGCAAGGATAGGACATGTCTTTATCATAGTTCTCCATCCATTCATGTGCCCCCAAGAGTTTTTGACCTTCCTACTTGTTACCGATCTCACTATTTTGCTTCTTTCCTACAAAATAGGGCTACAAGGAATGTGCCCCAATTAGGCCTCCATTCCGGACTTTTAGGGCTCCCTCTTGCAAACGATGCCCAAACTTGTGAGACTTCCCAAAGGGACTGCTATTCATTTGGCAAAGGCTCAAATATTTTCCTATTTTTGGGCCTCCAAGTGTTCGTACACTGCCCTAGGTGAATTTAGGGGTTTTTTAGGGTTTTTATGAGGGTTTTTAGGCCTGCCAGGGTCATAGTGATGGTTTGCTGTCTTCACCACCTTGTCAGGATTGGTGGAAGCTCCTCCTTCTTACCTATGATGGTACACACACCCCTCTAAAACTCCGCCAAAGGGTGCCTCCTTCCTTGTCCTTCCTTGCTCTCACGAACCTCTGCAACCTTAACCCTTCCTAGCCGGGCACAATCTAGTCTCGCCTAGGAGTGGGTCTTTGAAAGGATTTCCTACATCTTCAAGGGCCCTTCTTCCTCTGAGATACTATACAGGTTCTGCACTCCTATTCCCCATGGTTTCATGGTGTTTCCACAATGGGGATAGGAGTTGTCAACCCATTTACACAAAACAGTCCAAATCTGGACAGTAAAGAAGAAATTTGCAAAGTATTTACAAACACACCAAAACTTGGAAAACAAACTTAATATAAGTGCTCAAAATGAATGTGTCAACACTATAAAATATTCCCAATACAATTTAGGTTCCAGAACAATCCATTAACAATCCTTCATTGCTCCATTTGTGCCGACTGGCAACCAAAACACAGTCACAGTCAAGGTCTTTTTCCTTTGGTCGTACAATATGACATCCAACCCATCATTTTAGGGTTTGCAACCATATATAATGTCTTTTCCTTGATTTGTGTGCCAAGGTTAGGGTTCTCCATGCCAATCTAAGGTTATGACCTATTAGGTGGAAAAGTTGCATGACAACTTTGAAAAGTTGTCATGCAACCTTTTGCAACTTTTGAGCAACTTTTGCAATGTTGCTTTTCTTGACTTTTAGGCCTACATTGGGCTATCCTATGGACACAACCATTCTAAAAGGACCCCAAACACATCAATGGGCACACATACCCTCTACTCCAAGAGAAAACTCAACCTAGACTTGTGAACCTAGGACCTGAACAAGACCAATGAGCTCTTGGCTCTTATTACATTTACATGGCTTCTTAAAGAAGCAAAATCCCAACAAAATCCAAATGGAGGAAGACCTTAGAAGGGTGCTCCTACACCAAGCCTCCTCCTCCACCTCCTACTTCTTCAACGGTCAGTCCAGTTTAGCAAGTTAATTTTTTCCTTCTTGTTTTTAATAGAGTGGGATGAGTACTTGTTATAATTTGCAAGGTGGTTTAATACATGATCACACACTCCAGACATTGGGGACATGATTGAGGATATTCCATCCTTATTGATGGTAGCTTGAGCATTCCTATCATCTCATCTTCAATGCCTTGAGAGGTTATTCATTAGGTGTCTTCATAGTTATTTAGATTTACTTCAGTTGATTTGACTTCATTTGTTCTATACATGTGGACAATTAAGTAGTCTTCCATGGCATACATCATGAGACTATTCCTTCCATCTCCTTTTGAATGGTGATGCAGGAGAATACCTAGTTCATGGCAATCTTGCATCAACCAAAAATATTTCCTTTATGTTTTGCAGTTTCAACATTTCTTTCTATACTTCCCAGATTTGGCTCACCAAATCTCGAGGAGTTGGATTTTGCTTGAGGACTTGATCATCTACCTTATTCCCAAACCATGGAGCAATTGAATCATTTTACAAGAAGTTATTGCTACCGGTTTGTGAGATAGTTCTCTAGTACCGCTTGCCTAGTTGTAATCTACCGGGATCTACCAGATCCCTTCCGTAGCTTGCAGAGCCCTGAGTGTTGATTTTGATGTTCCTGAGCATGTGGATGACCTTTCTCTTTGATCTACACTTCATCCTTTGGATTTCTCAGAGGAATTTATTTGGCAAAGGCCGACCTTGTTGTTTTTACACATTAGGTCTTATTCTTTGGTATTTGATCCTTTTTGGGCTGACCAGATCCCTTTGGATCATATAAATCATTGTTATTGAGCATTAGAATATCGTTCAGAAAAGAGAGAAGATAGAAGATAGGTCGTAAGATTTGAGGTCCTGGTTGTGACTTGTTCTACAATCAAGCAGGTTTTAGCAGGCCAGTGAGCCAGTTACTATAACATGGTTGCTACCGGTTGATTGTAAACAATTTTCATGATATAATTCATTCAGTTCTGCATTGCCTCCATCATATCTTTGTTTTCCGTTGTGTTTACTCTTGCTGACTGACCTGGATTGATCTCTTCAAGGTCCCTCATAACTGGTGACTGCATCAAGTGGTATTAGAGTGATCTTTTATTCTAGAGATTGTGTTGTCCTGAGAAATTTTTGTTGTAGGGTGGCAGAATGTGGATCCGACCTACAGCTATAGAGGACTAGCATGGAAATGGCGCGAAGAGGAAATAGGAATGGTGGAATGCGTGGGAATGCAAACCCTGTTGTGATAGAAATGTTGCGAGGAATAGCAGCGTAATTGGAATCCATTGAGATAGCCTAGAGAAGAGGCTGACATATTGAAGATGTAAGTGAAGATGAAGGAGAAGAAGCCTCGATAGAACAAGTAAACCCACCGGCGATTGATCTGGATGAAGAAAGGTTTTTGAGGGTTTTGAGTAGGGCGAATACTAAACCTCATTTTACCCCATCAAAATATGATGGAAAGTTGGATTCAGATGAATTGATGGATTGGATCTCAGAGATGGAGAAATATATTGATTTTGAAAACACTGTAGAAGAAAGGAAGGAGAAATATGCTTGTACCTAGTTGAAAGGTCATGCATCTCTTTGGTGGGAGCATTTGCAAGTTGATAGACAAAGAAGAGGTAAAGAGAAGATCAAAACATGGGATCAGATGATTGCTAAGTTGAAATCAAAATTTATGCCAACTGATTATCTAGTGAATCTGTTTCGAAAGTTACAAAATTTGAGACAGAAGGAACCTATTGTGAAGGAGTACACCGAAGCATTTTACAAGTTGAATATCAAATCGGGACATGTCGATGATGAAGTTGAACAAGTTGCAAGAAATTTGAATGGATTGCGGGAGTCTATACAAGATGAACCCAATTTGATCAAAGTTTAGAGTGTCGAAGAAGCTTACCAGTATGCCATGAAAGTAGAAAAGAAGCTAAACAAAAGACATGAGCAAAGATAGAGAGGTAGAGGTGGAAGGTTTTTCGAACGAAGATTTTAAAGAGGAAGAGGATATATTGGAGGTAGAGGAACCTATATGGATCAGAATAAGGACAAGGAAGTGAGCAAAGAAGGTAATTCATACCAGAAAGATGAGAAATTTGCACCGAAGGAGTGAATCAGATGGCTATCAAAATGATAATTTTGGAAAAGATGATAGAAGACAAGATAAGAGAGTGTTCAGAGGAACTTTCTATAAGTGTGGAGGAGAAGGACATCGTGATTTCGAGTGTACGAAGACAAAGAATAAAAGAAGAACAACAGTGGTGGAATAAATCCCCATCGGATCGACTTTTAAACTAGAAGATGGAGAATTGTTGATGAGGAGGAGAGCTTTGTGTCATACCGGGAGAAATGAAGAGCCCTTGCAGAGGAAGAATTTGTTCAAGACCAAATATAAGGTATCTAGTAAGTGCTGTAAAGTTGTCATTGATAGTGAGAGTTTAGATAATATTGTTTCAGAAGAGATTGTGAATAAGTTGAATTTGGAAAGATTGAAACACCCTAAGCCTTATCAGATATCATGGATTCAGGATGATCATAAGTTGTTAGTAAGTGAGCAATATTTGGTAAAATTAAAAATTGGGAATTATTATGATGAAGTCTTGTGTGACATTATGCCTATGGATATTTTTTACCTTTTGTTGGGTAGACCTTGGCAGTTTGATAGACAGGAAATACATGATGGGAGGAAGAATACATATGCTATTGTGGCCAATGGGATGAAGCAAACCTTGTTTCCCTTGGAGGAACCTTTAAAGAGTGAAGTATGTACGAATGCTAGAATCTATTTGGTGGATGGTAGGAAATTCTTGGATCAAAAGAGACATGAGAATGTGTGTTTTTCCCTAGTTCCTAAGAAGCTTGAGAATCCAGAGCATGAAAAAGAACAACCGAAAGAGATAAAAGATTTTCTGATAGAATATGAAGACATCATTTCAGATAATGTGCCTAATGGATTACCACTTGTGAGAAGTATCAGTCATTGCATGGAGCTAGTTCCCGGAGCTAGTTTGCCTAACAAAGGTGCACACTGGATGACACTGACAGAGAATGGAGAGTTGAATAGACAAGTGCAGGAGTTGTTGAAGAAAGTTTGATCATATAAAGTTTGAGTTCTTGTGCAGTACAAACAATATTAGCACCTAAGAAGAATGGAGGATGGAGAATGTGTATCAATTCCAAAGCAATAAACAAGATCACAGTGAAATATCGATTTCCTTTTCCTAGGATGGATGACATAATGGACTATTTCAGCGGAGCCAAATAATTTACAAGGATAGAATTGAAGAGTGGATATCATCAAATCAAAATCAGAGGAGATGAGTGGAAGACAACATTCAAGACAAATGAAGGAATGTATGAATGGTTGGTGATGCCTTTTGGGTTAACTAATGCACCGAGTACTTTCATGAGGCTGATGAATGAGGTATTGTAGAAATTCTTGGGTAAGTTTGTTATTTTATATTTGGATGACATTCTGATTTTTAGTAAGACAAAAGAGGAGCATTTGTTGCATTTGAGACAAGTTTTGCCAAGGTTGAGAGAAGAAAAGTTGTTGATAAATATTAAGAAGTGTACTTTCATGAAGGATGAGTTAGTCTATTTGGGATTTGTGATATCTGAGGATGGTTTGAAGATGGACCTTGAGAAAGTAAAAGCAATTATTGAATGGCCTACACCGGAAAGCATTGGAGAGGTAAGATCATTTCATTGATTGGCTAGTTTCTATTGGAAGTTCATCAGAAATTTTAGTTCAGTTTGTAGCCCTATGACTGAGACAATGAGGGGAGATAGGAAGGAGTTCAAGTTGGACCACCTAAAAAAAAATAAGTTTTGAATTGTTGAAGCAAAAAGTGACTGAGCAGCCTGTGTTAGCTTTACCGGATTTAAATAAAGTATTTCAAGTGGATTGCGATAGAAGTGGAACAACAATAGGAATAGTCTTGAGTTAGGAAGGGAGAGAAGCAGCTTATTTAAGTGAGAAATTGAATGATGCCCAAAGGAGATATTCAGTGCATGATCAATAGTTTTATGCCATTGTTCAAGCCTTGAAGAAGTGGAGACATTACCTGTTGCCTAAGGAGTTTTTGTTATCTACGGATCATCAAGCTTTGCAGTATTTGAACAATCAAAGTAAGTTGAATCAAAGACATATATGAGATGGGTAGATTATACCTTTGTGTTGAAGCATAGAAGTGGGAAATCTAACAAAGTTGTTGATGCATTGAGTAGGAGAAGAAATTTGCTGACAGAGATGAGAGTGGTAGTATGAGGATTTGAGGAGTTTAAGACCTTGTATAATGATGACCCGAATTTTGTAGAACCTTAGAGAGCATGTAGAGAACCGGTTACAGTAGACATAAGAAAGTGGTTGTATTACCTCATTCAGGATGGGATGCTATTAAGAGGAGTTCAGTTGTGCATACCTAAGCGTTCTATGAGGGAGAATCTAATAAAGGAGAAACTTAGTGGAGGATTAGCCAGACACTTTGGTGTTGATAAAATAGTAGCAGTGATGAGTGAGAATTACTTTTGGCCCTAGATTCATAAGGATGTTAGGAAATATGTGCAAAGTTGTAGAGTTTGTCAAGTTGCAAAGGGTAGTAGTCAGAATATGGGATTGCATAAACCTTTGATAGTACCGGAAAGACCTTGGGAGGATATAAGCATGGATTTAATATTAGGATTGCCTAAAACATACAGAGGGGATGATTCTATATTTTTGGTAGTGGATAGATTCTTGAAGATGACTCATTTCATACCTTGTAAGAAAACATCAGATGCAGTACATATAGCAGACCTCTTTTTTAGGGAAGTAGTGAGATTGCATGGATTACCTAAGAGCATAGTTTCAGATAGAGACACTAAGTTTGTTGGTTATTTTTTGAGAATACTTTGGAAGAAGATGAAGACAAATTTGAAGTTCAGTTCTACTTTTCAACCACAGACTAATGGACAGACATAAGTAGTTAACCAGAGCTTGGGAAATTTGTTAAGATGTTTAGTTGGAGACAAAACCAGAAGTTGGGATTTGATTCTTGCACAAGTAGAGTTTGCCTACAATAAATAAGTAAATAGGAGTACCAGAAGGACACCTTTTGAGATTGTTACCAAAGCACATCCTAGAGGTATATCAAAATTAAGAGATATTAGCAGTGAAGACCAGAGAAGTTCAGAAGTAGAAGAATTTGTAGATCACATGAAGGACTTACATATTCAGGTTAAGCAATATTTGGAGGACATGAACAACAAGTATAAGGAGAAAGAAGATGAGAAGAGGAGACATAAGGAATTTGAAGTTGGAGATGAAGTGATGGTGTATATGAGAAAAGAAATATTCACGGTCGGAACTTATAACAAGTTGCAAATGAGGAAGTTTGGACCCTGCAAAATTTTGAGAAAGTTCAGTTTTGGAAATGCATATGAAGTGGAGTTACCAGATAGTCAAATTATTTCACTTATATTTAACATTGCATATCTTCATTAGAATCATGAACAAGAATTCAGTGAGGACAATATTGTAGACTTGAAGAAATAGTTGCCTTGGAAGGAACCGGATCAGATTAAATACATTTTGGACAGTAGGATTGGGCGTAGTACCCAGAACAGTCAATATAAGTAATATCTTGTGAAGTGGAAGGACAGACTAGTTGAAGATTCATCTTGGATTTCATTCTAAGGTATTGTCTATTATATACAAAGTTTTTGCACATATTTTTAGGGTGTAGCCTAGGATTAGATGACCCCTTGCTACATATTGATAATCCTCTGAAAGTATTTGTAACTTCTAATAGTTTTAAATGGCTCAAAAATTAGATGTAACTTAAGTGAAATTACAATTTTAGTTGTGTAGACTACAAATTATTTTTTTAAGTGCAAGTTATTTTTGTGGGTGTAGATCTAGCATTAGTTCATACACTCAACTTACTAGAGTGTTGAGAAATAGGATAAACAAATACAATGAGAACATATGCAAATAGTGAAAAATAAAATTAATTAATTAAGATGAAATGAAATTAACCATCAAGTTAACATAAATATGCATACACCAACAAATCATAACAGTGCCAAATGCATGTGGAGAAAACCATATAGGAAAAATATTCACCACCAAAGAGACAATGTGCTTGAGTTTGAATGGAAAGAATAGTCCTAAGTGCATTTTCAAGCTAAGTCTATCAATATCAAGGGTTAATTTGAGAATGTAAACTCTCTCCTAATGGTTAGTTTTAAGGTTAGGCCATTTGGTGGTGTTTCTACCTCCCTTGTTTAAAATTATCTCAAAGACTTGCCACCATCTTGCTAACTTTCTTGGAGTAAAAGTGAGAAATTGGTTGTCTTAGGCTTGGAATAACTTTCTTGTGTGAAATTAATATAGAATTTTCAAGTTGTTGAGCATATTGTTCTTCCTTGATCTCTTTTGTGTGATTGGTCCTACCTCTCATGCATCAATAGTGGATCAGGTATCTAAGGAGAGGTTTAGTCACTTGAACCTATTTGTGTTTCAATCATCCATTGTGGTTCCCGAGACTTGTGTTAAGCCTCCTCCTCCAACTCCTACTTCTTCAATGGTCAGTTTAATTCAACAGGTTAATTGTTCCCTTCTTTTCTCAATAGAGTGGGATGAGTACTTGTTATATTTTGTAGGGTTGTTTGATACATGATCACACACTCCAAACATTGGGGACATTATTGAGTATATTCCATCCTCATTGATGGCATCTTCAGCATTCCTATCATCTCATCTTCAATTCCTTTAGAGGTTATTCATTAGGTGTCTTCATAGTTGTTTAGATTTGCTTTAGTTGATTTGACATATTTTGTTCTAGACATGTGGAAAATTGAATAATCTTCCATGGAATACATCATGAGACTATTCCTTCAATCTCCTTTTGAATGGTGATGCAGGAGCATCCCCAATTCATGGCAATCTTGCATCAACCAAAAATATTTCCTTTCTGTTTTGCAGTTTCAACATTTCTTTCTGTACTTCCTGGATTTGGCTCACCCAATCTCAAGGAGTTGGATTTTGCTTGAAGACTTGATCATCTACCTTATTCGCAAACCGTGGACCACTTGGATCTTTTTCTGGCAAGTTATCGCTACCGGTTTCTGAGACAATTTTTTGGTACCGGTTGCCTGGTTCTAATCTATCGGGATCTACCGGATCCCTTCCGTAGCTTGCAAAGCCCTGAGTGTTGATTCTGATGTTCCTTGGCATGTGGCCAAACTTTCCCTTTGATCTACACTTCATACTTTGGATTTTCTAGAGGAGTTTCTTTGGAGGAGGCTGACCTTGTTATTTTTACACATTAGGTCATGTTCTTCGACATTTCATCCTTTTTGGTCCAACCGGATCCCTTTGGATCATATAAATCATTGTAATTGAGCATTATAATGTAGTTTAGAAAAGAGATAGAATGTAGAAGATAGGTTCTAAGATTTGAGGTCCTGGTTGTGACCTATTCTATAATCACGCATGTGGGTTAGTGCAGGATCAAGGGGGACCAAAAAGTGGCGATGTGAAAAAATAGCCTTCCTCACTCGCCTAAAAACACGAAAATCCGTGTTGACTTTTTGCTTGGCTTGGGTGTCAGTACACCTTGGCCTGGTAATTACCTATGTAAATCGGATATCGGATAAAATCGGATATCCAATTTTTATTTGTAATTTTAATTTAAAATATATATTATATGTTACGTATTATATTATATTATATTATATATAATATTATATTATATATTATTTAATATTGTATTATATTATATATTATAATATAATATAATATTATATTATATTATATTGTATTATATTATATATTATAATATAATATAATATTATATTATATTATATTATATTATAATATAATATAACATAATATTATATTATATTATATTATATTATATTATAATATAACATAATATTATATTATATTATATTATATTATATTATAATATAATATAACATAATATTATATTATATTATATTATATTATATTATAATATAATATAACATAATATTATATTATATTATATATTATATAATATTGTATTATATTATATATAATATAATATTATATTATGTTATATATAATATAATATAATTTAATATATAATATAATATAATATAATATTATATTATATTATATTATAATATATATAATATAATACAATACGTATTATATAATATAATAATATATTATATAATACATTATCATATTATATAATATATTATTATATTATATATGTTATTTAAAAATAATTTAAGTGTTGAAATCGGATATCCGATAAAATCGGATATCCGATTTTCTGAGACTTTTATATTTAGACAGTGACAGTCCCATGAGTCATTTTTAACTCACAGGTCGCGCAAATTTGTCAAAATCCGATATCCGCTCCATCCGATATCCGGTTTTTTGACAAAAAATTGCTAAAAATTTGATTTAGAGGTAAGAATTTTGTCGTTTTGAATCATTTTCATTCATTTTTTGTGAATGTTTATTTGATTTTTCATTGAAAATATGGTTTTTTTTCATGAAAACTAGGTTTTTTAAAAATCAAATACCTTATTGTTTAAATTTGTTAACTAAATTTAATTGTTTACATTCAATTAGGTTAAAAATGGGAGATAACAATGAAAACACTGACCAACCACAACTGTAACAACCAAACCCTCATTTGCCAAACCCCCCCTCAATTCAAGATTTGATTGCACAAAATTTGAATGAATTGAGGGGGATTGCAGAAGTATATCGTAGGATCCCTCGTCTAAACCCATTGTTTGATCCTCTCATGTCGATCGTAAAAAGTATGGAAACCATGACTGAGGAGCACGATGCTGCCCTTTTGTGGCGAGATTCTATGAAGGAAAAATATGCAGATGGCTTGTCGTATAAGGATATCAAGGATCTTGAGATATCCAAAGCCAAAATCGCCTCATTGTTTGTCAATCCTCGTACTAGTCAGCCTGTAGATCCCAAAAAAACAAAACTTTCTATCAAATGGTGCACAAATGATGGGATTGTGAAAAAATTTTGGGATCGTTGGTGGATGGTTTTCGACAAACCACCCAACAACAATCTTGATATCCCCTTCTATTTCATAAAAAAATTGTATGCTGAGTTTGTTTTACTCAAACATGTGAACTACTTTGACATCCAACCTTTCTAGGGTGTAGGTTTAGGTATGCCCCGAAATAGACCTGGGGCAGTCAGAGTAGTCCAGGGCCCATATGTCCCCCCTCCTCCTGTTGATCCCCCACCTGCAGTTCAACATCCTAATATCATTTGTGAGGCGGCTTCACGGACCATATTGGCTATTCACTCTTTGAGTAGCCTTTTGGTTTCTCAGGCTGTGTCAGTAGCTCATCCTACTTTTGATGGTAGCGGTGCATCGGGTGGTGCTGACACGTCATCCTCGGCTCCACACATATGCGTGCCACATAGTTGTGTCATGTGTGGGCACGTATGCTTGGGTCCAGTTGGATAGCCCATTGATCCTGCTGTGGACAGTGCAGATTACGAGGTGCATGAGATGCATGATGCACCAGAGGTTATTACACAGACTGGAGGATACCCTAGGGAGTCCTCACATGCTAGAGGCAAGGAGGCACCGTCATCATACATTGATGATGTATTGGTAAGATTTGTGTTTTCACAGTTCATGTTATATTTTAATTAAATATTTATAAATTAGATAATATTAAGTACTAATTTTTATTTACATGGTCTATTTAACAGTTGATGACCGAGGATGAGTTGAGACAGATTCAGGAGGGCACCTTGTCAACCATTTCATTTGGCCTCGATAGCTTGATGGTACATATATTATTGCACCTAGTCGTTTGTATTTTATTGTACATACATGCTCATCATTTATATGTGTATTAATTAGATTATGTAGTAACTTGCATGTATATCTTATTTTACTCTTGTAGGGCACAAGGAGCACGAGTGCGGTGCAGTGTGATATAGGATCTGGTAGTGCAATTGGAGACAAGGGAAAGATAATTGAATGCAAATATGATTGAATGAATAGTTTAAATAACTTATAATGATTATACATGTCTAGAGATAGATTGATCGTTTCATATACTTGTTGTGTATATATACAGAGAATCCTTGGCTTCACATCCTTGATGACTACACCCAGTATACCTGAAGAAGAAGAAGAAGAGATGCCTCGATTAGATGTGTGTTTATTTTATTTTTTGATTAGTAGATATAATTTGTTATTATCAGTGACAATTATATGCTAACTTGTATCAATGTCATGTTTCTAAACATATGTAGGTTGTTTATGAAAATATTCAAAACATACCTCCTCTACCGAAGACATACATCAAGAGTCCTGCAAAGCTGAAGAGAAAATGTGGAGATGAGGTAAAAATGAATAGTTCAATTAAATAGTTCATTTTTATGTTAACTTTTCGAATGTGAATTATATAATATAACTAATATTAATCGTCGTTGGTTTTTCTTGTGCAGGATCCTTCAGAGCTGAGCAGTGCGGCGAAGAGGATCGATTTTGATAATCCATCAGCAGCTTAGGATGTTATAGATAGTTTTGGGATGCTTACATGTCTAGTTGGCATGTATATTTTGTATATGGACATACATTCACGTATTTAGACATACATTTTGTTTCAGTTGGTGTTTATGCCATATTTGTGTATGGACATACATTTGTAATCATTCGACATTTTTATATATACAGAAGTTGATATGCGATCATATAAATTGTTGCTCATCTATGTGTGGTGTTATCATGGAAATCTTTAATCTTCATTCCAATAATTAACAATGGTTAATAATGGCTATTTAATGAACAATACAATTCATTTCATTTCATCGTAAGTGTTGTTTTTATAATGAACAATATAATTCATTTAATGAACAATACAATACAATTTATTTAATGAACAATACAATTCATTTAATCAACAATACAATAAAATTCATTCAATGAACAATACAATTCATTTAATGAACAATAACCTACGCATGCTCCTATTTTGCCCCCCCACTCGATTGAACGCTCAAGGTCATACCCTACTGGCGTCGTCCCTTAAGCGCCCTAAGTGCTCAAAATTTTCAAACTTTGACGGGCCCTAACTCAGAATCTGTGGCACCTGCGAATGATCCATTTGAACCTACGGGACCACGAGAGGGGTCCCTACAAAAGCCTATCTCGATTTTTCAAGTTTCCCTACGGTTTTATTAGGGCAGCAATTTTTCGGTTGGCGAAAAATCATCAGTCTCACTCAATGGAATGTTGTCGCGTGGCCAATTTCTTGTTCAGCTCATCGCGATGACAAACCGTCAGCTCCAACATGTCCAGTTAGGTAATTACCCTACACATTGTCCTGTTTTGCCCCCCCACTCGATCGAACGCTCGGGGTCATACCCTACCGGTGTCGTCCCTTGAGCGCCCTAAGTGCTCAAAATTGTCAAACTTTGACGGGCCCTAACTCAAAATCTGTGGCACCTACGAACGATCTGTTTGAACCTACGGGGCCACGAGAAGGGTCCCTACAAAAGCCTATCTTGGTATTTCAAGTTTCCCTACAGTTTTATTAGGGCACCAATTTTTCGGTTGGCAAAAAAATCGTCAATCTCCCTCAATGGAATGTTGTCGCCTGGTTGATTTCTCGTTCAGCTCGTCCCGATGATGAACCGTCGGCTCCGACATGTCCAGTTAGGCATAATTACCCTACGCATGCTCCTATTTTTCCCCCCCACTCGATTGAACGCTCGGGGTCATACCCTACTGGCGTCGTCCCTTGAGCGCCCTAAGTGCTCAAAATTGTCAAACTTTGACGGGCCCTAACTCAGAATCTGTGGCACCTACGAATAATGCATTTGAACCTACGGGGCCACGAGAGGGGTCCCTACAAAATCCTATCTCAGTATTTCAATTTTCCCTACGGTTTTATTAGGGCAGTAATTTTTCGGTTGGCGAAAAAATCGTCAGACTCACTCAATGGAATGTTGTCGCCTAGTCGATTTCTCATTCAGCTCATCGTGATGATGAATCGTCGGCTCCGACATGTCCAGTTAGGAATAATTACCGTACGCATGCTCCTATTTCCCCCCCCCCACTCGATCGAACGCTCGGGGTCATACCCTACTGGCGTCGTCCCTTGAGCGCCCTAAGTGCTCAAAATTGTCAAACTTTGACGGGCCCTAACTTGGAATCTGTGGCACCTATGAAAAATCCATTTGAACCTACGGGGCCACGAGAGGGGTTCCTACAAAAGCCTATCTCAGTATTTCAATTTTCCCTACGGTTTTATTAGGGCAGGAATTTTTCGGTTGGCGAAAAAATCGTCAGTCTCACTCAATGTAATGTTGTCGCTTGGTCGATTTCTCGTTTAGCTCATCGCAATGATGAACCATCAGCTCTAACATGTCCAGTTAGGCATAATCACCCTATGCATGCTCCTATTTTGCCCCCCCCACTCAATCAAACGCTCGGGGTCATACCCTATCGGCGTCGTCCCTTGAGCGCCCTAAGTGCTCAAAATTGTCAAACTTTGAAAGGCCCTAACTTGGAATCTGTGGCACCTGTGAATGATCCGTTTGAACCTACGGGGCCATGAGAGGGGTCCCTACAAAAGCCTATCTCGGTATTTCAAGTTGCCCTACAGTTTTATTAGGGCAGCAATTTTTCGGTTGGCGAAAAAATCGTCAGTCTCACTCAATGGAATGTTGTCGCCTGGTCGATTTCTCATTCAGCTCGTCGTAATGACAAACCATCGGCTCTGACATGTCCAGTTAGGCATAATTACCCTACGCATGCTCCTACTTTCCCCCCCCCCCCCCCCACTTGGTCCGACGCTCGGGGTCATACCCTATGAATGTGACATCCATGAAGGGATATGAAGGGATATTTTGTAAACAATCAGAAACCTTTAATGATAATCAAGTTGAAGCCTTGAGATTTATGCAATATGGTTCAAGTCCAAAACTGTACCTTGAGAGCATTTTGATTTTACTTATGTCTTGTGTATTATAATAAAGACCAATTTGCCAATGTGACATCTTCATATGAGAGAAAAGCTTCATTTTATCTCAATACAGTTGTACCTATTTCAATATTAGAAAAAATAAGTATACAAAGATCTGTTATTAGTATCCTCTAGATTATGGATTTGAATTGATGTTCTCAATTAGTTATTATCTATTCAGCTTTTCTTCATAAGGCACAACCATCTGGTGGTTATCATATGAGGACAACCATCCATGACTTTCAAAGTAATTGATATTTATTCCTACACCTCACACTCACAAGATTAATAATAAAATGACATATATGATTCATCAAATGCTGACAAAGTCTAATCAAAGTTCAACTTCAAGATGTATACAACATATGATATTCAACTTCAAGATGCATACAACTTACCATATTCAAACTCATGCCAACCACCACTTGGATGTTGTTATATGTTGATTAAAGTACAATATATGTAATAAAACCATATAGTCTTACAAAAAGCCATCATAGACCATCTATGTCGATTAAAGTACAATTCATTTGTAACAGGGGCACACTCACAATCTGAAGTTGCAAAGCCCCGTGGGAAGCATCAAATTAGAAATTTATTAATCTGACTCATACTACTGTCAAAAGCATCAAAGATGCTACTACTAGAGAACACCATGCTCCATTGTGGAGAGAATATTAGGTGCATCTGATGTCAGCATCTGAAAATGAAACAATGTTATTCAATTGCCAAAATCTAACTGACTTTATTTTATAAACCATTAATGAATAAAAATAGACAGGGTTACCTGAGTGAAAGTTCGATGACCACTTTGACTAGTAGGTGTTGATGTTGAAGGCCCAACATTAACCTATTTACCTGACTATCAATGTCAAATGTTTGATTCAATAGATCATCTGTCATGACAATTTGATCCACTGCAGATGTGTCCTAGCAACATGCATTTGAATCATCTTCATGATAATAAATACAACAAGACCCACAATTTAATCTCATTAATGCACTAAGGAATATGTACCATCACCAAGAGAGGGTCTCGTCAACAACGAATGATCTAGCATGAACTTGTATTTTTAAGAATTGTTAGTCTACACATAAAATGCATGGATGAACATAACAGATTTATGATAATCACTTCAACTGAAATGCATGATAATAAATGAAAAGGTGGGATCATATACCATAAAAATACATCCCTTCGAATTATATCAACAGAACCCACTATGTTGACGCAAAAATCGTAATGTGATACTGTTGTATATCATCAAAAAATACCTTCATGAGCATAAAGGTTATGCGATAATTATATCATAAAAAATTATCAAATAGTGTTCTCTGATAAAAAAAATTGTAAAGCTCATCAAATGCATGATAATAAGTCGTGTTGCAAAAATACGTCCCTTCCAATTATATCGAGTGTACTCACTATGTGCATGCAAAAACTGTGTTGCCAAAAAAAAATGTTCATCAATAGACTTGCATTTTGAACACATCCTTAATATATACATAACAAACTTGAACATTAAGGTTTAAAGATCATTGTTTGAAATGAAATGCATGATAAAAAAATAAGGCACCATTAAAGACCTACTACTCAAGTGTGCCTGAAGGGTCATCTCTTTGTTTAAGAGTATCCAGTATTGCTTCATGATCAGCAGTAGTCACTGTCCATAGCTCTTTGGTCTTCGGTTTTGCTTGATGCTTCAACAACTTGACATTTGTAGCTATAATAAGGTGTGAATACATTATAATGGTTTTGTATCTCTCATAGTCTTCAAATGCAGGTATGCCATTCTTTCTAATCATGTATGTTCGCAACCAAGTTCCCACAACAACAACTGAACCTGTAGGATATGTGAACCCATCATCATCTGTCACTAGTTCTGTTAGCTTTTGTTTTCCCTGTACACATCAAGCCAACCAATATTCTGATCTCTCTTCATTCCCTTGCAGTGCAACAACTGCAAAAACATGTCCTGGTTGTACAAGATCTGATAGATGATCATACTCAAGTAAACTTTCCATGTCATCGTTTGACAAGGATATTGTTTGAGATAAAGGAGTTAGATAGTGGGGAACCCACGTATCAACCCACTCACTTGACTCACACTGATCCCAATCACACCGAAGACAACTCTGACAAAAACAAGCCAACGCTCGTGTCCAAATGGTCCATGAACTTGCATCTGAGCTGAGAAATGAATGCATCTTTGAAGAATCTTTAATTGTTTGACAATCCCATCTATCTCCCACTATTCCCTCCTCAACCAACCAAAAGAATCTGCTCACTGCTAAATCAAGAGTACCTCCATGTGACAATGCTAAACTACACCAATCAACAATAGAACATGCATCAGAGAAATTTGCACCTGAAATCCTCAATTTCTCCTTAACTAGAGCTCTCTTCAAACATGCACCTGCTCCATCATGCTCTCCCTTCCCATGCCTCGCCTAAAAAAAACACCAACTATGAGGTATACGCCTCTCCACATGCATTCTACTCAATCAATAAAACATACACACATTCTTGAATTGACCCGTATAGTTATTTGACCATATTATATGTCGGTGAATTGCAATATCTTTCTCATGCAAGAACTCAAAAAAATTCTCGAAAGAATGTTGCACATACTCGGAGGAGTGTGATCTATCATCGCTCATATAAAAATGATACTCCCTAATTATCTTCCTGTCCTCTTCTGTACTATCAGAAGCATGTCTATATGTAATGTGAACAAAAATAGCAATCTGGACTGAATTGTAGTACTGAGACTGTACCTCATTCTATGGTTGCAATGTATAGTTCTCTGCAAAATCAAACACCGATACAATAGTGCCAATCGAGAAAGAGTTCTTACACATCCTGAACTGTTGATCCAACCACTGAGACCTATGGGTGTGCCTTGCATACTTGTAGAAAAGATTTTCCTTAAAATCCAAAATAAAATCAGCAATACTCACTTCTCTTGAGACTAATTCGCATCTAGAACCTTCACCTCCACTCTTCACAGTATATTTCACTGTCTCGTATCTTTTTTTCTCAACATAATTATTTCCAAACTCGTGTTCTCTGCCCTCATGAAAACATGAAACAAACTTTGACAAACCACCGCATTCTGAGCACTTCTCATTCAAACAATCATTTCTATAGAAATAGCAGGCATCATCTCTAGGGCATAAAAATAGATCTTGCAAGTCTCTTGATGATCTCAGAAATAACATTGCACCACACTCCTGCAACATCTCATTAGTATGCATCGTAGAACGAATATGACATAAAAGTTCATGGTACATTGAAAACTCCACATGGTACTTGCAACAATAGGTATTGCGAATCTGAAGAGGAACACAATAAAATGGTTTCAAAGATTCAAAGGCCCTTTGTGATATTTGCAAATTTGGATGTAATTCACAAAAAAAATTGTACAACATTGTTTGGCTTGATTCCAAGAAATGTTTGGGATGCGGTGTGCGGTCTCGGTTGCCGATTCTTAATTTCAAAACGTCCTTTACATTGGGTGACACTCTAGAATTAGAGTGCCAAAATTGTTGAATCTCTTCCTTCACATTGTTAGTCAACTTTCTATCAACACGTGGAAGCCTCCCACCAAATGCCCATGTATCTTGTTGAAGTGGATCATCAAGTCTTTGTCTTCGTGCGAGTGCTCTATCCAAAGTTTTACGATTTATGTTAAAATCAACACAAGTTTGTCTCATTTGACGAGCCTTCCTCAATTGATGGCTTACTAAGGAGGTTGTAATCACTCTTCGAGCGGCTCTCTTATCTCTTTCTTTGGTATTCTTTCCAATAGAATTGAGAGTGTCAAATAGATTTTTTGCAATAATAGAATTTCTCTCCGTTTTCTTGTTCATACGAATCTTCAATTTGTTTAGAAATGGTCTCATCTTTATCATCTTTAGCAATTGAACAAAGAGTTGGCATTGCTCGGTCAATGTCTTATTGCTAAAATTTTGGTTGAAAAGTTTTGTAGCCCACAACCAAACGGTTCTTGTTGACCTCTTTCCTTCAAGATTCGCAATAATGTTCTCATCGATTTCAAATAACCATTTTGGGGTTCTTGAAGGTCTTGGATTTGGAATTTGTCTTTCATCCATGAGAAGGTCTTCATTTCTAAAGTAATTAGGTGTTACATATGGTTCACTTGGTGAGGCAATTCCACCTTCAATGTAAAGTTTTCCACATTTTCACCTCCTATGTCAAAATTTTCCACATGTTGAGCATTTTCATTATCACTTTCAACATTTTCAAAATTTTCAATATTTTCACTTTCAAAATCTACATTTACATTTTCAATAGCTTGTGGCACATTTTCCACATGTTGAGCATTTTCATTATCACTTTCAACATTTTCAATATTTTCACTTTCAAAATCTACATTTTCATTTTCAATAACTTGTGGCACATTTTCAATTTCAATTTCCTCTTCAGTTGAAGTAACATTAGCAATATTTAACATACCTTGTCTTCTCCTCCTATGACATTCTCTATCTCTTTCTCTATACACTTCAACTTGGTCATTTGAAAGTTTTCTTTTGCGTTTAGACTTTCGACAACTACTACTCCCCATTTGCCTCCACACATATGCTCCTTCGTGATTGACAATGTAAGTTTTCACTTTAAGAATCTCCCAAAAGCACTAATTTGTCTCTAGCTGTCTGCAACCCCGTGATCGTTGACAGAAAACATAGGACCCAGACTGTCGGCCCTTGGAATCAACAGAATGGCCCACAAACCCTTTTTTTTTTGGTTTTTAGTACCAAAATTGGATATCCGATAAAATTCGATATCCAATTTTATCGGATATCCGATTTTAGTACAAAAATATGTGGTCCCCAAAAAAAATTCCCGTTGCCGCCATTTACGAACTAAATTGCCACATGGCAGAAATCCAATATCCAATTAAATCGGATATCGGATTTTATTGGTCATATTTTAGAGAGAGAGAGAGAGGAGGAGGAGAGAGAGAGAGAGAGAGAGGGTGGATTTTATCAGATATCCGATTTTGGTACAAAAATATGTGGTCCCCCAAAAAAATTCTCATTGCCGCCATTTACGAACTAAATTGCCACATGGCAGAAATCCGATATCCGATTAAATTAGATATCGGATATTATTGGTCATATTTTAGAGAGAGAGAGGAGGAGGAGAGGGAGAGAGGGAGAGAGAGAGAGAGGAGGAGAGGGAGAGAGGGAGAGAGAGAGAGAGAGAGAGGAGAGAGAGAGAGAGAGAGAGAGGAGGAGAGGGAGAGAGGGAGAGAGAGAGAGGAGGAGAGAGAGAGAGAGGAGGACAGGGAGAGAGGGAGAGAGAGAGAGAGAGGAGGAGAGGGAGAGAGGGAGAGAGAGAGAGAGAGAGGAGGAGAGGGAGAGAGGAAGAGAGACAGAGAGACAGAGAGACAGAGAGAGAGAGACAAAGAGAGAGACAGAGACAGAGACACAGAGAGAGAGAGAGAGAGGGAGAGGGAGAGGGAGAGGGAGAGGGAGAGAGAGAGAGAGGAGGAGAGGGAGAGAGAGAGAGATAGAGAGAGAGAGAGAGAGAGGAGGAGAGGGAGAGAGGGAGAGAGAGAGAGGAGGAGAGGGAGAGAGAGAGAGAGAGAATATGACCCCTAACGACATGATTTGGTGTCTTAAGGGGTCCGATGGTGTCGTTAGGGGTCATATGGTGTCCATAGGGGTCATATGGTGTCCCATGAACCCTTATGACCTCTTAGGACACCATATGACCCCTAATGACACCATATTGGGTCGCTTTGGGTCATATTGTGTCCTACGACCCTGTACGACACAATATGATCCCTAATGACATGATTTGGTGTCTTAAGGGGTCCTATGGTGTCGTTAGGGGTCATATGGTGTCCATAGGGGTCATATAGTGTCTTGGGACACCATAGGACCCCTGAAGACACAATATGACCCCTAACGACACAATATGACCCAAAGCGACCCAATATGGTATCATTAGGGGTCATATGGTGTCCTAAGAGGTCATAAGGGTTCATGGGACACCATATGACCCCTATGGACACCATATGACCCCTAACGACACCATAGGACCCCTTAAGACACTAAATAATATCGTTAGGGATCATATTGTGTTGTACGGGGTCGTAGGATACAATATGACCCCTAACGACATGATTTGGTGTCTTAAGGGGTCATATGGTGTCGTTAGGGGTCATATGGTGTCTTGGGACACCATAGGACACCTTAAGACACAATATGACCCCTAACAACACAATATGACCCAAAGAGACCCAATATGGTGTCATTAGGGGTCATATGGTGTCCTAAGAGGTCATAAGGGTTCATGGGACACCATATGACCCCTATGGACACCATATGACCCCTAACGACACCATCGAACCCCTTAAGACACCAAATCATGTCGTTAGGGGTCATATTGTGTCCTACGACCTCGTAAGACACAATATGACCCCTAATGTTATGATTTGGTGTCTTAAGTGGTCCTATGGTGTCGTTAGGGATCATATGGTGTCTTGTGACACCATAAGACCCCTTAAGAAACCAAATTGTGTCGTTAGGAGTCATATTGTGTCCTACGACCCCGTAAGACACAATATGACCCCTAACGACATGATTTGGTGTCTTAAGGGGTCCTATGATGTCGTTAGGGGTCATATGGTGTCCATAGGGGTCATATGGTGTCTTGGGACACCAAAGGACCCCTTAGGACACAATATGACCCCTAACGACATGATTTGGTGTCTTAAGGGGTCCGATGGTGTCGTTAGGGGTCATATGGTGTCCCATGAACCCTTATGACCTCTTAGGACACCATATGACCCCTAATGACACCATATTGGGTCGCTTTGGGTCATATTGTGTCCTAAGGGGTCATATTGTGTCTTAAGGGGTCCTATGCTATCCCAAGAGACCATATGACCCCTATGGACACCATATGACCCCTAACGACACCATAGGACCCCTTAAGACACCAAATCATGTTGTTAGGGGTCATATTCTGTCCTACGACCCCGTACGACACAATATGATCCCTAACAACATGATTTGGTGTCTTAAGGGGTCCTATGGTGTCGTTAGGGGTCATATAGTGTCTTGGGACACCATAGGACCCCTTAAGACACAATATGACCCCTAACGACACAATATGACCCAAAGCGACCCAATATGGTGTCATTAGGGGTCATATGGTGTCTTAAGGGTTCCTATGGTGTCCCAAGACACCATATGACCCCTATGGATACCATATGACCCCTAACGACACCATAGGACCCATTAAGACACCAAATCATGTCGTTAGGGGTCATATTGTGTCCTACGACTCCCAAGACACCATATGACCCCTATGGATACCATATGACCCCTAACGACACCATAGGACCCCTTAAGACACCAAATCATGTCGTTAGGGGTCATATTGTGTCCTATGGGGTCGTAGGACACAATATGACCCCTAACGACATGATTTGGTGTCTTAAGGGGTCCTATGGTGTCGTTAGGGGTCATATGGTATCCATAGGGGTCATATGGTGTCTTGGGACACCATAGGACCCCTTAAGACACAATATGACCCCTAATGACACAATATGATCCAAAGCGACCCAATATGGTGTCATTAGGGGTCATATGGTGTCTTAAGGGGTCCTATGGTATCCCAAGACACCATATGACTCCTATGGACACCATATGACCCCTAATGACACCATAGGACCCCTTAAGACACCAAATAATATCGTTAGGGATCATATTGTGTCGTACGGGGTCGTAGGACACAATATGACCCCTAACAACATGATTTGGTGTCTTAAGGGGTCATATGGTGTCGTTAGGGGTCATATGGTGTCCATAGGGGTCATATGGTGTCTTGGGACACCATAGGACCCCTTAAGACACAATATGACCCCTAACGACACAATATGACCCAAAGCGACCCAATATGGTGTCATTAGGGGTCATATGGTGTTCTAAGAGGTCATAAGGGTTCATGGCACACCATATGACCCCTATGGACACCATATGACCCCTAACAACACCATCAGACCCCTTAAGACACCAAATCATGTTGTTAGGGGTCATATTGTGTCCTGCGACCCTGTAAGACACAATATGACCCCTAATGTTATTATTTGGTGTCTTAAGGGGTCCTATGGTGTCTTGTGACACCATAAGACCCCTTAAGACACCAAATTGTGTCGTTAGGGGTCATATTGTGTCCTACGACCCCGTAAGACACAATATGACCCCTAACGACATGATTTGGTGTCTTAAGGGGTCCTATGGTGTTGTTAGGGGTCCTATGGTGTCCATAGGGGTCATATGGTGTCTTGGGACACCATAGGACCCCTTAGGACACAATATGACCTCTAACGACATGATTTGGTGTCTTAAGGGGTCATATGGTGTCCATAGGGGTCATATGGTGTCCCATGAACCCTTATGACCTCTTAGGACACCATATGACCCCTAATGACACCATATTGGGTCACTTTGTGTCATATTGTGTCCTAAGGGGTCATATTGTGTCCTAAGGGGTCCTATGGAGTCCCAAGACACCATATGACCCCTACGGACACCATATGACCCCTAACGACACCATAGGACCCCTTAAGACACCAAATCATGTCGTTAGGGGTCATATGGTGTCCTAAGGGGTCATAGACCACAATATGACCCCTTAGGACATAATATGACCCAAAGCAACCCAATATGGTGTCATTAGGGGTCATATGGCGTCCTGAGAGGTCATAAGGGTTCATGGGACACCATATCACATAACTATCATTAGGGGTCATAATTATGGGTCGTAAGACACAATATGACCCCTAACGACATGATTTGGTGTCTTAAGGGGTCCTATGGTGTCCCAAGACACCATATGACCCCTAACGACACCATAGGTCCCCTTAAGACACCAAATTGTGTCGTTAGGGGTCATATGGTCTCTCTCTCTCTCTCTCTCCTTCCTTCTCTCTCTCTCTCTCTCTCCCTCCCTCCCTCTCTCTCTCTCTCTCTCCTCCCTCTCCCTCTCTCCCTCCCTCTCTCTCTTTCCCTCTCTCCCTCTCCTCCTCTCTCTCTCTCTCTCCCTCTCTCTCTCTCTCTCTCCCTCTCCCTCTCTCGCCCCTCTCTCTCTCTCCCTCTCTCTCTCTCTCTCTCCCTCTCCCTCTCTCGCCCCTCTCTCTCTCTCCCTCTTTCTCTCTCTCTCTCTCCCTCTCTCTCTCTCTCTCCCTCTCTCTCTCTCTCCCTCTCTCCCTCCCTCTCTCTCTCTGTCCCTCTCTCTGTCTCTGTCTCTCTGTCTGTCTCTCTCTCTCTCTCTCTCTCTCTCTCTCTCTCTCTCTCTCTCTCTCTCTCTCTCTCTCTCTCTCTCTTCTCCCTCTCTCCCTCTCCTTCTCTCCCTCTTTAAAATATGACTAATAAAATCCAATATTCAATTTAATCGGATATCAGATTTCTGCCATGTGGCAGTTTACTTCATAAATGGTGGCAAAGGGAAATTCATCGGGGACCGCAAATTTTTGTACTCAAATTTTCAAATTTCAAATTTCGGCTCGGGAATGCTTTGGTATTAGTCTTGGAAGTTACAAGCCTGGAAAGTCATCTGAAAAAACGTGTTTTTCAGTATTCCCTGGTTTTCCAGACTTTACACTAGTGGCTAACGACTTTTTTTGTAGCCAAAATTGATAAAATGAAAAGGGTTTTTTAAGGACGTTCCCAGCTTTCCAAAAATATAAGGCTTGTCTTATTTCAACTTTAGTAAATAATTATTATTTATTTTCTAATTGAATTCTGACAATAGTCCTGATTGATATACTGATTGAAAAACACTCATAACTTTCAAACGATATAACATTTTTTGAAACCGAAACATGCGTCACATCCTATGCTTCGTCTACTATAAGGAAAAATTTTAAAAAATTAAATTTCATAAGGTTTTGACCAAGTTAAGGTGGTCAGACGTAGGAGTTTCTGAATTTCTGAAAAGCTGTAGTAAAAAAATCATAAATAATTATTTAATTCATAAAAAATTAAAAACAAATATGTGTCACATCCAGACATGAGTCTAATACTTATATTATAAATATTATAAAAAAATATTAAGATTTGATTTTGATTAGGGTGGTCAGACATATGTCTACTTCTTTTAGTACCAGTGCATTGAAATTTGAAATTTTCATCAAATAAGATTTTTTTTTTCCAAAAAACAACTAGTAGCTTAGAAACTACATTCAATTTTCTATATATTCTCTTCTTACATATTTTAAAAATAATGTTCACAACTTATTCAAATTTTCATGTCATGTTGCATAACTCTGATTTTTCTAAAATTTCATTGCCACTTAAGGGCCTGTTTTGGCACACCATGATCCTGCACATACCCATGTTTTAGTAGGCCAGTGAGTTGGTTACTATAACTTGGTTGCTACCACTTGATTGTAATCAATTTTCATGATATAATTCATTCACTTCTGCATTGCCTCCATCATATCTTTATATTTCCGTTATGTTTACTATTGCTAACTAACCCAGATTGATCTCTTCGAGTTTCCTCCTAAGCGATGACTTCATTAAATGGAGTTTCTTCTTCCTTGGCCATTGAATTTTTTTCTTCCTAAGGGGAAGAATGTGGTTTTTTGCTTTTGGATCTTCATCGACATTCATCCTCGAGCCTTCATCTTCGACATTAGAGCTTCTCTCTTATGTGGAGGGGTGGGGGAGGGGGTTACAAGGTCTCTTCCCTTTTCTTTTGTCAGATGAATATCGATTTACTTATCTGACTGATTTAGTATTTGGGGGCACATTTGGAGTCCTCATACTTAGACACATGTACTCTTTTTCATTTTTTTTTCTCTCTTTTGGAGAGTGATTTTCTCTCACTCGGTTTTTCTCATTTTTTTTGTTTGTTAAAATTGCATTGGTTTTTACATGGGTACCTAATCATGCCTTGTTTCTAGGACCTATTCATGCTTGCATTTTTTCATTCATCTTAGGTTTTTAGTTACTCCTTAAGTTAATATTAAGGGGGCAGGGGTGTTGAAGTAATTAGGACACTTTATCTAATTATTCAATTAATTAGGTTCTTCAATTAATTTTTCACTTATACCAAACTTAGGTGCTTTTTCCTTTTATTTAATTAGGTCAATAATAGTTTAATTTATCTCATTCATTATGATTGTAACACTTGGTTCTATCTAATTTAATCTTGCATTAGTGTTTTGTGTCTAGGGTTTCACTCATTCATTGCAATCATATTCTTGAGTGAAATCAATATAGAATTCTCAAGTTGTTGAGCATATTGTTCTTGCTTGATCTCTTTTGTGTGAAAGGTGCTTTACTTGTAGATGATTCTTGGCTCATGTGGTTGTATCATCAACTTCTACATATAACTAGATTCTTTGTTGTGTTCCCTAACAATTCTTATTAGGCTTTACTTTGACATCATTTTTCAGATTGCATTTCTTTTCTCACAACTGGAGGTCTTATCAAAGATGAATGTAAATGCCATGGATCAACTCTAGCACGTGTACGGCCACCACTTTTTGACACAAATAAAATTAATTTCAAACCCTTTTGAGAAAAGATTTATAAGACATTGAAAATTGATGAGAATATATTTTTGCAATTTTTTTTGAATTATTCTTTTAATTAATTTTCTATTGGCCATATTTGTTGTTTTAAAACCTCCTTGTGTACAATCACCATAATTTGACCTAAACTTATCATTTTAATTTTGAAAAGAATTGTGCAAAGATTGATTTCATATAAATTTTTTTTAAATGTAAAAAAAAAGTTATTAAATAAATAAGAAAACTTGATATTTCAATTTTATGGATCAAATCCGCTACAAATTAATTAAAAAATAGAAAAAATTATCAAATCTTAATTTTTTTTTTATACATTTGGAATCTACACAATGTAATCTCTGATGGATTTTAATTTCATCTGATAATTCTATAAAAATGGGCATCAAACATATGCCAAAAGTTTGTATTTTGTTCCTCACATAGTCCAACCTTGTACTTGTAGGTCAAAGACTTAGATTTGGGCATTCTTGGCCTTACTTGATTTGAATCCCAAGGCACATGGCAGGGTGGTATTCAAATTTTTAAATGATGGGGCCCAATTATATAAACAGGAACCTGTTTAATTAACGAGAACCCATAATGTTTTTTACTATGAAAATACTTTCACAAAATTGGCCTCATTATGAAATAGAATGAGGCTGTATTTAGATGCCCCATTATTTTTAGGCCTTGGAATGTTGAACCAAAATAATGGGACCCTGTTCTTAGCAATGTTGTTCCTAATGCATGCACTTCCCCCTAATTGGGACCCAACTTCTTGCACCAACCCCTATCTAATTAATAATAGAACCTTATTTTTCCAATGAATCCAAACTTGTTCACTAATTTTTATCTTATTAATAATATATTTAATAAATTGTATGTACTTTATGTCATTCTATATGTAGTTAATAATTTATAACTATTAAAAAATATCTAAAATAATCTTTTACAAAAAAATACTATTATAAAAAATAATTTATGAATGAGTCAAAATGTATTATTCCTAAATAATTTATGAAATTTAAATATTCTCCTACTTATTTTAAAAAAAAGAAATCAAATCTTAAAAAACAATTATATATTTGGATTCTACACAACGCAACCTCTAGTGCGTTTTAATTTTTTTCCTATAATTCTGTAAAAATGGGCTTCAAACATATGCCAGAATTCGGTATTTTGTTACTCACAATCCAACCTTGTACTTGCATGTCAAAGGCTTAGGTTTGGGCATTCTAGGCCTTACTCGATTCAAATACCGAGGCACATGGTTGGGTGGTATTCAAATTTTTAAACAATGAGGCCCTAATATAAATGGAAACCTGCTTAATTAATGAGGCCCCACAATGTTTTCTTATTGTGAAAATACTTTCACAAAACGATGTCCTGTTATGAAACAAAATGAGGCCTTGTTTCAATGCCCCATTATTTTTAGGCCTTGGGACCTTGAACCAAAATAATGGAGCCCTATTCCTAGAAGTATTGTTCCCAACGCATGCACTTCCCCCTAATTGGGACCCAACTTCTTGTAGACACCCCTATCTAATCAATAATAGAACCTTACTTTTCCAATGAATCCAAAATTATTCACTAATTTTTATCTTATTAATAATATATGTGTGAAGTGAAAAATGATGATGACAAACTACTGCAAAAGCACAAAGATCCAACCATAAACAATCCTAGTTTTACAATAAAAGATTCATCATACACTAATGGAAAAACCTGAGAACATGCAAATTAACAAATTAAAACAATAATATCATTCACATGCCAAGTAGGGTTTTATCTCCATTGATCTTGTTTGATATATTTGCTCTTAGATTTTGTATTGTGCACAAGAGCTCAACAAAGAATAGATTGGGGTTGTGAATTCGCTTGATCGCAATAAGGCTTGATAGGCGCATTAGCTAGCTGATTAGGATTGAAAGGATGAAAGAATCCTCTTATATAAAAGACACTTTAGAAAATGGAGGGATAAGATTAAGAGGCAGGTAGAGGAAAATTGAGAGATAAATGACATGTGTCATGGAGAGAAAAAACTAATGAATTAATTTTTTTTTAATATTCATTTAATTAATAGAGGAAGTGGGACCAAGTAAATAAATAAAATATTTATTTAATTTAGGGAAAAGATTATTTAAATAAATAAAAATATTTATTTAAATAAGGAAAGGCTAGAAGAGAATTAATGAATTAATTAAATAAATAAATAATTTATTTATTTAATAAAAGACAGAATAAAATAATTGAATCAGTAAAATATTTATTTAATTAAGCTAGGACAATTTTAGGTGTCTATACTATTGTAAAATACCTCTCCTGGTATTAAAATAAAATTATTTTTTCCCAATTTGGTTTCCTCGCTGCCTCCGATCGAAAACCTCACCACACATTTCCAGCAAAACCCTAACTAGCGGTGTGAGGATTTGGTGGGTGTTTTGAGGTAGAAAACCTCAGATCTGAACGTATTATTGCTGCAGCCTTATTCTGCATCATACAATAGCAAGATTGCATTGATAAAATTCAAGAAAAGGGTCAGTTCTAGGCGTAATCAATCATAGGGTCTGTTGATAAACCCTAACTAGCATAAAGGAGACAACTTATGTGTGTGACAAGGACAAATCAGATCTGTACCTCCATTCAGATATGTTTGTAATCAGATTTGAAGAAGCGCGAGTAATGATATATGATAGAAGGCAACAACTTATTCATCCATTGGCTTTGAGGAAAGAGATATCAATGTACTGTGTCGCTTCCTCCTGCATTGATACAAGCACATTGTGGAGCTTGTCCCTGTTCTTAAGATTTATGTCCGAGGAATACCTGATCAAGAGATTTCAATTACAGTAAAGGGGTTTGAGAGCTGTATTTTGGAGACCGGCATGAAGGATGATGTCTTAGAGAAGATCTGTGTGAAGCTTGCAGAATACATGTTCCTTGCTTGGGATTCAACGAATTAACTCAAAAATAAACTCACACGGATGCATGCAAGGAGAATGGAATGCAACTAGGGTTTACTGCACTTTTCAAAGATCAAAGGCCAATCTTTTGCAATTTTGGCAATGTGGCTAGGGTTTTTTTCTATCTTTCGCCTCAAAAAATTAAATACAGGAAGGAGGATTGTGTTTTACGGGTATCTTCAAGCGAACAAAAGCATTTATTGCTATTAATATATTGATTAGATATGGTTGATAGAGGACATTTGGGTTGATGGGTGGATGTGGGCTGGGAAGACCCGCCTCATGTTCCGCAGTGGATCTACACGAATGGCAGATGGAAGGACATGGCGATACAGGTAAATCAGAGTGGAAATAACAAGATTTTTTGGCTAGCTTCAAAATACTTTCAAGGATTCTTTGGGAATAGACAAAGTGTGGCATGGAGGCAGAATAACAATGGAAGGAGATTCAATCAAGGGCGTTTTAATAATGGTGCGAATCAAGGGAATTCTGAGAAGCAATTCAAGGGCTTTTTGAGGAAATGGTCTTTGGATCTGGGCAATCAGCATATGTTTTCTAAGGTTGTTGGCTTGGCAAATAAGGAGACTGCGGCTAGGGTTTCTGTTTCTTCACAGCAGGTGGGAAATAAGGTAAATGTGAACCTCAAGGAAGCTAGTCCGGAAAAGGTAAGTAAGATACCTTCTGATCCTATTTTGCCGGAGGTTTCTTCATCACAAGTTTGGGCTCCTATCCCTTGTATTGATCTTTTGGGTTCCTATGTCGATAAGAAAGCAAATTGTTTGCATGCGAATGCTATTTCTGGGGAAATTTGGGGTGATCAAATTAGTTTGTTAAAGCTTTATCATAAATTGCAGAAAAGATGGGGGGATATGCATTATTTTCCATTATTGTCTGCGAATGCTTTTATTATTGTCTTTTGTTCTCCTTCTTTCAGAGATGAGGTATTAAGAACTTTGCATCATTGGTTTGAAAAACATTTAATTTCAATTGCGGCTTGGAAACCTTTTTTTGTTCCTTCTTCGTCTAGTTCGAAACTTATTCCTTTCTGGTTTGGTTTACCTAAAATTCCTTTTGAATTTATGGATCCAGATGTTGAGAAAATTGGAAATACTATTGGAACTTTTTTATCATCTAAATTTGACTTTGTGGATGGGGAGGTTCTGGTAAAAATTTGTGTTCTTATTAACCCTAACAATGTTTGCCCCAGTACTTGTAATATCAAGTCTCATGATGGTATTTGGCACTAGTCAATTGAGAAATTAGATATAGAGCTTCTTAAGTCTCCTTTACTTTTGGATGCTCCATTACTTATGGATTTTAAGAAAAACCAGCAGGTTGTTGGCTCTGTCCCTAAATCCCTTAATAAAGATAGTTTGTCGACGGGACCTTCGGTAGAAGGATGTGGAAATGTCTCTTCGCATAAATTGGTAGAAATAGGTCACATTAATCTTGAAAATAATCCATTGTGTCGTAGTTCTGGGAAACCAAATGATCACACTTTGGGTTCGGTCTCACTTTCGTCTTTACTGAAGACATTTTCTAATAATGGGGGTATAGTGGATGGTAATCCCCTGATGAATGGAGTAGATCATCCATTGATGATAGATTGCCCTAAGATGCCAAATAATCACACAAAGGGTAAGGACGACAATTTGTCTTCATGCTCTCAAAAGGAGGTTTTGGATTCTTCAAAGAATGTGAATTTAGATAAAAATGCAGTGGTTGATATGGAAACTATTAAACAGGTACCTGCCATAGGTTTTCCTAATGATTCTTCTTTAGTTCAAGAAATTAAGAATTTGGTGTCTAATAATTCCCCTCTGAATGTTGAAATTAATATGGCTAATGAATCTTCCTTAGGGAATAGTAATCCGTCAGAGGTTTTCCCTGTTATTATGCCAAATGAGAATCTGGTTCAACAAGTAAATGATATTTTTAACAATCATGCACATCAAATGGATGAGGGTATTACTGATAGAGTTGTTTGTTCAATTGAGAATGATTTGGGGGGTATAAACTCGACCCTTCCAATTTCTGCATCTGCTAATCCTTTTGCGATTTTGGCTACAATAGAGTTGGGTTTTGAAGATAATCCATTTATCATGGCTTCTCCAAAGTCATGCAAGAGTTTACCAATTGTCCAAACAACTCCAGTTTTTTCACCATCAGTGGTTTCTCCTAGGAGAGGCAGGCCTCCAAATAATCTTAAGACTCAAATGGAAATTGATGTTGGAATTCAAAAGACTTTGTGGCTTTCTCCTGCTGGTGGGCAAGGGAGGCATTCAGTCTCTCTTGGTAGGCCTAAGAAAACATGCCTAACTCCTGTAAGTGTAAAAAGAAAGAGGAGTAAAAGATTTGTGACTAGTCCTCCTGTGACAAGATCAGGGGCTGTGAAACGTAATTTGCAAGGTTGCTTTGGGGAAAGCAAAAATTCTCCAATTAATGGGAAGAGGGGAGCTTCGGCCTCCCCTCAAGGATAATGAGAATTATTTCTTGGATGAGAGACGCTTAATTAAGTCCCAGATGGACTTAATTAAGTGTGATATTTTTATGTTGCAAGAAACATAGTTGTCAAAGGAGTCTACTGAGTTGGTTTTTTCATCTTGGAGAAGGTGGAATTTTCTTTCTTCTCCGGCTTGTGGTGCTTCAGGAGGTTTGGCACTGCTTTGGAATAATTATAATATTGAGGTACAGTTAGTGGCATCTGCTACAAATTGGATGTTGGCTTTAGTTATAAGCAAGATTTTGAAGGTTAAATTCTGGATTTTTAACATTTATGCTCCGTCAAGAATTCAAGGGAAGAGTAAGTTATGAGGTGAATTAAAGAGGATTTCTTCTCCCTTAAAACATGGTTCATTTATTATCTTCGGGGGTGATTTTAATGCTATCACTGATTTAGATGAGAAAAGAGGAGTTGTTTTCCCTAATAAAAGGATTATGGATGACTTTGGGGATTTCATTTATGATATGAGCCTTTTTTATTGTAAGTCTCAGAATGGGGTTTTCACATGGACAAACATGAGAAGGGATTTTTCTCAGATTGGTGAGAGATTAGATCGGTTTTTGTTATCTGAGAATTGGATTGATTCAAATTTTGAATTCTTTTCCTCTATTCTACCGGTCTCAGGTTCTGATTATTTTCCAATTTCCCTTTCAGTTATTGAGGATAGGACTTCTTTTAAGTCTCCATTTAAATTTGAGCACGTGTGGTTTAGGGATTCTTCCTTTTTGCCTCTGCTTATGAAATGGTGGAATTTTGCTCCTTTTTGTTCTAGGTCCCATATGTTTCAGATTGCTAAGAAGTTAAGTTATTTGAAATTGAATATTAGGGAATGAAATATCTCGCATTTTAAGAGCATTTTTTCAGGAGAAACAAAGGATTCAAGATATGATTGAGTGTCTTAATACTCACGTGCTTCAACATGGTATGGTGCCATAAGTTTTTGATGAATTGAAGTCACTAAAATTACAGCGTGAGGAGGTGTTAGCTAGAGAGGAAATCTATTGGAGACATAAATCTAGAGAGTTATGGCTTTTAGATGGTGACAGGAACACAAAATTTTTTCATTCTTCAACTAAGATTAAAAGATGTAAGAATAGAATATCTTGTATTTAGTGTCAGAATGGAAATTTATTGACAGAGCCAGAGGACATTGCTTCAGAGACAGTCAGGTTTTTTAAGTCATTATTATCTTCAGAAAATGGAAATCTCAGTAATGATATTATATCTAATATTCCTCCTTTAGTATCTTTGGAAGACAATAAGATGTTGATGTCTTTGCCATGAATCTAGATAAAGCTCTGGGACCAGATAGTTTTACTCCTTTATTTTTTCAAAAATGTTGGGATTTTGTGGGAAATGATGTTTTATTGGCTCTCGAGGAAGCTAGGAGAAATAGGTCTATTTTAAAAGAAATTAATACTACAATGATTGCAATTATTCCTTAAAAAGAGGATACTAAGACTTTTGCTGACTTCCACCCCATTGCTTTATGTAACACTTTGTATAAGATATTTACGAAGTTAATTTCCCTTAGGTTGGCAAAAATTCTACCTAGGATCATTTCATTAGAGCAAGGTGGTTTTGTTCCTAGAAGGGAGATGACAAAGGGTGCAATTGTAGCACATGAGGTGCTGCATTCTATTTCCACCCAAAGAACCCCGACCATGATACTTAAACTAGACATGATGAAGGCTTATGATAGAGTAGAGTGGGGGGATTTATGTGTTGCTCTTGAGAAGTTAGGTTTTTCCAAGGCCTGGGTCAAATGGATTCGTGCATGTATTTCTTCTGCAAGATTCTTGGTTTTAATTAATGGTTCTCCTTGTGGTTTTTTCACTTCCTCTAGGAGTTTGAGATAGGGAGATCCCCTTTCTCCCTTTTTGTTTATTCTCCTAGCTGAAACCTTTAGTTGGGCTATTACGGCTGCTAAAGTGGGGGGGCTTTGGAAAGGTATAAGGATTCAGAATATTCCCCAAAGTATTTCTCATTGTCTCTTTGCAAATGATACTCTGTTATTTAGACATGCTTTGTTAGTAAAGGCAAAAGTGATTAAAGGAATAATACAAAATTATGCATCGTTTTCTGGTCAGAAAGTGAATGGTGATAAATCAAAGATTTTTTCCCTTAATACATCACAACTGGTTCAACATAGGTTGCAATCCTTTTGGGGATTTGAGACTGGAAATCTTTCATGTACTTACCTTGGGATTCCTTTCTTTGTTAAATAGGATAAGATTGGTTTTTGGGATAAGATTATTTCGGTCATTTCTAAAAGAATTCTCTCATGGAATCATAGATGGTTAACTTTGGCGGGTAAAATTGTTCTTATCAAGTCTATTTTGAATGTTGTTCCCATATATCTCATGTCTGTTTTGAAGTCTCCAAAAGCAACTATTGTTAGTTTACAAGATACTCTTAGAGATTTTCTTTGGAACAATAATAAAGATGGCAAGAAGAAACTCTCTTTAGTTGCATGGAATAAGGTATGTTTGCCTAAGGAACTTGGGGGAACAGGAATTTGGAGTCTAGAAAATCAGAATTTAGCCTTAGGTGCTAAGTTGGTTTGGAAATTATATGACAAGCCTAGCTCCTTATGGGCACAAATGATGTTTGCCAAATATTTAAATAATGGACCGAGAGAGTTCATTTTTAAAGTCTCAAATTTGCCTTCGGGTTCTGCTATTTGGAATTTCCTTTGTAAATGTAGATCAGTTATTTTGCCTCATCTCTCATGGATTGTTCATAATGGTAGAAAGGTTAGATTCTGGGATGAAGTATGGAATGGACACACACCTTTGGTAAATATTAGGGATTGGTCTCCTCTGATCACTGTTCTTTCCTCCCTTTGGGGTGTTTTTGTAGCATAGTATTTTGAAATTGTGACTAGTGGAACCCTTAAGCTAGCTAGATGGAAGTCGATTGATTTCTTAGATGTTTATCAAAGCATGAAAGTAGATTTTGAGAAGATTTTGGGGGATAGAATTGTAGTGTCATGCTATTGGTTTTAAATCTAACAACTATGCGGAATTTCATGCTTCGTCTTTTGGATTGGATATGACAATCTCTTTGGGAATTAAGGACTTAATAATTGAAGGTGATTCTATGGTGATTATTCAATGTGTTATGAAAAAGAAATCAAATTGTTGGAATTTGCAGTATATACTTGATCCCATTTTACAAAAATTAGAATTGTTTGAATCTTTCTTGGTATCCCATTGTTACAGAGAAGTTAATAAGATTGTGGATTATTTGGCAAATTTAGCCATTGATAGCAATGCTAATCAGTGAGAGGTGGGTTTTGAGGAAATTCCTTCTAGGGTATGGGAAGGTTTGCAATAATAGTTATATGATTTTCTTGAGTAATGTTGATGTAAAATTTTATGATGATAATTATTTCCACTTTCCCCTTTCATTTCAAATATTCATGTTCGTTGTCTGGAGGAGAGTTCGAGCTCATGGTATTTGATACAATAGTGTTTTTCCAAAAGTTTTTTGATACTTTCTTTTTTGGCAGGAAGGTTTTTGGCTCATGGGATTTGGCATAGGGCTTTGGAAAATTTTGTCTTCTTCCGTTGATAGCAGCTGTGGAGTCTACAGTTGAAAATTATTCGATGGGTTTTTTTGGCAAATTGTCATATGGGCTCTATGCAAAACTTATATTATATGTGTTGTGACCGCATTTTGTATGTGGTTTTCTGTAGGGTGCATAAACTGATCCGTTAGATACCATAGGTTTATTTTATGAGTTGTGACCGGAGGTTTTCTTCCTAGGATTCTTTCCTCTGGTATGCTCATTGAATCTTGTATAAAAAATAAAAAAATATTAATAAAAAAGTTTAGTGGAATAATCCACTTATATTGAATTTTTTTTTTTAGGTGTCTATAATATATTTAATAAATTGTATATACTTTGTCTCATTCTCTATATAATTCTATTTTTTTTTATTGGTAATGGGCCGAAGCTGTTAATGTGTCATTCTCTATATAATTTATTATTTTAACATTGAAAAATGAAGGTACTTAAATTAGTCATAATTTTTATCTATTATTTATAAAGTTAATCTTTAGTATCCATTATGATTGTATTTGAGTATAACTCACAATTTTTCATTTAAACAAAAATCGCATAGAAAAACAATTAGTCACAACATAAATGAATCTTCATTTCTTATGTACACATGATACAAATATTTCATTCCAACTTTTAATCAGAATACATTCAATACATAAAAATACATATACCTAATGTGACTACATCTTAAACTACCTAAAAAACCTATTTATCTTTTAAAATGTAATACTTTTGTATACTTACCATTTTAAAAGTTATGTTCCTTCCTTATTGTAAATTAGCCGTCATTCCTCCATTTCAAGTTACTTAAGGGAGTAAAGATAAAGTGACAAAGTGACTTAAATTTGGAGTTATTGACTTCTAAATACAAATTAACTTCTCATCATAGTCAAAAAAAGAGGAAAAATTATAGGTGTGCCAAGTGCAGGTTAGATATGGGAAAGCAAGACAATAAAAACCCTTAGAATTTCATAGTGAACTTTCATTCTCATCCCAATATTATTAAGTTGCAACATAGATATGATCCATCTAATAGACTGAAAAGGATGGATTCAATCTTGGGAAGTAGTATTCATCTCTAGGACATGATATATAAGCCATAGAGCCAAACTTGTCCGTTCCCTATATTTGGTAAAAACCATTAATTAAAGAACTATAAGGATTAAATTTTCCATCATGGAATGATGAATCAGATATAATGAAATCTAGATCTAGTTGAGAAAATAAAAAAAGATTAAAGATGAGGTAATGTAGGGTACCCCCTATCTCTAAGACAATAATATTCATTGGCCATAGAGTCAAACTAAGGCCCCTTTATTATCATAGAGTTTGCTACATTAAATAAGAACATTGCTGTTAGGTTTCCCTTGTTTTATCTCTTACAAGTACCATCTATGTCAGTAACCCTAGTTTTATCCTCTTTGAAATTTGCTTTTAGGGTTTTGAATAGATTGGTTGATATAAAGTCTAGTTTTTTTCGCATTTTACAAGAGATTGGATTAAGCTTTTCCCACTTCTAGGACTTTTGTTAAGGTTTCTTCCAACACATTGTGTTTAGAATATAGATCTTTGTACAATGATGATTTTTTTTTTTTTCAGTTTATTTATTGTGAATTAAACGATACAACTATAATGGTCTTGTCAGAATTGCTGACCTTGATAGCATATATCTTAAAGCAAGAGCTGAGATTTTCGATCAGCTATAATGTTCTTGTCAAATCGCTAACCTTACTAGCAAATAAATATATTAATCGTACCAACAACAAATCAATCAAAAAAAACTATAATGGTCTTGTCAGAATTGCTAACCTTGATAGCATATATCTTAAAGCAAGATATATGCTGACAAAATAGTGTTGCATGTTAAATTCTGACTCATAAATGACAGCTTTTGCATGTATTGAATGGATCGAATAAATGACAGCTCTTCCATTTGGGTTGATAATATTTATCAACTTATTTTGTCTGCTAAAGGTGCCCCAAACAATCAAGATTTGGAGGAATTGAGGCACAAAAAGATAAAACAGTTCAACTTGAACGTCACGTCTGAATACAGTTTTTGTTATAGTTTTGTATGGACGACGAGCCGCCACAATGGATTTTGTTTATATAAATAACACTGAAAACGTCAAAGCGATCACGTAAATCACGGAGGAGAGAAGTGTATTTGATCTACATTCAAACAAACTATAAAAAAGTGGGGGTTCTCCTTTCAAAAGACGTTTCATTAATTCTAAGAATGCACATCAATTGACGATTTCAATCATTGGGGGTTAACAAATAAATTGCACATAAACAATTAAGAAGAATGTTGACATCACAAAAGGAAGTCCAAAATTGAGATTACATGTTAATTCATAATTTCTTCTATAATTGGAGTAGAATGGTTTACTTCAAACATTTATTACAGTATATAGGGTGATGTTTATTTAGACATCAAGATGTATATTTTGATTGTATTTATTAATTAAATTGAAAATAATGAGACATGTTGTATTCAAATTTTTAATTGATTAATAAATATGATCAAAGGCGCATTTTGATGTTTGGATAGACAATATGATGTTGTGATTTACTTTTGCTTGTTATGTGAGATCTTCCTGCCATCACCATCATCGTGAAGGGTAATGAATGATTATAACTGCGAACCAAAATTACTAGGAGATGAGTACTCTTACTAGTGTGGGAGACTGGTACTGATATAAATATAGGTACATCTATTTCTGAAAAAAAAGAGATTAGGGTATTTGGAGATCTGCCATTTTTAATATAATTTAATACTTTATTGATTTGCATAGTTGTAGAGAGACTAATATAATTTAATAAGCCATCAAATATCACTAATTGCATGAATAAATATAGCTCATAGGTGAAAATAAGCTCACACAATGAAAATGGTGGGAAGTATATACATGCAATAGACAAACAGGGATGAAAATGATATCACGTGTCATAATTTAGGTTTTTTTTTCTATTTTTTGTTTTAGGAAAAAGTTTCTTGGATATCAAGACATCTCAAGTATAGGAAACACGTCCCTGCCCCCAAGATGAATCTAAGGGAGTTGGAGATGCATCTCTCTACAACTATGCTACCAAGCCATGATCTATTATCATATGTCCATTATGGCTCAAAAATAATCTTGTTGAAATGATTTAGATTACCCCTTGCTTTAGGGATAATTGGCAAAGTGGGGGATGCTTCTAAATGATTATTATGGTTGCAATTTATCAATACATTATAAATTGAATATTGTACCAAAAGAACTTTATGTATTTGTTTTGTTTTGTATGATGTAATTCACTTCATTATCTCATCCATAGTTTGTTAGATATTTTGCCTCATTGTTTACTTCTCTATGGACATGTTGAGCTAAACAATTTGTTCAAGAATCTATTAATGTTCGTACCTCTTATAATATGTTCTTAATTTTCTAGTTTCAAAAAGTTATTTCTCCTTATTTCATCAACCAACACTACCAAATCTCCTTCAATTCAATCCATATTGATTCCATATAGCTTGCAAAATTGCAAACAAAGTAGAAGAGCTTGTCTTAACTTTACTATTAGTGTCATTTTTCAACTTCTTTGAAGGTACTATGACTAATTTTCCCTTTCTCATTCTAAATGACACATGTTTTGCATCTAATCAAACAAAGATACTCTTGACTCCACCATCAAAGTTCATTTTCATCCAACTAATGAGACGTGGGGGAGGTAGGTTGTTGCCACTTTATTCTTGAACATGGATTTCTTCAAAAATAAGCTTTGTGAGCCCTATGAATAAAGTCCATTACTAATGTATTATTTTGTTGGCATCTATTTTAAAATTCCTTGAACCAATAAAACTTTAGATATTAAATTGATCTTTTTTGAATCAAACCTATTACTATAAATAAACCTGATTATTTCTAATTGTTAAAAATTGACAAAAATACGAAATTCACATTTTTCCATCTAATTTAAAAATAACTTAGTAATATATCATAGAATGTAACTATTGTAGAATGCTCTTAAAACTTCGTAAATAAGAAAATGTAAGAGAAAGGAAGATAAATACAATCGAAAAAATACTAAATGAAGAAAGAATTATAAAGATAATACATGTGCAAAGATTATGGCAAACACACTTTTCTATTATTTCTTATGATTGAGTGAGTGGATTGTGCATGACAACAAACTCTATTCTATAATAAATTTCAGATTTATAGTCTAATTTTGACTTATATATTGATTTATAAAAATAGATCTTGTATGCAGTTTCTGGATTTTGATTGTGTGAGAATTTTTAACCATCAACGTTTCGAATCACACTCCGTGATTTATCATCAGGATGGAAGAGAGAAGGACGACGATGATGAATCACTAAGTGTGATTCAAAATGTTGATGGTTAAAATTTTTTCACACAATCAAATCTACAAACTGCATACACAATCTATTTTTTTAAATCAATATATAAATCGATGAAAAGCTTATAAAAAAATTGTAAAATGTGATGCGTGGTCATCAGAAAGTTAGCATAAATTACCATAAATAGTCATTTCCTCGAACGTGTCAAAATATTTCCATTTGAATATATTTGCAGGTTTCTGTCCATGAAATCTAGAAAGCAACGAAAGCCCCCAAATAATATATTGTTGTTGCCTTTGGAAGAAATACACTATTAGTGCGTATAAGTCAACAAGTACAGTTGTGTGAGACAAAAACAATAGAAAATAAGACAATTGATGTGGATTCTTCATTATCAATAAAAGTCAATGCATGCTTCCATTCACCTACCACGCTTTCATGGCAAGCTGTCTTCTGAAAAGGATTCGACTTTAACTACCTCTAAAAAAAGGCTTTCAAATATGACGATCAAAACACAGTCCAGATGAATCAAGACACACTTCTTAGCAATCTTCTTAGATTATATAAATCACTACCAAATTGCACATTGATCATATGATAGTAAAGGCAGTACGAGTGAGATGTAATAAATGCATGTTTAGCACGACTGGTTTTGAAAGAAAAAAAAATCAATCCTGACTGTAACTCTCATGTAGTTACATGTCCAGAAGCCAGTCATGCAATTTATTATATAAATATATTTCACAAAGCCGGCGGCTATTAGATAAAGTCGATTTTCCTGGTAATGCAATCCAGCTAAGAGGTTTGATTCATATCGGTGTCAAAATGAGGCCCACTTGAACAAGGTAGAACTTCATCTTGTACTATATAAAGAGGAAGCTGACGTTCCATTCATCATGGCTTCCAGCCTAACAATGGAGCAGAATTCCTCAATGGCGTTCCTCATTCTCTCATTGTTTTGTCTGTTGGCCTCTGTAGCTCAAGCAAACTATTATTACAAATCCCCTCCTCCTCCACCATCTCCTTCTCCACCACCTCCCTATTATTACAAATCTCCTCCACCTCCCTCTCTTTCTCCACCACCACCTTTTTCATCTCCTCCTCCTCCATATCATTATAATTCCCCTCCACCACCATCTCCTTCTCCACCACCTCCCTATCGCTATAAATCTCCTCCTCCTCCCTCTCCTTCTCCCCCTCCACCATATCGCTATTCTTCTCCACCACCACCTTCTCCATCCCCTCCACCTCCATATCACTACAAGTCTCCTCCACCACCGTCTCCTTCTCCACCACCTCCTTCTCCATCCCCTCCCCCTCCTTATCACTACAAGTCTCCCCCACCACCATCTCCTTCTCCACCACCTCCCTACCAATATAAATCTCCTCCCCCACCCTCTCCATCTCCCCCACCCCCTTATCAGTACAAATCTCCCCCACCACCATCTCCTTCTCCCCCACCTCCCTACCACTATAAATCTCCTCCTCCCCCTTCCCCATCTCCGCCACCCCCATATCACTACAAGTCTCCCCCACCACCATCTCCATCTCCTCCTCCCCCTTCTCCATCTCCTCCACCTCCTTATCACTACAAATCTCCCCCACCACCATCTCCTTCTCCCCCACCTCCCTACCACTATAAATCTCCTCCTCCCCCTTCGCCATCTCCCCCATCACCTTCTCCATCCCCTCCCCCTCCATATCACTACAAATCTCCCCCACCACCATCTCCATCACCACCTCCACCATATCTTTATCCATCACCATCACCATATCATTACAAATCTCCTCCACCTCCTGCAAAATCTCCACCACCTCCCCCTCCAGTCTACAAGTACAAATCTCCACCCCCTCCCGTTTACAAGTACACATCGCCCCCTCCTCCTCCCCCCTTCTACAAATATAAATCACCCCCTCCCCCAGTGTATAAGTACACTTCTCCTCCTCCACCTCATTATTAAGGAGCTGAGGCATCAATAAGGTAATAAGCATTTCTTATTTTCTTTGAAAGTTGTTTATAATCTGGCTATAAGAATTGGTTGCAAACACTGGCAACTGTAATTCATAGTTTACGCATTTTAGACTGAAAGGCCTTTCAGCAATGCCATTTATTAACTAATATGTTTTTTGATTTGGGTTTGTGACACAATTGCAGGTACAATATGTCATTTGCTTGCTTCAAAACGAGGTGGGCAGATGCGGTACCTACTTATTTACTTATATATTTGCAATGAGCTTCTGGAAGTTGTTGAATTCAACGATCAAAAGTTCAGAGCTTCAATTTCGAGGTTGTTTCCAAGTTGGATTATCTGAAAGATTCAATTCAACATGAAAGAGAAATCAATACTGAGCAATCGTCAAAGCCAGGGGAGCAATAAATCCGCCTCAGTTCATTGGATTGCTTAGTAATGTGATGGTTATCTGCCTAATAAGGCTCTGATGTGTGTGACATTTTCAGAAAATAAAACAAAATGTATTGCATTACCTTGAAAACCATTCGATTTTAACTAACAATAGTTAATGGTGAATGCAGCGATCTACATATAAATAACTACATTTACCTAATGGTGCCTTTTGTTGAATATGCATTTTTTCAAGCTTGTAAAAACAGCCAACACAACAATCTCAGTCGGATTTTCAATTTCACAAAAATGTTAAAATAAAATGGGGTCCTCTCTCTTAGATAGTTCTACATATAAACTCAAAAAGCACACAGGACGCAGGTGATGATGAGGTTTAAAAAGAATGGAAGCACACTACAGTGGTACAGACTGTTTGACCATTAATATCATATTTGTTTTAAGTGATAAAAATCAAAGCCGATAACTCTCATGGAACAACATGTCCTGAAACCTGTCATACACTTTATTACATAAATATATTTGACAAAGCCGGCGGCTATTATATAAAGTTAATTTTCATGGTAAAGCAATCCAGCTAAGAGGCTTGATTCATGTCAGTGCCAAAATGAGGCCCACTTGAACGAGATAGGCCCTCATCTTGCACTATATAAAGAGGAAGCTGATGTTCCATTCATCATGGCTTCCTTATTCTCTCATTGTTTTGTCTGTTGGCCTCTGTAGCTCAAGCAAATTATTATTACAAATATGTTTCCTCCTCTGTCATTTCCTTCTCCACCACCTCTTTATTATTATAAATCTCCTCCACTGCCCTCTCCTTCTCCACTACCACCTTTTTCATCTCCTCTTCCCCATATCATTATAATTCCCCTCCACTACCATCTCCTTCTCCACCACCTCTTTATCGCTATAAATCTCTTCCTCCTCCCTCTCCATCTCCACCTCTATCATATCACTAATCTTCTCCCCCACCACCTTCTCCATCCCCTCCACCTCCATATCACTAAAAGTCTTCTCCGCTATCGTCTCCTTCTCCACCACCTCCTTACCACTATAAATCTCCTTCTCCCCCATCTCGCTCACCCCCTTCACCATATCACTATTCTTCTCCCCCACCGCCTTCTCCATCCCCTCCACCTCCATATCACTATAAATCCCCCCCCTCCACCATCTCTTTCACCACCACCTCCATATCACTATAAATCTCCTCATCTTTCTCACTCACCACCTCCACCATATCACTATTCTTCTCCCCCGCCACCTTCTCCATCCCCTCCCCCGCCACCATCTCCTACCATCTCGTTACCACTAGAAAATCTCATCCTCCCCCCTCTCCATCTCCCCCCCCCCAACCATCTCCTTCTCCTCCACCTCTCTACCACTATAAATCTCCTCCTCCCCCTTCCTCATCTCCTCCAACTCCTCATCACTACAAATCTCCCCCACCTCCCTACCACTATAAATCTCCCCCTCCTCCCTCCCCATTATAAGAAAAATAACAAGTGCAAAAAATTGCAGAGAAAAATAATAGCACATAACACACATATTTTATGTGGAAAAACCTGGTAAAAATATACCAGTAAAAAACCACAACCAAGTATCTTTCTTATTGATTCTTAGGAATTTTAAAGAGTTACAACAATCTCAAAATTGTACACAAAAACATGACTTCGAGTAGCCTATAACAATTGAGCCGCAGAATCCTAATTGAAGACAACTTATTAAACATAGTAAGTATGACTCACACAAGATGACTCAACCACATCTAGAAGAGATAATTTTGGACATCACATTCCAAAATTCTCCCACTTTAAGTCAAATTTGAAACTCATGAATAATTCCTCTACTGAAAGATCATTGCCAATGTTGCCAATCATCACATATTCTGTAGACCAAGAGAAGTTTTGCAACAAATGAACTTCTCTCTACCAATAGGTTTCGTCATTATATTTGCAGGGTTTACATAAGTGTGAATCTTGGCCAAAGAAATCTATCCTCTTTCCATTACTTCACAAACAAAGCACGACATTGAATATCAATATGCTTTGTTTTGAAATGGTATGCTGAGTTATGTGTTATGTGTTAAGCATTTTGATTGTCACAATGCAACACCATGTTATCTTGCTTCACTTGCAATTCACCCAAAAGTCTATGAAGCCAAATTGCCTCCTTGCTAACTTGCGTTGCTGCCATATATTCCGCTTCACTAGTAGACAATGCCACCACTGTTTTCAACTTTGACACCCAACTAACATCACCTCTAGCTAAAGAGAAAACATAACTTGTTGTAAACTTTCTCTTATCTCTGTCTCCATCAAAATAAACATCCACATATCCATCAACTTGAAGACTACGCCCATTGTAAAAGATAACAACATCTGAAGTATCTCTCAAATATTTGAGAATCCACTTCATAGTTGTCCAATGATCAATACTAGGATTCACCATGTACCTACAGGCAACTCTTATTGCTTGTGCAATGTTGGGTTTGGTGCACATCATGGCAAACATAAGACTACCAACTGCTGATGAGTACGGTACATCAGACATCTATGTCTTCTTTGCTTCTGTGCTAGGGCACTATTCAGAAGACAATTTAATATGAACAGGAAATGTAGTACTAACTAGTTGTACATTTTGCATATTGAAGTGTTGCAAAACTTACTCCACATAAGTTTTCTATGACAACCATAATTTCTTATTATTTCTGTCTCTATGTATCCTCATTCCAAGAATCTAATTTGCACTGCCTAATTCCTTCATCTCAAACTCCCCAGCAAGTTAAGTTTTCAAATGGATGATTTTATACATGCTAGGACTTGCTACCAACATATCATTAATAGACAGTATTAGAATTTAATTAAACTGCCATCATCAAACCTTTGAACATAGGTAGAATGATCGACCTCACATCTACTAAAACTCAAACTCATCATGAAGGAATCAAATTGCTTGTACCAACACCTTGGTTCCTGTTTTAAACCATACAACGATCTTCTCAACTTGCAAACAAGATTCTATTTGCCTCTTTCCTCAAAACCTTCTGGCTATTGCATATAAATCTCCTCAAAGAGATCACCATGCAAGAAGGTTGTTTTAACATCTAACTATTCTAACTCTCAAAATCATGACTACGAACAAGAGCTAAAACAATTCTAATTGTATTCAATCATACAACAAGTGAAAAAATCTCATCAAAATCAATACTAGATTTCTATGTATACCCCTTGGCCACCAACTGAGCTTTATATCTCTCCAAATTTCCATTTATATCCCTTTTCAACTTGAAGACCCACTTGTTCCCAATATCTTTTCTCCCTTTAGGAAATGATACAAGCTCCCATGTCTTGTTCTTATGAAGAGATTCCATCTCCTCTTCCATAACAATTCTCCATTTTCTTTCACATTCAGCTTCACAAGCGTCCTAATATGAACTACGTTCACCAACATCAGATAGTAATTAATAAGTAGAAATTTTGCAAATAAGAGAGTACCTTACCAGTGGTTTGAGTACTCTACTGGATCTCCTTAAAACGAATGATAATTCACCATGTGGCTCAACTAGTTGTTGTTCTTCTGATTGATCTTTAGCTAGTTGCTCTTCATCTGGTTGCTCTTGATTAAACACATCTAGATGATCATACCTTTTTTCCACCTCTACTAGAATAACTTATGTACCTTGTTGTTCTTCACTTCTTTGCATTGTTTTTTCATTAAAGTGAAAATCTTGACTAACAATAATCTTGTGTGCACTAGTATCCCACAATTTGTACCCCTTTGTACCTTCTACATAGCCAAGAAAAATGTATTTTGTGGACATCTTGTCTAGCTTATTTCTATTCTCTTTAGGAATATGTACATAAGCATCAAAACCAAAAATAGGGAGAAATGAATAATCAACTTGTTTACCTTTCCATATCTATTCAAGAATTTAATTATCAAGACCAGTAGTGGAAGATCTATTGATCAAGAAACAAGTTGTACTAACAACCTCACACCAAAAATTTTGCTTTAAACCAACAATGCTCAACATACAGCTGGCTCACTTCATAATTATACGGTTCATGCATTCAACAACACCATTTTGTTGTGGTGTCCTCACAACCATCAATTTCCTTGCAATGCCATGCTCACTACAAAATTGGGGGTTAGTGCAGGATCAAGGGGAGCCAAAAAGTGGCGATGTGAAAAAAATAGCCTTCCTCACTCGCCTAAAAACACGAAAATCCATGTTGACTTTTTGCTTGGCCTGGGTGTCAGTACACCTTGGCCTGGTAATTACCTATGCAAATCGGATATCTGATTTTTATTTGTAATTTTAATTTAAAAATATATTATATGTTACATATTATATAATATATAATCTATTATTATATTATATAATATATATAATGTAATAATATATTATTACATGATATATATTATATATAATATAATATTATATTATATTATTATATTATTTATAATATAATATTGTATTATATAATATATTATTATATTATAATATAATATAATATTATATTATATATAATATAATATTATATTATATATTATAATATATATAATATAATAATATATTATATAATATATTATTATATTATATATGCTATTTAAAAATAATTTAAGTATAAAAATCGGATATCTGATTTTCTGAGACTTTTATATTTTGATAGTGACAGTCCGTGAGTCATTTTTAACTCACGGGCCACGTGATTTCATCAAAATCCGATATCCGCTCCATCCAATATCCGGTGTTTTGACAAAAAATTGCTAAAAAATAGATTCAGAGGTAAGAATTTTATCGTTTTGAATCATTTTCATTCATTTTTTGTATTTTTTGTTAATGTTTATTTGATTTTTCATTGAAAATATGGGTTTTTCATGAAAACAAGGTTTTTTTAAATCAAATACCTAATTGTTTAAATTTGTTAACTAAATTTAATTGTTTACATTCAACTAGGTTGAAAATGGGGGATAACAATGAAAACACTGACCAACCACAACTGCAACAACCAAACCCTCATTTGCCAAACCTATATCGTAGGATCCCTCGTCTAAACCCAATGTTTGATCCTCTCATGTCGATCATAAAAAGTATGGAAACCATGACTGAGGAGCACGATGCCGCCCTTTTGTGGTGAGATTCTATGAGGGAAAAATATGCAGATGGCTTGTCGTGTAGGGATATCAAGGATCTTGAGATATCCAAAGCCGAAATCGCCTCATTGTTTGTCAATCCCCGTACTAGTTAGCCCGTAGATCCCAAAAAAACAAAAATTTCTATTAAATGGTGCACAAATGATGGGATTGTGAAATTTTTTTGGGATTGTTGGTGGATGGTTTTCGACAAACCACCCAACAAGAATCTTGATATCCCCTTCTATTTCATAAAAAAATTGTATGCTGAGTTTGTTTTACACAAACATGTGAACTACTTTGACATCCAACCTTTCCAGGGTGAAGGTTTAGGTATGTCCCAAAATAGACCTTGGGCAATCAGAGTAGTCTAGGGCCCGTATGTCCCCCCTCCTCCTATTGATCCCCCACCTGCAGTGCAACATCCTAATATCATTTGTGAGGCGGCTTCACGAACCATATCAGCTATTCACTCTTTGAGTAGCCTTTTGGTTTCTTAGGCTGCATCAGTAGCTCAGCCTACTCTTGATGGTAGCAGTGCATCCGATGGTGTTGACACGTCATCCTCGGCTCCACACATATGCGTGCCCCATAGTTGTGTCATGTGTGGGCATGTATGCTTGGGTCCAATTGGACAACCTGTCGATCCTCCTATGGATAGTGCAGATTATGAGGTGCATGAGATGCATGATCTACCAGATGTTATTACACAGAGTGGAGGATACCTTGGGGAGTCCTCACATGCTAGAGGCGAGGAGGCACCATCATCATACATTGATGATGTAGTGGTAATATTTGTATTTTCACAGTTCATGTTATATTTTAATTAAATATTTATAAATTAGATAATATTAAGTACTAATTTTTATTTACATGGTCTATTTAACAGTTGATGACCGAGGATGAGATGAGACAGATTCAGGAGGGCACCTTATCGGCCATTTCATTTGGCCTTGATAGCTTGACAGTTATATATTATTGCACCTAGTCGTTTGTATTTTATTGTACATACATGCTCATCATTTATATTGGTATTAATTAGATTATGTAGTAACTTGCATGTATATCTTATTTTACTCTTGTAGGGCACAAGCAACACAAGTGCGGGGTAGTGTGATTTAGGATCTGGTAGTGCAGTTGGAGACAAGGGAAAGGTAATTGAATGCAAATATGATTGAATGAATAGTTTAAATAACTTATAGTGATTATACATGTCTAGACAAAGATTGATAGTTTCATATACTTGTTGTGTATATATACAGAGAATTCTTGGCTTCACATCCTTGATGACTACACCTAGTATACCTGGAGAAGAAGAAGAAGAGATGCCTCGAGTAGATGTGTGTTTATTTTAGTTTTTGATTAGTAGATATAATTTGTTATTATCAGTGACAATTATATTCTAACTTGTATCAATGTCATGTTTTTGAACATATGTAGGTTGTGTATGAAAATATTCAAAACATACCTCCTCTACCGAAGACATACATCAAGAGTCTTGCAAAGCTGAAGAGAAAACGTGGAGATGAGGTAAACATGAATAGTTCAATTATAGTTCATTTTTATGTTAACTTTTCGAGTGTGAATTATATAATATAACTAATATTAATCGTGGTTTGTTTTTCTTGTGCAATATCCTTCAGAGCCGAGCAGTGTGGCGAAGAGGATTGATTTTGATGATCCATCAATAGCTTAGGATGTTATAGATAGTTTTGGGATGCTTACATGTCTAGTTGGCATGTATATTTTGTATATGGACATACATTCATGTACTTAGACATACGTTTTGTTTCAGTTGGCGTTTATGCCATATTTGTGTATGGAAATACATTTGTAATCATTTGACATTTTTATAGATACAGAAGTTGATATTTGATCATATAAATTGTTGCTCATCTGTGCGTGGTGTTATCATGGAAATCTTTAATCTTCATTCCAATAATTAACAATGGTTAATAATGGCTATTTAATGAACAATATAATTCATTTAATGAACAATACAATACAATTCATTTAATGAACAATACAATTTATGAACAATACAATTCATTTAATCAACAATACAATGCAATTCATTCAATTAACAATACAATTCATGAACAATACAATTCATTTAGTGAACAATACAATACAATTCATTTAATGAACAATACTTGATACAATTCATTATTACGCTATGCATGGTCCTATTTTCCCCCCCCACTCGATTGAACGCTCGGGGTCATACCCTACCGATGTCGTCCCTTCAGCGCCCTAAGTGCTCAAAATTGTCAAACTTTGACGGGCCCTAACTCAGAATCCATGGCACCTGTGAACGATCTGTTTGAACCTACGCGGCCACGAGAGGGGTCCCTACAAAATCCTATCTTGGTTTTTTAAATTGCCCTACAGTTTTATTAGGGCAGAAATTTTTCGGTTGGCAAAAAAATCGTCAATCTCACTCAATGGAATGTTGTCGTGTGGCCAATTTCTCGTTCTGCTCGTCACGATGATGAATCGTCGGCTCTGACATGTCCAGTTAGGTATTATTACCCTACGCATGCTCCTATTTTGCCCCCGCACTCGATCAAACGCTCGGGGTCGTACCCTACCGGCGTCGTCCCTTGAGCGCCCTAAGTGCTCAAAATTTTCAAACTTTGACGGGCCCTAACTTGGAATCCGTGGCACCTGCGAATGATCCATTTGAACCTACAGGGCTATGAGAGGGGTCCCTACAAAAGCCTATCTCAGTTTTTCAGGTTACCCTATGGTTTTATTAGGGCAGCAATTTTTTGGTTGGCGAAAAAATCATCAGTCTCACTCAATGGAATGTTGTGGCATGGCCGATTTCTCGTTTTGCTCATCGTGATGATGAACCATCAGCTCTAACATGCCTAGTTAGGCATTATTACCCTACACATGCTCCTATTTTTCCCCCCCACTCGATCGAACGCTCGGGGTCATACTACTGTCAAAAGCATCAAAGATGCTACTACTAGAGAATACCATGCTCCATTGTGGGGAGAATATTAGGTGCATCTGATGTCAGCATCTGAAAATGAAACAATGTTATTCAATGCCAAAATCTAACTGACTTTATTTTATAAACCATTAATGAATAAAAATAGACAAGGTTACTTGAGTGAAAGTTCGATGACCACCTTGACTAGTAGGTGTTGATGTTGAAGGCCCAACATTAACCTATTCAACATCTAATATGAGTTATGAGATTACCACTCACATAAGGTTAAACTACTCACATGTATTATATTTATAATTTTTTTACTAGTTACAAACTTGTGGATTAGACATCATCGTGCAATCAAAAGGCGGAGGGCCACTACACTGAGGGTGAACACTCTGAGCTTGAAATTTTATTATAATCACTCTAGTAAGTTAGTTAATATTAGATTTTAAAATAAAATCATTCTAGTAATTTACTTAATATTATGTTTCAAAATTAAATTTAATAAATTGAATTTGAACTTGTTCAAATTTACCTGACTATCAATGTCAAATGTTTGATTCAATAGATCATCTGTCATGACAATTTGATCCACTGCAGATGTGTCCTGGCCACATGCATTTGAATCATCTTCATGATAATAAACACAACAAGACCCACACTTTAATCTCATTAATGCACAAAGGAATATGTACCATCACCAAGATAGGGTCTTGTCAACAATGAATGATCTAGCATGAACCTGTATTTTTAAGAATTGTTAGTCTACACATAAAATGCATGGATGAACATAAAGGATTTATGATAATCACTTCAACTGAGATGCATGATAATAAATGAAAAGGTGGGATTATATACCATAAAAATACGTCCCTTCAAATTATATCAACAGAACCCACTATGTTGACGCAAAAATCATAATGTGATACTGTTGTATATCATCAAAAAAGACCTTCATGAGCATAAAGGTTATGCGATAATTATATCATAAAAATTTGTCAAATAGTGTTGTCTAATAAAAAAAATTGTAAAGCTCATCAAATGCATGATAATAAGTCATGTTGCAAAAATACGTCCCTTCCAATTATATTGAGTGTACTCGCTATGTGCATGCAAAAACCGTGTTGCCAAAAAAAAATGTTCATCAATAAACCTGCATTTTGAACACATCCTTAATATATACATAACAAACTTGAACATTAAGGTTTAATGATCATTGTTTGAAATGAAATGCATGATAAAAAAATAAGGCACCATTAAAGACCTACTACTCAAGTGTGTCTGAAGGGTCATCTCTTTGTTTAAGAGTATCCAGTATTGCTTCATGATCAGCAGTAGTCACTGTCCATAGCTCTTTGGTCTTCAGTTTTGCTTGATGCTTCAACAACTTGACATTTGTAGCTATAATAAGGTGTGAATACATTATAATGGTTTTGTGTCTCTCATAGTCTTCAAATGCAGGTATGCCAATCTTTCTAATCATGTATGTTCGCAACCAAGTTCCCACAACAACAACTGAACCTGTAGGATATGTGAACCCATCATCATCTGTCACTGGTTGTGTTAGCTTTTGTTTTCCCTATACACATCATGCCAACCAATATTCTGATCTCTCTTCATTCCCTTGCAGTGCAACAACTGCAAAAAAATGTCCTTGTTGTACAAGATCTGATAGACGATCATACTCAAGTGAACTTTCCATGTCATCGTTTGACAAGGATATTGTTTGAGATAAAGGAGTTAGATAGTGGGGAACCCACGTATCAACCCACTCACTTGATTCGCACTGATCCCAATCACACCGAACACAACTCTGACAAAAACAAGCCAACGCTCGTGTCCAAATGGTCCAAGTTGAGAAATGAATGCATTTTTGAAGAATCTTTAATTGTTTGACAATCCAATCTATCTCCCACTGTTCCCTCCTCAACCAACCAAAAGAATCTGCTCACTGTTGAATCAAGAGTACCTCCATGTGACGATGCTGAACTACACCAATCAACAATAGAACATGCATCAGAGAAATTTGTACCTGAAATCCTCAATTGCTCCTTAACTAGAGCTCTCTTCAAACATGCACCTGCTCCATCATGCTCTCCATTCCCATGCCCTGCCTCAAAAAAACACAAAATATGAGGTATACGCCTCTACACATGCATTCTACTCAACCAATAAAACATACGGGCATTCTTGAATTGACCCATACAGTTATCTGACCATATTATATGTCGGTCAATTGCAATATCTTTCTCATGCAAGAACTCAAAGAAATTCTCGAAAGAATGTTGCACATACTCAGAGGAGTGTGATCTATCATCACTCATATAAAAATGATACTCCCTGATTATCTTCCTGTCCTCTTCTATACTATCAAGAGCATGTCTAAATGTAATGTGAACAAAAATAGCAATCTGGACTGAATTGTAGTACTGAGACTGTACCTCATTCTGTGGTTACAATGTATAGTTATTTGCAAAATCAACCACCGATACAATAGTGCCAATCAAGAAAGATTTCTTACACATCCTGAACTATTGATCCAACCACTGAGACCTATGGGTGTGCCTTGCGTACTTGTAGAAAATATTTTCCTTAAAATCCAAAATAAAATCAGCAATACTCACTTCTCTTGAGACTAATTCGCATCTAGAACCTTCACCTCCACTCTTCAAAGTATATTTCACTATCTCGTATCTTTTTTTCTCAGCATAATTATTTCCAAACTCATGTTTGCTGCCCTCATGAAAACATGAAACAAACTTTGACAACCCACCGCATTCTGAGCACTTCTCATTCAAACAATCATTTCTATAGAAATGGCAGCCATCATCTCTAGGGCATAAAAATAGATCTTGCAAGTCTCTTGATGATCTCGGAAATAGCATTGCACCACACTCCTGCAACATCTCATTAGTATGCATTGTAGAACGAATATGACATAAAAGTTCATGGTACATTGAAAACTCCACATGGTACTTGCAACAACAGGTATTGCGAATCTTAAGAGGAACACAATAAAATGGTTTCAAAGATTTAAAGGCCCTTTGTGATATTTGCAAAGTTGGATGTAATTCACAAAAAAATTTGTACAACATTGTTTGGCTTGATTCCAAGAAATGTTTGGGATGCAGTGTGCGGTCTCGGTTGTCGATTCTTAATTTCAAAATGTCCTTTACATTGGGTGACACTCTAGAATTAGAGTGCCAAAATTGTTGAATCTCTTCCTTCACATTGTTAGTCAACTTTCTATCAACACGTGGAAGCCTCCCACCAAATGCCCATGTATCTTGTTGAAGTGGATTGTCAAGTCTTTGTCTTCGTGCAAGTGTTCTATCCAAAGTTTTACGGTTTATGTTAAAATCAACACAAGTTTGTCTCATTTGATGAGCCTTCCTCAATTGATGGCTTAATAAGGAGGTTTTAATCACTCTTCAAGTGGCTCTCTTATCTCTTTCTTTGGTATTCTTTCCAATAAAATTGAGAGCGTCAAATAGATTTTTTGCAATAATAGAATTTCTCTTCGTCTTCTTGTTCATACAAATCTTCAATTTGTTTAGCAATGGTCTCATCTTTATCATCTTTAGCAATTGAACAAAGAGTTGGCATTTCTCGGTCAATGTCTTATTGCTAAAATTTTGGTTGAAAAGTTGTTTAGCCCACAACCGAACGGTTCTTGTTGACCTCTTGCCTTCAAGATTCGCAATAATGTTCTCATCGATTTCAAATAACCATTTTGGGGTTCTTGAAGGTCTTGGATTTGGAATTTGTCTTTCATCCATGAGAGGGTCTTCATTTCTAAATTAATTAGGTGTTGCATATGGTTCACTTGGTTGAGCAATTCCACCTTCAATGTTAAAGTTTTCCACATTTTCACCTCCTATGTCAAAATTTTCCACATGTTGAGCATTTTCATTATCACTTGCAACATTTTCAAAATTTTCAATATTTTCACTTTCAAAATATACATTTTCATTTTCAATAACTTGTGGCACATTTTCAAATTCAATTTCCTCTTTCGTTGAAGTAACATTAGCAATATTTAACATACCTTGTCTTCTCCTCATATGACATTCTCTATCTCTTTCTGTATACACTTCAATTTGGTCATTTGAAAGTTTTCTTTTACGTTTAGACTTTTGATGACTACTACTCCCCATTTCCCTCCACACATATGCTCCTTCATGATTGACAATGTAAGTTTTCACTTCAAGAATCTCCCAAAAGCACAAATTTGTCTCTAGCTATCTGAAAACTCGTGATCCTTGGCAGAAAACAGAATATGCAAATTGTGGGCCGTTGTAATCTACAGAATGGCCCACAAAACCTTTTTTTCTTGGTTTTTTGTACTAAAATCGGATATCCGATAAAATCCGATATCTAATTTTATCGGATATCCGATTTTAGTACAAAAATTTGTGGTCCCCAAAAAATTTCTCGTTGCCGCCATTTATTAAGTAAAGTGCCACATGGCAGAAATCCGATATTTGATTATATTGGATATCGGATTTTATTAGTCATATTTTAGAGAGAGAGAGAGAGATAGAGAGAGGAGGAGAGAGAGAGAGAGATGGAGAGAGGAGAGGGAGAGAGAGAAAGAGAGAGAGAGAGAGAGAGAGAGAGAGAGGTCATATGGTGTCTTAAGGGGTCCTATGGTGTCCATAGGGGTCATATGGTGTCTTAAGAGGTCATAAGGGTTCATGGGACACCATATGACCCCTATGGACACCATATGACCCCTAACTACACCATAGGACCCCTTAAGACACCAAATTGTGTCGTTAGGGGTCATATTGTGTCCTAAGGGGTCGTAAGACACAATATGACCCCTAACGACATGATTTGGTGTCTGAATGGGTCCTATGGTGTCGTTAGGGGTCATATGGTGTCCATAGGGGTCATATGGTGTCTTGTAACACCATAGGACCCCTTAAGACACCAAATCATGTTGTTAGGGGTCATATTGTGTCTTACGGGGTCGTAGGACACAATATGACCCCTAAGGACATGATTTGGTGTCTTAAGGGGTCCTATGGTGTCGTTAGGGGTCATTTGGTGTCCATAGGGGTAATATGGTGTCCCATGAAACCTTATGACCTCTTAGGACACCATATGACCCCTAATGACACTATATTGGGTCACTTTGGGTCATATTGTGTCCTAAGGGGTCATATTGTGTCCTAAGGGGTCCTATAGTGTCCCAACACACCATATGACCCCTAACAACACTATAGGAACACTTAAGACACTAAATCATGTTGTTAGGGGTCATATTGTGTCTTATAACCCCTTAGGACACAATATGACCCCTAACGACATGATTTGGTGTCTTAAGGGGTCCTATGGTGTCACAAGACACCATATGACCCCTATGGACACCATATGACCCCTAACGACACCATAGGACCCCTTAAGACACCAAATCATGTTGTTAGGGGTCATATTGTGTCTTACAACCCCTTAGGACACAATATGACCCCTAATGACATGATTTGGTGTCTTAAGGGGTTCTATGGTGTCACAAGACACCATATGACCCTTATGGACACCATATGACCCCTAACGACACCATAGGACCCCTTAAGACACCAAATCATGTCGTTAGGGGTCATATTGTGTCTTACGAGCCCTTAGGACACAATATGACCCGTAACGACACAATTTGGTGTCTTAAGGGGTCCTATGGTGTCACAAGACACCATATGACCCCTATGGACACCATATGACCCCTTGTGACACCATAGGACTCCTTAAGACACCAAATCATGTCATTAGGGGTCATATTGTGTCTTACGGGGTCGTAGGACACAATATGACCCCTAACAACATGATTTGGGATCTTAAGGGGTCATATGGTGTCGTTAGGGGTCATATGGTGTCCCATGAACCCTTATGACATCTTAGGACACCATATGACCCCTAATGACACCATATTTGGTCGCTTTGGGTCATATTGTGTCCTAAGGGGTCATATTGTGTCGTAAGGGGTCCTATGGTGTCCCAAGACACCAAATGACCCCTACGGACACCATATGACCCCTAACGACACCATAGGACCCCTTAAGACACCAAATCATGTCGTTAGGGGTCATATTGTGTCTTACAGTGTCGTAGGACATAATTTGACCCCTAACGACATGATTTGGTGTCTTAAGGGGGCCTATGGTGTCCCAAGACACCATAGACCCCTACGAACACCATATGACCCCTAAAGACACCATAGGACCCCTTAAGACACCAAATCATGTCGTTAGGGGTCATATTGTGTCTTACAGGGTCGTAGGACACAATATTGGGACACCATATGACCCCTTAAGACACCATATGACCCCTAACGACATGATTTGGTGTCGTAAGGGGTCCTATGTTGTCCATAGGGGTCTTATGGTGTCTTGGGACACCATATGACCCGTTATGACACTGTTATGGACACCATATGACACCTAATGACACCATAGGACTCCTTAAGACACCAAACCATGTCATTAGGGGTCATATGGTAACCTAAGGGGTCATCGGCCACAATATGACCCCTTAGGACATAATATGACCCAAAGCGACCCAATATGGTGTCATTAGGGGTCATATGGTGTCCTAAGAGGTGATAAGGGTTCATGGGACACCATATGACCCCTTAGGACACCATATGACCCCTAACAACATGATTTGGTGTCTTAAGGGGTCCTATGGTGTCCCATGACACCATATGACCCCTAACAACACCATAGGACCCCTTAAGACACCAAATTGTGTCGTTAGGGGTCATATGGTCTCTCTCTCTCTCTCTCTCTCTCTCTCTCTCTCCTCTCCCTCTCTCTCTCTCTCCCTCTCTCCCTCCTCTCTCTCTCTCTCTCTCCTCCTCTCTCTCTCTCTCTCTAAAATATGACTAATAAAATCCGATATCGGATATCGGATTTCTGCCATGTGGCAGTTTACCAGATAAATGCGGCAACAGGAAATTTTTTGGGGATCACAAATTTTTGTACTAAAATCGGATATCCGATATTTGTAGTCAAATTTTCAAATTTCAAATTTTGGCTCAGGAATGCTTTGGTATTTGGCTTGGAAGTGACAAGCCTGGAAAGTCATCTAAAAAAACGTGTTTTTCAGTATTCCTTGATTTTCCAGACTTTACACTGGTGGTTGATGACATTTTTTGTAGCCAAAATTGATAAAATGAAAAGGGTTTTTTAAGGATGTTCGCAGATTTCCAACAATATAAGGCTTGTCTTATTTTGACTTTAATAAATAATTATTATTTATTTTCTAATTGAATTTTGACAATAGTCCTGATTGATATACTGATTGAAAAATACTCATAACTTTCAAACGGTATAACATTTTTTGAAACGAAAACATGTGTCACATCCTATGCTTCGTCTACTATAGGGAAAAATTTTAAAAAATTAAATTTCATAAGGTTTTGACCAAGTTAAGGTGGTCAAACGTAGGAGAATCTGAATTTCTGAAAAGCTGTAGTAAAAAATTCATAAATAATTATTTAATTTATAAAAAATTAAAAAAAAATATGTGTCACATCCGGACATGAGTCTAATACTTATATTATAAATATTATAAAAAAATATTAAGATTTGATTGTGATTAGGGTGGTCAGACATATGTCTACTTCTTATTTTTTTCTTGAAATTTAGTACCACTACATTGAAATTTGAAATTTTCATCAAATAGGATTTTTTTTTCCCAAAAAACAACTACTAGCTTAGAAACTACATTCAATTTTCTATACATTCTCTTCTTAAATATTTTAAAAATAATGTTCACAACTTATTCAAATTTTCATGTCAAGTTGCATAAGTTTGATTTTCTGAAATTTCATTGCCACTTAAGGGCTTGTTTTGGCACACCATGATCTTGCACATACCCTTGATTAAATTTCATTGAACAAAACTCACCTCCATTATTAGTTTTCAGAAATTTTATTGTCTCATCCTTTTGATTCTCTACCGAAGCCCTAAACCTCTTGAAACAAGAAAACACTTCAGATTTCTTCTTGAGAAGATAAATCCACACGTTATAGGAATAATCATCTATAAATGAAGCAAAATATGATGAACCACCAATAGATGTTATAGGATATTCCCAAGGATTTGAATGAATTAAATCTAATTCATCTTTTCTTTTGGTAGTACTTGTAGAAAAACTTAATCTATTTTGTTTCCCAAACAAACAATGTTCACAAGAATTCAAATCTTTAGATTTTGCACCTGGGAGAAGATTTCTATCTAGTAATACCTTGAGACCTCGTTCACTCATATGGCCTAGGATTTGATGTCAGGTTGATAATGAGTCCATCTCTGCATAAGATACCACAACAACCTCTCCAATGTCAATTTATCCAACCAACCTATAGAGATTGCCAGCTTTTTCTCCCTTTAGCACAACCAAAACTATCAAATCCGCTACAAATTAATTAAAAAATAGAAAAAATTATCAAATCTTAATTTTTTTTAATATATTTGGAATCTACACAATGTAATCTCTAATGGATTTTAATTTCGTCTGATAATTCTATAAAAATGGGCATCAAACATATGCCAAAAGTTTGTATTTTGTTCCTCACATAGTCCAACCTTGTACTTGTAGGTCAAAGACTTAGATTTGGGCATTCTTGGCCGGCCTTGATTTGAATCCCGAGGCACATGGCAGGGTGGTATTCAATTTTTTAAACAATGGGGCCCAATTATATAAACAGGAACTTGTTTAATTAACGAGAACCCATAATGTTTTTTACTATGAAAATACTTTCGCAAAATGGGCCTCATTGTGAAATAGAATGAGGCTGTATTTCGATGCCCCATTATTTTTAGGCCTTGGAATGTTGAGCCAAAATAACGGGACCCTGTTCTTAGCAACGTTGTTCCTAATGCGTGCACTTCCCCCTAATTGGGACCCAACTTCTTGCACCAACCCCTATCTAATTAATAATAGAACCTTATTTTTCCAATGAATCCAAACTTATTCACTAATTTTTATCTTATTAATAATATATTTAATAAATTGTATGTACTTTGCGTCATTCTATATGTAGTTAATAATTTATAACTATTAAAAAATATCTAAAATAATCTTTAACAAAAAAATACTATTATAAAAAATAATTTATGAATGTGTCAAAATGTATTATTCCTAAATAATTTATGAAATTTAAATATTCTCCTACTTATTTTTAAAAAAAGAAATCAAATCTTAAAAAACAATTATATATTTGGATTCTACACAACACAACCTCTAGGGGTTTTTATTTTTTTCCTATAATTCTGTAAAAATGGGCTTCAAACATATGTCAGAATTCGGTATTTTTTTACTCACATAGTCCAACCTTGTACTTGCATGTCAAAGGCTTAGGTTTGGGCATTCCAGGCCTTACTCGATTCAAATACTGAGGCACATGGCTGGGTAGTATTCATTTTTTTAAACAATGAGGCCCTAATATAAACGGAAACCTGCTTAGTTAATGAGGGCCCACAATGTTTTCTTATTGTGAAAATACTTTCACAAAACGATGTCCTCTTATGAAACAAAATGAGGCCTTGTTTCAATGTCCCATTATTTTTAGGCCTTGGGACCTTGAACCAAAATAATGTGGCCCTATTCCTAGAAGCATTGTTCCCAATGCATGCACTTCCCCCTAATTGGGACCCAACTTCTTGTAGACACCCCTATCTAATCAATAATAGAACCTTACTTTTCCAATGAATCCAAACTTATTCACTAATTTTTATCTTATTAATAATATATGTGTGAAGTGAAAAATGATGATGACAAACTACTGAAAAAGCACAAAGATCCAACCATAAACAATCCTAGTTTTACAATAAAAGATTCATCATACACTAATGGAAAAACCTGAGAACATGAAAATTAACAAATTAAAACAATAATATCATTCACATGCCAAGTAGGGTTTGATCTCAATTGATCTTGTTTGATATATTTGCTCTCAGATTTTGTATTGTGCACAAGAGCTCAACAAAGAATAGATTGTGATTGTGAATTCGCTTGGTCGCAATAAGGCTTGATAGACACATTAGCTAGCTGATTAGGATTGAAAGGATGAAAGAATCCTCTTATATAGAAGACACTTTAGAAAATGGAGGGATAAGATTAAGAGGCGGGTAGAGGAAAATTGAGAGATAAATGACATGTGTCATGGAGAGAAAAAACTAATGAATAATTTTTTTTTAATATTCATTTAATTAAAATGAGGAAGTGGGACCAAGTAAATAAATAAAATATTTATTTAATTTAGGGAAAAGATTATTTAAATAAATAAAAATATTTATTTAAATAAGGAAAGGCTAGAAGAGGATTAATGAATTAATTAAATAAATAAATAATCTATTTATTTAATAAAAGACAGAATAAAATAATTGAATAAATAAAATATTTATTTAATTAAGCTAGGACAATTTTAGGTGTCTATACTATTGTAAAATACCTCTCCTGGTATTAAAATAAAATTATTTTTTCCCAATTTGGTTTCCTCGCTGCCTCCAATCGAAAACCTCACCGCACATTTCCAACAAAACCCTAACTAGTGGTGTGAGGATTTGGTGGGTGTTTTGAGGGCAAAAAACCTCAAATCTGAACGTATTATTGCTGCAGCCTTATTCTGCATCATATAGCAGCAAGATTGCATTGACAAAATTCAAGAAAAGGGTCAGTTCTGGGCGTAATCAATCATAGGGTCTACTGATAAACCCTAAGTGGCATAAAGGAGATAACTTATGTGTGTGACAAGGACAAATCAGATATGTACCTCCATTTAGATATGTTTGTAATCAGATTTGAAGAAGCACGAGTAATGATATATGATAGAAGGCAGTGGCTTATTCATCCATTGGCTTTGAGGAAAGAGATATCAATGTACTGTGTCACTTCCTCCTGCATTAGTACAAGCACATCATAGAGCTCGTCCTTGTTCTTAAGATTTATGTCTGAGGAATAACCGATCAAGAGATTTCGATTACAGTAAAGGGGTTTGACAGCTGTATTTTGGAGACTAGCGTGAAGGATGATATCTTAGAGAAGATCTGTGTGAAGCTTGTAGAATACATGTTCCTTGCTTGGGATTCAACGACTTAACTGGAAAATAAACTCACAGAGATGCATGCAAGGAGAATGGAATGCGACTAGGGTTTACTGCACTTTTCAAAGATCAAAGGCCAATCTTTTGTAGTTTTGGCAATGCGGCTAGGGTTTTTTTCTATCTTCCACCTCGGAAAATTAGGGCATAGAAAATCAAATATAGGAAGGAGGATTGTGTTTTACGAGTATCTTCAAGTGAAGAAAAGCATTTATTGCTATTAATACAGTGATCAGATATAGTTGATAGAGGACATTTGGGTTGATGGGCGGATGTGGGCTGGGAAGACCCGCCTCATGTTCTGCAATGGGTCTACACGAACGGCAGATGGAAGGACATGGCGATATAGGTAAATCAGAGTGGAAATAACAAGGTTTTTCGGTCAGCTTCAAAATACTTTAAAGGATTCTTTGGGAATAGACAAAGTGTGGCATGGAGGCAGAATAACAATGGAAGGAGATTCACTCAAGGGCGTTTTAATAATGGTGCGAATCAAGGGAATTCTAAGAAGCAATTCAAAGGCTTTTCGAGGAAATGGTCTTTGGATCTGGGCAATCAGCATACGTTTTCTAAGGTTGTTGGCTTGGCAAATAAGGAGACTACAGCTAGGGTTTTTGTTTCTTCACAGCAAGTGGGAAATAAGGTAAATGTGAACCTCAAGGAAGCTAGTCTGGAAAAGGTAAGTAAGATACCTTCTGATCCTATTTTGCCGGAGGTTTCTTCATCACAGGTTTGGGCTCCTATCCCTTGTATTGATCTTTTGGGTTCCTATGCCGATAAGAAAGCAAATTGTTTGCATACGAATGCTATTTCTAGGGAAATTTGGGGTGATCAAATTAGTTTGTTAAAGCTTTATCATAAATTGTAGAAAAGATGGGGGGATATGCATTATTTTCAATTATTTTCTACGAATGCTTTTATTATTGTCTTTTGTTCTCCTTCTTTCAGAGATGAGGTATTAAGAACTTCACATCATTGGTTTGGAAAAGATTTAATTTCAATTGTGGCTTGGAAACCTTTTTTTATTCCTTCTTGGTCTAGTTCGAAACTTATTCCTTTCTGGTTTGGTTTACCTAAAATTCCTTTTAAATTTATGGATCCAGATGTTGAGAAAACTGGAAATACTATTGGAACTTTTTTAACATCTAAATTGGACTTTGTGGATGGGGAGGTTTTGGTAAAAATTTGTGTTCTTATTAACCCTAACAATGTTTGCCCCCGTACTTGTAATATCAAGTCTCATGATGGTATTTGGCACCAGTCAATTGAGAAATTAGATATAGAGCTTCTTAAGTCTCCTTTACTTTTGGATGCTCTGTTACTTATGGATTTTAAGAAAAACCAGCAGGTTGTTGGCTCTGTCCCTAAATCCCTTAATAAAGATAGTTTGTCAGTGTGACCTTCGATAGAAGGATGTGGAAATGTCTCTTTGCATAAATTGGTAGAAATAGGTCACATTAATCTTGAAAATAATCCATTGTGTCGTAGTTCTGGGAAACCAAATGATCACACTTCGGGTTCGGTCTCACTTTCGTCTTTACTAAAGACATTTTCTAATAATGGGGGTATAGTGGATGGTAATCCCCTGATGAATGGAGTAGATCATCCATTGATGATAGATTGCCCTAAGATGCCAAATAATCACACAAAGGGTAAGGACAACAATTTGTCTTCATGCTCTCAAAAGTAGGTTTTGGATTCTTCAAAGAATGTGAATTTAGATAAAAATGCAGTGGTTGATATGGAAACTATTAAACAGGTACTTGCCATAGGTTTTCCTAATGATGCTTCTTTAGTTCAGGAAATTAAGAATTTGGTGTCTAATAATTCCCCTCTGAATGTTGAAATTGATATGGCTAATGAATCTTCCTTAGGGAATAGTAGTCCGTTAGAGGTTGTCCCTGTTATTATGCCAGATGAGAATCTGGTTCAGCAAGTATGAGGGTATTACTGATAGAGTTGTTTGTTCAATTGAGAATGATTTGGGGGTATAAACTCGACCCTTCCAATTTCTGCATCTGCTAATCCTTTTGCGGTTTTGGCTACAACAAAGTTGGGTTTTGAAGATAATCCATTTATCCTAGCTTCTCCAATGTCATGCAAGAGTTTACCAATTGTCCAAACAACTCCAGTTTTTTCACCATTGGTGGTTTCTCCTAGGAGAGACAGGCCTCCAAATAATCTTAAGACTCAAATGGAAATTGATGTTGGAATTCAAAAGAATTTGTTCCTTTCTCCTGTTGGTGGGCAAGGGAGGCATTCGGTCTCTCTTGGTAGGCCTAAGAAAACATTCCTAACTCCTGTAAGTGTAAAAAGAAAGAGGAGTAAAAGATTTGTGACTAGTCCTCATGTGACAAGATCAGGGGCTGTGAAACGTAATTTGCAAGGTTGCTTTGGGGAAAGCAAAAATTCTCCAATTAATGGGAAGAGGGGAGCTTCAACCTCCCCTCAAGGATAATGAGAATTATTTCTTGGACGAGAGATGCTTAATTAAGTCCCAGATGGACTTAATTAAGTGTGATATTTTTATGTTGCAAGAAACAAAGTTGTCAAAGGAGTCTACTAAGTTGGTTTTTTCATCTTGGAGAAGGTGGAATTTTCTTTCTTCTCCGGCTTGTGGTGCTTCAAGAGGTTTGGCACTGCTTTGGAATAATTATAATATTGAGGTACAGTTAGTGGCATCTGCTACAAATTGGATGTTGGCTTTAGTTATAAGCAAGATTTTGAAGGTTAAATTCTGGATTTTTAACATTTATGCTCCGTCAAGAATTCAAGGGAAGAGTAAGTTATGAGGTGAATTAAAGAGGATTTCTTCTCCCTTAAAACATGGTTCCTTTATTATCTTCGGGGGTGATTTTAATGCTATCACTGATTTAGATGAGAAAAGAGGAGGTGTTTTCCCTAATAAAAGGATTATGGATGACTTTGGGGATTTCATTTATGATATGAGCCTTTTTTATTGTAAGTCTCAGAATGGGGTTTTCACATGGACGAATATGAGAAGGGATTTTTCTCAGATTGCTTAGAGATTAGATCGGTTTTTGTTATCTAAGAATTGGATTGATTCAGATTTTGAATTCTTTTCCTCTATTCTACCGATCTCGGGTTTTGATCATTTTCCAATTTCCCTTTCAGTTATTGAGGATAGGACTTCTTTTAGGTCTCCGTTTAAATTTGAGCCCGTGTGGTTTAGGGATTCTTCCTTTTTGCCTCTGCTTATGAAATGGTGGAATTTTGCTCCTTTTTGTTCTGGGTCCCATATGTTTCAGATTGCTAAGAAGTTAAGTTATTTGAAATTGAATATTAGGGAATGAAATATCTCGCATTTTAAGAACATTTTTTCAGGAGAACAAAGGATTCAAGATATGATTGAGTGTCTTAATACTCATGTGCTTCAACATGGTATGGTGCCACAAGTTTTTGATGAATTGAAGTCACTAAAATTACAACGTGAGGAGGTGTTAGCTAGAGAGGAAATCTATTGGAGACATAAATCTAGAGAGTTATGGCTTTCAGATGGTGACAAGAACACAAAATGTTTTCATTCTTCAACTAAGATTAAAAGTTGTAAGAATAGAATATCTTGTACTGAGTGTCAGAATGGAAATTTATTGACAGAGCCAGAGGACATTGCTTCAGAGGCAGTCAGGTTTTTTAAGTCATTATTATCTTTGGAAAATGAAAATCTCAGTAATGATATTATATCTAATATTCCTCCTTTAGTATCTTTGGAAGTCAATAAGATGTTGATGTCTCCCTTTTCCTTAGAAGAAGTTAAGAGTGTTGTCTTTGCCATGAATCCAGATAAAGCTCTAGGACCAGATGGTTTTACTCCTTTATTTTTTCAGAAATGTTGGGATTTTGTGGGAAATGATGTTTTATTGGCTCTCGAGGAAGCTAGGAGAAATAGGTCTATTTTAAAAGATCTTAATACTACAATTATTGCAATTATTCCTAAAAAAGAGGATACTAACACTTTTGCTGACTTCCGCCCTATTGCTTTATGTAACACTTTGTATAAGATATTTATGAAGGCAATTTCCCTTAGGTTGGCAAAACTTCTACCTAGGATAATTTCATTGGAGCAAGGTTGTTTTGTTCCCGGAAGGGAGATGATAGAGGGTGCAATTGTAGCACATGAGGTGCTGCATTCTATTTCCACCCAAAGAACCCCGACCATGATACTTAAACTAGACATGATGAAGGCTTATGATAGAGTAGAGTGGGGGGATTTATGTGTTGTTCTTGAGAAGTTAGGTTTTTCCAAGGCCTAGGTCAAATGGATTCATGCATGTATTTCTTCTGCAAGATTCTCGGTTTTAATTAATGGTTCTCCTTGTCATTTTTTCACTTCCTCTAAGGGTTTGAGATAGGGAGATCCCCTTTCTCCCTTTTTGTTTATTCTCCTAGCTGAAACCTTTAGTTGGGCTATTAGGGCTGCTAAAGTGGGGGGGATTTGGAAAGGTATAAGGATTCAGAATATTCCCCAAAGTATTTCTCATTGTCTCTTTACAAATGATACTCTGTTATTTGGACATGCTTCGTTAGTAGAGGCAAAAGTGATTAAAGGAATAATACAAAATTATGCATTGTTTTCTGGTCAGAAAGTGAATCGTGATAAATCAAAGATTTTTTTCCCTTAATACATCACAACTGGTTCAGCATAGGTTGCAATCCTTTTGGGGATTTGAGACTGGAAATCTTTCGTGTACTTACCTTGGGATTCCTTTCTTTGTTAAATAGGATAAGATTGGTTTTTGGGATAAGATTATTTCAGTCATTTCTAAAAGAATTCTCTCATGGAATCATAGATGGTTAACTTTGGTGGGTAAAATTGTTCTTATCAAGTCTATTTTGAATGTTGTTCCCATATATCTCATGTCTATTTTGAAGACTCCAAAAGCAACTATTCTTAGTTTACAAGATACTCTTAGAGATTTTCTTTGGAACAATAATAAAGATGGCAAGAAGAAACTCTCTTTAGTTGCATGGGATAAGGTATGTTTGCCTAAGGAACTTGGGGGAATAGGAATTTGGAGTCTGGAAAATCAGAATTTAGCCTTAGGTGCTAAGTTGGTTTGGAAATTATATGACAAGCCTAGCTCCTTATGGGCACAAATTATGTTTGCCAAATATTTAAATAATGGACCGAGAGAGTTCATTTTTAAAGTCTCAAATTTGCCTTCGGGTTCTGCTATTTGGAATTTCCTTTGTAAATGTAGATCAATTATTTTGCCTCATCTCTCATGGATTGTTCATAATGGTAGAAAGGTTAGATTCTGGGATGAAGTATGGAATGGACACAAACCTTTGGTGAATATTAGGGATTGGTCTCCTCTGATCACTGTTCTTTCCTCCCTTTGGGGTGTTTTTGTAGCATAGTATTTTGAAATTGTGACTAGTGGAACCCTTAAGCTAGCTAGATGGAAGTCGATTGATTTCTTAGATGTTTATCAAAGCATGAAAGTAGATTTTGAGAAGATTTTGGGGGATAGAATTGTAGTGTCATGGTATTGGTTTTAAATCTAACAATTATGCGGAATTTCATGCTTTGTCTTTTGGATTGGATATGACAATCTCTTTGGGAATTAAGGACTTAATAATAGAAGGTGATTCTATGGTGATTATTCAATGTGTTATGAAAAAGAAATCAAATTGTTGGAATTTGCAGTATATACTTGATCCCATTTTACAAAAATTAGAATTGTTTGTATCTTTCTTAGTATCCCATTGTTACAGAGAAGTTAATAAGATTGCGGATTATTTGGCAAATTTAGCCATTGATAGCAATGCTAATCAGTGAGAGGTGGGTTTTGAGGAAATTCTTTCTAGGGTATGGGAAGGTTTGCAATAATAGTTATATGATTTTCTTGAGTAATGTTGATGTAAAATTTTATGATGATAATTATTTCCACTTTCCCCTTTCATTTCAAATATTCATGTTCGTTGTCTGGAGGAGAGTTCGAGCTCATGGTATTTGATACAATAGTGTTTTTCCAAAAGTTTTTTGATACTTTCTTTTTTGGCAGGAAGGTTTTTGGCTCATGGGATTTGGCATAGGGCTTTGGAAAATTTTGTCTTCTTCCGTTGATAGCAGCTGTGGAGTCTATAGTTGAAAATTATTCGATGGGTTTTTTTGGCAAATTGTCATATGGGCTCTATGCAAAACTGATATTATATGTGTTGTGACCGCATTTTGTATGTGGTTTTGGGCAGGGTGCATAAACTGATCCATTAGATACTATAGGTTTATTTTATGAGTTGTGACTAGAGGTTTTCTTCCCAGGATTCTTTCCTCCGGTATGCTCTTTGAATCCTTTATAAAAAATAAAAAAATATTAATAAAAAAGTTTAATGGAATAATCCACTTATATTGAATATTTTTTTTTAGGTGTCTATAATATATTTAATAAATTGTATATACTTTGTCTCATTCTCTATATAATTCTATTTTTTTTTTATTGGTAATGGGCCGAAGCTGTTAATGTGTCATTCTCTATATAATTTATTATTTTAACATTGAAAAATGAAGGTACTTAAATTAGTCATAATTTTTATCTATTATTTATAAAGTTAATCTTTAGTATCCATTATGATTGTATTTGAGTATAACTCACAATTTTTCATTTAAACAAAAATCGCATAGAAAAACAATTAGTCACAACATAAATGAATCTTCATATCTTATGTACACATGATACAAATATGTCATTCCAACTTTTAATCAGAATACATTCAATACATAAAAATACATATACCTAATGTGACTACATCTTAAACTACCTAAAAAACCTATTTATCTTTTAAAATGTAATACTTTTGTATACTTACCATTTTAAAAGTTATGTTCCTCCCTTAATGTAAATTAGTCGTCATTCCTCCATTTCAAGTTAGTTAAGGGAGTAATGATAAAGTGACAAAGTGACTTAAATTTGGAGTTATTGACTTCTAAATACAAATTAACTTCTCATCATAGTCAAAAAAAGAGGAAAAATTATAGGCATGCCAAGTGCAGGTTAGATATGGGAAAGCAAGACAATAAAAACCCTTAGAATTTCATAGTGAACTTTCATTCTCATCCCAATATTATTAAGTTGCAACATAGATATGATCCATCTAATAGACTGAAAAGGATGGATTCAATCTTGGGAAGTAGTATTCATCTCTAGGACGTGATATATAAGCCATAGAGCCAAACTTGTCCGTTCCCTATATTTGGTAAAAACCATTAATTAAAGAACTATAAGGATTAAATTTTCCATCATGTAATGATGAATCAGATATAATGAAATCTAGATCTAGTTGAGAAAATAAAAAAAGATTAAAGATGAGGTAATGTAGGGTACCCCCTATCTCTAAGGCAATAATATTCATTGGCCATAGAGTCAAACTAAGGCCCCTTTATTATCATAGAGTTTGCTACATTGAATAAGAACATTGCTGTTAGGTTTCCCTTGTTTTATCTCTTACAAGTACCATCTATGTCAGTAACCCTAGTTTTATCCTCTTTGAAATTTGCTTTTAGGGTTTTGAATAGATTGGTTGATATAAAGTCTAGTTTTTTTCGCATTTTACAAGAGATTGGATTAAGCTTTTCCCACTTCTAGGACTTTTGTTAAGGTTTCTTCCAACACATTGTGTTTAGAATATAGATCTTTGTACAATGATGATTTTTTTTTTTTTCAGTTTATTTATTGTGAATTAAACGATACAACTATAATGGTCTTGTCAGAATTGCTGACCTTGATAGCATATATCTTAAAGCAAGAGCTGAGATTTTCGATCAGCTATAATGTTCTTGTCAAATCGCTAACCTTACTAGCAAATAAATATATTAATCGTACCAACAACAAATCAATCAAAAAAAACTCGTAACATAAGAAAGAAGATGAATCCAATAAGTTCCCACCAAATAAAATCTATTGACAGAATATTCACATGAACTTTTAAAAAATCAATATTTAATCCTTTATAGATTATTTTCCTCTTACAATTACCATTTATGGAAACTACTTGATTGAATGAATTGAGCCTCAAGAAGTAAAACATGTTTTGAACTATATACCTAGAGTTAGAAAGAAAGAGGGCCCATCGTACAGCTGCACGGACTGCGACTCAACGTGTTTTGAACTATATACCTAGAGTTGTTGGTTAAAGTATGAATTGTGGACAGAGTCTGGTCTTCCCATCTTTTCTATGCTTGAAAATGCCATGCTATCACCTAACTCACCCTTTTCTTTCTTTCTTTTCTTTTTGTTTTTTCCGTTTTGGGTAGAGGAGTAAAATAGTGTTGCATGTTAAATTCTGACTCATAAATGACAGCTTTTGCATGTATTGAATGGATCGAATAAATGACAGCTCTTCCATTTGGGTTGATAATATTTATCAACTTATTTTGTCTGCTAAAGGTGCCCCAAACAATCAAGATTTGGAGGAATTGAGGCACAAAAAGATAAAACAGTTCAACTTGAACGTCACGTCTGAATACATTTTTTTGTTATAGTTTTGTATAATTGATTGTATTTATTAATTAAATTGAAAATAATGAGACATGTTGTATTCAAAGTTTTAATTGATTAATAAATATGATCAAAGGCGTATTTTGATGTTTGGATAGACAATATGATGTTGTGATTTACTTTTGATTGTTATGTGAAATCAATATGTCATCACCATCATCGTAAAGGGTAATGAATGATTATAACTGCGAACCAAAATTACTAAGAGATGAGTACTCTTACTAGTGTGGGAGACTGGTACTGATATAAATATAGGTACATCTATTTCTGAAAAAAAAGAGATTAGGGTATTTGGAGATCTGCCATTTTTAATATAATTTAATACTTTATTGATTTGCATAGTTGTAGAGAGACTAATATAATTTAATAAGCCATCAAATATCACTAATTGCATGAATAAATATAGCTCATAGGTGAAAATAAGCTCACACAATGAAAATGGTGGGAAATATATACATGCAATAGACAAATAGCGATGAAAATGATATCACGTGTCATAATTTAGGTTTTTTTTTCTATCTTTTGTTTTAGGAAAAAGTTTCTTGGATTTCAAGACATCTCAAGTATAGGAAACATGTCCTTGCCCCCAAGATGAGTCTAAGGGAGTTGGAGATGCATCTCTCTACAACTATGCTACCAAGCCATGATCTATTATCATATGTCCATTATGGCTCAAAAATAATCTTGTTGAAATGATTTAGATTACCCCTTGCTTTAGGGATAATTGGCAAAGTGGGGGATGCTTCTAAATGATTATTATGGTTGCAATTTATCAATACATTATAAATTGAATATTGTACCAAAATAACTTTATGTATTTGTTTTGTTTTGTATGATGTAATTCACTTCATTATCTCATCCATAGTTTGTTAGATATTTTGTCTCATTGTTTACTTCTCTATGGACATGTTGAGCTAAACAATTTGTTCAAGAATCTATTAATGTTCGTACCTCTTATAATATGTTCTTAATTTTCTAGTTTCAAAAAGTTATTTCTCCTTATTTCATCAACCAACACTACCAAATCTCCTTCAATTCAATCCATATTGATTCCATATAGCTTGCAAAATTGCAAACAAAGTAGAAGAGCTTGTCTTAACTTTACTATTAGTGTCATTTTTCAACTTCTTTGAAGGTACTATGACTAATTTTCCCTTTCTCATTCTAAATGACACATGTTTTGCATCTAATCAAACAAAGATACTCTTGACTCCACCATCAAAGTTCATTTTCATCCAACTAATGAGACGTGGGGGAGGTAGGTTGTTGCCACTTTATTCTTGAACATGGATTTCTTCAAAAATAAGCTTTGTGAGCCCTATGTATAAAGTCCATTACTAATGTATTATTTTGTTGGCATCTATTTTAAAATTCCTTGAACCAATAAAACTTTAGATATTAAATTGATCTTTTTTGAATCAAACCTATTACTATAAATAAACCTGATTATTTCTAATTGTTAAAAATTGACAAAAATACGAAATTCACATTTTTCCATCTAATTTAAAAATAACTTAGTAATATATCATAGAATGTAACTATTGTAGAATGCTCTTAAACTTCGTAAATAAGAAAATGTAAGAGAAAGGAAGATAAATACAATCGAAAAAATACTAAATGAAGAAAGAATTATAAAGATAATACATGTGCAAAGATTATGGCAAACACACTTTTCTATTATTTCTTATGTTTGAGTGAGTGGATTGTGCACGACAACAAACTCTATTCTATAATAAATTTCAGATTTATAGTCTAATTTCGACTTATATATTGATTTAAAAAAATAGATCTTGTATGCAGTTTCTGGATTTTGATTGTGTGAGAATTTTTAACCATCAACGTTTCGAATCACACTCCGTGATTTATCATCAGGATGGAAGAGAGAAGGACGACGATGATGAATAACTGAGTGTGATTCAAAATGTTGATGGTTAAAAATTTCTCACACAATCAAATCTACAAACTGCATACACAATCTATTTTTTTAAATCAATATATAATCGATGAAAAGCTTATAAAAAAATTGTAAAATGTGATGCGTGGTCATCAGAAAGTTAACATAAATTACCATAAATAGTCATTTCCTCGAACGTGTCAAAATATTTCCATTTGAATATATTTGCAGGTTTCTGTCCATGAAATCTAGAAAGCAACGAAAGCCCCCAAATAATATATTGTTGTTGCCTTTGGAAGAAATACACTATTAGTGCGTATAAGTCAACAAGTACAGTTGTGTGAGACAAAAACAATAGAAAATAAGACAATTGATGTGGATTCTTCATTATCAATACAAGTCAATGCAAGCTTCCATTCACCTACCACGCTTTCATGGCAAGCTGTCTTCTGAAAAGGATTCAACTTTAACTACCTCTAAAAAAAGGCTTTCAAATATGACGATCAAAACACAGTCCAGATGAATCAAGACACACTTCTTAGCAATCTTCTTAGATTATATAAATCACTACCAAATTGCACATTGATCATATGACGGTAAAGGCAGTACGAGTGAGATGTGATAAATGCATGTTTAGCACGATTGGTTTTGAAAGAAAAAAAAATCAATCCTGACTGTAACTCTCATGTAGTTACATGTCCAGAAGCCAGTCATGCAATTTATTATATAAATATATTTCACAAAGCCCGCGGCTATTAGATAAAGTCGATTTTCCTGGTAATGCAATCCAGCTAAGAGGTTTGATTCATGTTGGTGTCAAAATGAGGCCCACTTGAACAAGGTAGAACTTCATCTTGTACTATATAAAGAGGAAGCTGACGTTCCATTCATCATGGCTTCCAGCCTAACAATGGAGCAGAATTCCTCAATGGCATTCCTCATTCTCTCATTGTTTTGTCTGTTGGCCTCTGTAGCTCAAGCAAACTATTATTACAAATCCCCTCCTCCTCCATATTTATATAAGTCTCCTCCTCCACCATCTCCTTCTCCACCACCTCCCTATTATTACAAATCTCCTCCACCTCCCTCTCCTTCTCCACCACCACCTTTTTCATCTCCTCCTCCTCTATATCATTATAATTCCCCTCCACCACCATCTCCTTCTCCACCACCTCCCTATCGCTATAAATCTCCTCCTCCTCCCTCTCCTTCTCCCCCTCCACCATATCACTATTCTTCTCCACCACCACCTTCTCCATCCCCTCCACCTCCATATCACTACAAGTCTCCTCCACCACCGTCTCCTTCTCCACCACCTCCTTCTGCATCCCCTCCCCCTTCTTATCAGTACAAGTCTCCCCCACCACCATCTCCTTCTCCACCACCTCCCTACCATTATAAATCTCCTCCCCCACCCTCTCCATCTCCCCCACCCCCTTATCAGTACAAATCTCCCCCACCACCATCTCCTTCTCCCCCACCTCCGTACCACTATAAATCTCCTCCTCCCCCTTCCCCATCTCCGCCACCCCCATATCACTACAAGTCTCCCCCACCACCATCTCCATCTCCTCCACCTCCCTACCACTATAAATCTCCTCCTCCCCCTTCTCCATCTCCTCCACCTCCTTATCACTACAAATCTCCCCCACCACCATCTCCTTCTCCCCCACCTCCCTACCACTATAAATCTCCTCCTCCCCCTTCGCCATCTCCCCCACCACCTTCTCCATCCCCTGCCCCTCCATATCACTACAAATCTCCCCCACCACCTTCTCCATCCCCTCCCCCTCCATATCACTACAAATCTCCCCCACCACCATCTCCATCGCCACCTCCACCATATCTTTATCCATCACCATCACCATATCATTACAAATCTCCTCCACCTCCTGCAAAATCTCCACCACCTCCCCCTCCAGTCTACAAGTACAAATCTCCACCCCCTCCCGTTTACAAGTACACATCGGCCGCTCCTCCTCCCCACGTCTACAAATATAAATCACCCCCTCCCCCAGTGTATAAGTACACTTCTCCTCCTCCACCTCATTATTAAGGAGCTGAGGCATCAATAAGGTAATTAGCATTTCTTATTTTCTTTGAAAGTTGTTTATAATCTGGCTATAAGAATTGGTTGCAAACACTGGCAACTGTAATTCACAGTTTACGCATTTTAGACTGAAAGGCCTTTCAGCAATGCCATTTATTAACTAATATGTTTTTTGATTTGGGTTTGTGACACAATTGCAGGTACAATATGTCATTTGCTTGCTTCAAAACGAGGTAGGCAGATGCGGTACCTACTTATTTACTTATATATTTGCAATGAGCTTCTGGAAGTTGTTGAATTCAACGATCAAAAGTTCAGAGCTTCAATTTCGAGGTTGTTTCCAAGTTGGATTATCTGAAAGATTCAATTCAACATGAAAGAGAAATCAGTACTGAGAAAGTGTCAGAGCCAGGGGAACAATAAATCCGCCTCAGTTCATTGGATTGCTTAGTAATGTGATGGTTATCTGCCTAATGAGGCTCTGATGTGTGTGACATTTTCAGAAAATAAAATAAAATGTATTGCATTACCTTGAAAACCATTCGATTTTAACTAACAATAGTTAATGGTGAATGCAGCGATCTACATATAAATAACTACATTTACCTAATAGTGCCTTTTGTTGAATATGCATTTTTTCAAGCTTGTAAAAACAGCCAACACAACAATCTCAGTCGGATTTTCAATTTCACAAAAATGTTAAAATAAAATGTGGTCCTCTCTCTTAGATAGTTCTACATATAAACTCAAAAAGCACACAGGACGCAGGTGATGATGAGGTTTAAAAAGAATGGAAGCACACTACAGTGGTACGGACTGTTTGACCATTAATATCATATTTGTTTTAAGTGATAAAAATCAAAGCCGATAACTCTCATGGAACAACATGTCCTGAAACCAGTCATGCACTTTATTACATAAATATATTTGACAAAGCCGGCGGCTATTATATAAAGTTAATTTTCATGGTAAAGCAATCCAGCTAAGAGGCTTGATTCATGTCAGTGCCAAAATGAGGCCCACTTGAACGAGATAGGCCCTCATCTTGCACTATATAAAGAGGAAGCTGATGTTCCATTCATCATGGCTTCCTTATTCTCTCATTGTTTTGTCTGTTGGCCTCTGTAGCTCAAGCAAATTATTATTAGAAAAATATGTTTCCTCTTCTGTCATTTCCTTCTCCACCACCCATTTATTATTATAAATCTCCTCCACTGCTCTCTCCTTCTCCACTACCACCTTTTTCATCTCCTCTTCCCCATATCATTATAATTCCCCTCCACCACCATCTCCTTCTCCACCACCTCTTTATTGCTATAAATCTCTTCCTCCTCCCTCTCCATCTCCACCTCTATCATATCACTAATCTTCTCCCCCACCACCTTCTCCATCCCCTCCACCTCCATATCACTAAAAGTCTTCTCCGCTATCGTCTCCTTCTCCACCACCTCCTTACCACTATAAATCTCCTTCTCCCCCATCTCGCTCACCCCCTTCACCATATCACTATTCTTCTCCCCCACCGCCTTCTCCATCCCCTCCACCTCCATATCACTATAAATCCCCCCCCTCCACCATCTCTTTCACCACCACCTCCATATCACTACAAATCTCCTCATCTTTCTCACTCACCACCTCCACCATATCACTATTCTTCTCCCCCGCCACCTTCTCCATCCCCTCCCCCAACACCATCTCCTACCATCTCGTTAGCACTATAAATCTCATCCTCCCCCTCTCCATCTCGCCCCCCCCCCATCATCTCCTTCTCCTCCACCTCTCTACCATTATAAATCTCCTCCTCCCCCTTCCTCATCTCCTCCAACTCCTCGTCACTACAAATCTCCCCCACCACCATCTCCTTCTCCCCCACCTCCCTACCACTATAAATCTCCCCCTCCTCCCTCCCCATTATAAGAAAAATAACAAGTGCAAAAAATTGCAGAGAAAAATAATAGCACATAACACACATATTTTATGTGGAAAAACCTGGTAAAAATATACCAGTAAAAAACCACAACCAAGTATCTTTCTTATTGATTCTTAGGAATTTTAAAGAGTTACAACAATCTCAAAATTGTACACAAAAACATGACTTCGAGTAGCCTATAACAATTGAGCTGCAGAATCCTAATTGAAGACAACTTATTAAACATAGTAAGTATGACTCACACAAGATGATAATACAAGATGACTCAACCACATCTAGAAGAGATAATTTTGGACATCACATTCCAAAATTCTCCCACTTGAAGTCAAATTTGAAACTCATGAATAATTCCTCTACTGAAAGATCATTGCCAATGTTGCCAATCATCACATATTCTGCAGACCAAGAGAAGTTTTGCAACAAATGAACTTCTCTCTACCAATAGGTTTCGTCATAATATTTGCAAGGTTTACATCAGTGTGAATCTTGGCCAAAGAAATCTATCCTCTTTCCATTACTTCACAAACAAAGCACGACATTGAATATCAATATGCTTTGTTTTGAAATGGTATGCTGAGTTATGTGTTATGTGTTAAGCATTTTGATTGTCACAATGCAACAGCATGTTATCTTGCTTCACTTGCAATTCACCCAAAAGTCTATGAAGCCAAATTGCCTCCTTGCTAACTTGCGTTGCTGCCATATATTCCGCTTCACTAGTAGACAATGCCACCACTATTTTCAACTTTGACACCCAACTAACATCACCTCTAGCTAAAGAGAAAACATAACTTGTTGTAAACTTTCTCTTATCTCTGTCTCCATCAAAATAAACATCCACATATCCATCAACTTGAAGACTACTCCCATTGTAAAAGATAACAACATCTGAAGTATCTCTCAAATATTTGAGAATCCACTTCATAGTCGTCCAATGATCAATACTAGGATTCACCATGTACCTACTGGCAACTCTTATTGCTTGTGCAATGTTGGGTTTGGTGCACACCATGGCAAACATAAGACTACCAACTGCTGATGAGTATGGTACATGAGACATCTATGTCTTCCTTTCTTCTGTGCTAGGGCACTATTCAGAAGACAATCTAATATGAACAAGAAATGTACTACTAACTAGTTGTACATTTTGCATATTGAAGCATTGCAAAACTTACTCCACATAAGTTTTCTTTGACAACCATAATTTCTTATTATTTCTGTCTCTAAGTATCCTCATTCCAAGAATCCAATTTGCACTGCCTAATTCCTTCATCTCAAACTCCCCAGCAACTGAGTTTTCAAATGGATGATTTTATACATGCTAGGACTTGCTACCAACATATCATTAACAAACAGTATTAGAATAATTAAACTGCCATCATCATACCTTTGAACATAGGTAGAATGATTGACCTCACATCTACTAAAACTCAAACTCATCATGAAGGAATCAAATTGCTTGTACCAACACCTTGGTTCCTGTTTTAAACCATACAACGATCTTCTCAACTTGCAAACAAGATTCTCTTTGCCTCTTTCCTCAAAACCTTCTGGCTATTGCATATAAATCTCCTCAAAGAGATCACCATGCAAGAAGGTTGTTTTAACATCTAACTGTTCTAACTCTAGAAATCAAGACTACGAACAAGAGCTAAAACAATTCTAATTGTATTCAATCATACAACAAGTGAAAAATCTCATCAAAATCAATACTAGATTTCTATGTATACCCCTTGGCCACCAACTGAGCTTTATATCTCTCCAAATTTCCATTTATATCCCTTTTCAACTTGAAGACCCACTTGTTTCCAATATCTTTTCTCCCTTTAGGAAATGACACAAGCTCCCATGTCTTGTTCTTATGAAGAGCTTCCATCTCCTCTTCCATAACAATTCTCCATTTGCTTTCACATTCAGCTTCACAAGCATCCTAATATGAACTACGTTCACCAACATCAGATAGTAATGAATAAGTAGAAATTTTACAAATAAGAGAGTACCTTACAGGTGGTTTGATTACTCTACTGGATCTCCTTAAAAAAAATGATAATTCACCATGTGGCTCAACTAGGTGTTGTTCTTCTGATTGATCTTCAGCTAGTTGCTCTTCATTGAACACATCTAGATTATCATACCTTTTTTCCACCTCTACTAGAATAACTTATGTACCTTGTTGTTCTTCACCTCTTTGCATTGTTTTTTCATTAAAGTGAAAATCTTGACTAACAATAATCTTGTGTGCACTAGGATCCCACAATTTGTACCCCTTTGTACCTTCTACATAGCCAAGAAAAATGTATTTTGTGGACATCTTGTCTAGCTTATTTCTATTCTCTTTTGGAATATGTACATAAGCATCAAAACCAAAAATAGGGAGAAATGAATAATCAACCTGTTTACCTTTCCATATCTCTTCAAGAATTTAATTATCAAGACCAGTAGTGGAAGATCTATTGATCAAGAAACAAGTTGTACTAACAACCTCACCCCAAAATTTTTGCTTTAAACCAACAGTGCTCAACATACATCTGGCTCACTCCATATTTATACGGTTCATGCATTCAACAACACCATTTTGTTGTGGTGTCCTCACAACCATCAATTTCCTTGCAATACCATTTTCACTACAAAATTGGGGGTTAGTGCAGGATCAAGGGGGGCCAAAAAGTGGTGATGTGAAAAAAATAGCCGTCCTCACTCGCCTAAAAACGCAAAAATCCATGTTGACTTTTTGCTTGGCCTAGGTGTCAGTACACCTTGGCCTAGTAATTACGTATGCAAATCGGATATCTAATTTTTATTTGTAATTTTAATTTAAAAATATATTATATGTTACATATTATATAATATATAATCTATTATTATATTATATAATATATATAATGTAATAATATATTATATAATATATTATTACATTATATATATTATATATAATATAATATAATATTATATTATTATATTATTTATAATATAATATTGTATTATATAATATATTATTATATTATAATATAATATTATATTATATTATATTATATATTATATTATATTATATATAATATTATATAATATAATATTATAATATATTTAATATAATAATATATTATATAATATATTATTATATTATATATGTTATTTAAAAATAATTTAAGTATAAAAATTGGATATCTGATTTTCTAAGACTTTTATATTTCGACAGTGACAGTCCGTGAGTCATTTTTAACTCATGGACTGCACGATTTCATCAAAATCCGATATCTACTCCATCCGATATCCAGTGTTTTGACAAAAAATTGCTAAAAAATAGATTTAGAGGTAAGAATTTTATCGTTTTGAATCATTTTCATTCATTTTTTGTATTTTTTGTTAATTTTTATTTGATTTTTCATTGAAAATATGGTTTTTTCATGAAAAATAGGTTTTTTTAAATCAAATACATAATTATTTAAATTTGTTAACTAAATTTAATTGTTTACATTCAATTAGGTTAAAAATGGGGGATAACAATGAAAACACTGACCAACCACAACTGCAACAACCAAACCCTCATTTGCCAATCCTATATCGAAGGATCCCTCGTCTAAACCCAATGTTTGATCCTCTCACATCGATCATAAAAAGTATGGAAACCATGACTGAGGAGCACGATGCCGCCCTTTTGTGGCGAGATTCTATGAGGGAAAAATATGCAGATGGCTTGTTGTATAAGGATATCAAGGATCTCAAGATATCCAAAGCTGAAATCACCTCATTGTTTGTCAATCCCCATACTGGTCAGCCCGTAGATCCCAAAAAAACAAAAATTTCTATTAAATGGTGCACAAATGATGGGATTGTGAAAAACTTTTGGGATCGTTGGTGGATGGTTTTCGAAAAACCACCCAACAACAATCTTGATATCCCCTTCTATTTCATAAAAAAATTGTATGCTGAGTTTGTTTTACACAAACATGTGAACTACTTTGACATCCAACCTTTCCAGGGTGTAGGTTTAGGTATGTCCCAAAATAGACCTTGGGCAGTCAGAGTAGTCCAGGACCCGTATGTCCCCCCTCCTCCTGTTGATCCCCCACCTGCAGTGCAACATCCTAATATTATTTGTGAGGCAGCTTCACGGACCATATCAGCTATTCACTCTTTGAGTAGCCTTTTGGTTTCTCAGGCTACGTCAGTAGCTCAGCCTACTCTTGATGGTAGCAGTGCATCTGGTGGCGTTGACACGTCATCCTCGGCTCCACACATATGTGTGCCCCATAGTTGTGTCATGTGTGGGCACGTATGCTTGGGTCTAGTTGGACAACCCCTCGATCCTCCTATGGACAGGGCAGATTATGAGGTGCATGAGATGCATGATGTACCAGATGTTATTACACAGACTGGAGGATACCCTGGGGAGTCCTCACATGCTAGAGGCGAGCAGGCACCATCATCATACATTGATGATGTAGTGGTAAGATTTGTATTTTCATAGTTCATGTTATATTTTAATTAAATATTTATAAATTAGATAATATTAAGTACTAATTTTTATTTACATAGTCTATTTAACAGTTGATGACCGAGGATGAGTTGAGACAGATTTAGGAGGGCACCTTATCGGCCATTTCATTTGGCCTTGATAGCTTGACAGTTATTTATTATTGCACCTAGTCGTTTGTATTTTATTGTACATACATGTTCATCATTTCTATTGGTATTAATTAGATTATGTAGTAACTTGCATGTATATCTTATTTTACTCTTGTAGGGCACAAGCAACACAAGTGCGGGGCAGTGTGATTTAGGATCTGGTAGTGCAGTTGGAGACAAGGGAAAGGTATTTGAATGCAAATATGATTGAATGAATAGTTTAAATAACTTATATTGATTATACATGTCTAGACATAGATTGATAGTTTCATATACTTGTTGTGTATATATACAGAGAATTCTTGGCTTCACATCCTTGATGACTACACCCAGTATACCTGAAGAAGAAGAAGAGATGCCTCGAGTAGATGTGTGTTTATTTTATTTTTTGATTAGTAGATATAATTTGTTATTATCAGTGACAATTATATGCTAACTTGTATCAATGTCATGTTTCTGAACATATGTAGGTTGTGTATGAAAATATTCAAAACATACCTCCTCTACCGAAGACATACATCAAGAGTCTTGCAAAGCTAAAGAGAAAATGTGGAGATGAGGTAAACATGAATAGTTCAATTATAGTTCATTTTTATGTTAACTTTTCGAGTGTGAATTATATAATATAACTAATATTAATCGTGGTTTGTTTTTCTTGTGCAACATCATTCAGAGCCGAGCAGTGCGGCGAAGAGGATTGATTTTGATGATCCATCAATAGCTTAGGATGTTATCGATAGTTTTGGGATGCTTACATGTCTAGTTGGCATGTATATTTTGTATATGGACATACATTCACGTATTTAGACATACATTTTGTTTCAGTTGGCGTTTATGCCATATTTGTGTATGGACATACATTTGTAATCATTTGACATTTTTATATATGCAGAAGTTGATATTCGATCATATAAATTGTTTCTCATCTATGCGTGGTGTTATCATGGAAATCTTTAATCTTCATTCCAATAATTAACAATGGTTAATAATGGCTATTTAATGAACAATATAATTCATTTAATGAACAATACAATACAATTCATGAACAATACAATTCATTTAATGAACAATACAATACAATTAATTTAATGAACAATACTTGATAAAATTCATTATTACCCTATGCATGGTCCTATTTTCCCCCCCCACTCGATCGAATGCTCGAGGTCATACCCTACCGACATCGTCCCTTCAGCACCCTAAGTGCTCAAAATTATCAAACTTTGACAGGCCCTAACTCGGAATCCATGGCACCTGCGAATGATCTGTTTGAACCTACGTGGCCATGAGAGGGGTCCCTACAAAAGCCTATCTCGGTTTTTCAAGTTTCCCTACGGTTTTATTAGGGCAGGGATTTTTCGGTTGGCGAAAAAATCATCAATCTCACTCAATGGAATGTTGTCGCGTGGCCAATTTCTCGTTCTGCTCGTCGCGATGATGAACCGTCGGCTCCGACATGTCCAGTTAGGCATTATTACCCTACGCATGCTCCTATTTTGCCCCTCCACTTGATTGAACGCTCGGGGTCATACCCTACTGGCGTCGTCCCTTGAGTGCCCTACATGCTCAAAATTTTCAAACTTTGACGAGCCCTAACTCAGAATCCGTGGCACCTGCGAATGATCCATTTGAACCTATGGGGCCATGAGAGGAGTCCCTACAAAAGCCTATCTCGGTTTTGCAGGTTGCCCTACAGTTTTATTAGGGCAGCAATTTTTTGGTTGGCGAAAAAATCGTCAGTCTCACTCAATGGAATGTTGTCGCGTGGCCGATTTCTCGTTCTTCTCATCGTGATGATGAACCGTCAGCTCTAACATGTCCAGTTAGGCATTATTACCCTACGCATGCTCCTATTTTCCCCCCCACTCGATCGAATGCTCGGGGTCATACTACTGTCAAAAGCATCAAAGATGCTACTATTAGAGAATACCATGCTCCATTATGGAGAGAATATTAGGTGCATCTGATGTCAGCATCTGAAAATGGAACAATGTTATTCAATTGCCAAAATATAACTGACTTTATTTTATAAACCATTAATGAATAAAAATAGACAAGGTTACCTGAGTGAAAGTTCGATGACCACCTTGACTAGTAGGTGTTGATGTTGAAGGCCCAACATTAACCTATTCAACATCTAATATGAGTTATAAGATTACCACTCACATAAGGTTAAACTACTCACATGTATTATATTTATAATTTCTTTACTAGTTGCAAACTTGTGGATTTGACATCATCGTGCAATCAAAAGGCAGTGGGCCACTAGACTAAGGGTGAACACTCTGACCTTGAAAATTTATTATAATCACTCTAGTAAGTTAGTTGATATTAGATTTTAAAATAAAATCATTCTAGTAATTTACTTAATATTATGTTTCAAATTAAATTTAATAAATTGAATTTGAACTTGTTCAAATTTACCTGACTATCAATGTCAAATGTTTGATTCAATAGATCATCTGTCATGACAATTTGATCCACTACAGATGTGTCCTGGCCACATGCATTTGAATCATCTTCATGATAATAAACACAACAAGACCCACACTTTAATCTCATTAATGCACAAAGGAATATGTACCATCACCAAGAGAGGGTCTTGTCAATGACGAATGATCTAGCATGAACCTGTATTTTTAAGAATTGTTAGTCTACACATAAAATGCATGGATGAACATAAAGGATTTATGATAATCACTTCAACTGAAATGCATGATAATAAATGAAAAGGTGGGATTATATACCATAAAAAATACGCCCCTTCCAATTATATTGAGTGTACTCGCTATGTGCATGCAAAAACTGTGTTGCCAAAAAAAAAGGTTCATCAATAGACCTGCATTTTGAACACATCCTTAATATATACATAACAAACTTGAACATTAAGGTTTAATGATCATTGTTTGAAATGAAATGCATGATAAAAAAATAAGGCACCATTAAAGACCTACTACTCAAGTGTGCCTAAAGGGTCATCTCTTTGTTTAAGAGTATCCAGTATTGCTTCATGATCAGCAGTAGTCACTATCCATAGCTCTTTGGTCTTCGGTTTTGCTTGATGCTTCAACAACTTGACATTTGTAGCTATAATAAGGTGTGAATACATTATAATGGTTTTGTGTCTCTCATAGTCTTCAAATGTAGGTATGCCAATCTTTCTAATCATGTATGTTCGCAACCAAGTTCCCACAACAACAACTGAACCTGTAGGATATGTGAACCCATCATCATCTGTCACTGGTTGTGTTAGCTTTTGTTTTCCCTATACACATCGTGCTAACCAATATTCTGATCTCTCTTCATTCCCTTGTGGTGCAACAATTGCAAAAACATGTCCTCATTGTACAAGATCTGATAGATGATCATACTCAAGTGAACTTTCATGTCATTGTTTGACAAGGATATTGTTTGAGATAAAGGAGTTAGATAGTGGGGAACCCATGTATCAACCCACTCACTTGATTCGCACTGATCCCAATCACACCGAACACAACTCTGACAAAAACAAGCCAACGCTCATGTCCAAATGGTCTATGTACTTGCATCTAAGTTGAGAAATGAATGCATTTTTGAAGAATCTTTAATTGTTTGACAATCCAATCTATCTCCCACTGTTCCCTCCTCAACCAACCAAAAGAATATGCTCACTACTGAATCAAGATTACCTCCATGTGATGATGCTGAACTACACCAATCAACAATAGAACGTGCATTAGAGAAATTTGCACCTGAAATCCTCAATTGCTCCTTAACTAGAGCTCTCTTCAAACATGCACCTGCTCCATCATGCACCTGCTCCATCATGCTCTCCCTTCCCATGCCCTGCCTAAAAAAAACACCAAATATGAGGTATACGCCTCTCCACATGCATTCTACTCAACCAATAAAACATGTGGGCATTCTTGAATTGACCCGTATAGTTATCTGACCATATTATATGTCGGTCAATTGCAATATCTTTCTCATGCAAGAACTCAAAGAAATTCTCGAAAGAATGTTGCACATACTCAGACGAGTGTGATCTATCATCACTCATATAAAAATGATACTCCCTGATTATCTTCCTGTCCTCTTCTGTACTATCAGGAGCATGTCTAAATGTAATGTGAACAAAAATAGCAATCTAGACTGAATTGTAGTACTGAGACTATACCTCATTCTGTGGTTGCAATGTATAGTTATTTGCAAAATCAACCACCGATACAATAGTGCCAATCAAGAAAGATTTCTTACACATCAAGAAAGATTTCTTACACATCCTGAACTATTGATCCAACCACTGAGACCTATGGGTGTGCCTTGCATACTTGTAGAAAATATTTTCCTTAAAATCCAAAATAAAATCAGCAATACTCACTTCTCTTGAGACTAATTCGCATCTAGAACCTTCACCTCCACTCTTCAAAGTATATTTCACTATCTCGTATCTTTTTTTCTCAGCATAATTATTTCCAAACTCGTGTTCGCTGCCCTCATGAAAACATGAAACGAACTTTGACAACCCACTGCATTCTGAGCACTTCTCATTCAAACAATCATTTCTATAGAAATGGCAGCCATCATCTCTAGGGCATAAAAATAGATCTTGCAAGTCTCTTGATGATCTCGGAAATAGCATTGCACCACACTCCTACAACATCTCATTAGTATGCATCGTAGAATGAATATGACATAAAAGTTCATGGTACATTGAAAACTCCACATGGTACTTGCAACAACAGGTATTGCGAATCTTAAGAGGAACACAATAAAATGGTTTCAAAGATTCAAAGGCCCTTTGTGATATTTGCAAAGTTGGATGTAATTCACAAAAAATTTTGTACAACATTGTTTGGCTTGATTCCAAGAAATGTTTGGGATGCAGTGTGCAGTCTCGGTTGCCGATTCTTAATTTCAAAACGTCCTTTACATTGGGTGACACTCTAGAATTAGAGTGCCAAAATTGTTGAATCTCTTCCTTCACATTGTCAGTCAACTTTCTATCAACACATGGAAGCCTCCCACCAAGTGCCCATGTATCTTGTTGAAGTGGATTGTCAAGTCTTTGTCTTCGTACAAGTGCTCTATCCAAAGTTTTACGGTTTATGTTAAAATCAACACAAGTTTGTCTCATTTGACGAGCCTTCCTCAATTGATGGCCTACTAAGGAGGTTTTAATCACTCTTCGAGTAGCTCTCTTATCTCTTTCTTTGGTATTCTTTCCAATAAAATTGAGAGCGTCAAATAGATTTTTTGCAATAATAGAATTTCTCTCCGTCTTCTTGTTCATACGAATCTTCAATTTGTTTAGCAATGGTCTCATCTTTATCATCTTTAGCAATTGAACAAAGAGTTGGCATTGCTTGGTCAATGTCTTATTGCTAAAATTTTGGTTGAAAAGTTGTTTAGCCCACAACCGAACGGTTCTTGTTGACCTCTTGCCTTCAAGATTCGCAATAATGTTCTCATCGATTTCAAATAACCATTTTGGGGTTCTTGAAGGTCTTGGATTTGGAATTTGTCTTTCATCCATGAGAGGGTCTTCATTTCTAAAGTAATCAGGTGTTACATATGGTTCACTTGGTTGAGAAATTCCACCTTCAATGTTAAAGTTTCCACATTTTCACCTCCTATGTCAAAATTTTCCACATGTTGAGCATTTTCATTATCACTTGCAACATTTTCAAAATTTTCAATATTTCACTTTCAAAATCTACATTTTCATTTTCAATAACTTGTGGCACATTTTCAAATTCAATTTCCTCTTCAATTGAAGTAACATTAGCAATATTTAACATACCTTATCTTCTCCTCCTATGACATTCTCTATCTCTTTTTGTATACACTTCAATTTGGTCATTTGAAAGTTTTCTTTTGCGTTTAGACTTTCGATGACTACTACTCCCCATTTACCTCCACACATATGCTCCTTCATGATTGACAATGTATGTTTTCACTTTAAGAATCTCCCAAAAGCACAAATTTGTCTCTAGCTATCTGAAAACTCGTGATCCTCAGCAAAAAATAGAATATGCAGACTGTGGGCAGTTGGAATCTACAGAATGGCCCACAAAACCTTTTTTTCTTGGTTTTTTGTACTAAAATCAGATATCCGATAAAATCCGATATCTGATTTTATCGGGTATCCAATTTTAGTACAAAAATTTGTTGTCCCCAAAAAATTTCTTGTTGCTGCCATTTATTAAGTAAAGTGCCACATGGCAGAAATCCGATATCCGATTAAATCGGATATTGGATTTTATTAGTCATATTTTAGAGAGAGAGAGAGAGATATAGAGAGAGTGAGGAGAGGGAGAGAGAGAGAGAGGTCATATGGTGTCTTAAGGGGTTCTATGGTGTCCATAGGAGTCATCTGGTGTCTTAAGAGGTCATAAGGGTTCATGGGACACCATATGACCCCTATGGACACCATATGACCCCTAACGACACCATAGGACCCCTTAAGACACCAAATTGTGTCGTTAGGGGTCATATTGTGTCCTAAGGGGTCGTAAGACACAATATGACCCCTAACAACATGATTTGGTGTCTTAAGGGGTCTTATGGTGTCATTAGGGGTCATATGGTGTCTTGTGACACCATAGGACACCTTAAGAAACCAAATCATGTCGTTAGGGGTCATATTGTGTCTTATGGGGTCGTAGGACACAATACAACCCCTAAGGACATGATTTGGTGTCTTAAGGGGTCCTATGGTGTCGTTAGGGGTCATTTGGTGTCCATAGGGGTCATATGGTGTCCCATTAACCCTTATGACCTCTTAGGACACCATATGACCCCTAATGACACTATATTGGGTCGCTTTGGGTCATATTGTGTCCTAAGGGGTCCTATAGTGTCCCAAGACACCATATGACCCCTAATGACACCATAGGACCCCTTAAGACACTAAATCATGTCGTTAGGGGTCATATTGTGTCTTACAACCCCTTAGGACACAATATGACCCCTAACGACATGATTTGGTGCCTTAAGGGGTCCTATGGTGTCACAAGACACCCTATGACCCCTATGGACACCATATGACCCCTAACGACACCATAGGACCCCTTAAGACACCAAATCATGTCGTTAGGGGTCATATTGTGTCTTACGACCCCTTAGGACACAATATGACCCCTAACGACATGATTTGGTGTCTTAAGGGGTCCTATGGTGTCACAAGACACCATATGACCCCTAATGACACATAGGGGTCATATGGTGTCTTGTGACACCATAGGACCCCTTAAGACACCAAATCATGTCGTTAGGGGTCATATTGTGTCTTACAACCCCTTAGGACACAATATGACCCCTAACGACACAATTTGGTGTCGTAAGGGGTCTTATGGTGTCACAAGACACCATATGACCCCTATGGACACAATATAACCCCTTGTGACACCATAGGACCCCTTAAGACACCAAATCATGTCATTAGGGGTCATATTGTGTCTTATGGGGTCGTAGGACACAATATGACCCCTAACAACATGATTTGGGGTCTTAAGGGGTCATATGGTGTCGTTAGGGGTCATATGGTGTCCCATGAACCCTTATGACATCTTAGGACACCATATGACCCCTAATGACACCATATTGGGTCGCTTTGGGTCATATTGTGTCCTAAGGGGTCCTATGGTGTCCCAAGATACCATATGACCCGTACGGACACCATATGACCCCTAACAACACCATAGGACCCCTTAAGACACCAAATCATGTCGTTAGGGGTCAAATTATGTCCTACAGGGTCGTAGGACATAATTTGACCCCTAACGACATGATTTGGTGTCTTAAGGGGTCCTATGGTGTCCCAAGACAGCATATGACCCCCACGGACACCATATGACCCCTAAAGACACCATAGGACCCCTTAAGACACCAAATCATGTCGTTACGGATCATATTATGTCTTACGGGGTCATAGGACACAATATTGGGACACCATATGACCCCTTAGGACACCATATGACCCCTAACAACATGATTTGGTGTCTTAAGGGGTCCTATGTTGTCCATAGGGGTCTTATGGTGTCTTGGGACACCATACGACCCATTATGACACTGTTATGGACACCATATGACACCTAATGACACCATAGGACCCCTTAAGACACCAAACCATGTCATCAGGAGTTATATGGTAACCTAAGGGGTCATAGGCCACAATATGACCCCTTAGGACACAATATGACCCAAAGCGACCCAATATGGTGTCATTAGGGGTCATATGGTGTCCTAAGAGGTCATAAGGGTTCATGGGACACCATATGACCCCTTAGGACACCATATGACCCCTAACGACATGATTTGGTGTCTTAAGGGGTCCTATGGTGTCCCAAGACACCATATGACCCCTAATGACACCATAGGACCCCTTAAGACACCAAATTGTGTCGTTAGGGGTCATATGGTCTCTCTCTCTCTCTCTCTCTCTCACACACACACACACACACACACACACACACACACACACACTCTCTGTCTCTCTGTCTCTCTCTCTCTCTAAAATATGACTAATAAAATCTGATATCAGATATCGGATTTCTGCCATGTGGCAGTTTACCAGATAAATGGCAGCAACAGGAAATTTTTGGGGGACCACAAATTTTTGTACTAAAATCGGATATCTGATGTTTGTAGTAAAATTTTCAAATTTCAAATTTCGGCTCGGGAATGCTTTGGTATTTGGCTTGGAAGTGACAAGCCTGGAAAGTCAACTAAAAAAACATGTTTTTCAGTATTCCTTGATTTTCCAAACTTTACACTAGTGGCTGATGACATTTTTTGTAGCCAAAATTGATAAAACGAAAAGGGTTTTTTAAGGATGTTCCTAGATTTCCAACAATATAAGGCTTGTCTTATTTCGACTTTAATAAATACTTATTATTTATTTTCTAATTGAATTCTGACAATAGTCTTGATTGATATACTGATTGAAAAATACTCATAACTTTCAAACGGTATAACATTTTTTGAAACCAAAACATGTGTCACATCCTATGCTTCATCTACTATAGGGAAAAATTAAAAAAAATAAAATTTCATAAGGTTTTGACCAAGTTAAGGTGGTCAGACATAGGAGTTTCTAAATTTTTGAAAAGCTGTAGTAAAAAATTCATAAATAATTATTTAATTTATAAAAAATTAAAAACAAATATGCGTCACATCTGGACATGAGTCTAATACTTATATTATAAATATTATAAAAAAATATTAAGATTTGATTGTGATTAGGGTGGTCAGACATACGTCTACTTCTTATTTTTTTCCTGAAATTTTAGTACCAATACATTGAAATTTGAAATTTTCATCAAATAGGATTTTTTTTTTCCAAAAAACAACTACTAGCTTAGAAACTACATTCAATTTTTTATATATTGTCTTCTTACATATTTTAAAAATAATGTTCACAACTTATTCAAATTTTCATGTCAAGTTGCATAACTTTGATTTTCTGAAATTTCATTGCCACTTAAGGGCCTGTTTTGGCACACCATGATCTTGCACATACCCTTGATTAAATTTCGTTGAACAAAACTCACCTCCATTATTAGTTTTCAGAAATTTTATTGTCTCATCCTTGTGATTCTCTACCAAAGCCCTAAACCTCTTGAAACAAGAAAACACTTCAGATTTCTTCTTGAGAAGATAAATCCACACGTTACAGGAATAATCATCTATAAATGAAACAAAATATGATGAACCACCAATAGATGTTATAGGAGATTCCCAAGGATTTGAATGAATTAAATCTAGTTCATCTTTTCTTTTGGTAGTACTTGTAGAAAAACTTAATCTATTTTGTTTCCCAAACAAACAATGTTCACAAGAATTCAAATCTTTAGATTTTGCACCTGGGAGAAGATTTCTATCTAGCAATAACTTGAGACCTCGTTCACTCATATGGCCTAGGCTTTGATGTTAGGTTGATAATGAGTCCATCTCTGCATAAGATACCACAACAACCTCTCCAATGTCAATTTATCCAACCAACCTATAGAGATTGCCACCTTTTTCTCCCTTTAGCACAACCAAAACTCCCTTTGCTACCTTGAGACAACTATTTTCACCACTGAATCGATAACCTTGTTCATCAAACACTCCAAGTGAAAGTAGATTTTTCCTTAACCAAGTACATGCCTAACATGTTGAATAGTTCTAACTACTCCATCAAACATCTTGATTCTTACCTCTCCTTCACTAACAACTTCAAATGCATTGTCATTTGCCATGTAAACCATACCATCAACACAAGACTGATAACTAGAAAAATAGTCTTTGTGCGGTGTCATGTGAAAAGAATTACTAAAGTCAAGAATCCAAACATGAAGTAAAGAGCTTCTTAGATTAGCAGTTAATACCTCTCCATCTTCCAATGGTGTCTGAACTTCAACTGTGTTTGCCTCGAATGCTGGTGTACTAGGATTCTCCTTGGTTGCTTTTGACAACCTGCAATCCTTCTTGACATGCCCATTTTTTCCACAGTTCCAACACTTTACCTTTTTTCGCCCCTTGGATTTGTATCTAATTTTGCCATGCTCAATAATTTCTCTTTCCTAAGTTCTGCCTCCTGCAACAATGACTTCATTAGAAGAAGATCCTTGAGATGTCTTCTACCTTGAATCTTTAGAGTTAAAAGAAGTCACCACATCTTCAAAGATCATCTTCCCACTTGTTGTAGAATTACTGAGAGCCATAACCAACTAATCCCAACTATTTGGCAAGGAGCATAGTAATATTGTTGCCTTATCTTCTTCATCAATGTCACACCTACTGAAGCCAACTTTCTTGTCAGTGTGTTGAACTCATTGAGATGATCTATGACAGATGAATTGTCATGCATCTTCAAATTATACAATTGCCTTCGTGTTTTGTTTGCTAATGACTTCGCCTCATACAACTTTGCAAGCTTATTCCACAAGTCATGAGTAGATTTCTCCTCTACAACATTGAACAAAATTGAATTTTCTAGAGATAACTAGATTTTTTCTCTAGCCATTATATCCATGGTATTCCATTATGACACGCTCATATTTGCAGGTTTTGATGCTACTCCTTTAAGAGCTCCGTCACATCCATCCTTCACTAGCAAAGCTTGAATCTTAAGCATCCATAGAGAAAAATTGCAACCATCAAACTTATGCACCTCAAATATGGTAACAATAGTTCTTGCCATTGCTCACCTCTCAAAATAAACAACTTCTACACAAATAACCTATGCTCTGATACCAATTGTAAGAAAAATAACAAGTTCAAAAAATTACAGAGAAGAACAATAGCACATAACACACAAATTTTACATGGAAAAACCTAGTAAAAATATATCAGTAAAAAACCATAGGTAACTATCTTTCATATTGATTCTCGAAAATTTTATAGAGTTACAACAATCTCAAAACTGTACACCAAAACATGACTTCAAGCAACCTATAACAACCAAGTTGCAAAGTCCTAATTGAAAACAACTTACTAAATATAGTAAGTATGACTCGCACAACTATATGTATAACACATGCTGAAATTAAAAATAATATTTGTTAATTATTATTTATTTTGACATTTGTTATATATATTATAGTTAAATACACATATATATGATCTTTTGGGCTAAATTAAATGAGATATTTTGTAATTATTTAATTTTTGGTAAAAAAATTATTTATCAGTATTTATTTTGATTTTTGTTAAAGATATTAAATATATACTATTATTTAAATTTTTTTATATAAATAGTGTTTTAGTCTAGAGTAGTGATTGCTTATTAGTCAATACACTTTACCAGGTTGAAACTCCCATTGATTTCATCTCATATCAGACGTCACAATGTTTTCCTAACACTGAATTTCGATTGCTACCTCTTGAAGGAACGTGACTTCCTCGACACCCACAATGTACTCACCTTTTTTTTCTTTGAACACTTGCCACGTGGACAGTCATGCAACCAATTCAAAGTGTACGAGCAAAACAGATGCATAAGTCAAATAGTATTGCATGTTATTCTGACTCATAAATGACAGCTTTTGCACGCATTGAATGGATCGAACAAATGACAGCTCTTCCATTTGGGTTGATAATATTTATTAACTTATTTTGTCTGCCCAAACAATCAAGATTTGGAGGAATTAAAGAGTTCAACTTGCACCTCACGTCTGAATACATTTTTATAGTTTTCTATGGACGACGAGCAGCCACAATGGATATTATTTATATAAATAACATTGAAAAGATCAAAGCGATCACGTAAATCACGGAGGAGAGAAATGTATTAGTCTTTTTAGAAGGTCGTTGGATTTGATCTACATTCATACAGACTACCAAAAAGTGGGGATTCTGCTTTCAAAAGACGTTTTCATAATTCTAGGAATGCACATCAATTAACGATTTCAATCATTGGGGGTTAACAAATAAATTGCTAGGCTGTGAGATGCACATACACAATTAAGAAGAATGTTGAGATCACCAAAACAAGTCCAAATTTGGGATTACAGGTTATCTTGGTTCATAATTTCTTCTAGAGTAGAATGGTCTATTCGAAGCATTCATTTTTAAAATGTACTGAGATGTACATTTGATCGTATTTATTGAAATAATGAAGTATGTTGTATTCTAAGTTTTAATTGATTAATAAATACTGACAAAGATGCAATCTGATGCTTGGATAGGCAAAATGATGATGTAATTTACGTTTTCTTATTATGTGAGATTTGTTTGTCATCACCACCATCGTGAAGGATAATGAATGATCATAACTGCCAACCAAAATTTCTAGGAGATCGATATTGTACTAGTATGAGAGACTCGTACCGATATCGATACTGGTATGTTTATTTCTGAAAAAAAAGAGATTGGGGTTCTTGGAGATGCCACTTCTTATTATAAAATTTAATAATTTATTAATTTGCATAGTTGTAGAGAGATGGGTATAATTTAATAAGCTATTAGATATCCCTAATTGCATGAAAAAATATAGTTGTTAGGTGAAATAAGCTTGCACTATGGAAATGGTGGGAAATAAAATTGTGCAATAGACAAATATGGATGAAAATGATATCACGTGCCATAATTTAGGTTTTTTTCTTCTATTTTTTGTTTTAGGCAAAATTTTCTTGGATTTCAAGATGTTTCCAGTACAAGAAACATGGTCTAGCCCACAAGATGTGTGTACGAGAGTTGGAGATACATCATCTCTCTACAACTATGCTACCAACCCATGGTCTATTATCATATGTCCATTATGGCTCAAATATGATATTGTTGGAATGATTTAGGTTACCCCTTGCTTTAGGGATAATTAGCAAAGTGGGGGATGCTTCTAAATGATGATTATAGTTGCGATTTATTAATGTTATAGATTGAATATTGTATCAAAATAATTTTATTTATTTGTTTTGTCGTGTATGATGTACTTCACTTCATTATCTAATCCATAGTTTGTTAGATAGTCTACCCCATTGTTTACTTCTTTGTGGACATGTTAGGCTGAATAATATGTTCAAGAATCTATTAATATCCATACATCTTGTAATATTCTTAATTTTCTAGTTTCAAAAATAATCTTGTCCTTATTGAATCAACAAACACTAGCAAATCTCCTTCAATTCAAACCACATTGATTTTGTATAGCTTGCAAAATTGTTTACAAAATAGAAGAGCTTGTTTTGACTCCACCATCAAAGTTCAATTTCATCCAACTAATGAAAGTGGGTTGGTGCCACTTTACCCTTGAGCATAGATTTTTAAAAAAATAAGCTTTGTGAGTCCCATGAATAGAATTCATTCTTACTTTGTTAGCATATATTTAAAATTTCATTGAACCAATAAAACTTTAGATATTCAATTGATCTTTTTTTGAATAAAATCAATTACTATTTATAAACCTGATTGTTTTGAATTGTTAAAAATCGACAAAAATATTAAATTCACTTTTTTCTATCTATTCTAAAAATAACTCATATTAATAGATCACAGAATGTAAGTATTATAAAAAAAAAACTCTTAGAATTTCGTAAATAAGAAAAAGTAAGAAATTAGAAAATAAATACAATAAAAAAACAGCAAATGAAAAAAAATTACAAAGATAATACATGTGCAAAGATTATGAGAAACACACTTTTCTATTATTTCTTATGTTTGAGTGAGTGGTGCATGACAACAAGCTCTATTATATAATAAATTTGAGATTTACAGTCTAATATATTTTTAATCAAAATATAGGTCGATGAAACGCTTATCAAAAAACCTGTAAAATGTGGTACATGTTCATCAAAAAATTAACATAAAATGCCGTAAATAGTCATTTCCTCGAACGTGCCAAAAGATTTCCATTTGAATATATTAGCAGGTTTCTGTCTATGAAATCTAGAAAGCCCCAAAATAATATATTGTCGTTTGCTTTGGAAGAAAGACACAACTAGTGCGTATGTGTCAACAAGTACAGTTGTGTGAGGCAAAAACAATAGAAAATAAGATAATTGACTTGGATTCTCCATTATCAATACAAGTCAATGCAAGCTTTCATGGCAAGCTGTCTTCTGCAAGGGATTCAACTTTAACTACCTCTTAAAAAAAGGCTTTCAAATATGACGATTAAAACACAGTCCAGATGGATCAAGACACACTTCTTAGCAATCTTCTTAGATTATATAATTCAATACCAAATTTCACATTAATCATATGATAGTCAAGGTAGTACGAGTGAGATGTAATAAATGCATGTTTAGCACGAATGTTTTTGAGGAAAACAAATAAACCCTGACTGTAACTCTCATGTAGTTACAACATGTCCAGAAGCCAGTCACGCAATTTATTATATAAATATATTTGACAAAGCCGGCGGCTATGAGATAATGCAATCCAGCTAAGAGGTTTGATTCACGTCGGTGGCAAAATGAGGCCCACTTGAACAAGATAGGCCCTCATCTTGCACTATATAAAGAGGAAGCTGATGTTCTATTCATCATGGCTTCCAGCCAAACAATGGAGCAGAATTCTTCAATGGCGTTCTTCATTCTCTCATTGTTTTGTCTGTTGGCTTCTGTAGCTCAAGCAAATTATTATTACAAATCCCCTCCTCCTCCATATTTATATAAGTCTCCTCCTCCACCATCTCTTTCTCCACCACCACCCTATTACTACAAATCTCCTCCACCTCCTTCTCCTTCGCCACCACCACCTTTTTCATCTCCTCCTCCTCCATATCATTATAAGTCCCCTCCACCACCATCTCCTTTTCCACCACCTCCCTATCGCTATAAATCTCCTCCTCCTCCCTCTCCCTCTCCCCCTCCACCATATCACTATTCTTCTCCACCACCACCTTCTCCATCCCCTCCACCTCCATATCACTACAAGTCTCCTCCACCACCGTCTCCTTCTCCACCACCACCTTCTCCATCCCCTCCACCTCCATATCACTACAAGTCTCCTCCACCACCGTCTCCTTCTCCACCACCACCTTCTCCATCCCCTCCCCCTCCTTATCACTACAAGTCTCCCCGACCACCATCTCCTTCTCCACCACCTCCCTACCACTATAAATCTCCTCCTCCCCCCTCTCCATCTCCCCCACCACCATCTCCTTCTCCCCCACCTCCCTACCACTATAAATCTCCTCCTCCCCCTTCCCCATCTCCGCCACCCCATATCACTACAAGTCTCCCCCACCACCATCTCCTTCTCCTCCACCTCCCTACCACTATAAATCTCCTCCTCCCCCTTCCCCATCTCCTCCACCTCCTTATCAGTACAAATCTCCCCCACCACCATCTCCTTCTCCCCCACCTCCCTACCACTATAAATCTCCTCCTCCCCCTTCCCCATCTCCTCCACCTCCTTATCACTACAAATCCCCCCCACTACCGTCTCCTTCTCCCCCACCTCCCTACCACTATAAATCTCCTCCTCCCCCTTCTCCATCTCCCCCACCCCCATATCACTACAAATCTCCCCCACCACCATCTCCATCTCCCCCCCCACCATCTCCATCACCACCTCCACCATATCATTACAAATCTCCTCCACCCCCTGCGAAATCTCCACCACCTCCCCCTCCAGTCTACAAGTACAAATCTCCACCACCTCCCGTTTACAAGTACACATCGCCCTCTCCTCCTCCCCCCGTCTACAAATATGAATCACCCCCTCCCCCAGTGTATAAGTACACTTCTCCTCCTCCACCTCATTATTAAGGAGCTGAGGCATCAATAAGGTAATAAGGATTTCTTATTTTCTTTGAAAGTTGTTTATAATCTGGCTATAAGAACTGGTTGCAAACACTGGCAACTGTAATTCATAGTTTACGCATTTTAGACTGAAAGGCCTTTCAGCAATGCCATTTATTAACTAATATGTTTTTTGATTTGGGTTTGTGACACAATTGCAGGTACAAAATGTCGTTTGCTTGCTTCAAAACGAGGTGGGCTGATGCTGTATCAACTTATTTACTTATATATTTGCAGTGAGCTTCTGGAAGTTGTTGAATTCAACGATCGAAAGTTCAGAGCTTCAATTTCTAGGTTGTTTCCAAGTTGGATTATCTTAAAGATTCAATTCAACATGAAAGAGAAATCAGTACTAAACAAGTGTCAGAGCTAGGGGAATAATAAATCCGCCTCAATTCATTGGATTGCTCAGTAATGTGATGGTTATCTGCCTAACAAGGCTCTAATGTGTGTGACATTTTCAGAAAATAAAATAAAATATATTGCATTACCTTGAAAACCATTCGATTTTAACTAACAATAGTTAATGGTGAATGCAGCGATCTACATATAAATAACTACATTTACGTAATGGTGCCTTTTGTTGAATATTTATTTTCTCAAGCTTGTAAAAACAGCCAACACAACAATCTCAGTCGGATTTGCAATTTCACAGATATTTCTATATATAAACTCATAAAGCACACAGGACGCAGGTGATGATGAGGTTTAAAAAGCACACTACAGTGATACGGACTGTTTGACCATTAAATTGATAGACCCGTTATTTTTAAATTTACATTAAAAGTATTTATTTGGCTTAACACAATTAGTTTATCATTTTATTTGAGTTTTTTTTTTGATGATGGATCATATAGTTTGATAAAAAATGTTGGCTACAAAATATCTACATGATCTAATTCACAAGAAAAATATTTACAACAATTAGTTTATCTTATTAGTTTTTTAATTTATTTTGTTGCAAATGTGTCAATTTTATTACCTTTTCATAATTTAAAAATATAATTTGTTGTAATTTTGAGATTTGTATATTCATGTTATTTTTCATTTAATTTTGTGTTTATTTTGTATGAATGTTAAATAATATTCATATATACTAATAAATAACACAATCTTGTTTAAAGTTAGATTCATTCTCCTAGTATTTTACCTATTCTCATAAACACACATCCCCATATATCTATTTGTCTTATTTACACATGCACACATTTCTACATATTTGTGTTAACCATTCATTAAAGGTTCTCATTCATAAACCATCCTAATAGATCTGTCAATTGTTATGATTTGACTTTTTCCATGTCCCAAGTAATTTTAATGGATGCAAGGTAGACCTTGTAGTCATAGATTTGACCCTTAAAAATTTAAAACTCGAGTTTAGTTTTAGATACTTTGTGTCCAATATTCTAACGATTGCGGGCCAACTAAAAACATGTTTGCATAATTTGATGCAATGTGCTTACATATAAAGACATTCATTTGGATTCATTTCATATCCTAAAAAATTCAATCATCCTTTACCAACCTGATGCATTTAAAGAGTAATCAATATTATAACACTAAAGTTTGATGTACTAATTTTTTTTTCAATTTCATTCTAAGGTATTGTCTATTATTTTATAAATGAACTAGGTTAAATGATAAGAAATTGACAACTTTCAACAATACTTGTGAAATATATGGCAAAAAAACAACACAATAGCTTAGATCTGGAAAGAGAAGACATAGAGGAACCTGTGACTATGATCTTGTTCTAAAAATATAGGACTAGTGTGTTGGGCACCCCAGTTTGATGGTGGTTGTGCACGTAGAAAGTTTTAGATTTCCAATCAAGAGGTCTCATAGGTATGTCTCTCTAAAATTACGCCAAAAAGTGTTGGACATGGTTGGAGGATGCCCTAGTCTAGGTGTTCTCACTTGTTTGAAATTTGGCACCATCTATTGCTATCTAATCTATACACCTATAAGACTCTTTGTAGCTGGATCTAAACCTATACACATGAAAACGAGAGAATTTTTGTATTGTATAGTGTCTTGTTGAAGTCAAACCCCATGTTGGTTTTCCTACCTCTACTACAACAATAATTTATGAAAAGAGAGCTTATGCTTAGAAAGGATAAAGGCTAAAACCTTAATGGAAATTCTTAAATTGAAAAATGTTACCTTAGATGTAAATTCCTTGGCTTGAATTCTCACATAAAGCTTGATGTTGTTTGAATGATGAAGGAAGGACACATTATGATTGATCATGATTGTTTTACCTTGAATACTTGACTCCTTGATTTCATATCTATACTCAATTTCCTTGTAACCAGTGCTCAATAGGATTTGAATTATGTAGCTTAAAAGATAGGTTGGATAGATGAGAGTTTGAAATGAGAGACGAACTTTTATTTATATGCAAATTACACCTTTTCAAATTTAAGTGTTGGGGAAGACTAACATCAAGAAGAAATTTCTCAATACTTGCAAAGCATATTGTTGTAATTTAAAATTTGGGACCAAACTACTTGGATAGGGATGTTGGGAACCCTAGTTTAGGATAGGGGCATTGGGTGCCCTAGTCCTAGTAGTTTGAGCTAGAGAAAAGGTTGTGACTAGGGTATTGCACGTATTGCACCAAGTTTCCAAAAACAGTCTCAAAACTAAGCACAATTTCACACTTGAATTAGGTAAATCAGGCACAACTACAAAAGTGGGTCCAAAGTAAGTGTGAAATTGTAAAGTGATACTATTTACTACACTACAAAGACAAAGGCAAGAAAGTGTTAGAGCTTCCTATGGTTCCTAGAACTACAAGAACCTCTAATGGTTATTGATTCCTAAGGGACTTTTGACAAAAGGAGAAAAGTGAAAAGAAAAAGATAAAGAAAGAAATAAAAGGCTAATTATGTGGCTAAAAATAAAAGAAAAGAAAAAGTAAAGAAAGAGTCAAATGTTTTGGTAGTTTTCTATAACCATGATAATCCCTAATTGACTCTTATTTCCTAATAAACCTCTAAATATCAACAAAGATAAGCAAAAAAGGAGAGACTTTGATAAGTTTTCTATTCCATTGAGAACCACCAATACAAGAAAAGGTAAAAGGAAAGGAAAGGTATGAAAGATAAATGTTAGATCTTTTTTTGGTTTTGGTAAACTAAACAAAATCTATGGAGTTTCTTGTTTCCCCCAAGCCTTGACATGATTTTCAAGGATCATTCCCTTTTTGACATAGAATATCATATTTAAGAAAAAGGGAAATTTCATTTGAAAAGGTCAAAGAGGTAAAACAAGGAAGAAATGAGAAAATGAATGAGAATGTTGCAACATGGGATAGGCATTAATGAAAGAGGATAAGGTGATTTCTAGGTCTTTAAGGAGGCTTTATTATGAGTTTTTTCAATAGTTTTAGAAAAGAGTCCTATATTCACACAAGGATTAAAGTCGGAGAATAATTATTACTTCAAAGATGCATGTCACAATATCTATTCCATCATGCATGTATCTAGGGAGATGAAGAGAAGTTGTTCGACTTTATTGAAGGAAATTTTCAACCTTTCAATTATATTTTTAAAAATAAGTTAGCATGCCTCATTCCTAAATCCAACATGATGGTGTTGGAGGATAATTTTAGAAGTTAGGCTAGAAAATCTTTTTGAACACCCAAGAAAATGGTTGCACTTGAATTATCTTAAGAAAATATGCTTTAGATTTACTCTATGATTTTTGGCCTACTTTAAAGATATGTAGAAAATAATTTATGTAATAGTATAATCTCTAAATTTTAATAAAACCTTGTGACCAAAAGATCTATATGACTTGTAACAATTTTGAAGTTATATATGTAGTAAAGTTGAGTTTTAACTTTCCTTGGTTCTTCTTTATATTGTGTGTTCTTTGGTTTATTTTTATTTGTGGGTAATATCTTTCTCTTTTATATTATTGTCAAACTCTTATTCCATTATGCATAAAAAAAATCATTCATTATAGGTGATAATATGATGAAAACAATAAGGATCTGGTCAACTACTGAGAGGGGGGGTGAATCAGTAGATAGAAAATGAACTAAACTTTCACCAAACTTAATCCCAACTCATAAACAACTTGCTAAACTAAACTGGTTTAGACACTGTATCCAAAACTGCAACTGCACTGTCAAGCTTTGTGGGTTGACTAAAATATCAAAGATACAATGTAATCAGATCTGTAACTCACATACCATTTAACCAAAACATTAAACCCCTTTACTATCATCAATAATAGCTCATTTTAGATTACTTTTGATCATCTAATCATATCTAAGTGGATTTACTAGTTAATCATATCAACCATATCAAAACATAACAACAAAATCATTCACCACTTGACACAATGATTTTTCACGTGGAAAACCAAATGGGAAAAACCATGATGGGGATGAATACCCACAAGTATTATGAACTCTTCTGAAGTTCTCTCTCTTAGGAGCCAAGCCTTGTTAGAAGCTTATACAATAATGTCTTATTAAGAACAAATCTGGTTAGGGACCACCCGGTTAAGGGATTCACTACAATATCCTGTTAAAGGAAATACCTTGTTAGGAGTAACCTCAGTAGAGGATTTCAAATCCAAACTAATGGATCACCTGGTTAGAGGATTTAGATAGCACTAAGCCTGTTAAAGCTTACCCGGTCAGGGGATTTGACTGTTGTAATTGTTAGAGAACAATAGGGTCTTTTTTGATCTAGTAATAGCACTATCTTTCTTAGTCAAATCCATTTATGCTCCTATCCGCTTTCAAAACATTCTACAGAAACTCCTTCTAGTTCGGCAACAATCACACTACCACACTTAACAAAAATTTGCTAACACAATTACAAAATAACTCATCGACCTTATAAGCAAGTACAATAGGTCGGTAACACATCACAAAACCTACAAATCTCCTAGAGATTACAAACATATCGATTCAAACATGACCGTTAGATTTTATAGAAATCACCTACACATTGTTCTAGACAACTTTGACCGCTCCTAGATCATCGCTCATCAAATCCTGTAACTCATCACGCATTTTCCACTTCGTGCTATGCATTTTCTCATTCCCAAGATAAATAGATATCTTCACGTGCATCATGCATACGTGGAATCTTCATCTCCGATCACCATTCGATCATAGATCATCATAATCGATTCACCAAGCTCCATTAGTTAGGGTTTGGCATATCAACTGGTTAGGGTTACTGGTTGATCACTCTACTTCAAATACCAATACCATTTTCCATTTGTGCTTTAATACCAATCGCACTATTGCATCACTTCCAATTGCAATACAACTCCATTACCAATTGCCATTGACATCAATGACAACACTATACATCATTAATGCAATCTTCATGCAATGCCAACAATCTTCCCCTTTGGCATTGATAGGAATACAAATATCAATACCCTTTGATTTTGATGATTGGGTGTAATACACATACACAGGTATAGGAATCCTGGTTTACATTTTCAAATCACATACTCTCTTTCAATTGTATCTCCATGTCTTCAGCTTGTAACTGGCTATCAATCATATATAGTTCTTCTCCTCATCTATCATACAGTTATCCTCCTCCTTTGAAAACAATGCCAAAGTGAATACTATTAACAATGATCTACAACTTGTTACTCCCCCTGTGGAATAGCTCCACTCTACACCAATCCATCTTCAAGATTTACAATAAGCTCCAGGACTGATGTCTTCCACATCTACCTAATTGACCTCATGTAGGGGTACAACCCCTAACTTACCTATAAGATACTCAAAAGTAGTCTTAGGTAAAGGTTTATTAAAGATATCCGCTAGTTGTTCCTTAGTAGATACATGCTCTAGTGACACATCTTTACTCTGCACTTTATCTCTCAAGAAATGACACTTCAGCTCAATATGCTTTGTCCTAGCATGAAACACCGAGTTCTTAGAAATATTTATTACACTGGTGTTATCATAGAAAATCCTTACCGGTTCTGAAATTTTCAAATTAAAACCTTCCAGAATGTCCTTCATCCAGATTGCTTGGATACAATTCATATATGTTGCAACATATTCAGCTTCTGCAGTTGATTATGATATACAACTTTGTTTCTTGCTGCTCCAAGACACTAGCCTTCCTTCAAGAAAGAAAGCTCCTTTGGTTGTACTATTCCTATCATCAACATTACATGCCTAGTCTGCATCTGTATAGACTTTGAAATCAAAGTTACCTGCATATGGATACCATAATCCATAATCAATTTTGTATTTCAAATATCTAAAAATTCTTTTAGTTTCTACCATGTGTGTCTCCTTCGGTCTTTTCTTAAATCCGGCAACCAATACTACTGCATGAGCAATGTTTGGTCTCCTCTTCTTCTTCACTTTCTTCTTCTTCTGCAGGACCTCCCTATTCTGGTTGAGCTGGGGCTTCTATGTTTTGTACTCCAACTTCTGTCTTCACTGGTTTCGGTTCCAAAAATAATGTGTACGGTTCTTCTTCCTTCTTCTCCTCACTGGTTTCTCCTGAATTCTCAAGAAATTCATCAACTTGGACATTAACACTTTCAATAATCTTCTTGGTCTGGTTGTTGTAACACTTGTAAGCTTTTTTGTTGGTGGAGTAACCAAGAAATATGTCTTCATCACTCTTGGCATCAAACTTACCAACATAGTCACCTCTCTTGATAAAACATCTACTACCAAAAATCTTAAAGTAACTGACATTAGGTGATCTACCATACTAGTTTTCATAAGGATTTTTATCCTTACCTCTTTTAACCAGTATCCGGTCCATAGTGTAAATCATTGTGTTGAAAGCTTCTCTCCAAAATGTCTTAGCTACACTTCCTTGTATTAGCATAGTCCTAGCAGCTTCAACAATTGACTGGTTGTTCCTCTCTACAACACCATTCTATTGTGGTGTTCTATGTGCAGAAAGTTGCCTCTTAATTCCATTGTCTTCACAGTGACTAGTGAATTCCCCTGAAGTAAATTCACCACCTTAATCAGTTCTTAAGCACTTTATCTTCTTACCACTTTCATTTTCCAATAAAGCTTTGAATGCCTTAAACTTACTAAAAGCTTTTGTCTTCTCTTTCAAGAATGTGACCCATATCATCCTTGAGAAATCATCAGTAAAAATCATAAAATACTGATCACCTTGAATACTCCTAGTCCTCATTGGTCCACAAAGGTCGGTGTGTATGTGCAGGATCATGGTGTGCCAAAATAGGCCCTTAAGTGGCAATAAAATTTCAAAAAATCAAAGTTATACAACTTGACATGAAAATTTGAATAAGCTGTGAACATTATTTTTAAAATATGTAAGAAGAGAATCTATAGAAAATTGAATACAGTTTCTAAGCTACTAGTTATTTTTTGAAAAAACAAAATCCTATTTGATGAAAATTTCAAATTTCAATGCAGTGGTACTAAAATTTCAAGAAAAAGATAAGAAGTAGACGTATGTTTGACCACCCTAATCAAAATCAAATCATAATATTTTTTTATAATATTTATAATATAAGTATTAGACTAATGTCCGGATGTGACACATATTTTTTTCATAAGTTTCTATAAAGTAAATAATTATTTATGATTTTTTTACTACAGCTTTTTAGAAATTCAGAAACTCCTACGTCTGAACACCTTAACTTGGTCAAAACCTTATGAAATTTCTTTTTAAAATTTTTTTTTCCCTATAGTAGATGAAGCATAGGATGTGATGCATGTTTCGGATTCAAAAAATATTATACCGTTTGAAAGTTATGAGTTTTTTTCAATCAGTCTATCAATCAGGACTATTGTCAGAATTCAATTAGAAAATAAATAATAATTATTTATTAAAGTCGAAATAAGACAAGCCTTATATTGTTGGAAAGTTGAGAATGTCCTTAAAAAACCCTTTTCATTTATCAATTTTGGCTACAAAAAAAGTCGTCAACCACTAGTGTAAAGTCTGGAAAATCAAGGAATATTTAAAAACACATTTTTTCAGTTGACTTTCTAGGCTTGTCACTTCCAAGCCAAATCCCAAAGCATTCCCAAGCCAAAATTTGAAATTTTAAAATTGTACAACAAAAATCGGATATCCGATTTTAATAAGTAAATTCACTAACTAAATTTGCACATAATTAATCTATTGTTTATTAGGGAGAGAGAGAGAGAGAGAGAGAGAGAGAGAGAGAGAGAGAGAGAGAGAGAGAGAGAGAGAGAGAGAGAGAGAGAGAGAGAGAGAGAGAGGGAGGGGGAAGGGAGAGATAGATAGAGAGAGATTAGGGGGGAGAGAGAGAGAGAGAGAGAGAGAGAGAGAGAGACGGGGAAGGGAGAGAGAGATAGAGAGATTAGGGGAGAGAGACAGGGGGATATAGAGAGATAGTGAGAGAAAGAGAGATAGAGAGATTAGGGGAGAGAGACAATTGGGATATAGAGAGACAGAGAGAGAAAGAGAGATAGAGAGATGGGGAGGGTGAAGGGAGAGAGAGAGATGGGGAGAGATAAGGGAGAGAGAGATAGAGAGATTAGGGGAGAGATAGCGAGAGATAGAGAGAGATATGACCCTTTACGACTGTATACGATGTTGTTATGGGTGATATGACCCCTTATGACACCATATGGTGTCGTTAGGGGTCCTATGGTGTCCTAAGGGGTCATATTGTGTCCTACAACCCCTTAGGACACCATATGACCCCTTAAGACACCAAATTATGTCGTTATGGGTCATATTGTGTCCTAAGGGGTCATGGGACACCATATGACCCCTAAGGACAACATACAACCCCTTATGACACCATATTGGGTCATTATGGGTCCTATGGTGTCCTAAGGGGTAATATTGTGTCCTACAATCCCTTGGACACCATATGACCCCTTAAGACACCAAATTGTGTCTTTATGGGTCATATGGTGTCCTAAGGGATCATGGGACACCATATGACCCCTAAGGACAACATACGACCCCTTATGACACCATATGGTGTCCTAAGGGGTCATATTATGTCCTACGACCCCTTAGGACACTACATGACCCCTTATGACACCATATTGGGCCGTTATGGGTACTATGGTGTCCGAAGGGGTCATATTATGTCCTACAACCCCTTAGGATGCCATATGACCCCTTAAGACACCATATTGGGTCGTTATGGGTCCTATGGTGTCCTAAGGGGTCATATTGTGTCATACGACCCCTTAGGACACCATATGACCCCTTAAGACACCAGATTGTATCGTTATGGGTCATATTACATCCTAATGGGTCATATTATGTCATATGACCTCTTTAAGACACCATATGACCCCTTAGGACACAATATGACCCTTTACGACTCTATACGGTATCGTTATGGCACATATTACCCCTTATGACACCATATGGTGTCGTTATAGGTCATATGGAGTTCTAATGGGTCATATTGTGTCCTACGACCCCTTAGGACACCATATGACCCCTTAAGACACCATATTGGGTCATTATGGGTCCTATGGTGTCCTAAGGGGTTATATTATGTCCTAAGACCTCTTAGGATACCATATGACCCCTTAAGACACCAAATTATGTTGTTATGGGTCATATTGTGTCTTAAGGGGTCATGGGATACCATATGACCCCTAAGGACAACATACAACCCCTTATGACACCATATTGGGTCGTTATGGGTCCTATGGTGTCCTAAGGGGTCATATTCTATCCTGCGAACCCTTAGGACACCATATGACCCCTATGGACAACATACGACCCTTTATGACACCATATGGTGTCATTAGGGGTCATATGGTGTCCTAAGGGGTCATATTGTGTCCTACAACCCCTTAGGACACCATATGATCCCTTATGACACCATATTTGGTCGTTATGGGTCCTATAGTGTCCTAAGGGGTTATATTGTGTCCTACAACCCCTTAAGACACCATATGACCCCTTAAGAAACCATATTAGGTCGTTATGGGTCCTATGGTATCCTAGGGGGTTATATTATGTCCTACGACCCCTTAGGACACCATATGACCCCTTAATACACCAAATTGTGTTGTTATGGGTCAGATTGTGTCCTATTGGGTCATATTGTGTCATATGATCCCTTTAAAACACCATATGACCCCTTAGGACACAATATGACCCTTTACAACTCAATGCGGTGTCGTTATGGGTCATATGAGCCCTTATGACACCATATGGTGTCATTAGGGGTCCTATGGTGTCCTAAGGGGTCATATTGTGTCGTACGACCCCTTATGACACAATATTGTGTCCTACAACATCGATAGGGTATAATGCAGAGCGTTCGACTGAGTGGGGGGCCAAATAGGAGTATGTATAGGGTAATAATGCCTAATTGGACATCTCAGAGCTGACAGTTTGTTATCACAATGAGGAGAACAAGAAATTGGCCACGCAACAACATTCGATTGAATGAGACTGAGGATTTTTTTGCCAACCAAAAAAATGCTACCCTAATAAAACCATATGGAAACTTGAAAAACCGAGATAGGATTTTGTAGGGACTCCTCTCATGGACCCCTAGGTTCAAATGGATCATTCACAGGTTCCACGGATTCCAAGTTAGGGCCTGTCAAAGTTTGACAATTTTTAGGACTTAGGGTGCTCAAGGGACGACGTTGGTAGGGTATGACCCCGAGCGTTCGACCGTGTAGGGGGGGAAAAATATGAGTATTCATAGGGTAATAATGCCTAACTGTACATGTTAGAGCTGACGGTTCATTATCATGATGAACAGAACGAGAAATTGGCCACGCGACAACATTCGATTGAATGAGACTGGCAATTTTTTCACCAACCCAAAAAATTATGCCCTAATAAAACGGTAGGGAAAATTGAAAAACCGAGATAGGCTTTTGTAGGGACCCCTCTCATGGACTCATCGGTTTAAATAGTTCATTCGTAGGTTCCATGAATTTTGAGTTAGGGCCTGTCAAAGTTTGACAATTTTTAGCACTTAGGGTGCTCAAGGGACTGTTTGTAGGTGCGGGTAGGGTATGACCCCAAGCGTTTGACTGAGTGGGGGCCAAAATAGGAGCATGCATAGGGTAATAATGAATTGTATCAAGTATTGTTCATTAAATGAATTGTATTGTTCATAAATTGTATTGTATTGTATTGTTCATTATACAAACAACACTTATGATGAAATGAAATGAATTGTATTGTTCACTAAATAACCATTATTAACCATTGTTAATTATTGGAATGAAGATTAAATATTTCCATGATAACACCATGCACAGATGAGGAACAATTTATATGATCAAACATCAAGTTCTGTATATATGAAAATGTCAAATGATTACAAATGTATGTCCATACACAAATATGGCATAAATGCCAACTCAAACAAAATGTATGTCTATACAAGTGAATGTATGTCCATATATAAAATATACATGCCAAATAGACATGTAAGCATCCCAAAACTATCTATAACATTCTAAGTTGTTGATGAATCATCAAAATCGATCCTCTTCGCCGCACTGCTAAGCTCTGAAGGATCCTGCACAAGAAAAAACAAACCACGATTAATATTAATTATATTATATAACTCACATTCAAAAAGTTAACATAAAAATGAAGTATAATTGAACTATTTTTGTCTACCTCATCTCCACGTTTTCTCTTTGGCTTTGCAGGACTCTTGATGTATGTCTTCGGTAGAGGAGGTATGTTTTCAATATTTTCATACACAACCTACATATGTTCACAAACATGACATTGATACAAGTTAGCATATAATTGTCACTGATAATAACAAATTATATCTACTAAACACAAAATAAAATAAACACACATGTACTTGAGGCATCTCTTCTTCTTCTTCATCTTCAGGTATACTGGGTGTAGTCAACAAGGATGTCAAGTCAAGAATTCTCTATACATATACACAACAAGTATATGAAACTATCAATCTATGTCTAGATGTGTATAATCACTATAAGTTATTTAAACTATTCATTCAATCATATTTGCATTCAATTACCTTTCCCTTTTCTCCAACTGTACTACCGGATCCTAAATCACACTGCCCCGCACTCATGCTGCTTGTGCCCTACAAGAGTAAAATAAGATATACATGCAAGTTACTACATAATCTAATTAATACCAATATAAATGATGAGCATGTATGTACAATAAAATACAAACAACTTGGTGCAATAATATATGTACCGTCAAGCTATCAAGGCCAAATGAAATGGCCATCAAGGTGCCCTCTTGAATCTGTGTCAACTCCTCCTCAGTCATCAACTGTTAAATAGACCATGTAAATAAAAATTAGTACTTAATTTTATCTAGATTATAAATATTCATTTAAAACATAGCATGAATTGTGAAAATACAAATCTTACCACTACATCATCAATGTATGATGATGGTGTCTCCTCACCTCTAGCATGAGAGGACTCCCCAAGGTATCTTCTAGTCTGTGTCATAACATCTGGTGCATTGTGCATCTCATGCACCTGATAATTTGCACTGCCCGCGGGAGGATCAATAGGTTGTCCAACTGGACCCAAGCATACGTGCCCACACATGACACAACTATGGGGGACACAAATGTGTGGAGCTGAGGATGACATGTCAGTGCCACCAGATGCACCACTACCATGAAAAGTAGGCTGAGCTACTGACCTAGCCTGAGAAACCAAAAAGCTACTCAAAGAGTGAATAGCCGATATGGTCTGTGATGTCGCCTCACAAATGATATTTGGATGTTGCACTAGAGGTGGGGGATCAACAAGAGGAGGGGGGACATATGGGCCCTGGACTACTCTAATTGCCCCAGGTCTATTTTGGGGAATACCTAAACCCACACCCTACAAAGGTTGGATGTCAAAGTAGTTCACATGTTTTCCTAAAACAAACTCAACATACAATTTTTTTATGAAGTAGAAGGGGACATCAAGATTGTTGTTGGGTGGTTTGTTGAAAACCATCCACCAACGATCCCAAAAGTTTTTCACAATACCATCATTTGTGCACCATTTAATAGAAAGTTTTTTTTGGGGGGGTCTATGGGTTGACCAATGCGGGGATTCACAAACAATGAGGCAATATCGGCTTTGGATATCTCGAGATCCTTGATATCCTTATAGGACAAGCCATCTGCATATTGTTTCCTCATAGAATCTCACCACAAAAGGGCATAATTGTGCTCCTCATTCATGGTTTCCATACTCTTTATGATCGATGTGAGAGGATCAACCATTGGGTTTAGGTGAGGGATCCTATGATATACATTAGCAATCCCCCTCAATTCGTTCAAATTTTGTGCAATTAAATCCTAAATTGAGGGAGGGTTTGGCAAAGGAGGGTTTGGTTGTTGTGGTTGTGGTTGATCAATTTTTTCACTGTTACCCCCCATTTTTAACCTAATTGAATGTAAACAATTGAATTTAGTTAACAAATTTAAGGAATTTTGTATTTGATTTAAAAAACCTAGTTTTCATGAAAAAAACCATATTTTCAATGAAAAAACAAATAAACATTTTAAAAAATACAAAAAATTGAATGAAAATGATTGAAAACAATAAAATCTTACCTTTCAATGTAATTTTTAGCAAATTTTGGGCGAAAAAACGGATATCGGATCTAATCGGATATCAGATTCCCAAAACTCGCGCAACCCATGGGTTAAAAATAACTCACGGGCTGTCATAGTCCAAATATATTGTCTTAGAGAATCAGATATCTGATTTTTAATACTTAAATTATTTTAAAATAAAATTATATTATATAATATTATATAATATAATAATATATTATATAATATATTATCATATTATATAATACATATTATATAATAATATAATAGTATATTATATAATATATTATTATATTATATAATACATATTATATAATAATTTATTTTATTTTATTTTCAATAAAAGTGGACATGCCACTAAACTATTTTTATTAATATATTCAATTTTTATTTACAACGGGTTCAAAGGACATATCGGCAGGAAAGAACCCGCAAGAAAACATCCGGCTGCGGCCCGAAAAAGCAAAAAGTTAAAAAAACCCAAATATCCCATTTACAAGATTAGTCTAAAACCGACCACCCATTACATAGCTTTAGAAATGTACATATCATGTGTCCAGATGTCATCCAAAAAATGGAGATAACCACATAGCCCCATAAGACCAAGATACCACTGAATTTGAAACTGCAGAAGCAACCTCATAGTGAATAAACAGGCCGCATCAAAACCTCTCAAGATCGCAAAAAAATTCGAACAATTCCTGAGATATAATCCTGCATCAAAAAGAGATTTGAACCAAAAAGATACCTGCATGATGTAATCAAGTCAAAAACCAAGAGCTTGAACTCTCATCAGGAGGCTCCCCATCCTCTCTCAAAGGAGGGACAATATGCAAGGGGAATTCCAACCTTGGAGGCAGTGAAACCAAAAAACCAAGAGAGAGTAGTGAATGTAACGCCATAAGAAAAACCAAAGCCTTATCCACAAACTGAGGTGAAACCCAATCTAGTAAGTTTTCAAATGATTTCAAAGTATCCCCCAATCTATCACAGATCAAACCCATTCTCATTTCAAACAATAATTCCCCACACCACCCATTGTCCAAAAGATCAAAGCGAGGAAGAAAGCCCCCATAATAAAAAGACCCCAGCTCAAAATGATATCTATCTAGTGCAGACCTAACAAGCTCCCAAGAGCATACCGAGGGAAGTATGATCGTAGAAACCAAGAGTTGGAGCAAACCCTCATCATACAAAATGTCATAACAAACAGTAAGAAATCAAGACAAAATCTCAGAGCTAGAAAAATTAGAACTAGATTGCAACTAGAGACTCCCCACCAACCTACATACCTCATAGCCACCCAAGGAGAAAACAAATGGAAAAATTTGCCAAGCATCTCAGAACTAATTCTCGTATCTTCATTTGAGACTGCAACTTGGCATTCAACAATACCCCTGTATCGTGAAAGAGCATAAACATTCAATCTATGCATACCCAAGAAAGAACCAGAAAAAGTCTTATGCAAAATACAGAAATGCTATCATCTTTTAAAGACATCTGCAAAGAAAAATGTGAGCAAGAAGTGCCAACACAATTCATGATTACAAATGAAGGCAATCAACAAATTTAAAGCTCGTAAGAGATATCTTCATAATTGAAAACAATAATAGCATGCTACTTCTCATGATACTGATGGCAGAAGAACACTACATGAAAGCACCCTATCAGATGCAATTAAGAAATGCTTACCCAATCATGATCAAAACACAAGTACCATGACAGATAACTTCGAATAGGAAAACCTTCTGTGCAACACAAAACAATCAAAGCATAGATAACACTCATGCGAATGTAAACTGAAAAGACCTTGCCTAGTACTATACAATGACAAGCCGCCACCCTAAAACCATTGAAGGTAACCACCCTTGCTGCATATGCCAGATCGTAACCATACTTCATAAATGAAAAGATTATCTCATCTATCAAGCATACTTTCCACTTGAGCATATTCAACAAACATGACTACCTCTAAAGGAAAAAAGATAGGAAAGAAATTGAAAATTGTCATATAAAAAGAGGACCCCCAAATCTTAGTGTAAATATTCCAAAACCGAAGCAGGGATCTCTTCCACACTTACATCACGCAAATTAGCATTACTATCAATAGCTATATTAGCCAAGAAATCTACAATTCTATTTACTTCTCGATAACAATGAGAAATCAAGAAGAAATTAAAAAACTCTAATTGCTGTAAAATGTGATCCATAACATTGCAATTGCCAACAATAAGACCTTTTCTTCAAAACACTTTGGATGATCACCATCGAATCCCCTTCAATTACAAGATCCTTGATTCCCAAGGATATAGCCATATACAAGCCTAAAGACATGGCATTAAACTCTGCAAAGTTATTAGTCTTATGACCAATGGCATGACACTGGGCCTAAATAAAGTTTAATTGATGATAAAAAATTACCATACCTACCCCAGCCAAACCAGGATTCCCATGAGAAGCTCCATCAAAATTCAATTTAAAATGTCCTTGAGGAGGAGGCTTCCAAATAGCCGAATTTCTTTTGTTTAAAGCATCATTCTTTTTCAAAATTGACCCATGAGAAGGAAGAATAGATAAAATCTTCCAAACCCTAGTCACCCTACTATCCCAATGCAAGAAAGAGGTGAGATTTTCTAGATTCTTGTAAATATGAGACAAGGCAACTTTAGAAATGGAAGATTCAATTTTGAATAAAATCTCTTCAAGAGAATAACTTGTTTTTTTTAAAATCTCGTTATTTCGTTCTAACCAGATATTCCAGCTTAAAATAGATGGATACACAAATGAGAGGCAAGCATAAAATGATGAGGCAAACATGAATGGCCAAGATCTAAAATGAGAAATAAGATCTTTCCCTATGACAAAAGGCAAATTCAATTTATCAAACAACCATTGCTAGCATTGGTATGCAAAATCACAATGAAGAAATAGGTGAGAAGAGGATTCCAAGTTTTTATTACATAACACACAAGGAAAAACAACATTGATACCAAGTCTATCCAATCTCATGCTTGTAAGGACCCTGTCCTGAACTGCTAACTAGGCAAAAGCACCAACTTTTGGCAAACAGGATGAATACCAAAAAAGCTTACATGGCCAAGAAGATAAATCTTTCGCAGTCATAAGAGAATTATAACCATCTTTCACTGTATATTTACCATAAATATTCTTTGTCCAAACAAGTTCATCTTCAAAATCAGAGAGCATAATCACTCTTTCTCCCATAACCTTTGCAAAATACATTTTTAGTTCTTGCTCAACATCCAAAAACTCAATGGATTTCCACTTTCCCATCCTAAGATTTCCACTGTATACTATCTCAAAATAATCTGCCACAAAGACCCCCCAAAGGGAAGAAAGAATAGATATCAGAGGGAACCAGTCCCTAATATTTAGTAATGGAATGTGACCATTCCACACCTCTTCCCAAAATCTAACCTTCTTCCCATTATGAACAATCCAAGAGAGATGTGGCAAAATAACAGTCTTGCATTTACATATAAAATTCCACATTACCAAGCCTGAAGGTAAATTTGAAATTTGAAAAATATACTCTCTTGGACCATTATTAAGGTATTTTGCATACATGATTTGTGCCCATAAAGAACCAGGTTGCTCATACAACTTCCAGACCAACTTAGCTCCTAGGCCCAAATTCTGATTTTCTAAGTTCCTAATACCTGTACCCCCAAGATCCTTAGGCAAACAGACTTTAACCCAAGCTACTAGGGAAATTTTTTTCCTTCCATCTTTATTACTACTCCAAAGAAAGGTCCTAAGAGTATCCTACAAGCTCACAATCACATATTTTGGAGATTTTAACACTGACATAAGGTAAATGGGAACTACATTCAATACAAATTTAATAAGAATGATTTTCCTAGCCAGACTTAACCATCTCTGATTCCAAGATAGAATTCTCTTTTAAATAACAGAAATAATCTTATCCCAAAAGCTTAATTTATCTTGTTTAATAAAGAAAGGTATACCAAGATAAGTGCATGGGAGGTTACTAGGTTCAAAACCCCAAAAGGACTCCAATCTATGCTGAACTAATTGTCATGTATTGAGGAAGAATACTTTTGACTACTCAACATTAACTTTTTGACTTGAAAATGCAGCATAATTATGAATAATTCATTTTATAATAGATGCCTCCCTCAAAGAAGCCTGACCAAATAACAAAGTATCATCTGCAAATAGACAATGAGAAATAGAATTCGGAACCCTTGGAATCCTCACCCCCTTCCAAAGCCCTTTCAATTTCACAGCCTTAATAGCCCAACTAAAAGACTCAGCTAAAAGTATAAACAAAAAAGGGGACAGAGGATCCCCCTATCTCACACCTCTAAAAGAGGAGAAAAAACCACAAGGGGAACCATTAATTAAGACCGATAATCTTGCAGAAGAGATGCAAGCATTAATCCATTTAACCCAAGCCTTAGAAAACCCTAACTTCTCAAGAACAAGACCTAAAGCCCCCCGTTCAACCCTATCATAAGCCTTCATCATGTCCAATTTCAGTATCATGGTCGGAAACTTTTGAATGGAGATAAAATGCAACACTTCATGTGCCACAATAGCTCCCTCCACTATTTCCCTACTGGGCACAAAACCAACTTGCTCCAAAGAGATGATTTTAGAAAGAATTTTAGCTAAATGAAGGGAAATTGCCTTAGTAAAAATTTTATACAAACTGTTGCATAAAGCAATAGGATGAAAATCAGAAAAAGTCTTAATAGCCTCTTTTTTAGGAATAATAGCAATCATTGTAGTGTTAAGTTCTTTTAAAATTGATCTATTTCTCCTAGCCTCTTCAAGAGCCAATAAAACATCTTTGCCCACAAAGTCCCAACACTTTTGAAAATATAAAGGGGTAAACCCATCCGGCCCTGGAGCCTTATCTAGATTCATGGTGAAAACCGCACATTTGACTTCTTCTAATAAAAAAGGAGACATCATCATCCTATTATCCTCTAGGGACACTAAGGAGGGAATGCCAGAAATAAAATCATTCATAAAATTCCCACCTTTCGAGGATAACAATAATTTGAAAAATCTAACTGCCTCTAAAGCAATGTCCTTTGATTCTGTTAGTAATTTGCCATTGGGATCCTCTATGCAAGATATCCTATTTCTGCTTCTTTTTAACTTTGTGGAAGAGTGGAAAAACTTTGTATTTCTATCCCCATCTAAGAGCCACACTTCTCTGGATTTTTACCTCCAATATATTTCTTCCCTAGCTAATACTTCCTCAAGTTCTATTCTTAAAGTCTTTAACTCATCAAAAACATGTGGAACCATACCATGATCAAGTACATTCCTATTAAGACATTCAATCATATCCTGAATTCTCTGTTCTCATGGAAAATGTTCTTAAAATGAAAAGAATTCCACTCTTTAATATTCATCTTCAAGAAGCTTAGCTTCTTGGCAATCTGAAACATTTGAGACCCTGAACAAAAAGGAGCGGAATCCCACCATTTCCTAAGAAGGGGCAAGAAGGAAGAATCCCTGAACAACATGGGTTCAAATTTAAAAGAAGACTTAAAAGGAGCTTTATCCTCCAAAATACCAAGAGAAATCGGAAAATGGTCAGATCTTGACACAGGTAGAATAGAGGAGAAAAACTCAAAATCTGAATTCAATCAATTTTCTGAAAGCAAGAACTGATCTAGTCTTTTTGCTATTTGAGAAAAATACCTTCTCATATTTGTCCAAGTAAAAACCCCATTTTGAGATTTACAATCAAAAAGACCCATGTCAAAAATGAAATTCCCAAAATCTTCCATAATTCTTTTATTCGGTAAAATTCCTCCACGTTTCTCACTTAAGTTTATGATTGCATAAAATTCTCCCCCAAAAATGACTAAAGACCCCTATTTCAAAGGGGAAGAAACCCTTTTCAAATCACTCCATAACTTACTTTTTTCCTGAATCCTAGATGGAGCATAAACATTAAATAACCATACCTTAACCTTAGAAATCTTGCTAATAACCAAAAACAACATCCAATTTGTAGCCGATGTTACTAACTTCACATCAATATTATAATTCTTCCATAATAATGCTAAGCCTCCTAAAGCACTGCAAGCTAAGAAAGAAAGAAAATTCCACCTTTTCCAATATGAAAAAAACACATTAGCAGAAACCTTTGACAATTTGGTCTCCTACAACATAAAGATATCACACTTAATTAAATCCATCTAGGATTTAATCAAGCATCTCTTGTTAGGGGCATTTAGGTCCCTAACATTCCAAGAGATAATCTTCATTGTCCTCGAGGGGAAACCGAAGCTCCCCTCTTCTCATTTTCCAGAGATTTTTTGCTATCTCCAAAGCAACTTTGTAAATTTCTCTTTACAGCCCCTGACCTAGTCACAGGAGGACTAGTCATTAGATGCTTACCCTTTTTCTGTTTCCCCTTCAATGGAGTTGAACTAGACTTTTTAGGTCTACCTAAGGAAAGCGGCTTTCTCCCTTGACCAATACCAGGAGAAAGGGACAGAGTCTTTTGTATCCCAACATCAATTTCCATTTGAGTCTGAACCTCTTTAGGGGGTCTACCTTGTCTAGGAGAACCTACAGATGGTGTTAAGACCAAAGTAGTTTGGACAATTGGTAACTTCTTAACAGATTTTGGAGAAGCTAAAACAATCAGATCATTATCAGACCCCAAGTCCTTAGAAGCCAAAATCTCAAAAGGATTAACTATTGTAGTAATAGGAAGAGATGAAATAATCCCTTCTAAGTCATTATCAATTGAACAAATGACCCTATCTGCAATCTCCCCTTCAATTTGAGGAGCATGTTTATTAAAAAGATCATTAACTTGTTGAACCAATTCTATGTTAGGCACAATTACTTTAGGCATCTCATTAAAACCCAAATTCACCTCCTTATCTAAGTTTACTCGACCTTGATCAGAAGGATTAGAAGCTAGATTCTTAATTTCTATAATTAAAGCAGAATCATCTGGTACCTCTACAACAGGAACCTCTAAGTTAATTTCCTTAACCACAAAAATTTTATCTATCTTCGAAGAATCCAAAATCTTCGATTGAGAAGATAAAGCATTAACTTGCTTATGATTCAATTGTAACCCAGAAACAATTTTATTCAATGCAGAATGTAAACCAATCTCATTATTAGAAACAACTTTCTGAGAATGTAACTTTGACTCGGAACCCCCCATGTTAGAATTCGGCTGTGTAACAATAATACTTGGATGAGAACTAACAAAAAGTTGATAAGAACCCCTTTCTTTAGGGTTATTTTGAATGTGACAAAGGTTATTAACACCTGACGGACCAGTATACAACAATTCAGGAAAAGACTTAGGAACAAATCCAACTACTTGAAGATTCTTCTTAAAGTCCATAAATAACAGAGCATCTAAGAGAAGAGGGGTTTTAAGAAGTTCAGAATCCAACCTCTCAATATTTTGATGCCATATCCCATCACGAGACTGGATATTGCAAGTACGGGGATGCCCATTGTCAGGATTAACCAACACACAAATTTTTACCAGAACCTCCCCCTCCAAAAAATCCATTTTGGATGTGATAAAGGTACCAAAAGAATTACCAATTTGTTGTAGAACATCCGGGTCCATGAATTCAAAAGGAATCTTTGGTAAGCCATACCAAAAAGGAACTAATTTCCAATTCGACCAAGCAGGAACATAAAAAGGTTTCCAGGCTGAAACAGAAAGTAAATGCTTCCCAAACCAATGATGGGCAGTACCCAAAACCCTATCGCGAACCAAAGGTGAAACAAAAACAATAATGAAAGTATTTGCAGATAGTAACTGAAAATAATGCATATCTGCCCACTGTTTTTGCAATTTATCATAAAGCTTTGACAAACTAATCTGATCCCCCCATATTTCCCCAGAGATAGCATTTGAATGCAGACAATACACTTTATTATCAACATAAGATCCTAACAGGTCAATACAAGGATTTGACACCCAAACTGGAGATGAAGAGACGAGTTCAATAGGAGTGCTTACCTTCTCCTTCTCTGGACAAGCTTCCTTAGGGTTAGAATGTACCTTACTCTCCACTTGCTTCGCAAAAACTGAAACCCTAATATTTTTATCCACATTTCCCGAATTAACGACCTGTGCAAATGTTCTTTTATCTCCCCAAACATTCCCCCATTTCAGTTTTGATTTCAACTACTTTTGAAACCGCTTACCATAGAAATCAATCCCTCGAGTGAAATTTGTCTTAGAAAACTACCTTCGAGGGAAATTACGCTGTCTTCCAAAAAAGTCCTGAAAAATACCTAGAAACTGGCAGAAACCAACCCTTCTTTCGTACTTTACTGACTTGCAATGCCTTATCTTCCCAACGGCCTTTGGTAAAAATCCACTATGGAGTGTGTGGCAGATCCTCCCAGGCTACATTTGCCCAAGACCCCAAACGTCGTCTGTCCTCCATAACCTGCAAAAAACCAAGCAAAGAAGATGTATAATATAATAATATATTATATACTATATATTATATAATATTATATAATATATATATAATGTAATAATATATTATATAATACGTATTATATAATATTATATTATATTATATATTATATAATATATCTAATATAAAAATATATTATATAATACGTATTATATAATATATTATTATATTATAATATAATATTATATAATATATATAATATAATAAATTATTATATTATATAATTATATAATATATTATTACATTATACATATTATATAATATAATAATATAATATATAATATAATAAATTATTACATTATATATATTATATAATATAATAATATAATATATAATATAATAATTTTTTTTTTTTTGATCGGTAATTGGCTGAAGCCTGAATGGCTTTTGACTGGAGCTATGAACCAGTGGGGACACAGTAGGGGGCCCCATCCCCATTACATATCTTTGGATTATTATTATTATTATGTTTGATTAGATTGACCCCAACACCTTCCCCATCCTATGGAAGGCCAAGAGACACAACTTAGAATTCCACTTTAGATGTCCCTATTGGGAATTGAACTTGGGTCTCCATAGTGAGAACCCAGTGTTTTAACTAGTTAAGATCAACCTCTTGGACATAATATAATAATATATTATATAATATATTATTATATTATATAATATAATATAATATTTAATAATCTAATATTATATTATATATTTTGTATTATATAATATATAATATAATATAATAATATATTATATAATATGTAATATAATAATATATTATATAATATGTAATATAAAATATATTATTATATTACATTATATATTATATAAATTTATTTTTTAATTTAAAATTACAAATAAAAATCGGATATCTTATTTTATCTAATATTCGATTTGCTTAGGTGTTTACCATGCCAAGGTGTATTGACACCCAGGCCAAGCAAAAAGTCAACACAAATTTTCGCATTTTTAGGCAAGTGGAGAAGGCTATTTTTTTCACATCACCACTTTTTGGCCCCCCATGATCCTGCACTAACCCCGGTATGAACCAAATCTAGCAATTGTTCTGCTGAGAAATATTTGTTCTTGAAGGTTGAGGATTTCATCTTCCCTAACTGACATTCCTTGCACAAAGCATTCATCGGTTTGTCCAACTGAGGAAAATCTCTTACTGATTTGGACTTACTGATTTTTACATTGTTATCAAAATTTACATGACAGAATCTATGATGCCAAAGCCAACTATCTTCTACTTTTGCAATTAAAACATTTGTTGACTTTATAACTTAAATGAAACAAGTTACCTCTAGTCTTTTTTCTGGTTGCAATCAATTCACCTTTTCTTCCATAAATCTTGCAGACTCCATTCTTGAATTCCAATGGATAACCTTTGTCATTCAGTTGAGCTACACTCAAAAGATTTTGTTTTAGTCCTTCAACCCAATAGACATCATCTGCACTACTTTTTCCATTCAAAGAGATGGATCCCTTTCCTTTCACCATGCATGGTGAGTCATTTCCAAATCTCATAACACCTCCATTAAACTCTCTCAAAGTAAGAAACTTACTCTGGTCACCGGTCATGTGGTGTGAACAACCACTATCTATAATCCAATCATCAGAACTATCCATGCGAGAGACTAGTGCCTTCTGATATGATGTCTCTTCTTTAATAGCAATAAAGACAATGTCCTCATTTGCATCTTCTTCTGACTCCTCATCTGTAATTCCTCCATCAACTGCAATGAGACAATCTCTTTTACCTTTTCCTTTATACTTCTTGTACTTCTCTCATTTTTGTTCATTATCTCCATTTGGATAGTTAGCTGCAATATGTCCAATCTGGTTACATGCAAAACACTTCAAAGGTAATTTACCTCTGTACTTACCAGTACCTCTGGGTAACCGCTTGGCCAACAATGCTTCAAGCTCAATCATACTGTCTTCATCATCTACCTCTCTGCTAGATCTAGACTCATGACTGTAACTAGCTTCTCTACTTTTCCTTATCGGTGGGTTTGAAAATGAGGCTCTAAATGCAAATTCTGATCATTGAACACTTCCATCAAAACCATTTAATTCAAATGCAGTTAATTTACTCATGATGGAGTCAAGAGTTACCTTTGTTTTATCAATAGAACTGAGTTCTTGAATGGTTGCAACTTAGATAGCATAGACCAGTAGAAGGGTTATCAACACCTTGATAACCACTATGGTATCCTCCACTATACCACCAACACTTTTGATCTCTCTAACTATCTCCTTCATCTTAAGACCATACTCTTTAATATTCTCACTTCAGCTATCCACATATCATCAAATTTACCTCTCAGAATCTCTTCTTTGGAAATCTTAACATGCTCATCACCGCTATAGATATCTTCCAACTTCTTCCATACTTCATAGGCAGTCTCCAATCCATGGACATCAACATACTCTGAATCAGACAAGGAACTGATAATGGCCTCCAATTCTTGATTATTCTCCTGTTGCTCCTTGTTTTGATCATCTAACAAAATCCCACTAGGCAAGTTATATTTAGTAACAACATGTTCCCAATATTGGCTTCTTGAGCTCTTGATATAGATATTCATCCTATCACTCTAGATTATGTAGTTTTCCTTATTAAATTTTGGACCTTCTTTCTTCATCATGTTCTCCTAGATCTTTACCTCAAGCTATTAGGCTTAAACACAAGAGGACCTGAAATGCTTTGATACCAATTGATAATATGATGAAAACAATAAGGATCTGCTCAACTACTGAGAGGGGGGGGGGGGTGAATCAGTAGATAGAAAACAAACAAAACATCACCAAACTTAATCCCAAATCATAAGTTATAACTTGCTAACTAAACTGGTTTAGACACTGTATCCAAAACTCTAACTGCACTGTCAAGCTTTACCGGTTGACTAAAGTATCAAAGATACAACGTAATCAGATCTGTAACTCACTTACCATTTAACCAAAACATTAAAACACTTTACTATCATCATTAATAGCTCATTTCAGATTACTTTCGATCATCTAATCATATCTAAGTGGATTTACCAATTAATCATATCAACCATATCAAAACATAGCCACTAAATCATTCACCACTTGACACAATGATTTTTCACGTGGAAACCCAAATGGGAAAAACATGGTGGGGATGAATACCCACAAGTATTCTGAACTCTTTTGAAGCTCACCTTGTTAGGAGCCAAGCCTTATTAGAAGCTTATACAATAATGTCTTGTTAAGAAAATATCCGGTTAGGGACCATCCGGCTAAGGGATTGACTACAATACCCTGTTAGGAGTAACCTCGGTAGAGGATTTTAAATATGAACTAATGGATCACCTAGATAGAGGATTTAGACAACACTAAGCCTGTTAAAGCTTACTCGATTAGGGGATTTGACTGTTGTAATTGTTAGAGAACAACAGGGTCTTTTTTAATCTGGTAATAGCACTATCTTGCTCAGTCAGATCCTTTTCTGCTCCTATCTGCCTTCAAAACATTCTACAGACACTCCTTCTAGTTCGATAACAATCACACTACCATACTTAACAAAAAATTGCCAACACAATTACAAAACAACTCATCGACCTTATAAGAAAATACAATAGGTTAGTAACACATCATAAAACCTACATCTTATAGAGATTACAAACATATTGGTTGAAACATGACCATTAGATTTTAGAGAAATCATCTACACATTGTTCTAGACAACTTCGACCACTCCTGGATCACCGCTCATTGAATCCTATAACTCATTAAGCGTTTTCCACTTCATGCTATGCAATTTCTCATTCCCAAGATAAACAGTTATCTTCACGCACCAAAATTACTTTGAAACTCATCACATGCATCATGCATACGTGGCATCTTCATCTCTGATCACCATTCGATCATAGATCATTATAACCAATTCACCAAGCTCCATCAGTTAGGGTTTGGCATACCAACTGGTTAGGGTTACCGGTTGATCACTCTACTTCAAATACCAATATTGGTTTCCACTACCGCTTTACTACCAGTTGCACTATTGCATCACTACTAGTTGCAATACAACTCCATTACCGATTTCTGTTGACATCAATGGCAACACTATACATCATTAATGCAATCTTCATGCAATGCCAACAATAGGTTGTATGTTGAGCTTTCATTAAGATCATTCATTGATAGATGTGGTTTTGATGACTCTACCAGCATTGTGAATGATCATGTTTTCCTCCATACAAAACAATTATGTGAATGCTTGTGAAATAGGATATTATGTAAAATAAATTACCAATCTTTCTAGTAATTTCGTATTCTCAAGAATAAAATAAAAATTCTTAATTATCTTTGTTGCATCACCACTTATATTTTCACTTTTCGTTCAAAACTCTTTTTTCTCAAGTAAAAATAATAATTAGGATTAGTGTTATTATTAGGTCTTAGGTTAGTATAAAGGGAAAAAACTCTTGTAGAGGTTTGTATTTGGATAAAAATATGTCATAACTTGAAGTCATTAACAAGTTTCATTGAATAGTTGAGCTAACTTCTCAACGAGGGTATAATTAGATCAATGGCTAGTTTTGTAATGCTCAGTTGGACCACTAACATATAATTTAAGATTTTTTTGTTGATAAAGTTGTGTTTCACTTAGCATATTACATCCTTTAAGAGACATTCTACAAGTACCTAGAAGTTGTACAAGTTTTGGTTGCAAATAAATCCTTATTTTTTATGCCAAGAGTGAAGATAAGGGTTTCTTCCAAAGGTAAACATTGTTGAACTATCTTCATGTAATTCCAAAAGAAGAAGAACTAGTTTGTCTAAGTATCCTATAGGAAGAACCGAAACTACTATAAATTCATCTTCAAAATCCTAGTTAACACCCCATTTGGGTAGTTTTTTGTACAAACAAGTATTAACTTTTAGCTTCCCAACATGACTTTGCCAATAAATAAAGTGTTTGAAAAGTTTATTTGGGGTAGTATTCTCAATATTCAACAACGTGGTGATGTTCTAGCATTACCTCTAAGATTATTCCACACTCGAATAAGTGAAATTACTATAAATCCTATTGAGCATATCCATGACATAAAAAAAATATCTATTTTGTGCATAATATTCCTCAAGATAATGTGGCTGTGAGACTACTTGCAAATTCCTTTAAAGGATATGATTTCTAGTGGTATGGAGAACTACATACATCTTCTATTTACAATTGGGATGAGATAGTAGAAAATCTTTGCCAACATTTTGAAGACAAGAGTGATCATCTTTCTTTAATAGAGCATTCATTACCCTCAAAAGATCTCATGAGTTCATGAAAGATTTTAATTTTATAATACAAAACTATTAGGATAGGATCTGATTATTGGTAAATCATTTTCCCAACATAAATTTTTTATTCTATTTGATATCTTTGAATTGTGATATTTCTATAACAATTTAGTCCATGGGAGGGAATGCATTACTTGATTTATATGATATATCCATTGAAGATGAGAAAAAATTAACACAAGATGAAAATAGGTCCTAGACCCCAAATGCCATTGTTCCTTGATATTCCAACATCTCAATCAAGTTTGGCCCTTATGCCTATGATAAACAACCAATCAGCTCCTTTAGTCACACCATCTAATGATCTTCATGAAATCATTATTAAAAACTTTTATAAATGAGTTAGTATCCTTGAAAATGAAAAAATCACAACCTCATAGGTCATGTCAACCTATTAATTAGTCATATTAGCCTAATAGATAGCCCTAACAATTTAATATGCAAGGCCAAAACTTGTAGAGTTATACTGAGCCTTAAATCCTATAAATATAGCTACCACAAGCTCTTCAAAATCTCATGTCCCAGTGCAAAACAACTTAGCACACGAAAATGAATGGTGTTTTCTATGCAACCAACTACATAACCAAGAATCATATCAAAATGGTACATTCAACTGAGGACTCATGGTCCTAAATCGACCTACACTTTAGGACAACAGGTTGAACTAGATCATTTTGAAAAAAAAAGCTCAAAAAATGAACATATTGTAGATCTCTTTGTGATCTTTCTAAAGATATATTATAATAGAAAGTTGGATGTCCAAGTCAAAGTTTTGCTATCAAAATTCAACTTTCAAATAAAAATTATTCATGTGTAGGAAAATGAATAATTACATTTTCTAGAACATTCTAAGGTAGTTATTGGTGACAAATAAAGAGGAGAACAAAGGTTACAAAGGAAAAATCCATTAGTGGTGATTATGAGTTAGAGTTGTTGAAGAAGATGAAATGTTTGAAGCAACAATTCATTCCCATTGATTATGAGTCAAAGTTGTTGAAGAAGATGCAATGTTTGAAGCAAGTAGGTAAATTTGCCAAAAAATACATAGAAGATTTGTACAGGGTATTGATTAGAATATAGGCCATTTTGAGCCAACAAGAAAAAAATATCTCATTATATAATTGGGTTGAAGCCAAGTATTCAAAAGAGCTAAGTTTTGTTAGGACATACTACTATTAAGGATACTTATTAGTTTTCCCTAGAGGTAGAAGAGAAGATAAATATAAGGTTTAAAAAAAAAAGAAAAGAGGAAGATGTCATGTGGAGAAACTTGTGGAAGATCATATTGAGAATGAAATGAAGATAAAAAGAAGAATGATGTAGCTAGTATCAGTAATAACTAGAAAAGATAATTCCTATGATCATTCTAAGAAAAATAGCATGGTGACCATAGATGAAGAGGAAGGTCTGGATGAGGAACTAGAAGAAGAAGCTACCATAGGGCATATTTTCAATTTGGAGAAGAACATCAAGTATATTAACATCGACAACATCAAGGAAGGTGGAGTAGAAGACCTTAAGGAAATGCACAAGTTGCACATTTAGATAAAGATAAATTGAGTCTTATAATTCTGAAAAATGCATAAAGAGGAGAATTTCTTGTCACAAAAAGATTCTTGCTAAGTGAGGAGAAAATCTAATTAAAATGAAGATTTTATTTTGTACAAGGTAAAAATGTGAAGTTAAAGTTCATAATATTATCATTGATAGTGGTGGCATTAATAATATTATTGCAAAGCAGATGGTTAAAAAATTACATATTGAGACAAGGAGACATCCACATCTATATTGGATTGCATGGTTTCAAGAGTACCATAGAAATTTGGTTAATGAGAAATATTTAGTGAAGTTCAAGATTGGGAATTACCATGATGAGGTAATGCATGACATCATGTTTATAGATTAATGGCATATGTAATTAGGGAGGTCATGAAAATTTTATTGGCATACAATACATGATGGACATGCCAACACTTATTCCTTGACAAAGGATGGAGTTCACCACAAGTTGAAGACCCTAAAGGAAGTGGGAAAAAGGTATATGGTAGTACAAGAATTTGTTTCAATGATGGTAGAATTTTTTTGAATGGAATGAAGCATAACCATATGTGCTATGCATTGATTCCTAGAGTTTATAAAGGAGAAGATGAAGATATACTAGTAGAAGTCTTGAATCTATTAGATGAGTTTCATGATATTATGTAAGAAAATTTTCTTAAGGGTTTGCCACCAATGAGGAAGTTTAGTCACCAAATAGATTTGATTCTAGGAACCAGTTTTCCAAATAAGACATCCCATAGAATGAATCTTGCATAGAATGAGGATCTAAATAGACAAATTTAAAATTTTTTGAAGAATGGATTGATTTGAGAAAGCTTGAGACCATGTATGGTACCTACAATATAGCACTAGAGAAGGATGGAGAATGTGTGTTGACTCTCAAGCCATTAATTAACAAGATTACAATAAAATATAAATTTATATTACCGAGGATGGATGATCTTATAGATTGTTTGAGTGGAGACAAGTACTTCATAAAGATTGACATGAAGAGTGAATATCATCATATCCCTACCAGAGAAGGAGATGAGTGGAAAACAACCTTCAATACCAAATGGGGCTTGTACAAGTGGTTATTCATTCCATTTGGGCTAATCAATGCACTGAGCATATTTATGTGACTTATGAATGAGGTATTGAAATAATTTTTGGGAATATTTATTATTGTTTATTTAGATCATCATATTTTTATTTTTAATAAGACATTGGAGGATAATTTGATGCTTGTTCAAAGAGTTTTTGAGAAGCCACAGGAGGATAATTTGCTGAGTAAGTTGAAGAAATGTAGTTTTGTGAAGGAGGAGTTTGAATATCTAAGATTTATTATCTTAGTTGAGGGTCCTAAAATGGATATAGAGAAAGTTAAAGGGCTATCATAAAATGGCCTAGACCAAGAGTATTATAGAGGTAAGATCATTTCACAACTTCTAGCATGTTTTTGTAGAAATTTTATTGACTTTTAGTAGTATTTGTGCATTGCTAACAGAGAAAATGAAACGGAGTAGGAAAGAATTACGTTGATTTTAGGAGAAATCAAGAGTTTTGATATGTTGAAGAAGAAACTCATAGCTTGTAAAATATTTTGAAACATCTAGATTTTAATAAGGCATTTTAGTTAAATTGTGATTTTAGTGACAATAACATATGAGCTATTCTAAATCAATAAGATAAGTCTTGGTTGCTTATTTTAGTGAGAATCTTAGTGATGACAAGAAAAAGTATTATATCTTTGATCAATATTTTTATGCTATAGTTTAGGATTTGAAGAAATGGATACACTATTTGTTGCCTTGAACGTTTGCTTTTATATAATGATCATTAGGGTTTGTAGTATCTCAATAGTGAAATAAAATTAAATCAAAGAAACTTAAAATGGGTTTATTTTTTATAGAGTTATACTATTTCTTTTGAAGTGTCAGAGTGGAAGGTCAAGAAAAGTTGCAGATACCTTAAGTAGAAGTCAAAATTTGTTTGACAAAGATGAAGATAGATGTTGTTGTGTTAGATTCAAACTCAATAGTTTGTATCCTATAAGACCCAAACTTCACAAAGGCTTGAAGAGTTTGCTTGGAACATGTTACTTTGGATAGAAAAAATAGTTGGATTACTTAATCCAAGATGAGATGTTGTCTAGAGGAAGCCACTTGTCGATTCTAAGGAATTCTTTGAGAGAGAACTTGATCAAGAAGAAGCATAGTGGAGGATTAATTTGACACTTTGGTTGAGATAAGATCATTTCTCTTGTTAGTGAGAATTATTATTAGTCATAGTTACAATAGGATGTGAAGAAGTTTGTATGAAGTTGCATAATATGTCAGATGGCCAAAGAAGTAAGTCAGAACATTGGGTTGCAATGAACCATTACTTGTACTAGAGAGAACATGGATAGATATTAATATGGATTTTGTTCTTGGTTTACCAAGGACATAGATGGGAGATGACCCAATATTTGTGGTGGTTGAAAGATTTTTTAAGATGACACATTTCAGTTCATGTTAGAAGACTAATGATGTTCATATTGAAAAGTTATTTTTTAGGGAGGTGGTAAGACTACATGGTCTACAAAAGAGTATAGTTTCAGATAGAGATACCAAATTTGTTGGGTACTTCTAGAGGACCTTGTGGAAGAAATTGAAGAACAATGTGAAGTTTATCTCTGCACATGATTCATAGTCTGATGTGAAAACAAAAAGCGGTAAATGTGATTTTGAGCAGCCTATTGAGATGCTTAGTCTAGGAGATAAGCCCAAGGGAGGGATTTGATTTTTTCACATGAATAATTTTCTCACAACAATTTTGTCAACATGAGTGTTGGTGAATCCCTATTCCATATTATATATGGGAGTAGTCTAAGGAATTATTCTGATTTGAGGAAGATAGAGAAGGGAGAAAAGAATAGTGTAGATGTTGAGGAATTCATAAAACACATGAAGAAATTGCATGAATAAATAAGAAAGCACATTAGTAAGATGAATTTTTAGTACAATGAAAAGGAAAATCAGAAGTGGAAGTTAAGATAATTAAATGTTGGTGATGAAATGATAGTTCATCTGAGGAGAGAAAGGTTCCATGTGAGAACATATAATAAGATAAAAATGAAGTTTGGACCATGTAGGATTGTAAATATAATGATTCAAGAAATGCATAAGAGATGGAGTTACCTAGTGGAATTAACATATGATTGTCTATGTTCAACATTGTTGATTTGATAGAGTATCATGAGGGAGGTATTGAAGATGGACCATCAAAAGCACAATGGAGTATTCTGGCATCTACTCCCAAGAAGGAAGAGATAGAAGATTAATCTTGTATAGTTATGTGTACATAGAAATACAAGAAATAAACAATATGAAGAATTTCTAATTGAGTGGAAACAAAGGCTTGTTGAAGATTCATACTAGTTATCTAAGGTATAGGCTGATCATTTTGGTTTACCACTAGAATTAGAGATGTGACAAGGTCACTTCTCAAATTACCTTGGGTATCTAATGCAGGAGCATCCAGTGTTGTAAGGACAATCTTGCATCACCCAAAAGAAAACTTCCTTCTATTTTGTAGGAAATTTTTAGTTCTTTGTAGCTCATGATGACACTTACAATGTGTAGGACAATTAAAAGTTTGAAAAGACCAAAAAAATTTAACTTGCTATTTTTATTAAGTTGACTTGTATAGGCACTTATGGACATAAAAATTGAACCCAAAGAGAAAATGAAAAATAAAGTAAATGGTGAAAGAATCATCTTGATAGCTTCTATTGTTTGAGAGGTATTAAAGTTTTCGTCCTAGTAAATTTCTTCTATAAAGTTTCAAACTTAAATGTGAAAACCTTAGAAGCCTAAAAAAACTCAAAAAAAAAAGATGAAATAATCATTAGAAGGATTGTAGATCTCTTTGTGAGCTTTCCAACGATATATTACAATAGAAAATTAGATGCCTAAGTCAAAAGTTATGGCTCTTGGAAGTTGTGCTACCAAAATTAAACTTTGAAGTGAAAATTCCTTTTGGATAGAAAAATGAAAGGTTACACTTTCTAGAACATTCTAAGGTGGTTATTGCTACCAAATAAAGATGAGAGTAGAGATTATAGAGGAAAGCTTCATTAGTGCTGATTATGGTTTTGAATTATAGAATTTTCTTAGAGAGTTGGTTTTCTTTCTAACGAGTTAAGCTCATGTGGTTGTAACATTGTAATTTCAAAATCTATAATTCCATTTTATTGAAGAAATTGAAAGTAGGTTGCTTCTTGCATTTTTTTATTCTAATATTTATTGTTGTGCTACTATTGAATGTTGGATGGAGTAGCCCTTCATTAGATTGAGAGACTTGGTAGGGAACAACAATCAAACACTATAAAAATGAAATGCTGAATTTAAGAGCGGTTTCTTGAGATTTAAAGACCTTTTTGTGATAACAAACAAAAGCTTGAATTACATTAGGTAATTCAGTCAAAATAGATTGACCTTAACTATTTTTTATGGCTTGAGAAATTTGATAAAAAGACATCACCAAGAAAAAAATCATTAAATACTTCATTGCTAGTCTTGAACTAGTCAAGTTTAGGTTTGGTTTATGTTCCTCTAATAGTGTGGTTGCTAATGATAGCTTTTGTTGTCAAAGCTTAGCAACTCTTAGCAATATGATAGATGCAAATAGTTGAGCCTCCAAATAAACCATGGATTGGTGTTGAAACCTAGCTAGCTAGTGGCCACATAGGCAAGATATGTGTTCAAGGGGACCACCTCACCAATTGATCTAGCTTGTATGATATGAAGGATGTGGTTCTAGATTCTAGACACTGGATGTGGGTAAATATTGTCTGATGAATCAATAATAAAACTTCCACATTTTGAAAAGTAGGAGCCCGTTGGCAAATCTCTTTGATTCTATTTTATTTTAGAAAACAAATAATATTTTGGTCATACAGTCCGTACCACTCGAATGTTTTTCTATTCTTTTAAACCTCATTATCGCCTGCATCCTGTGGGAACACCCTGGATTTTCACAATGTGCAGCACGTTCTTTACTTTTTTCACTTTTTCAGAAAAAAAAAATGTTGAAATCTTAAACCTGATCTGAGATTGTTGTTCTGCCCAATTTTTTAACCTCCACTAAGTGCATATTCAACAAAAGGCACCATTATATCTAGTTATTTATATCTAGATCACTGCATTCACCATTAACTATTGTTATTTAAAATCAAATGGCTTTCAAGGCAATGCAATACATTTTATTAAATTTTCTGAAAATTTCAGACATATCAGAGCCTTATTAGGCAGATAACCACCACATTACTGAGCAATCCGATAAGTTGAGGGTGATGTGTTGCTCCGCTGGCTCTGATTACTTTCTCACTACTAATCTGGCTTTCAGGTTGAATTCAATCTTTCCGATAATCCAACTTGGAAACAACATAGAAATTGAAGAAGCTCTCATACAACATTTTGAACTTTTGATCGTTGAATTGAACAACTACCAGAAGCTCACTAGAAATATATAGTTATATAATTAAGTACAGCATCCACCCACCTTGGTTTGAAGCAAGCAAACGACATTTTGTACCTGCAATTGTATCACAAACCTAATTCAAAGAACATATTAGTTAATGAATGGAATTAGTGGTTGATTTGCTGAAAGACCTTTAAGTCTAAAATGCGTAAACTATGAACTGCAATTGTCAGTGTTCACAAAATTACAACCGATTCTTACAACCAGATCATGAACAAGTTCCAAAGAAAATAGGAATTGTTACCTTATTGATGGCTCAGCTCCTTAATAATGAGGTGGAGGAGGGGAAGTGTACTTGTACACTGGCGGAGGAGGTGATTTATATTTGTAGACAGGGGGAGGAGGAGGGGGGGATTTGTACTTGTAAACGGGAGGAGGTGGAGATTTGTACTTGTAGACTGGAGGGGGAGGTGGTGGAGATTTTGCAGGGGGTGGAGGAGATTTGTACTTGTAAACAGGAGGAGGTGGAGATTTGTACTTGTAGACTGGAGATGGATAATGATATGGTGGAGGAGGTGATGGGGATGGTGGTGGTGGAGACTTGTAGTGATATGGAGGTGGAGGGGATGGAGAAGGTGGTGGGGGAGACTTGTAGTGATATGGGGGTGGAGGAGATGGAGAGGGGGGAGGAGGAGATTTATAGTGGTAGGGAGGTGGAGGAGAAGGAGATGGTGGTGGGGGAGACTTGTAGTGATATGGAGGGGGAGGGGGAGAGGCAGAGAGATGAGGAGGAGATTTATAGTAATAAGGAGGTGGTGGGGAAGGAGATGGTGGTGGTGGGGATTTGTAGTGATATGGAGGTGGGGGAGAGGGAGAAGGGGGAGGAGGAGATTTATAGTGATAAGGAGGTGGTGGGGAAGGAGATGGTGGTGGTGGGGATTTGTAGTGATATGGAGGTGGGGGAGAAGGAGATGGTGGTGGTGGGGATTTGTAGTGATATGGAGGTGGGGGAGAGGGAGAAGGGGGAGGAGGAGATTTATAGTGGTAGGGAGGTGGTGGAGATGGAGATGGTGGTGGGGGAGAGTTGTAGTGATATGGAGGTGGAGGGGATGGAGAAGGTGGTGGGGGAGAAGAATAGTGATATGGTGGAGGGGGAGAAGGAGAGGGAGGGGGAGGGGATTTGTAATGATAAGGAGGTGGTGGAGAAGGAGATGGCAGTGGAGGAGACTTATATAGATATGGAGGAGGGGGGGATTTGTAATAATTTGCTTGAACTACAGAGGCCAACAAACAAAACAACGAGAGAATGAAGAACGCCATGGAAGAACTCTGCTCCATTGTTTGGCTGGAGGCCATGATGAATGGAACGTTAGCTTCGTCCTTATATAGTGCAAGATGAGGGCCTATCTCATTCAAGTGGGCCTCAATTTGGCACCGACATGATTCCTCTTCTCCTCGCAAGAGTCTTTTGTATTAATTCAAACTTCTTAGCTGGAATGCCTTACTATTTAAATCAATCTTCATTTAATAGCCACCGGCTTTGTAAAATATCTTTCTTCCGGGATCTTGGATATATTCTAATCACATAAGACTTAGAGTTGGTGTTGATTTTTCTTATTTTAAAACCAGCCATGGTAATATGTCAGTCCCACAGCATTAAGTATGAGATGATCAATGTGCAATTGGGAAGTGAATTCTATATTTTATGAACTGCATTGTCAAGTAGGCTAGTGTATGTTGATGCATTCATATTTGTTGAGTTGCTCTTTCTGGACTGTGTTTTAATCGTCACATTTGAAAGCCTTTTCTTTGGAGGCAATTAAATTCGCATTCCTTTCAGACAATGACCTGCCATGAAAACGTGGTGGGTGAATGGAAGCTTGTATTGACTTGTATTGAGAAGAGAGAATACACGTCAATTATCTTGTTTTTCTATTGTTTTGGTCCCACACCCACAAATGTCCTTTTGACTTATACGCAATAACAATTTATTATTTTGGAGCTTACGTTGTTTTCTAGCCTCCATAGACTGAAACCTGCAAATGTATTCAAAGGGAGTTTTTATGGGATGTTCGAAGAAATCGCAGTTTACATCAGCAACTTTTTATTTTTAACTATATTGCTCTCTAGTTAATTGTGCATGCACATGCAGATGTAAAGGAATTGCTATTCATTAAGAGGTTAATCTTTTACATGGTGAAGAGAATATGCTGTGTACAAATAATCATTTTAAGTCATAAATGTTGAGGGATATCTTTCTTAAAGAAGTTAGGATGCATCATAAATTGTAAACTACGAAATTGGGTGTCTTATTTTGAAAACTACTTTAGATTAATTGATTGTTCTTTTATTTATTAGTTTTCAATATTTGAATTCTAAAATATTTATAACTACGAAATTGGGTGTCTTATTTTGAAAATTACTTTAGATTGATTGATTGTTCTTTTACTTATTAGTTTTGAATATTTGAATTCTAAAATATTTATAAGACTCTCTCTTTATATAAGACAATTAAAAAATATTCTTAATAAAAAAATTGAATTAAAAGATTAACTTTAGAAAAAATAAAATTTAAGTTCAATTTAAGATCATTTCAAACACCATTTTAAAGTAAGGATAATAATCTCAACCTATGTTTTAATATTTTCTTCATGAGAAAAAAAGTTAAAATAAAATGATTTAATCTATTCAAAATCTAAAAAGGTCTTCTATTATTTTTTTAAACACTTATTTAAGTTATATTTACTATTTAAAATCTAAAAATAATCTTTATCCTTTACTTTTCTTTTATAAAACACACATTTAAGTACATTGTATTTGGGGATGACCCCACAATGCAACACTTAGCTGTGAGCCTCCTACTTGGGAGGTCTTGGGTTTGAGTCTACTTGATTGGTTCTTAGCTCTAGGGAAAAGCTAAAAAAATTTGCTTCAATTGTGACCTATCATTAAAAAAAATGTACATTGTATTTGCTATTAAATTTGGGTTTTTATTTACACAGGTTTTTTCACATCCACATACAACTAAATAATGTATTGGGACCTGAAAATTTTTGTCAAATTTTGAAGGCCCAAGTTTGAAATTTTGATTTTTGACACTCAAAATCCCCTTTGCAGGATAAAATGCTACATGTTATATTACAAATTTTTGATGTTGGAGCATCCCCAATCGATAAGCAAGCTTGCATCAACCAAAAATATTTGCCTTCGGTTTGGTTCTTGTTTTGTGTTGCTGTTTTTGTGTTTCTTCTAGAATTTTTCGGTAGTTGTTCATTTTTTATTGCAAATCAGATTAGACTAGTTATTGTTCCTTGTCTAGGATTTTCAGTTCATTTGGATTCTTTTCCGGCAAGTTATCGCTTCAAGATTGTTTATTTCTTGGTTCCCAAAGCAGTTTTGAGCTTAACGAATAGTTGTAGATTTCTTCTCGTGCGGAGCGATTTCTTGGCTTGTAGATCTATTTGGTACCATGTTCGATGTTCCTTGGTGCTTGAACGACCTTCCTTGGTGGTCCGCACTTCATTTTCATTCTTGGCGGAGGAGATCTTCACGTTTGGGGCTGACCTATTTTACACATTCCATTTTCCTGTTTTGGAGAATGTGATCTTTTGTGGCCAACCCAGATGTGTTTCAGATGATATATAAATTGATGTAATTGATCTATAGGAGGGGAGAAGGGAGATATAGAGGTAGATAAGAAGAAATGTGATAATTTAGTTTCATGATCTATAATTTTGAGATCTTGATGATTGTAATCTTGAATGTATGATGTAATTGGTCTTGCAAGAATGTTTTGATCTCTAGATGTTGTTGGTTGCTTTATGATGAATATATAATATTGTAGATGTCTTTGATAGCATTTTCTATGTTTTGTGTATGTGCTTTCGTTGTGTTACTCTTGTTGCATGATCAAGACTATTCTCTTTGAGGGCCATCCAGACCATGACTGCGTCAGATGGTATCAGAGTAGGTTGTGAACCTTGAGTCATTCGTTTGGGTGAACAGATTGCCAATTTAAGGCAAGCTGCAAGTGAGTTCAATAGATCACCGACAGAGAGGCAATTGAAACCTTGTAGTCAGATCATAGAGTTGGCGCAGTTGCACCAGAGAAAAGGGAGAAGATGTCACTGAGGAGAATGAACCCTAGGAGGGTAAAGTAGATGATGGAGGATTTCAAGAATGAGATGAGGAATGAGATCCGAAATGCGTTGGCTAGTTTGCGAAGGAATCCAAAATTGGAGGATGAATATGAAGAGGCAACAGAAGAGCTTGAGGTTGAAGAGGTTGAAGGACTAGCACATGTGGGAGAGGAAATATTTCTTAGAGTGGTGGTGCAAGTGAGTAAAATTCATAAAGTTGAGGTTTCTAACTTTTCGGGTTCGTTGAATCTGGAAGACCTGATAGACTAGGGAGGACTACTTCAAGTTTGATGATGTTAAGAAGCCACAGAGAGTCGGATTAGCACAAACTAAGTTGAAAAGGCATGTTTCTTTATGGTGGAAAGAGTTGCAGAGAGATAGAGTGGAGAACAGTGAGATAAAAATCACCTGGTGAAGGCAGATGGTCATTAGATTGAAGGCTAAACTCATTCTGGGAGGCTATGAATTGGAGTTGTTCAAAAGGTTGTAGAAATTGAAGTAGAAGGACATGACTATGAAGGAGCATCCTGCAGAATTCTACAAGGTGGTGATCAAATCTGGTCATCGAGAGATGGATAGGGAAAAGGTGGCTAGATACATAAATGGACTCCAATTTAACATCTAGGATGAGATGAGTATGCTGAAGATTTCTTCAATTGAGGAGGCTTATCAATGTGCATTGAAGGCAGAAGATAAAGTGAAAAGAAGACAATTCAAAATAACCCTAGGGGAAGGGAGATACATGTAGTGGATAGAGGGAAGATGAGTGACAGTATGGAGAAGCAGGCTACTGAAGAACCAAAATCTAAATGGAGTAAAGAACCGGAGTTGAAGACACAAAGGAAAAGAGGTAGCAATAAGGATTTTTTGGGTGCATGTTTCAAGTGTGGGGAAACCAGACATAGAGCTTATGAATGTCCTCAGGGTAACAAGGGAAAGGAAAGGAATTTCTTAGCATGTGAAGATCCGAAAACTAGAGTTGTGGGTGAGAATAGAACCAGAGAAAGGAAAATCCCTTATGTTTAGAAGAGTCTTGATGAAGCAGAGCAATGAGGATACCAAACCTACTCAAAGAAAGAATATTTTCTAGACTGTTTGCAAATCAGGAGGTAACTGTTGTAAGGTTATTCTGGATAGTGGAAGTACTGATAATCTGGTATCAGAAGAGATGGTGAAGAAACTTGGTTTGAAGAGGCTTAAGCATCCTTTTCCTTACAAGGTGGGTTGGTTGAAAGATGGTCATGTGGTAGAGATGTTTGAGTAGTGCTAGGTGAACTTTAGTATTGGTCCTTTTAGAGATGAAGTCTTGTGTGATATCTTGCCTATGAGTGTTTATCATGTTTTGCTGGGTAGACCTTGGCAGTTTGATAGAGGAGCTATCTATGATTGTAGGAAGAACCTGGTCACTATTGAGAATGATGGGAAGAAGTTTACTTTGGCATCTTTGAAAGAGAAAGAGGTGAGGAACTTGAGTTTTTGAAGAATTTCAATGTTGAGAAATAGGTTGTAGAGGTTATACCATATGTTGGCATGGATTTGAAGAAAGATCTAGCTGATAACAAGGTGGTACCGGATGATAGCAAGGAAAGTATTATGGTGGCAGGTAAGATGGATTTCGGTGGAAAGAACATATTGGATTTGTAGAAGGGAATAGTGGTAAGAGGAAGAGTGTAGGTATGAAACAAGCAAAGAGAGGAGAAGATGATAAGAGATTGGAAGATCTAACTGAAGTTCTAGAAATGGCAGGAGGGGAGAAGTTTGCAGACAAAGAAGACATTTGGATCAGAAGTGAGAATGTGGTCTATATCTTGAATCCTTTTCGATGTTCACGAGTTGCCTCTACAGGGTAGCGCATAACACGCAAGTTATCATACTACGATAGGCCGCAAGTTATCATACTTTGGTAGGCGACAGGCAATGTATAAAATGAGGGTTATGCTAATGGGGTCTCAATAACATGACAGGTTAATAATAGAGATGAGGCCCTCACATGAGCAGAAGATAAAAGCACAGAGACCCACAGGGTAGAAGAGAAGGAAGATGCTTTTCTCCTATTTTACCTTGCGTGACATCTTGAGTATGCAGAGAAGTGGTGTGGGGCAAGTCAAAGTGCTGAGGAAGTCCTCAGCCCGCTACCCCATACGGGGTTCAAAGCAAATCTTTGTGCACTGTAGGATAACCAAAGGAAAAGACAATTGCTAGGTGGGTGGAGGAACCTGCCATCTTGCGAGGTTAGCTGGGATGCACAAATATGAGTGAGCCCGCTAGCTCGCAACAATTGAAGATTGAAAAAGAAAGGCTTGATCCTAGTGTACAAGGGTATCATGCAGGATAGCAAGGCATTTCTTAAATGACATGTAGAGGCTTTCCTCACAAGGGTAAACTCAAGTTGTGTAAGGTAGTCTAGGCTAAGTGGCTATAAAGGGATGAAAGGTCCTCGCTATCCCATATGACCAATGAAAGTTTTATCATGCCAAAGGGAAGAAAAGAATGAAGGTGTGACATAATTGCTCCCTATGGGATAGCAAGGAATATTGAAGAGCAGGGTGAATGCTTACCCTGCATGGGTAAATTGGGATAAAAAAGAGTGATGTGGGGTAAGAGAAAAGATGAAGCCATGGATGGCGATGAAACTCCCCACTATCCTTCATTTTTTGCGAGGACCAGAAAAGGGGCCTTCGAGGTAACACACAAAAGGAAACTTGAGGGCCCTGCCACCCCGCAATGTGAAAAGTGATAGGAGGGTGGACTTGAGGGGTAACATAGAAGTACAGTGAGAGGAATCCCTTACTATCCTACAATGTTTAAATCCAAAGTAAGGTTAATCCATGAGGTTAAAGGAACATGATGAGATTTGTGCTCCTCGCTGTCCAGCAACCAAGAAAATAGAATAAGCAAGACTCTGCGGGGGTCAAAACCATAGTGAAAGGCAGGTATCCCGCCAGCCCATAGGGGGTTGTTGTCATGAGGGTGCATAATTCAAATGTTAGTCGATCCACAAAACATGCCTGCACACAGCCCAATGGTCAAATTGTCCACATGGAGAGGTTGATGGAGGTTGACCAAAGGACAAATGCAAAGATTTTGAGGACATGGCAAATGCTAATCGAATCAAACTCTACTTGTCAAAAGAGGAAGCATGGTTGACAGAGAATAGTTATGTTGACACACTACAAGTGGTGGTTTGCAGCCAAATCAGATCAGATCATAGAGATGATGCCAGGAGAAATATTGTGTTTGATGAAAATCAGATAAAAGATTAGTTGAGCGGCTCTATGAGATTTGAAGATCTTTTGTGAGATATCATAACCTTAAAAATATCAGAAAATCTCCAGTCAATAAGACATAAGGGTCTAGGGAAGGTGAGGATTACTAAGTGTAGTAATCTGGACTCAGAGATTGATTGAAGATGAAATTTATTATGGCGACCAATCAGTAATGGGGTATATTTCTTTGAGGCTCGAGACAACTACTTTTGAGTGTCCTTTTGGAGGGAAGGTTTGTATATCCTTAGGATCATGGCTCCAAATTTAGGAGGTTGTCCTCATAGTCACTTGCATTGAATGCCTTCAGAAGGACTGCATGCAGTATGTGAAGGGGGATGTCTTAGGGCATATCCTAGTCAGAGGCAATCAAATTTCGACATGTGTCTCACTTGGCCTATAGCTTGTTTATGCTCCCTTGTCTTATAAAAAGGAATTTAGGGCTAGCGAGAGAGGATTCAGATTCTAAATGTAATTTTGGAAGTAGGGCTTCCATGTATATTCCTAGTTAGGAGTAAGCCAGAGTTGCATTTTTTGGTTTGTAGTCATTTTGCCATTTCAAGTAGTGTATAACCAGAATGCATACAAGTCTTAATATTTTTATTATAGCAGTCTCCAACATGTCATTTCATTGTTTGATGAAATAGATGATCAAGGATCCTCTATTTTGTCCCCGCAAGCTCGAGTGTTTATCTTGTTTCTTGCTTCTCTTCAAGGAAGAGATTAAAATGCTTTTTATAGGATAATGAAATGGTGTGGTGTGCATGTAGGATATGTAAGAATGGATTCAATAAAACTGTAATAAGGGGGGGTATTGATGTAATGCATCAATACTAATAACTCACTAGTTATAGCTTAATCTATTTGGGTCTAATGTCTATTAGCTACAACTTGACTCTGCTGCCTTGATGAAGGCACTGGTCGTGGTGCTTGTATCCAGTTCTCAGAATAAATTTATTATCTCCAAATCACTTTTATTTCCTATTTTTATTTCTTTCTTTAGTAGTAGGCTTAGTGTAGAACTCATCCCAAGTGCTGAGTGATATTTGACAAGCCAAGATTGTAGCCAAATCTAAGTTTCATACACTTTCCTTGGCACATTCATATTGGGATATCTATTATAATATATAATGCCATGAATGTTGGAAGTTATAAGTTATGTAGGCATTACTTAGGTGCAACCGCCTTGGTCTCGCAAAGCTAGAAGTGCAGGAGATTTCAGTCTTGTGACTAAATCTCTTTCGTTGGTCAAAATCAAATCTTGAGCATGTGGATAAGAAGTTGGCTAAATATTTAGGGTTTGGGAATCTGTTGATTTGAGAACTAATAGAATGCACCTTGGCATTAACAAGAGGGTTGCTAAAACAAAATGCCTTATTCTTAAGAAAGAAACTAATAATAGCTATTTATTGAGAGAACAAAATCAATATTATCTTTTTGTGAAAAGAAAGGCATTATTGCCATAGGAATTCCATGTCTCTCTAAATGATGACTAAGTGCAATGGATCAACTCAAAATTCTCTAGATCACACATAATATTTAGAGCCCCTCTTTGTTAGAAGCCATATTTCTCTTTGGCCTTTTTAAGAAGAATTCCAAATAGGGGATGTGACAAATTAATAGTTGGAATTATGAACTTCTTCCCTTGTTGGCCAACGTAGATGGGGTATGGATGAGTTCCCTTTCTCTCTCTTCCAAAGCCAAATCCAAAGCTCTTGTTTTTTTACATCACCTCTATCATGCAATTTTCATTCTTTTTGAGGTTCATGGATTAACTTTTCCTTCATCTAAAAAAATAAACCAATCCAAATATATAATCACATTGACAAGTAATTTATACTTGAAAAAGATCTATTGTAATTTGAAGCATTCATTCCCTTATGACCACCAAATTAATGTTGATTTAGGCATTACTTAGGTGCACCCGCCTTGGTCGTGTAGAGCTAAAAATGCAAGAGATTTCAGTGTTGTGATTGAATCTTGTTCATTGGCCAAAATCAAATCTTGACCATGTGGATAAGTAGTTGGCTAAATCTTTAGGGCTTGGGAATCTATTGATTTGGGAACCATTGGCAACTCTACTAGGGATAAGTTCCTAGAAGATTGTGTAGTTACCCTAGAGTCTCTGCTTAGAAATTATCAGCTTGGAAAAAGTTTTGTAGCAGCCTTTGTGAAGAAAATTCAAGTAATTCTGCTGGTGAAGAAAGGAACCAAAACATTAAAATGTCTTGAATAGCTCCTTGTTGTTCAAAGAATGTTCCTCTGCAAGGAGGTGGTGACTTTTTCATAAAAAGAACCTGATAAAAGTAATGCAAAATAGCTTTAGATGTTGAATAAAGTTTTAGGTTTGAAAGTGTTCATTTGTAGCAGCTTGAGACCCATGAGATGATGGAAGGACGCTGCTAAAAAGTGATTGCACACCAAAGAAGATTCAAGTTCCAGTCATTCTGAGCTGTTAATGGTGATTTTCATCACTATTTAGTTCACACAAAGCTCAAAGACTCTATTGGAAGAACTCCGAAAGTGTATGTGCATCTTAGAAAAAAATTATCCATTCAAAGTTTCATCAACTGGAGATGAAAAGGTACACGGTTTCCTTCTTGCTCCCATTTTTTGGACCTACTATGTAAATGTAACTACTTCTACACTTAAAAAGATTTGTCTATTACTTTAGGATTTGCTAAGTTATGGTTGATTGTAATGGGTATGTTTATCCCATGGGTTATCATTCATTTGCTTATAGTTCAAACCCTGGGTATAGTCATACTAGCATGTATCCTAGTAATGCTTCAATGGGCTATGGTTATGGTTCTACACCTTTTGTATTTTTAAATATGCAAATATATATGCATAACCATGAATGATAGACTAGTCAAGATGTTAGAAGCCTTAGCCTAAATTTATAAAAGGATTGAGGAGCTGGATAAGTCTCACAAATGTCATGCATCCAAGTGTATATGCACGTGTCAGGCCAAAGGGAAGAAGCAATGCTTGATAAACATATGGTAGATTTTAATAAGAGGTTGATGTCTCCACAAGATCACCTAAGTGTTAACCATGTCATGCCTCCCATTCAAGCTGATGAAACCCCTATTAATTCTTTTGATCCATTGTATGATCAGTTGGATCTATCATGGGTAGATTATAAGATTCAAAGTATGCCAACTCGATTTATAATCAAATGCCCAGGTTTGATGGATTCAATGTATGTGAAGGGGATACACATATCCAAAGATTTCATAGTTTTGTGAATAAGTATTTGTTGAAAGAAGAGGACATGTGGATGAGGTTTTTTGTTCGATCTCTTGATGCAAGAGCTAAGGATTGGTATCTAAGATTTCTTAAGAAATCCTTTTCTCATTGGGATGAACTAGTGGGTGCATACAAAATAGAGTTTACAAAAGAACCTGTTAATCTTGTCATGCAGAGTTATCTCAGATTAGGAGGCAAGATGAAGAGACCACCATTGCTTTTAGTCATAGGTTTGCAAAGGCTTTTTCACAAATACCTGAAGGATTTAGGCTTGACATTCTAGCTTGAATTAGTAAGTATTTTGAAGCTTTTGAATCAAGTTCTAGTGCATTGTTGGAAGATTTCAAAATATTGGATATGCAGATGGCCTATTTTGTCCTTCGATGTCAAGGACAAAATGTGATGTGAATACATGAAAAAATTGTTGTCCACAAATCTTAGTAATGATGGCAAGTGAGTTGAAGTTACAAACAATAGTATGGTTGCATGTTACCAAGTGGTTCCATCCTCAGAAGAAGACAAATGTGTAGCCATGAGTGTAGAGGTTGAAGATGGATCAAGGTGCAACATGGATGATAACACCAATGATATCATTTGTGCTTATTCTCAAGAAGTATTCCATTCAAAAAATGATGCTAATGAGAAGCTTAATGATAACACTTAGTGCAGTGTTGAAGAGAAGAAAAATGAGGAATATAATCAGCCCATGGAAGACCAATGTTCAAGTGTGAGATGCAACCATGAACACCCAAGTATAGATCAGTGTGAACACATAGAAAGTTTTCTTTCTATGGTAGACTATAACCTTTTTTTTGATTTGCAGCTCGGTGATATTGGCAGTAGTGTTGGGGATCAAGAAGTGGCAGAAGTAGAAGAAATGGATCAGAGCGATGGTTTTTTTATCAGTGATCAGATTTCAGATTTGTTGTCGGTTGAGTATCAAAGATATGTAGGAAAAGTGGTTTTGAATGCTTGTGCTTGTCTTAAGCTAAGAATGATATCCATTCTGAAGCAATATATTATACTCACATCTCTAATTTCTCTTCTACCAGTGATTTGATTAGTATGTAGAGTGATTATACACATGAAGATGAGATAACATTTGATTGCCATATTCAAAGTGGTGATAGGCCTAAAGAGAGTGATGATGAATCCAATTTCATCAATATGTGCAAGATTTTAGCTCAATGCATTGATCCCCATGGTGATGTGTTCTCCTATGAGTCAGACCCTTATTTTGAAAGTCTCCATATGGATGTGGGAGCTAATTTTAATCTTAAATCATAACTTTTTTGTGAGCCAGAATCACACTCTTGTGAGTGTATATGGGATGCTGACAGTGCTACCACATTATGCGTAGAGGATGAAGAAGTGAATGAGACAATGGGTATGTTGAAACTTCCTAATGATCCTTTCTTCCAGAACAACTATTTGCTAAGTGAGCCAATGCATGATTCTTTGTTCTTTCATGTGTTGGAGGATTGTATGTATGAGTCACAAGGTTTGCAAGAGAAACCCCTTGAGAGTTTTCAATGTGATATGCAAACTTGTGATGAATCTTTTTTGAATAATACTAGTTGTATGTTAGTACAAGAGTTTCTTCTTTTTTAGCTGGATGATATTTTCATGAAGTGTGACAATGGTTTCAGTCATGACGATGGGTGTTATGTTCAACATGCAAGTCTATTTTTTGATGAGCATAACATATTCTTGTCTCACAATAATTAGTATTTTCAATTTGTGAACGGGTATCAAATGTTTGATTATGGTGAATGGAGTTATAGTTTTTTAGTATGGTAGTTGGATGAGAGATATAAACATGTTGATCAATGGCATTCCAACTATATCTATAGATTGGCCTCAATGAAATCAAAAGAAAATAAGATCTATGACAGAGGGAAGTATTGACCTGTCTTTTTTGATGGCCTTGGACCATCATATGTGGTTTGATCTTCAAGCCACAATAGTTTGGGGCAAAGAAGGCCTTTTTTGACTCTTCACCCAATGGAATAGGCACCCAGTCTTCCCCCCAGAGATCTGGGATCTTTCCATGCCCACACAGGGCATGCATCTCCAAGCTAGAGCCATTGTTGGGACCTCAAAAATTTTGTCAAATTTTGAAGGTCCAAGTTCAAAATTTTGATTTTTTACACTCAAAATCCCCTTTGTAGGATAACACACTATGTTATATTATAACTTTAGCAGATAACTAATTAGAGAACAATGTTTTAGTCACACATGAATATATGGAGGGAAAGCATGGGATAAGTTTTTGGGACAGGTAACCGAATGAGGATGTTATAGGCCATTGAGTTGGAATTGCATTGGACAGGTGCTTTGATCCAGGAGAACTAAGGATGTTATTTGACTAACACATCATGTTAGACACACTTGGCTATAGTTGTCAGTAACATGCCATGTTAGTCGCTTGCAGTTGCAGGTGGTGTTAGTCGCACAAATGTTACAGTCATAGTGCATAACATGCAGGTTATCATACTACGACAAGTGGCAGGTAGCACATAACACAAGGGTTATGCAAGTGGGGTGTCAATAACATGCCAAGTTAATAGTAGAGAGGAGGCCTTCATCTGAGAAGAAGATAAAAGAAAAGAGGTATGCGGGGTAGCGGAGAAGGAAGATGATTTTCTCCCTTTTTACCGTGCATGACATATCGAGTGTGCAAAGAAGTGGTGAGAGGAAGTCCTCAAGCCGCTACCCTGCACGGGGTTAAAAGCAAAGATTTGTGCACCACATGATAACTAAAGTAGAAAAAAATTGCTACGCGGGTGGAGGACCTCTTCATCCCGTAAGGTCAGCTAGGACACATAAATATGGGTGAGCCCGCTACCTCACAGTTGTTGAAGATGGAACAAGAAAGGCTTGTTCCTAGTGTATAAGGGTTTCATGCGGGATAGCGAGGGATTTATTAAAAGACATGCAGGGGTAAAATTGAGTTGTGTAAGGCACTGTGGGCTAAGCCGCTATGAAGGGATGAAAGGTCCCCGCTATCCCACATGACCAATGAAAGGTTTATCCTATCAGAGGGAAGAAAATAATGAAGGTGCGACATAATTATTCCCTACTGGATAGTGGGAAATATTGAGGAACAAGTTGAATACTGACCCCTTATGGATAAATTGGGCTCAAAAAGAGCGATGCGTGCTAAGAGAAAAGGCGAAGCCATGGATGGTGATGAGACTTCTCATCATCCCATGTTGTTTGAGAGGACCAAAAAAGGGCTTTGTGGGGTAACACACAAAAGGAAAATGGAGGGCCCCACCACCCCGCAGTGTGAAAAGTGATAGGAGGGTGGACTAGCAGGGTAACATAGAAGTACAATGAGAGCACTCCCCCACTATCCCATGTCATTTAAAGCCGAAGTAAGGTGATTCCATGGGGTAAAAGGAACTTGAAGAGACTTGTGTTCCCCGCTATCCTGCAACCAGGAAAACTGAAGAAGCAAGACTCTATAGGGGTCAAAACCGTAAAGAAAGGAAGGTATATTGCCAACCTATAGGGGTTGTTGTTGCAAGGGCACATAATGCACGTGTTAGTCGATCCGCAAAACATGCCAGCACGTAGCCTGATGGTCAAATTGTCCACATGGGGAGGTTGATGGAGGTTGACTAGAGGATAGATGGGAATATTTTGAGGATGTGGCATGTTCTAATCGAATCAAACTCGACTCATCAACAAAGGAAGAAAGGTTGACAAAGAATAGTTATGTCGACACACTACAAGTGGTGGTTTGTAGCCAAATTTGATCAGATCACAAAGATGATGCAAGGTAAAAGATTGTGAATTAAATGAAAATTAGACAAAAGATCAGTTGAGAAGCTCCATGAGATTTGAAGATCTTCTGTGAGATATCACAACCTTGAAAATATCAAAAAATCTCTAGTCGATAAGACATAAGGGCATAGGAAAGGTGATGATTACTAAATGTAGTAATATGGACTCAAAGATTGATCAAAGATGGTAGAAGATGAAATTTATTATGGCGGACAATCAACAGTAGGGTAGATTTATTTGAGGCTCAAGGTGACTAATTTTGAGTGTCCTTTTTGAGGGAAGGTCTGTATGTCCTCAGGCTCGTGGCTCCAAATTCTAGAGGTTGTCCTTACAATCGCTTGCATTGAATTCCTTCGTAAGGATTGCATGTAGTATGTGAAGGGGGATGCCTTAGGGAATATCTTAGTTAGAGTCAATCAAATTTTGACATGTGTCTCACTTGGCTTGTAGCTTGTGTTTTGGTCCCTTGTCTTATAAAAGGGAATTTAGGGCTAGTGAGATAGGATTTGAATTATGAATATAATTCTAGAAGCAAGGCTCCCATGTATATTCCTAGTTAGGAGTGAGGTAAATTTCCATTTTTCAATTTGTATTCATTTTGCCATTTCAAATAGTGTATAACCAGAATGCATACAAGTCTTAAATTTTTTATTGTAACTGTCTCCAACATGTAATTTAACTATTTTATGAAATCAATGATCAAGGATCCTCTGTTTTGTCCCTGCAAGCTCAGGTGATTATCTTGTTTCTTGCTTCTCTTCAAGGAAGAGATTAAAATACCTTTTATAGGATAATGAAATGGTGTAGCACGTGCATGTAGGATATGTAAGAATGACTGCAATAGGACTATAATAAGGGGGGGATATTGATGTAGTGCATCAATACTGAGAACTCACTGGTTATAGCTTAATCTATTTGGGTTTAATGTTTATTTACTACAACTTGACTCTATTACCCTAATGAAGGCACTGGTCATGGTTCTTGTATCCAGTTCTCAGGATCAATTTATTATCTCCAAATCTCTTTTATTTCCTATTTTTATTTCTTTCTTCAGGAGTAGGTTTAGTGTAGAACTCATCCCAAGTGTTGAATGATAGTTGACAAGCCAAGATTGTACCCAAATATAAGTTTCATATATTTTCCTTAGCACATTCATATTGGGATATCTACTGTAATATGTAATGCCATGAATGTTGGAAGTTGTAAGTTATGTAGGCATTACTTAGGTGCACCCACCTTGGTCTCACAAAGCCAAAAGTGCAGGAGATTTTAGTCTTGTGACTGAATCTCGTTTATTGGCCAAAATAAAATCTTAAGCCTATTGATAAGAAGTTGGCTAAATATTTAGGGCTTGAGAGTCTTTTGAATTGGGAACCAACAAAATGTTGGCATTGAGGTTGTCATTGATGTCAACATGTCATGTCTATGCAAGAATGAGTTGATGGAGATGCAGAGAGACATACAAGACACCCACTGGATGAAGATGCAACAAGCATGCAGAGTTGATTGATGTCAACAAGAGAATAGCTGCAAATAGGTGAAGTGCATAACACTCATGTTATGTAGTTGTGCATAACACATTGTGTTATACTACACAAATGTTGTAGGTGACCTCATAATTCTAAAATAAAATGAAATGGAGTGCAAAGGTAAAAATGGTGTGGCATCATAGTTCTATGTCGGCCTCTCAACGTGCAGCTTAATCCATTGAGTTTCATCTTTGTGAGTTGCAGATTGGAAATGTTGAAAAACTAATTTCTATAGTTTTTAGCAAGACTCTTTTCTTGTCGTGGTGACATTATTTGGATTTTGGTGTAGCCTCTTCTTTCAACATGACTTCTATCGGCCTTCGTAGACATCAAGCTTTATAGTGATATGATTCCCTTTTAGTGTGATATGCCTTTGGTCTTGGCGTCATCCTTGTTTTTGGTGAAACCTTTTCCCCTCTCTGTGATCTTGTTTGCTACACCAAAACCATTATTTATTACTGGTGATGCCCTCCCTCTTTAGGCTCAAGTATGCATATGGTGGTTGTGGGTTGGTTGTTTTTAGAATGTGTGGGCCACATGGTGAAAAAGTCTCTTATCGAGCTATCATGCTTAAATGGAATATTAGTAGCCACTTTATTTTTTTGCTGAGTTCCAATTGACCTCCGATCTCTGATATGGACCCCACCAAGAATCTAATGTCTTATGTCATGTGATTGCATCTGATTGGAAAATTTGAAGTCATCTTGTTCTTACTTCTGACTTTTGAGTGATCTCTAACCTTTGATAATTGGGCCCACAGTGGTGGACTAATGGCTCTAATGTGACATGTTTACTGTCACATCAACAAACAAATATCCGCATGGAGAGGTCATGTTGGTTATACGATAGGTGGCGAACGATTGTTGGCTTCATACGGGACCCACCGGATTTTAGTGTAACCCTCCATTTCAGCAAGACTAAATTTGGTTTGTGTAGAACCCCCACATCTTGCCGATATATCATTTTTGGGGAGACCTTCATGGCATCATACCGATATACCTCTTTTCGATGTGACATCGGTTTTGTCAAATTGACAAAGGGGAGCAATATGTCCCTTTGGTGTGTTCTTTGTTAGGCCCACCTCGTCCAGTTGTATGTAGATATCTATTTGGCGATTGTTCATTGGTTCCACGTGGCAGCCTTCAATTGATTCCCCCATGCCATGGTGTGTTCGAGTGGGTCCCTGTGTTGTGTAGTGGCAAAGGTCTTCTCGCCATAACCTTACCTTTCAACAAGACTTATTTCAACTTTGGCCGCCCTCTTGTGTTCCACCGAAACCATTTCATTTCAGCTGAACTAACTCTCCGTGTTGGTGATAAATTGTTTGTGTCGGTGGGACAACGAGGAATCCCTACCGACATCTTTTCTTTTTGGCATAGATTGGCTTTTCAGCATGACAAGAAATGTCAACTGGTGACTCGTTGAGCTATAACAAAATCATCATTTTTGGTATAACTTGCATTGTGTCTTGTCGACATAGTGTTCTTTTCGATATAATAGGAGAAGCGTCTGGGAGACATAGTATCTCTTTTTGGTATAACCGCGCCTTTTAGTATGACTCAAATTTCTTCAAGACAACCTCTTTATGCTATAGCGATAAGCTCCATTTCATTGCGATAGCTGTGATGTCTTGGCGAAATGCCTCTACCTGCGCAAATTGACCAAATGACAAGTTTATATCATTTGATGCCAAAATGCTCAAATAGTGTTGATTTGACCAAAACTAAAAGAAGATGGCTTTAAGGGATTAAATATCCACTTGTAGGTCCAGACAAATAATTCCTAACTGCCTCAAGCTCCTAGAATGACTTTTCCATGGTTTGATAGGTTTTTGCTTTAGGGTTCTTTAGAGATTACCCTAGATAGTGCACTCAAAATAATTAGGTGACTTGGACAATTAAAAGAGACCTTCCCTAGCATTTACCTACCTATCTTGATGTGTCCACGTTACCCACTTGTCAAAAATACTAAATTTTTTATAATTTTGCATTTTTTTCTCGTAGGGCTCTTTAGAAATGACCCTAGATAGAGAGCCCCACAATGATTGAGCGACTTGGATGATGAAAAACTACCTTTCCTAGTATTTATCTACCCACCTTTATGTTTTCATGCCACCAAGTTTTCAAAACTACTAAATTTTTTACAATTTTTCTTTTTTTAGTCTTGGGGATATTAGAGACTACCTTGGATAAAACACCCCACAATGATCAAGTGATTTGGGCAATGAAAAAGAGGCCTTCCCTCGAATTTACTTAGCTTCCTCAACATATCCACACTAAACATTTGTCAAACTACTAAATTTTTTATAATTTTGCATTTGTTACTTTTAGGGCTCTTTAGAGACTACCCGGATAGATCACCATAAAATGATCAGGTGATTTAGAAAATGAAAAGAGTTCTTTCCTATAATTTACCTTCCTACCTTGATTTTTCTAGATTCCCCATTTATCAAAACTAAAAATAGTTTTAAGAGTATTGCATTTTTTCCTCTTAGGGCTTGTTGGTTCCCAAATCAACAAGTCCCCAAACCCTAAAGATTTAGCCACTTTCTCATCAACATGTTCAAAGCTAGATTTGGCCAAAGAATGAGACTTGTCCACAAGACTAAACTCTCATGCACTTTTGGCTCTATAGGACCAAGGCAGGTGTACCTCAATAATTCCTAAATAACTTACAACTTCTCATACTCATGACATTACAAATTTCAGCAAATATCCCAATGTGAATATGCCAAGGAAAGTGTATGAATCTTTAGACTTGGATACAATGCTAGCTTCAAAATCTCACTCAACATTTGGGATGGGTTTCTACACTAGACCTACTCCTACAAACAAGAAATAAAAATAGGAAATAAAAAAGACTTTATGGAAATAAATTGATTATGAGAACTAGTTGTAGACCCCATTACCAGTGCCTTCATCAGGGTAACAGAGTCAAGTTGTAGCTAGTAGATATTAGACCTAAATAGACTAAACTATACATAGTGAGTTTTCAGTATTGATGCATTACACCAATACCCCCTATTACAATTTTATTGCAACCATTCTTACATATCTTTCATGCATACGACACCATTCCAGTGTCCTATTTAGAGCAATTTCATCTCTTCCTAGAAGAGAAGCATAAAATAAAACAAACACCTGAACTTGTTGGGACAAAATAGAGGATCCTTAATCATCTATTTTATAAAATAGTGTCATTATATGTCGGAGATGGTGACAATAAGAATATCAAGACTTGTATGCATTCTGGTTATACACTGTTTGAAATGAAAAATGACTATAGACTAAAAATTAACTCTAGAATACTCCTAATCTTTGACTGTAAATGAAATACCTACTCCCCGGACTTTCAAAAAGTCACCTTCAGAAGTCTCTTGTCTCACTGACCCTGATTTCCCTCTTATAGGATAAGGGAGAAAAATAGGCTACAGGCCAATTGGGACACACTTGTCAAAATCTGATTGCCTCTTGATTACAGTATGCTCTAAAGTATCAATTCCTCATGTTCTATCTGCAATCTTCCCAGAGGCATTCAATGCAAGCAACTGTGAGTATAGCCTTTGGAATAGAATCACAACCACCCTGATCAATTTTCTCAAGTCTTAAAGAAATCCACCTCTCTACTGATTAAACAACACCATTACTTTCATCATCTTCCATCTTTGATTGATTGCTGAAAGTACTATATTTAGTAATCTTCACCTTCCCGTAAGATCTAATATATTCCTTGTAGATCATCTCGAGCCACAAAAAAATATACAATAGGATCCCCATTAATACATTCTCCATCCTTTGTTGACTTGCTCTGATTGGATATGAAAAATACCACATTTAAGAGCCATCATCTCCATGCACCAACCTCTACATATTTGACCCTCTATTTGATCACCTGGAAGCCACTCTTCTTTATCTTTAACATCCAAATCACTTGGTCAAGTCTGGTCAACTTCCACATTGACTATCGAGTCTATTGGTTTGTATGATGGCATGTTCGGTAGATCAGATAACAAGCACGTTATGCACTCTCAACATCAATCCTCTTGCGGGCCGACAGGATATTCTATCAACCAGACATAAGATAAGTCACATAAAAAGGAAACCTCTTCATTGTAACTCCCACAGGCTGACACAAAGCATTTTTGGTTATATCGAAACCATATGTCATGTCAGAAAAGAAAACCCCGCATTTAGTCTTTATCGATGTGACCGTAAATGTGTCACATCAAAAAGGAACTTTGGGTCATGGTGAAACTCCATGTCACACCGAAAAGGCATATTGTGTGGCAAGACACAATACAAGTCACACTGAAAAGGAACCACCATCGACCAGACTTTCCAAAGTCATAGCGAAACAAGATCATGTCAGGGTAGCATAAACGACCAAAGAAAGGTAGATTTGGTCTCAGTAAAGTCCAAAGTCATGCTGAAATTTTTTTTTTTGCCAAGATGGGATGGTTGTCATAGCGACATGGAGCATATGTCGCTCAGACGAAGAATCTATCACACCGAAAAAGGATATTTTGATACAAGACCAAAGGGGCGGCCAGACGGAAAGAAGGTCTCGCTGAAAGGAAAGGTCTTGCCGAAAAGTATCTCGCTGCCATTCCACAATGGGGACCACATAGACCGAGAGATCCAACCTATGGCTGCCACATGGCACCACCGAACCATAAATGAAGGGGCCCACACAACCAGAACCCGACACAAACACATCACTGCCAAGGTGGACCAATGAATGGTCACCAATTAGATATATGTAGTCAATTTGATGAGGTGGGCCCACCAAACAATGCAATGAAGGGATATATTGTTGAAGTATTAACTAGCCGATGAGAAGATGTTAAACAACTGAAAGGGGGGGTGAATATGTTGTTAATAGATTATAGAACTTTAATTATTAAAACCTTATTACCAGAATACATAAACCAAATAATGAAATAACAGATATAACAGTTAAGCATAAATATAATCCACATAACATTTACCTACCATCCACAAAAGATAACACCAAGATTTGTTTGTGGAAAACCTGGTAAAGGGAAAAACCATGGTGGGAAGCCTACCAACAGTTAGATAATACTTCTACAGTAAGTATGTAATTACATAAAGAGGGGCCTGCACATGTAGGAAGGCCAACATCCTAGAGCGTACTTCTCATCACAAAAGGAGCTTCACTAACTACAAAATAAATCCAAACTACAATCTGAAAAGAAGAATGAACTGCAAGAATAACATCTCCTATGCCTGAATATAGTTCCAGTTAATCTTAGTCTTAGAGGTCTTAAACCTCTTTCATCAACCAAATTTGATCACCTATGATCAACCAAAACTTATGCATGTGATTACAACCATATTCACACATAGATAATCCTATATCCCAAAAACCCATATGCCCATGAATATCCCCCATGATCCACAAAGAGATCTTACATCATATTTATACTGACCCGAGACCTAAACAATTAGGTCACCCACCTAAAAGATAATACAATAAATTCATAACATAAACCCTCAATCCAATGATCAACCAAGTTGTCTTAAGACCGAAAAACCATAATCCAATAAATAGATCCAATGGGTAACACATCGAGATCATCCATTAACACGTTACATAAACTAGTCCATAACCTAGCCGAATAAGATAGCATTAAGTATGGACTCAAATCCAACACCACCAATCAACAGGAACATGAACAAGATAACCAACAACATCCCAAAAGCCATCTAGAAGCCACGCCAACACCACTTATCATGTGCATCAAAATATCTTTAACAAATCTCTGTCGGTACAACCCTTACCGGTAACCAAAGGGTTACTAGAACAAATGATAGCTCTCGAGTCATCAAATCCTGAACCAACTAATCATGATACACATCTAAATAGCATGAGTGATAGACCCAAACCAATTCCATAAACCGAAGCATACCGAATCAATATCATAATCCAACCGCTTTAACAGAAACCAGTAAACAACCAAAACAGTCGGTGTTGCCATCAATGACAAAACATCAATGCAACACATAATTAATTCCTCCAATTGACAACAATATCCCCCTTTGGCATTGATGGCAACAAGAGATGTGAAAAACATCCAAGTGCCAAGAAATGCCAAACAAGTCTCCCCCAAAGGAAGACAGTCAACAATCTCTCATAAGAAGATATTGCATTGAAGTTAAAAAACTCCCCCTGTGACTGATATGCCTGTTAAGCTCTGATCTCTCCCCTTTTGACTTATATTATGTTAAGCTCTATTTTTCACATATATCTCTCCCCCTTTGACATCAATGCCAAAAATATTAAGCTCTGATACCAATTGTTAGACAACTCAGATAACCGGTGAACAACTAAGAGGGGGGGGGGTGAATAAGTTGTTAACAAATTATAGAACTTGCATTAAAACATTATTACTGAAATACACAAACCAAATACCAAATTCTTTGATATGCCAATAGCAGTAGAGTTATCATAGTGAATAACTACCAGTTCATTACAATCCACCCTTATATCCTTCAACATTTGCTTCATTCATAGAACTTGTGTACAGTTAGTAGCAACAACAACATATTCAGCTTCAACAATAGATAAAGAGGTACATGATTGCTTCTTGTTGATCCATGAAACAAGTTTCTTTCCAAGAAAGAGGGCTCCACCGGATGTGCTCTTCCGGTCATCAACATCTCCAGTCCAATCTGCATATGTATATGCACATAGTGTAAAATCATCATTTTTAGGATACCACAAACCATATTCAATTATTCCTTGTAAATACCTAAAAATCCTTTTCACCGCACTCTCATGATTCTCTCTAGGATCACTCTGATATCTTGATACAATACAAACTTCATTCATTATATCTGGTCTAGTCTGAGTCAGATATAACAAACCTCCAATCATAGACTTGTACCATGTAGGATTTACTAGTGTTGATGCATCCATCTTAGTCAATTTCTCACTTGTAACCATAGGCATACCAGCCAGTTTAGAATTTTCCATACCAAATTTATTCAACAACTCCCTAGCATACTTAGTTTGATAGATGAAAATACCTTTATCAGTCCAAGTAATCTGCAAACCTAAGAAAAATTTCATCTCCCCAATCATAGACATCTCAAATTCATTCTTCATATTATCAGAGAATTCCATATTAAGTTATCCTCACCTCCAAAAATGATATCATCAACAAATACTTCAACAATCAATATGTCATCATCAGTGATCTTAGAATATAAATTACTGTCAGCATTACCTTTAGTGAAACCAAGCTTCAAAAGATATTTATCCAATCTTGCATACCAAGCTCTAGGGGCTTGTTTCAATCCATATAAAGCTTTCCTTAACCTACAAACCATGTTTTTGTCATCTGAAAGTGAAAATCCATCAGGTTGTTCAATTTAAACTTCCTCTTCAAGATCTCCATTCAAAAATGCACACTTAACATCCATCTGATAAACCGTGTAGTTCTTATGGGTAGCATAAGCAAGAAATAATATCACAACTTCAATCCTAGCTGCTGGAGAAAAAGTCTCATCATAATCAATTCCTTCCTTCCAAGAATATCATTTACAAACCAATTTAGCCTTATTCCTCACAACTTGTCCATCTTCATTCAATTTATTCCTAAAAGCCCATTTAGTCCCAATAACATTATTATTTTTAGGTGGGGAAACTAAAGTCCATGCATTATTCTTTTCTATCTGATCTAATTCCTCTTCCATAGCTTTCATCCAACATTCATCTTTATATGCTTCAATTACTGATATCAGTTCAATTTGAGAAATTAAACATGCCTCATCAGCTGCCAACCTTCTTCTTGTCATCACTTCTTTATTCTTGTCTCCAATGATATGATCTTCTGAATTATTTAACCTAACGTACTTAAGAGTCTTCTAATTTTCCATTTCTCTGGTCTGATCTTCAGTTACTGTTGAATTTTCTAATACTGTCAGAGTAACTGGTTCAACATTTTATTCTAGTGTAGGTGCTAGCGGTTTAGTTATTATAATTTCCACTACCGGTTCTCTCTCATAAGTTCCGATTTGACTTATGTTCAACTCATCCACCTTGACATTAGTGCTCTCCATAATTTTCTACAATCTTTTGTTATAACATTTATATGGTTTTCTTTCATTAGAATAACCAAGAAATATCCCTTCATCACATCTAGGATCAAACTTTCCAATGGAATCGTATCTTTTGATATAGCATTTACTACCAAAGATTCTAAAATACTTAACTATAGGTGTATGACCAAACCATAACTCATAAGGTGTCTTACCGGTGTCTCCTTTGATATGAACTTTGTTGAATGTGTATACCATTGTGCTCATATCTTCTCTCTAGTAGATATGAGGTAGATTATTTTCCATCATCATATTTCTAGCCACATCCAAGATAGTTATGTTCTTCCTTTCCACAACTCCATTTTGCTGAGGTGTCCGGGGTGCAAATAATTGTCTCCTTATCCCATTCTTCTCACAATAACTGTTAAACTCGCTGGATGTGAATTCTCCACCCTGATCAGACCTTAAGCATTTAATCTTCAATCTTGTTTCCATCTAAAATTTAGCTTTAAAGATTTTAAACTTTTCGAATGCTTCAAATTTCTCCCTTAGAAAAGTAACCCACATCATTCTAGAATAGTCATCAATGATTAGCATAAAATATCTATCACCCTGAAAACTCTTGATTCTAGTTGGACCACATAAATTAGTATGAATAAAATCAAGAAAATCAATAGATTTGTCTTGTATACTCTTAAAATAAGTTCTGACTTGCTTTCCCATTTGACATTCCTTACATATAGGATTATAAGGCTTCACAATCTTAGGTATATCTCTAACTACCTTAGTAGAACTAATTTTTACTATGCAATCAAAATTCACATGATACAACCTCTTATGCCATAGCCAACTCTCATCAATTTGTGCAATAAAAAATGTCTTCTCACCGAAGTTCAAATGAAAGATGTTATCTTTAGTCTAAGTACCGGTTGTAATCTCCAATCTAGATCTGTTGATAATCTTGCATTTTCCATCCTTGAACTATAACTAAAATCCCTTATCCACCAATTGTCCTACACTCAAAATATTATGCCTTAAACCTTCAACATAATAAACATTATCAGTATCATGCTTACCATCCAATGATATAGTTTATTTTTCCGTTGATCATGCATGCTTTGTCATGTCCAAATCTAACCAGACCACCATCAAATTCTTGCAAAGATAGAAACTTCCTTTTATCTCTAGTCATATGATGTGAACATCCACTACCTATTACCCATTCATCCTTGTATTCAACTTCAGCAACAAGGGCCTTTTCTTCAGCTACCGAATCATCTTCTTTGATAGCCAGGAATACCCATTCCTTTCCATTGTCAGATCCACTAGCTGAGTCTTGTGTTGGTTCATCATCAGAATTAGTCACACCTTCCTCATCTACATAGTAGCATGATTTGTCTTTGTTCCTCTTGTACTTATGCTTGTTATGATAATCATGGTTAGGGCTAAAATATCTTCTAGCTCTTTCCTCAAATCTTGAATTCCTTTTAGGACATCTAGATGTAAAATGACCTATCTTATTACATGTGAAACATTTAAAAGGTTATTTTCTTTCATACTTACTTCCCGTCGGACCTTTATGTACTCTTCTAGAAAATAGGGCTTCAAGTTTCTCAAACTGTTCATCTTATTTCTTCATTTCCTCTAGTTCCTTAGCATATAAGGCTTTCCAATCACTCTTGCTGGTAGATGATGTAGATGCATGAAAAGAAGGTTCAAATTTTACAACTCCAGAAGGACCAAATTCCTCAAGCTCAAAAGAAGATAGCTTCCCAACCAAGATATATCTATTAACAAAGGTGTTTTTCATTGTTCTCAACTCATTAATTATAGTTGCCTTTATCTTGTAAGCTAGTGTAAAAGCTCTCAATACTTTAGAAACAATTTCATCTTCGCTTAGAGATCCACCACAACACCGAATTCCTAGAATAATTTCACTTACTCTCTCCATAAAAGAAGTAATCCTTTCATCTTCTTCCATCTTCAGGTTCTCATATCTCACCAGGTAACTATCAAGTTTAGCAATTTTAACAATAGAGTCACCTTCATTCAGAGTCTCCAATTTATCCCATATAGCCTTTGCAGTTGATTTGTCATTTAGTCCCATAATTTGCTGATTAGAAAGTGCACATAAAAGGGCTTCTCTAGCTCTACAATCATTTTCAATGTCCTTATCCAAGCTTGTCGGAGGAGGATTGCTAGATGCTGGATTATGAGGTATATATCCTTTCTTAGCAATCTCCCAAATCTCCTTGCCAAGACATCTCAGATGAGTTTCCATCTGAATCTTCCATACCCTGTAATTTGTTCCATCAAGCCTAGGAATTTCTCTCCAGAAAACAGCTACAAATGAACTTGATGAGTTTGAACTATTAGATGCTATAGGATCTTCCTCAAGTTGTTAAGATTCTATAGAGAGGACCAGGCTCTGATACCAATTGTTAAACAACTTAGATAACCGGTGAACAATTGAGAGTGGGGGGTGAATCGGTTGTTAATAGATTATATAACTTTAAGCATTAAAAACTTGTTATTGAAATACATAAACCAAATACCAAAATAGCAGATATAAAAATTAAGCATATATAATCCACATAACATTTACCAACCATCCACAAAAGATAACACCAAGATTTGTACATGGAAAACTTGGTAAAGGGAAACCATGGTGGAAAGCCTACTCACAGTCAGATAATACTTCTGCAGTAAGTACGTGATTACATAAAGAGGGGTATGCACATGCAAGAAGGCCAATAGCCTAGAGTGCATTGCTCATCACAAAAGGAGCCTCAACAACTACAAAATAAATCCAGACTACAATCCGGAAAGAAGAATGAACTACAAGAATACCATCTCCTATGCTTGAATATAGTTCTGGTTAAGCTCAATACCGGAGGTCTTAAACCTCTGTCACCAACCCAATTTGATCAGTCATGATCGACCAAAACCTCTGCATATGATTACAACCTTATTCACACATAGATAATCCTATATCCCAAGAACCCATATGCAAATGAATATCTCCCATGATCTACAAAGCGATCTTACATCATATTTATACCAACCTGGGACCTAAACAATTAGGTCGGCCACCTAAAAGATAATATAATAAATTCATAACATAAACCCGCAATCCAATGATCAACTGAGTTGGCCTAAGACCAAAACAACATAATCCAATCAATAGATCCAACCAGTGACACATTAGGATCATCCACCAACACGTTACATAAATGGGTCCATAACCTAGCCAAATAAGATAGCATTAGGTCCGGACCCAAATCCAACACTACCGATCAATAAGAACACAAACAAGATAACCAACTGCATCCCAAAAGCCATCTAGAAGCTGCACCAACACCACTTATCATGTGCATCAAAATATTTTCAACAAAGCTCTATCGGTAGAACCCTTACCAGTGACCAAAAGGCTTACTAGAACAAATGATAGCTCATTAGTTATCAAATCCTGAACCAGCTAATTGTGATACACATCTAAATAGCATGAGTGAAAAATCCAAACCAATTCCACAAATCGAAGCATACCAGAGCATACGAGATCAATATCAAAATCTAACCGCTCCACCTAAACCTACCAAAAACTGGTAAACAACCAAAACAGTCAGTGTTGCCATCAATGACATAAAATCATTGCAACACATAATCAATTCCTCCAATTGCCAATAGATGAAATGATAGTCATACCGAAAGACTAACTCTTGATGAAATCCAAGCCTTCTCGCCTAGAGGAGACCTCCATCATATTGAACAAGAAGCATATTGGAAGGATTGAACCATACTCACATAGAAATAGAAAGATGTTGGTATAACATAAAAGAGGTGATGAAAGAAGAAAGCCATCTTGCCGAAAGGGCAAGTCATACCCAAAAGGTATTTCTGTCGGCCCACCATTGCAGGGTCCATAGAACAGGAGAACCAATATGTGGCACGTAGGCACCATGAAGCGTGAAGGAGGAGTAGGGGCCACTCGACACATCACCGCTTGAGCATGCTAGATTGTTGCCACCACTTGGATACTTGCAAAACTCTAGGAAAGGTGGGACAAGTCAAGGCACAATTAGGGAAAGGGCATGTCGCCAAGACATCAAAGACCTCTTGAGCATAAAGTGAGTCTTGTTGAAAGGAAAATTCACATCGAAAATCAAGATATGTCAGCCAGACATCCACTCTGTCTCACCGAAAAGGGAACCCAGTTGGTATAGCATATAAATGACTATAGAGCCTGAAATGAGTCATAGAGATAATCTAAGTCGCACCAAAATAGATGGTTTTGCTGAGATAGAAACATAGTCACACCGAAAAGAACATATTGGTGTATCATGAACAAGCCAGTAGGAGGAAAAACAGTCTTAGCGAAAGATGACATCTCATCGACAAGGAACATGTCGATGATATAGAAATGTAGTCTCACCGAAAAGTACCAGTCACATGTATTTTCAATATATTTTAGCACGTGACACTCATGCAACTAAAACAACATATTATGCACAACTGCGACCCATATTCCTTGTAGCTGCATAGCAACTAACATGGCATGTTATTGACAGCTACAACCAAGTGCGACTAACATGATGTGTTAGTCAAACAACAATCATACATTTTTTGGATTAGAGAAGCCTACCCAATGCATTTCCAACTCAGTGGACTATGTTATCCTCGTCCAGTTACCTATCCCAGTAGCTCATTCCACACTTTCCCTCTTCATCTTCTTGTGTGACTAACGTGTTTTTCTCAAATTAGTTACCTATTGAAGTTATAATATAACACAACGTGTTATCCTGCAAACGGTATTTTGAGTGTCCTTAGCAAAATTTTGAACCTAGGTCCTCAAAATTATGCAAAATTTTGAGGACCCAATAGTGGCTCTAACTGAGGGATGCATGGACCTTACAGGTATGGCAAGATCCTAGATCTTTGGGGAGAAGACCAAGTTCCTACTCCATTGGGTGTAGAGTTAAAAAGGGTCTTCACTACTCCTAACTATTGTGGTTTGAAACATCAAACTACAAATGATGGCCCAAGGATATCAGAAAAGAAAGGCCAATGCTTCCATCTATCATAAACCTTATTTTCTTCTGATTTCACTGTGGCCAATCTGAAGATATAGCTGGAATCCATTTGATTAAACATGCTAATATCTCTCATCCACCTACCATACTAAAAATCATAAGTGTATTCACTATCGTGAAACATTGAAAACTCATGGACAAACTGAAAATTTTGATTATTGTGTGACAAAAACATGTTATGTTCATCAAACCAAACACCATCAGACTGAACTGAACATCCATCATGAATCACATCATTGTCACACTTTATGCAACTACCATATAGCTAAAAAGGGGGAAACTCTTGCATTAACATACAACTGGTAACATTTAAAAAAAATTATCACAAGTTTGCACATCAAACTAAAAACTCTCATGAAGTTGCTCTTGCAAACCTTGTGATTTATACAAGCAACCCTCCAATGCATGAAGAGACAAAGAATCATGCACTGGTTGAATTGGCAACTCACTTCTTTGGAAAAAATGATCAATGGGAAGTTTCAACACACTCATAAGTTCACTTACTTCCTCATTCTCGCATGATGTAGCAACACTGCCAGTATCTCATATACACTCAAAAGAGTGTGATTCTGGCTCACAAGAAAGTTTTGATTTAGAATTGAAATCAACTCCCACATCCATGTGAAGACTCTTAGAACAAGGCTCCAACTCACAAAAGAACTCATCATCATAGGGATCAATCCATCAGGCTGAGGTCTGGCACATATTGAGGAAATTGGATTCATCATAACTCTCATCAGGCCCTTCACCACTTTGAATATGGCAATAAAATGATATCTCTCCTTCATTTGCATCATCATTTTGCATACTAACCAACTTACTGGTAGAAGAAAAATCAGAGATGTAAGTATCATATATTGCTTCACAATGGGTGTCATCCTTGGCATGATAAAAACTCAAGGTCTCAAGACCACTTTTGCTCAAATGTATTTGATACTCAACTGACAACAAATTTGAAATCTTCTCACTTGTCAATATACCATTGCTTTGATCTATGTCTTCTACCTATGAATCTTCTTGATCCCCATCACTGCTACTATTGTTACCAAGTTGCAAATCACTTTCAGCTGCATTACTAGCATCATCAAACTGTGACAACTCAATGGTCTGATCACAAGATAAAGAATCACTGTCATAGGAGATTGAATCTCCAACAACCTTATCTAAAAAAGGGTCACAATCTTCCATAGAAAGAAAAAAATTTGTGTTCATCCTGATCTACACTTGGGTCTTCATGTTTACAGTTCACACTTGCACATTGGTCTTCTATGGGCTGATTACACTCCTCATTTTTCTTCTCTTCAGCATTGCATTGAGTGTTATCATTGAGACGATTATTGATATCATATATTGATTGGTGTACTTCTTGAGAATAAGCACAAATTACATAATTGGCATTAGCATCCATGCTGCACCTTGCTCCATCTTCAACCCTTGTGCTCATGATTACACTTGTCTCCATCTGAGGCTAAAATTACTTGGTTACATACAACCATATTGGTATTTGTAACTTTGTTACACTTGTCACCATCACTGAGACTTGTGGGAAACCAATATCTTATGTATTCATGTCTCATGATGTCCATGGAGTTATAGGCCATCTGCATATCCACTATTTTGAAATCCTCCAGTAGTGCACTAGAACCTTCTTCAAAAGCTTCAAAATACATACTAATGCAAGGTGGTGTATCGGGCCTAAAACCCTCAAAGATTTGCCACAATGCCATGGTAAACCTGTGGTTGAAAGGAATTTTGGTCTCCTTATCTTGCCTCCTAATCTTAGATAGTTTTATGACAAGGTCAATAGGGTCTCTTGTAAACTCTTTTTTGTATGCACCCACTAATTTATCCCAATGAGCAAAGGATTTTTTGCGAAAACTTAGATACCAATCCTTAGCTCTTGCATGAAGAGACCTATAGAGTGAAAAATATTTCCCTCATCACCTTTAGTGGCAATTGTGACATGTGGTTCCTCCCCCATGATGCTTGGAGGACAGGTTTGCCAGCTTGTCCTTTTTGCCACCGAAGAAGTCCATGTCAGCTTCCCCAGAGGCGTTACCAACTCTGTCGATCTAACAAATTCAAAGGACGAAGACGTGGCACAGAGATGTTTGCGCGGCATGCTACTATCCTGCCAACCTTCCATCCATCAGGTGGTCCTTGGGATGTTACGACTCGCGCTAGGAAGGAACCATAATGCCTCCGTGCACGGTCACCAATATTTAGGCTCGTCCCTTAGCCTATACCCTGGGTTTCAGGACATTTACAAGAGATCTTTTTGGTAGATTGAAGACTTTTTCTTGGAAATTGAAGCTCTTGGAGAAACCTCCACCATTGTTGCATAATTATCAAGCTACCAAGTTTTTCAAGCATTCCAACACTTGCCAAGTACTAGGGGAGTAATCTAACTCTATCTTGCACTTCCAATATCTTGTTTATTTTCCAATTAACAAATAGCATAGCATTGTCTTTGTATTCATCTTTACATTCTTCTTTATCAACTTCTTCATCATCTTCCTTTCCTGTGGCTTTTTGGGTTGTCTGTGGAGGTGGAAACATCAAAATGGGGGTCTAACTTAGGCAAGCTCCAAAACACAACCCCCAATATTTTCTGTCTTGCATGTGTGTAGGCACAACTTCACGAAGAGGAGATTATATTGTGGGAGGCTACACAGCATGGATAGGTTGTGATATTTTCTTATCCTTTAGCATTTTCCTTATTTTGTTTTGTAATTCGTGTTTTTCACAATTTCCAATATTTTTTATTTGTTTTATAAGTTCTGTCACCATATCTTGGACTTTCTGCTTGGAATTTGTGCTCCGTCGGTACAAGACGACAATGTGCCACGCTGATGTCCCAGCTCCGCATGCTCGTCCTGAGGATAGAGGCTCTGTAAAGCCATCCAGAGATTCTTCTCGGGTGTCTAATGCTCCTTGTATAAATTTGTTATCCCCTGGCTCATCTTAGCACCAGTTCGCAGAGGTAATCGGAAGGACAATTTTTCCTTGAGGTGTCGAATTCCCTCCATTACATTTTGGTGAACCCAACGTGAAGGGGGATTCGTGCGTGTTTTCTTTTTCTAGTATAGATTAGTTCCTTTATTTAATTTCCTTTTCTAGTTTAGTATAGTTGTTTTACTTTTTCATCACACTCATTTAAAAACTTTTTAAAAAAGGAAAAAAAAAGAACAAAAAAAAAACCAAAAAATAGCAAACATCTTTTTCCCTTTCACACTTTTATCTTAAACACATCAAAACAAAACAGTCTTATATATTTTTCCAAAGACTTGCATAGGTGTCCCTATTTTGTGATTTGGTTGTCGATCAACTTATGAGCTTTACAACCTAGACTATGATAGGAGCCATAGTCAAGAGGTCATCCAGGAGGAGCTTCCCTCCTGATCACTACAGTCCTCCTCTACTCGGTGCCATGCAGGGTGAACAATCCTCTGATCCCAATGAGTTCTTGACCTCTCACAGTCTAAAATCTATTCTAACTAGGGGGCCTTCTCCTTCCAATTCGCAACCTAACTCTCCTAGAATTTCTACCCTGTCTTACCCTCCTGCTATCGATCATGATTCTATTGTCTCTATCGATTTTGAGCAGATCAATTCTTTAGAGCAGAATCTGAGATATTTTGAGGGATTCCTGAACCAAGAGAATGTTCGCCTCCAGGTCAGGAATGTCGTCGACATGTTGAGAGACATGTTGATATCCGACAAGAGAGGCCTGGAGATGTTGAGAGCCCTATCCATGATTGTTAAAAGCCATGTGCCCCTAGCTGGGGTACCCCCTATGGACACCCAATTTGATCAATTTAGGTCCCAGGTTGGTGTTAGCATCCCAAAGTTGGGAGCCCGCATGGTGGATTCTACCATCCCATGTATTAGTGCCTCCTTTGTTCCTTTAGGTTACACGGGTATGGCCAGTGACTTGATTGCTATTTCAGTTATTGCCTATATTACAGTTGTCTCTGCTAGTACCATGTCAGTCAGAATGTTGTCTAACAGGGGAGGTGGTGCAGCTCCACCACCTCCTCCTCCACCCATGCACCCAATTCCAAATACCATACTGTAGAACATGGGCCAGCTTCAGTTGCAACTCACTTCTCTAGCTTTTTCTTCAGGCCAATCATCTGTACTTGCATACTATAGGAAGAGCCCTTTAGGCATCACTATCCTGAATACCATCATTCCAATAGTCGCCGAATCATTGAAGTTTGATAGGTTTAGTGGAGATGGTGACCCAAACACTCACATTGATTCATTTAAGACCATGTGCAGTGACTATCACAATCTGGACTGTGTTCTCCTTAAGTTGTTTACTCATTCCCTCGAAGGGACTGCATTGGAATGGTATGATTCTCTGCCTGACCACTCCATCTGCACCTTTGACCAGTTGATGGATCTCTTTCTCAAGAGATTTCAGGATAACATAGGCAGTAAGGTTACTATACCTGACCTTGTTCATTGTAAGAAGAAACCAAATGAGAAGGTGACGGATTTTATCTCATAATATCAGGCGATCTCAACTAAGATCCCCTTCGCCCTACCGGATAATGACTTACAACATATGTTCATAGGAAACCTACAATAGACATTGAGGGAAACATTGTCTCTGAATCGTTATCAAAAATTTGCCAGCATGTTTTCTTCCCTGACCGATTACCAGCACATCGTGACGTAGTTCAGAGACTCTTCTTCGAACCCTCGTGGTGGGTCTTTTCCTAGAACGTCCTCAGATGGGTCTCAGAGGAATAAAGTCATGGCTAACTGAGCAGCTACTCCTCTGATAGTTGCCTCTCAATCTTCACCAAACCGAGTCTTCACAAAATTGAATGACTTATTTAAGCATCATGTAGCGGTTGTTGCGAGACAATTGGATCACCCTACCTGAGCCTAAAACTTTGTCAGATAGCTGGTTCGATGGGTCAAAGTATTGTCACTACCATCGTGTGCTTGGTCATGAAATTGAGAGATGTTATCATCCTAGATACATTATTCAAGACCACATCGGTAGTGGGGATATCAAAGTTGATGCAAGGAAACATAAGTCAAACAAGTCTGTAGATAAAACCAATAGTGACTTGTAGATCTATACCAACCCATTTTCTCCGCACTTGACAAATGTGATTTCTATATCTGATCTGGCCTTGGATGGTGATCCATATGTCAATATGATGACCATCACATCTATCATCTCCCCCCTACCTAGAAGGGGAAGGTGTCTAACATTCACATCTCATTCACACCACTTGATGCCCCATATTGTGGAGAGCCTACTCCTATCTATATCCCTACTCGATTGAATGGTCAAATTGTCACAGGTGTGATGGTTGACCCCTCTAATAGAGTCGATGTCATCATAGAGAAGACACTCTTCATGAATGGATGGCATAGGATAGTGTATGACGAGTGCCACACTACCTTATGGACCCACCATGGATTCTTTGTCAGCCCATTGGGTAGCATCACCTTGATGGTTATGGTAGGTCCCAAGGTGGTGTCCTTAGTTTTTACTATCATCCCTGAGTCTGATCTCTTCCGAGTCAGACTCAGGATCCCATGGTTGATCGCCATGGAGGCGGTTCCTTCCATGCCTCACGAGGGCACAGTGCATATTATCCAAGACACTGACTATCAACCGTTTATTTCTCGTAGGGAATTCTCTGTGGATCACTTCTGGCCTACCTCAATTGGGCCCATGCTTCCCCGCAATGACCTTTTATACCATATGCATTACAAATACAAGACAGGGGAGTTGGCTTCTACGTTGATGCAGCCTACAGTACCTTTGTTGCCTCCTGCATCAATTTTTGCACCCGAGATCCCAGTCTTGGAATGGGTTATGCCAAATGTCCCTTCATCACAGGGGTCCGGGGCTAAACCAGCTCCTGCACTGAGCCCTGCTCATCTGCCTAGGACCATGTAGACCCCAGTGGTGTCCTTTGTTCCTACGATGACACCTAGTGTAGCCAAAGGAAAGGCACCTTCACTGCCGAAGTCCATAGCCCACCCACCCTTTGAGCTTCCCATCATGGTCAATATCCCCAGGCCATCTCGCTATGTGAAGGGGAAGCGCTCATCTTAGATTCTTTCCTCTCTGCTTGCATCTACATCACAAGCCACATCAGTGCCTCCTATTCATCCACCCACTCCTCAAGGGAAGTGAGGCTGGGTGCCCGTCACTATGAATGTGGTGCCCATTCAGGATGTACCTCCTATTTCATCGGTTAGACCTCCTCCTGTCCTTGAGCTAATCCCGAAAGCCTCTCCTATAGATCATGATTCTCTTGATCCATCTCATACTATGATTAGTGGTCCCCACCTCTGTCAAAACCAGCATGCGCACGAGCATAAACACTTCTAACATGCCCAAGCTTGAGCGCATGATGCTACCTTATAGTTTGCTAGTGCATCCTCCAACGCTGTTATCTTGGAGCCTATTCCTTCGGTGGCTCCCACTTTGGCATTAGTTTCGATTTCAATTCCCACTTATCCAAGGACCTTTGATGACCCTCCCCCTAAGCGGGTGCAGGTCTTCATCACTCAATCCTTTGAGCCCACACTTATCAGTTCTCTGCTAGACACTCCTCCCTTGTCCGTTCCTTTGGATATGCCACACACGCAAGTCATCTCCAGCGCAACTTCCGCTACTCCACCTGTTCTGCCACCACTCCAACATCTAAGTTTTCCTAGGGTACTTCATCCCACTATTGTTGATAGGAGGCCTGACACTCCTATCCCATGTAAATGCAAGTTTGAGCAGGGCCTTGTTTTGGAGTTTCAATGATGTAAGTATTCATGGGTATATTCTTCATTCCTTCCTTTGCCTATCTCTATTTGCATGATCGAGAAGGCCCCACCTTCTCCCGAGTTCATCACTGCCCCTCTTCCCGGGGCTGATAGTCTTGTCCTTGTTCCATCTTCTCCAAGTGAGTCACTTGCTTCCTCCTTGGAGGCCTACATGTTCGGCTCCTTGGAGGACATTTCAGCCTTGTCTATGATCTTCACATGATTGTTGACCCTCACCTCCTACGAGCTTGTAGATGAAGATGTTGTTGTTGCTTCATCTCTTGCTCTCGCTGCTGGTGAGGCACCTAGTGAGGTCCTTGTAATAGTCCCTCTTTGAGCTCGCCCCACCTCTCCCTATGACCTATACTAGGAGGACGAGGCTCTTCTTGAGGATGATGATCTCCTGTAATACTATTGTCTCCTAAGGGCTGACTGTTAGGAATTTAAATTTTAATCTCCATCTGCTTGCATGTGTGTGTGGTTGTGTTCCCCTGTGCTTTCTTTATCTGTTTGTTCCCTCCCGGAGGACCCAGGTCACTCCATAGGTACTTGGCTATGGGAGGTTGACTATTTTTTAATCCGTTGTGCTCTCCTGTAGGACCCGAGTTACTTCGTAGGTGCTCAGATACAAGAGATTTTCTATCGTACACATTCCTCTATTTGTCTACCTCTTTCTTCTATTTGTTGTATATTACTTTTCAACATTCGAGGATGATGCAAAGCATTGGGGGCATTCTTTGCTTTCTTCCATGTTGACTTGAACTTCTATTTTATCTTTGTATTCTTGTGCTCTTCTTCATATCTGATCAATTTGGTACTATGAGGATACACCCATCTCACAGTGATACTCTATGTCTTTTTGACACTGCTCCAGGTTTTGATGCCAACCTATCGGATCCACATGTCCTCTTGCATTGCATCTTTTGATGTTGTGGACATCTATGTGTCACTATCTCTTGGTGGTATTCCATGGAAACATATCGCTATGTTGACGTGCCACAACTCTTCTTCTCCTTAGAATGACATGCCTTCCATCCATATCATTCTAAAGGGGGGCCATCATATTATCATTTCTGCATTTGTGCCTTTATTTTTATGCCTTTTCATGCATTTTCTTCATCATGTCCACCTATTTGGGGGCCAAACCACTTGATCGTTTCTTTCCAAGATCGCATAGGTGGGGGCCAAACCACTTGATCTTGATCTATTCCAAAGATTGCCTACATGGGGGCTAAACTATCTTTCCAATCTGCATCATCTTTCTTACCTTGGTAGAGGTCAATCTACTATGTTTTAATTCCAATTTCCCTATCACATGGAAATCTAGCATGTCGCTACCAATGCTAGCTAACTTATCTACCCTATTGCATGGTGATCCAGTGCCTCACTACCCATGTGGGTATATCATTTCTCCCTATCATATGGTTATCCATTTCGGCATTCTAATCTATCCTATCATATGGTTATCCATATCGGCATTCCAATTTGCCCTATCATATGGTTATCCATATCAACATCCCAATTTTCCCTATCGTATGGTCACCCATACCCGCTTATCATGCCCTATCATATGGCTCTCAACATGGTGTATCATGCTAACCATATCTATTGGCATATGTGCAGAGTATGTTGACATGATGATATTGTGTTGTCATTGATGTCAATATGCTCAAGAATGAATTGGTAATATGCTGAAGAGTGAACCAGTTTATTGAAGTTTAACAACTGGCAAAGTGAACCAGTATATGTGAAACAGTGAACTGGTATGTTTGTTCAAGTGAACCGGTATATGGAATGTTTTCTATCAAGGTTTAATATGGTATGACTACCGGTTGGTAGTCTCAGCTTCAGGGTTTCCGGTTGAAGTGTTTCGAGCTTGTGTGATTCAACTGATGGCATTATGTGATGAGTTAGCAGTATAATGGAGATAAGATCATGTTGCCACGTCAGCCTCGTGTACATGAAGGATCTTTCATGAAGGAGATTGATCCTATCTACCAGAGGAATGTGAGAAGTCTCTACAAACGGTGGAGAATGCGTGATGGGTTATCGCCTCCAAGAAGCAGTGAAGAATGAACGATGGAGAATGTCTTGAGATCTGTTCAAGACCGTTGTATTCAAAGGCAAAGTGTTCAATGGTCAGGATTGAACCAACTGAATTTCTCAACCTAAATGTTTAGGGTTTAGGGTTTGTGTTACCGACCTATTTGTTTCCTATAAGGTTGATGTTGTGTTTCATGTTGAAGTTGTTGGCAAATGTTGTGTGTGTATCTAGGTGCAAAGATACGTGATTCTTGCCAGACCAGATAAGAGGGTTGATACCTATAGAGTGTGTATGCAGAGGAAAGGAACTAAAGCGGATCTGCATTGGCATTGAGTGCTATTACTAGATCATTGTAATACCTGTTGATCTCTAACAACTTCAATAGTTGGAAAATCCCTTAACAGGGTAGCTTCAACCAGCTTGTTGTAAATCCTTTAACAGGGTGACTCAAAGCCATTGGGTTCATGAAATCCTCTAACAAGGTAACCTCTAACGGGGTTTAACCCTTAATTGGGTATTCTAGCCATCCCTTAACCAGGTGATCCCTAATAGGATCAGTTCCTAATAGAATCTGTTGTAACAGTCTTTAACTAGACTAGGCTTCTAACAGAGTGGACTTCTAAAGAGTTCAAAAACAGCTTGTGGGTATTCATCCCCACCATGGTTTTCCTAGTTGGGTTTCCATGTGAAAAATATGTGTGTCATATGTGATGTCTTTTTCATGTGATGCTTTGTTGTTTTCTGTCAAGCAGTGAATCATGTTGATCTAGCATGTTATTATATTTCTGATGATAGATTACCTATTTATGCACAAGGATAATGTGGGAATGAGGGTGTAGGTTGTGTGGAAAGATAAGTGTTTCCAATTTATATCTTTCCAAATCTCTTTGTGCTTAACCGGTAGTAATCTGATTTATGACCGATGTTAGTGATTGCTAGTCAAGTTCATTGTTTGCAGTCACACCAGTTCAGGAAAAGTTTTTGTACCTGTACTGATTCACCCCCCCCCCTCAGTACCGGTTTGGTACTCACTGTTCATCATTGTGTTATCAATTGGTATCAGAGCGTCCTCCAGGTCCTCTATGTTGGAAGCTTAACCGCTTGAGGGAAAGATCCTATTGTAATGATAAAGAGGGAAGGTCAAAAGTTCAATAGAGATAATTTCAAAATATGGAAGGACGGAATGAAGATATACATCAGAAGCATGGGTGCTGAACACTGGAGCTATGTTGAGAATGCTTATGTTATTCCTACTGGTACTCTCACCGATGATCAAAAGAGAGAGATCCAGAAGAATGGGCAAGTCATGGAAGCCCTAATCAGCAGCTTATCTGACATTGAGTTTATTGATGTCCGGGATAAAGAAAATCCCAAGGAAGTATGGGATACTCTTGAGAATATCTATGGCGGTGATAAGCATGTAAAACAAGCTAAGGAAGAAAGCCTTAGGGGAAAGTTTGAAGACATGTAGATGGTTGAAGGAGAGACAATTCAACAATATGGAATAAGAATCAAAACCGTTGTTGGAGATATCAAGAGTGCAGGTGGTAAAATGGAAGATTCCACTATTGTTAGCAAATTTTTGAGATCCTTATTACCGGTCTATGCAATAAGGGTTGCTTCTATTCAGGAGTTGAGGTCAATAGACAAGACTAGGGTATCCCTAGATTCCATCATTGCAAAGTTGATAACCTATGAGCTAAATAGTTTTGATGGTAGTGTTCAGAAGACTGAATCAGCCTTTAGAGCATCTACTACACCATCTAGAAAAGGAAAAGAAGCTAGCACCAATGGTGAACCAAGATAGAGCAAAGAAATGGATGATGAGGAGATCTTGATGGAATTTGAAGCTCTTCTTGCCAAGAGACTTCCCAAGGGAACTGGTAAATACAGAGGTAAGCTCCCTTTGAAATGCTTTTCTTGTAACCAGATAGGACACATTGTTGTAAACTGTCCTAATGGTGATAACAAGGACAAACCGGAAAGGTTCAAGAAATTCAAAGGAGGAAACCAGAGAAACTGTTTTGTGGCAGTTGATGAAGGTGTCACTAATGAGGAATCATAAAATGAAGAAAATGAAGATATTGTGTTTGTTGCAGTCAAGGAAGATGTGTCAAACAAGAAGGCTCTTGTCTCCCGCTTTGATAATTCCAATGAGTGGAGTATTAACAGTGGCTGTTCTCACCATATGACTGGTGACCGGAGCAAGTTTTTATCTCTGGAAGAGTATGATGGTGGTGTGGTTCTTTTTGGTAATGATGCACCATGTATGGTCAAAGGCAGAGGGTCCATCTCTCTGAATGGAAAGAGCAGTGCTGACAATGTGTATTGGGTGGAAGGTCTCAGACACAACCTATTGAGTGTTGCCCAGCTGAATGATAGTGGACTCACTCTGGAATTCCAAAATGGAGTGTGCAAAATCAAAGGAAAGAATGGTGAACTAATGGCCACCGGTATGTAGACCAAAGGTAACCTATTTCAGCTAAATGCAAATATAAGTACATGTCTTATGGCTAAGTTTGATGATAGCTGGATATGGCATAGGAGACTTTGCCATGCAAACTTTGATAACATTGTGAAGGCCAGTAAGATCAAGGCAATTAGAGGACTGTCGATGTTGAGCAAACCGGAAAATCCTCTGTGCAGAGAGTGTCAACTAGGGAAAATGTCTTCCTCAACCTTCAAAGGTAAATCTTTCACTGTAGACAATTTACTTGATTTTTTGCATACTGATTTGTGTGGTCCTATGAAAACTAGGAGTGTGCAGGAAGATAGGTATTTTATGATTCTTACACATGATTGCTCAAGAATGATATGGGTCACATTCTTGAAGGATAAGTTTGAAGCCTTTGGAAAGTTCAAAGCTTTCAGAGCACTGGTAGAAAAGGAAAGTGGTAGAAGAATCAAATGCCTAAGAACTGATCAAGGAGGGGAATTCACTTCTGGTGAATTCAACAAATATTGTGAAGAGAATGGCATCAAGAGGGAATTGTCTGCCCCCCGGACACCACAACAGAATGGCTTAGCACAAAGAAACAACCGGACTATGGTTGAAGCGGCTAGAACTATGTTGATCCAAGGAAAGGTTGCTCACACCTTTTGGAGAGAAGCGGTGAGCACTGCAGGCTACACAATGAACTGGGTACTCATCAAGAAAGGAAAGGATAAGACTCCTTATGAGTACTAGACTGGAAAGACACCAGTGGTAAGCTACTTCAGAGTATTTGGAAGTAAATGTTATATCAAGAGGAGTAAACATCAGAGAAAGTTTGATGCCAAATGTGACAAGGGAATATTCCTGGGGTATTCCACAAAGAGCAGAGCTATCAAATGTTTCAACAATAGGACTCAAAGAATTGTTGAAAGCATCAATGTTAGAGTTGATGAAACCTCTAAGAAATCTGAGGAAAGTGGCAGTGAGCATGTAGGAGATGAACCAGTAGTAACCTTCTGGGAATCGGTTGCAAATCTGCCTAGTACCAGTAACTGTGCTCCTACACTGGTGGATGCTAATGCTAATGAAGATGAGGATGAAGAAGAAAAGCAAGAGGAATCTGTTAAGAATATACCTAGGTATGTCAAACTCAATCATGATCCAAAGCAGATCATAGGAGACAAAGATGCATAAATTCTTACAAGAAGAAAGGTTAGAGAAAGCTCATGTATGATCTATGAATTTGAGCCTAAATCATTCAAAGAGGCACATAAAGATGAAGACTGGATCAAGGCAATGGAAGAAGAACTTGACTAGATAGAGAAGAATGGTACATGGTCTTTGGTACCCAGACCGGAGCATAAAAATGTCATTGGAACCAAATGGGTCTTCAGAAATAAGTTGAATGAGGATGGCATAGTGGTAAGGAACAAAGCCAGACTAGTGTGTAAAGGATATGCCCAAGAAGAAGGGGAAGACTATGGAGAAACCTTTGCTCCAATAGCAAGATTGGAAGGAGTTTGTATTCTTCTTGCATATGCAACTTTTAAAGGATTCAAGGTATACCAAATGGATGTAAAATTTGCATTCTTAAATAAAAACTTGAAGAGGAGGTATATATAGAGAAACTAGATGGGTTTTCCCTATTAGAAGATAGTGACATGGTGTGCAGGCTACATAAAGCCTTTTATGGACTGAAGCAGGCACCTAGAGCATAGTATGAATGCTTGCACTCCCATCTTGTGAAGATTAAATTTGAAAGAACAAGTGAAGATAGCAATATCTACCTTAAATCAGAAGGAGATCAGATTCTGATCTATGAAGTATTTGTTGATGACATAATCTTTGGTGGAGATGACAAGATGAGTCATGACTTTGTAGATAAGTTGAAAAAGGAGTTTGAGATGTCACTCATAGGGGAGATTAAGTTCTTCATTGGACTACAGATTCAGCAAATGAAGGATGGAATCTTTATTACTCATTCCAAGTATGTCAAAGAGGTGTTGAAGACCTTTGGCATGGAAGACAACAAACCGGTTGGTACACCAATGGTGATCGGTTGTAAACTATCAAAAGAGGATGACTCAACATTGGTAAATGAGAAGGAATACTGATCAATGATTGGTAAGTTGCATTATGTAGTGCATAGCAGACCGGACATTGCACGTGCAGTGGGTATTACTGCTCGGTTTTAGAAAAGTCCAAGAGAATCTCACCTGGTAGCAGTCAAGCAGATTCTTAGATATCTGAAGGGAACTATTGACTATGAATTATGGTATACATACAATGATGATTTCAATCTGAAAGTGTTCACAGATGCTGATTAGGCTGGTAATGTGGATGACCAGAAGAGCACAACCGATGGTGCATTCTTTCTCAGTGGTAGACTGGTCTCATGGATGAGTAAAAAGCAGAGTTGTATCTCTCAGTCTACATTAGAAGCAGAGTATGTTGTAGCTTTTATGAACTGCACCTAGACTATTTGGATGAAGCTTGTATTGAATGGCTTCAAAGTTCCTGTATCTGAACCGGTAAGTATATTTTTTGACAATACAAGTGCAATTAACATCTCCAAGAATCCGGTTTTGCATGCTAGAACTAAGCACTTTGAACTCAAGTATCATTTCTTGAGGGAAAAGGTTCAGAACAAAGAGGTGGTATTGGAACATGTTTCTAGTAAGGAGCAGTTAGCAGACATATTCACCAAGCCTCTACCAAAGGCTACATTTACCTATTTGAGAGGTGAATTAGGGGTACTGCCCCTTCAAGAGGTAAACTAAAGTTTTGTGCTCCACATCAGTCAGATCTCACTTTGCTATATCTTTTCAGGATTGATGTGTTGAAGAATGCTACTCCTCAGGGGGAGTAGCATAGTGGAACAGGGAAACTCGTACCTCCACTTTGGCATTGTTGTCAAAGGGGGAGAAGATGTGAAGCGAAGAAGATATCTACAGTATTAAGGAGAAGATGTGATGCAAAAAGAGAGATGTCTTTGTGTATTGCCATCAATACCAAAGGGGGAGTTTGTTGGCATATGTACAGAGTATGTTGACATGATGATATTGTGTTGTCATTGATGTCAATATGCTGAAGAATGAACCGGTAATATGCTGAAGAGTGAATTGGTTTATTGAAGTTTAACAACTGGCAAAGTGAATCGGTATGCTATTGAGAACCGGTATATGTGAAACAGTGAATTGGTATGTTTGTTCAAGTGAACCGGTATATGGAATGTTTTCTATCAAGGTTTAATATGGAATGACTACCAGTTGGTAGTCTCAGCTTCAGGGTTTCCGGTTGAAGTGTTTCGAGCCTATGTGATTCAACCGATGGCATTGTGTGATGAGTTAGCAGTATAATGGAGATTAGATCATGTTGCCACATCAGCCTCGTGCACGTGAAGGATCTTGCATGAAGGAGATTGATCCTATCTACCCCAAGAATGTGCAAAGTCTCTGCAAATGGTGGAGAACGCGTGATGGGTTATCGCCTCCAAGAAGTAGTGAAGAATGAACGATGGAGAATATCTTGAGATCTGTTCAAGACCGTTGTATTCAAAGGCAAAGTGTTCAATGGTCAGGATTGAACCAACTGAATTGCTCAACCTAAATGTTTAGGGTTTAGGGTTTGTGTTATCGACCTATCTAGTTCCTATAAGGCTGATGTTGTGTTTCATGTTGAAGTTTTTGGAAAATGTTGTGTGTGTATCTAAGTGCAAAGATATGTGATTCTTGCCAGACTAGATAAGAGGGTTGATACCTACAGAGTGTGTATGCAGAAGAAAGGAACTAAAGCGGATCTACATTGGCATTGAGTGCTATTACCAGATCATTGTAATACCTGTTGATCTCTAACCACTTCAACAATTGGAAAATCCCTTAACAGGGTAGCTTTAACTAGCTTACTGTAAATCCTTTAATAGGGTGACTCAAAGCCATTGGATTCATGAAATCCTCTAACAAGGTTTAACCCTTAACTAGGTATTCTAGCCATCCCTTAACCGAGTGATCCCTAACATGATCAGTTCCAAATAGAACCTGTTGTAATAGTCTTTAACCACACTAGGCTTCTAATAGAGTGGACTTCTAAAGAGTTCAAAAATAGCTTGTGGGTATTCATCCCCACCGTGGTTTTCCTAGTTGGGTTTCCATGTACAAAAATATGTGTGTCATATGTGATGTCTTTTTCATGTGATGCTTTGTTGTTTTATGTCAAGCAGTGAATCATGTTAATCTAGCATGTTATTATATTTCTGATGATAGATTACCTGTTTATGCACAAGGATAATGTGGGAATGAGGGTGTAGGTTGTGTGGAAAGATAAGTGTTTTTGGTTTATATCTTTCACAATCTCTTTGTGCTTAATCGGTAGTAATCTGATTTATGACCGGTGTTAGTGATTGCCAGTCAAGTTCATTGTTTGCAGTCAAACTAGTTCAGGAAAAGTTTTTGTACCTGTATTGATTCACCCCCCTCTCAGTACTAGTTTGGTACTCACTGTTCACCATTGTGTTATCAATACCAGCATATCTTGTACCAATGGCGGCCACCCTATCTTGTATCTTTTCGTCATTAGGGACTTTCCTCTACGGAGAGGCTTGTTCTTGTTGCGCTTTGTTCCAACTTCTTTATCATATCTTATCATCCATCAGGATATACTACAGCTAGCATGTTGTCGATGTTCCAAGTATCGATTTCTATTCCAAATTTCTAGCATCCTATCATCGGGGGCAACTTCGTCTGATCAACAAGCATCTACTTCGCTATCGCGATATTTTCTCCTCTTCAGCTTTTCTACCTTTCCTACTTTACCTTTGCATCTCTTAATGGGGACATGCTTGCATCACCTTTAGTGGAAATTGCGACATGTGGCACCTCCCCCATGCTACTTGTAGGACAGGTTCACCAACTTGTCCTTTTGTGCACCAAAGAAGTCCATGTCAGCTTCCTCGAAGGCATTACCAAACTTAGTTGATGTGATAGATTCGTAGGATGCAGACATGACATAGAGATGTCTGCATGGTGTGCTATTGTTCCGCCAACCTACCAGCCAGTAGGTGGTCATTGGGAGATTAGGAGCCATGCTAAGAAGGAATTGTAATGGCTCCCTATGCAGACACTGACATTTAGGCTCATCCCTTAGCCTATATCCTACATTTTGGGACATTTCCAGGGGATCTTTTTTGGTAGATTGGAGACTTACTATTGTAAATTGAAGCTCTTGGAGACACCTCCACCATTGTTGTAGTATCATCAAGCTACCAAGTTTACCAAGCATTCCAACACTTGCCAAGCACTAGGGGAGTAATCTAACTCTATCTTGCACTTCCAATATCTCATTTATTTTCCAATGAACAAATAGCATAGCATTGTCTTTGTATTCGTCTTTACATTATTCTTTATTAGCTTCTTCATCATCTTCCTTTCCCATGGCTTTTTGGGTTGTCCGTGGAGGTGGAAACACCAAAACGGGGTTCTAACTTAGGCAAGCTCCAAAACACAACCCCCAACATTTTCTCTCTTGCATGTGTGTAGGCACAACTTTGCAAAGAGGAGACTATCTTATGGGAGGCTTCACAGTGTGGACCAGTTATGAGATTTTCTTATCCTATAGCATTTTCCTTATTATGTTTCGTAATTTGTGTTTTTCATAATTTCCAATATTGTTTAGCTGTTTTATAAGTTCTGTTAGCGCATCTAGGACTTTTTGCTTGGACTTTGTGCTCCATACGTACAAGATGACAATGTGTCGCGCTAGTGTCCTAGCTCTATGTGCTCGTCCTGAGGACAAAGGCTCTACAGTGTCGTCTAGAGATGCTTCTCGGGTGTCTGATGCTCCTTGTATAAATTTGATATCCCCTAGCTCATCTTAGCGCCAATTCATAAAGTTAATCAAAAGGATAATTTGTCCTTGAGGATTCGTCATCCTTGAGGTGACAAATTCCCTCCATTACAAGACCTAACAAAAAATCTCATCCACATGTCTCCTCTCTAACCAAATGTTCCTTCATGAAACTATAAAACCTTTGGACATGTGCATCCCCTTCACATACGTTGAAACCATCAAATCTGGGCATTTCATTATAAATTTGAGCTGGCATACTTTGAACCTCATAATCTACTCATGATAAGTCCAAATGATCATTCAATGGATCAAAAGAATTAATAGGGGTTTCAACAACTTGAATGGGAGGCACACCATGGTTTAGACTCAAATGAGCTTATGGAGACACTAACCTCTTATTCATATCTGCAATATTTTTGTTAGACAATGTCTCCTCTCTTTGGCTTGACACATGTGTGCATATATTTGGATGCACGACATTTAGGAATCCCCATAATTGAGACCTATCCAAATCCTCAATCATTTTATCAATCTGGGCTAAGCCTTCTAACATCTTGACCATTCTATCATGGTTGTGCACATACATTTGCATATCTAGATTTACATAAGGTGCATAACCATAACCATAACCCAATGAAGCATTACTAGGATGAATTATAGGATGACTATACCCGAGGTTTGAATCATAGACAAATTAAGGATAACCCATGGGAAAAATGAACCCATTACAATCATCCATAACTAACAAATTCTAGAATACTAGACAAAATACTCTAAGTGTGATAGTAGTTACATTCAACATAGTAGGATCAACAATTGAGAACAAGAAAAAGTATGTGTACCTCTTCTCCTCTAGTTGATGCAACCTTTAATGGAGAAACCTTTTGAGATGCACACAAGCTTTTTGATTTCTTCCAACAGAGTCTTCAAACTTTGTGTGTCAAAAAAATGATGAAAATCACCAGTAACAACTCAAAATGATTGAGATATGAATCTTCTTTGGTTTGCAACAACTTTTCTTTCTAGTCCTTCATATGAAAGAGTCGCCACCTCCTTACAAAGGAACATTTTAAAGAATAGGGAGCCACTTGAGACATCTTAACATTCTAGGTCCTTCCTTCACCAGTAGAATCACTTGAATCTTCTTTACATATGTTTCTATGAAACTTCTTCGAGGCTGAGAAATTCTAACATCTTAAACAAACATTCAGATTCTTCACTTTGATGACTCTCCCAAATGGATTTGTGGCTTTTTTCCCTAGCAGAGCCACCAATCTGTTGGTTGCGGCTCGGATAGGGAAGCCTCTAGAATAATAACTCAATAATTTTTACTGGAGACTTTAAACATTTGTCCCCAGCAGAGTTGCCAATCTGTTGGTTGCGGCTCGGATGGGGAAGCCTCTAGAATAATAACTCAATAATTTTAATTGGAGACTTTAAACATTTGTCCCCAGCAAAGTCACCAATTGGTTGGTTCCCAAATCAATAAGGCCCTTTAGAGACTACCCCAAATAGATAACCCCATAATGATTGGGTGACTTGGGAAATGAAAAGATACCTTGCCTAGCATTTACCTACCTAACTCGATGTATTCGTGCTACCAATTTGTCAAAAATAATAATATTTTTTACAACCTTGAATTTTTTTCTCTTAGGGCTCTTTAGAGACTACCCCATGTAGAGAACCCGAGAATGGTTAGGTGACTTGGGAAATAAAAAGAGAGCTTTCCTATAATTTACCTAGCCACCTCCACATGTTCATGCTACCAATTTGTCAAAAATACTAAAAATTTTACAATTTACATTTTTTGCTCTTAGGGCTCTTTAGAGACTACCTCAAATTAGTGCACTCTGGAATGATCAAGTGACTTGGGCAACATAATGAATACTTCCCTAGAGTTTATCTACCCACCTTAATGTTTTGATATAGTTGGTTTCTCTCCATTATGCACAAAACAAAAAGTATGTTTTTTTCCATCTTTGCACTACTTTCCACTGACAATTTTTATAAGAATGCATTTTGAAACTGGAATGATCAAACAATGTTGAGTTGAAAAAAATTGAAAGAGGTTTGTTTGAAGGATTCACTTATAGGTCTAGACAAAGGATTCCTAAGTGATATGAGATCCTACAATGATTTCATCATAGTTTGATAGTTTTTTTCTTATAGCTTGGATCTTTAAAGACTACCGAGATAATGCATTCTAAAATGAATGAATGACTTGCAAAACAAAATGGGGTCATCCATAGTGTTTACATACCCACCTTGATGTGTTGGTGTATTCAATTTTTGTCTAGGATGAATGAAACAAAAAAATCTTAATCTTGCCATTTTCCCACTACTTTCTTGTAACAGTCTTTGCATGAATACATTCAACGCTAGCATAATTCAATAGGGTTGAGTTGACCAAAAATTGGAGCTTGGTTAGTTTGGAGGTATTTATTGTCCACTTTTAGGTCTAGATGAAACATTTCTATGTGTCACAAGATAAGAGAACTAATTGGTCATAGTTCGTCAATTTTATGGTCTCGGGGCTCTTAGAGACTACCCCTAAAGAGTGAGCTCCTGATTGATTAAGTGACTTGTGTTGGAAACTTGAGTTATTGAGTTGTGTTGTCATTGATTTCAACCTTTTTTGGTGTTATCATTGATTGCACCATGTGTAGTAGATTGTTTGGAAGTGAGTGTTATGATAGTGTTGAGTGGTTTGGTGGTGATCATGAGGTGCTTTTGTATGGTTGGTGTAGTGAGATGGTTTGGAAGTGAGTTTTATGATATTGTTGAGTGGTCTGGTGGTGATCATGAGGTGTTTTAGATGGCTTGTGTAGTGAAAGTTTCAATATGTAGAAAACAATAATTATATGTAGAAAATAGTATTTAATGTCCTAGTAGAAGAATGCTTTGCATTCCTCTAGATTGTAAAGATTATGGATTGCAGTTCTAGATATAATGTTTATGATATGTGTATATTGCACTATCAAATTTTTAGGTCCTTTGTTGCTCAAATTGAAGAGTTGGTTGTTGATTTCTTTTACAATGAGATTATCTATCATAACTAGTTTAGAGATTGCTTGGCGGTTCTCTGATATGTGGATTCAAGTGCTATAGTTTGGATGATATCTTCATTTGGTTTGTATAGTGTTCCAATTTAGTAACTAGTATTAGTTTGTTTGGAAAATGAAGTTATGTTGTTCCGTGTCCTATGTTGTTAGCTAGTTTGGTCTCTAGCTGATTGAGGTGGTGTATCTTAGTTGGATCATGCTCTTTTGGTCTAGATATGCATTGAAGGTTGAGTTTGAATGTTGATATGGGTCTCAATGTTGCATGTGTAGATCCACAATGTGTATTTTGTATTGGAGGATGTTTTTGGGTTGACCGGTTAAGGTGATTCATTGTTTAACTACACGTTTCATTTGATGTCGGCTTTGGAGGATGTGTTAGCATGTGCTATTCATTGTAATCATTGTAGAAGGATGTGTTGTGATGTGATTGGGTACCCTCTAACTCCTAGAGTGGACCACATTTGGTAGTATTGGTCTAGATGGCCTAATATATGTAATAGTGTATATTCTATCTAAAGCCAACCTAGTTGAGGGTTTTAATGAATGATCTTGCATAAATAGATGTGTAGTTGTATGAGTTGAGGAATGGAATGTGAGTAAATTGATGTGAAGTAAACATGAATGATATGCAAGTAATTTGGTGCAAAAGTTAGTTTGTGAAGAACTATGGTGATAATGTCTTCAATGTGATATGCAAGCAATTTGGTGTGAATGTTTAGCATGACCCAAGTGAGGTGAAACCATTAACAGAAGACTTCATCCCCATCATGAATGCACACACTTGATTATAGTAACCCAACAAAAATACAAAGCCCGTGAATGCACTAGCCCTTCACACCAATTTTTAATATCTTCGTAAAACTTAAAATAAATTTACAACCACCCATTTACAAAACAGTCGATTTGAATTTATAAGTAAATTTGAGAAAAAGTTATTCACCCTAAAATGCACTCGCAAAAGAACCTAATCTTTCACAGAAGCCAGAGAGGAGAGATGTTCCCATATTTGAATGAATCTATTTCTACCATTAATCCTTTTCTGTTCCAATGCATTCTTACCAGACTCTCCCTTCAACAAATGTCACAAACTTCCTAATATCTTCTTCAAGTGGGCCTGGATTTGGAATCCACATTAAATCAGAGGCCTCAAATTTCCAAAATGTGAGAAAAATGTGTCCCCATGATTTAACCCAACTGCTTCATTTCTAAGAGTTTTACTTGAACTTGAACGTGCAGCCACCTCACCATATTGACTGGACTTTGAGTTGCCATCAACAAAAGCTTTGGTTTACGTTGTTTCTCTGGTCTCTCTCTTTCATTATCTTCTTTGAATAGAAATATAATAATAGGTTATACGTAAGCCTTAGTTTAATGCATGCAACTGTTTACGATAAGCGTTTATCTATCAATCATGATCAAACCTCCCAATGCGGCGTAATCTTCGTTTGACAAAGATTGTACGTGTGAAAGTTGCTTGGAATACCTAATTACAAAGCTGTGAGCGCTTGAATTAATCAAATGGACTGCATTATACCACGGTTTGTCTGGGATTTAGGGTTTTCAAATATTGTATTGAGAATCGAGCCCACAATGAACTTCTCCTGGTCTACAACATCCTTTGATTGCGGAAGATAGGGACTTCATTTGGTTAGGCTGCTTCATGCTTATCTTAGAAACACTCACTATTTTAAAGCCAATATTTGAAAAGATTTGAATATTTTAAGGGTAATAAAACAATCTTTTAAACATATCTTAAGCATTGGTGATTAAAAATTGAGTAAATGAAAGTGATATATTGCATGAGTATAGATTAATAATTTAGATTGATTAATTGAGATTGAAATTGAAATGAGACGATTGCAAATTTCAAATATTATATAAGATATAGGATGGACAATAAGCTTCTCAAAAGTATGAAAATTGGTTATGGTACAATTCAAATATTCTTAGGTACAATACCAAGCCATAATTGACACTCTATACTTAGTTTTAACATTTTAATACAAGAATAAAGGAAACAAAACTTAAATTAATTGAGAGATAGGCCTATAAATGTATTAACCTACATTACACAATGTTTATCTTTCAAATTTTAAAGGTTATTTCGAAGGAAGTTAAAGAAACTATTTACCACACCTCCAAGGTTAAAAAAATCATTATTAGGATTCATATAATCCATATATTTAATTGAAAATAAAACATGGTATTAATCCTATCTATGCATAGCATCAAAATGTTATAAATGTTAGGAAAGGTCTATCAACCTTGCATCCTAGTCTTAAGAACAAAAAATAAAAAATAAATTTCTCAAGCCTCCCAAATGCTATATAATAGATGAAAATGCTACCCAAATTATTAAAAAATGCAAAACCTCTATTTTACAAAATATAAGAACCTTTAGTGTTAACTTTTTAGTCAAACAATTTCGATTATTTAGATCATCTAAAGATGCAAGATAAGAGCATAGTATTTTTTTATGAAAACTTGCATATAAATTGGTTAGCTCCCTTGCCCTATAAATATCTCAAAAATATAAATTGAAGTTCTATCCATTCACTATTTCCCAAATACTATGTTATAATCTACAAAATAGAGAATAACTCATCTAGACTAATGAAAGCAATGTAGTAACTATTTAAATACAAATAATAAAGATAAAAAATACTATAACATATAGTTATTATCCAATGGGAATAATGAAATTATAAAATGATAAAATAATATTAAGAGATCATTATAAGTATGAATCAATTAAAATACAAGCTAGGAGACTGCGTATATAAAGACTATGTGAAATGGAGGTGGTAAATACAACTAAGAGGGAGTGTACACATAGAGTATCTAAAAATAGGGAATTATAATTCTCATGGAATATGCCAACAACTTAGTCCATGTTCACAAATATCTACTTGATTAACCTAACCAAGATTAAATAAAAGTGTAGAAAAAATTACATAATAGAAAAATAAAAACCTAGTAAGAGAATAAAGATCTACATTAACATGAAAAAACATATTTAAGGATATTAAACTATTAGTTGAACTCAAACAAAAGATTCCATATCTTATTGTAGACTATATCTCATTCTACCACCTTTAGTCATTTGAAATTATATTTTATCCTCTTTAGAAAAAATCCTATCCAAATCTCGTAGAGATGATTGACTCAAAGTCCTCTTAGGAAAAATGACTATTTCAACCTTTTTCTTTTAATTTGTCCAATTGCTTCCCTCTTTGGCACTAATTATTGAGACCTATATACCTTTAACTATGTTATTATCTACTATCCAAGAAAAATTATGTAGTTTGAATCCTTTCCCTAACACAACACAATTTAAAATAGAGTCTTACCCTCCTAAGAACCTCCTTTTAATCAAAGATCAACTTAGCACTTAATTTTTTCTCTCCTCTCAAAACAAGGAGAGTCTCAATGAAAATCAATGTTGCATCCAAGCTCAAGATAGTGAATTTTACAACAGGATTAAACAAATTCCTCCATTTCACCTTGTTAGGCCCAATGTAAGTAATCAATCAATTCATTGAAATAAACTACGCTCTCTAAGTATCTATTTTTATGTATTACTAATGAGAGAGATAATTTAATGGTGAGTGGTGGATTCCTAATCTCCTTAAAAATCATTATATGTTAGCTCATTTTGGTTCATTAAGAAACAAAACATCGTTGTGCATCCTATGACCTCCTAAGTATGCGAGATCTAATCTCAAGTCATAACATGAAACCTATAACATGTACCTTATACCTAAAAAATATCTCTTCAATATTAAGGAAAATTTATTATCATTCTAGGTAAAAAAAATGAAAAGGGACATGAAAAATAAAAGGAATGAAGAAAGACAACTAGTGGAGAGAACAACAAGAAACTTAAGTATAAACATAGTGTGATAAATAAAATAATAGGGAAGAGAAAGTGGTGTAGTAATAGAAACTATGGGAATGCATATAGTATCTCCAGTTCAAAGCATACACAACGAGAAAAAAAAAACTCTAGATCTACCTACAATTTTTTTGTGATTAGTTTGTAACACATATATAAAAGATAATGTTGATATATATAGAATTTGAATTCTCTATTTTAATATCTTTTATTCTCCTATTTTGTAAGCATTGTTGTTAGTTTATTTTTATTAATCTAATAAATTAGTATGAGAGCTATAGTATTTGTTGTTTCCAGTTTAGTTTTATTCCAACAACTTGGTATAAGATCCCTAGGTTTTAGTTTGTATCGTATATTATATTTTTGTGTTATTATTTATATTTGTTTGATTTTAAATATTGGTTAAAGGTGGTAGAAATATCTAGCAACATTAACCATCTATTGATCGACAAAACTATGATGTATGAGTAAAGAATATGTACACCATGATGGATACAAATGATTCATGGGAGCATGTGGTCAATAGTTTCATAGATATTACCAGTCCAACAACATACACAACTCTCAAGAACTCATAAAATTCCTAGATAAATAAGACTATAAGAAAAGATTAAAAATCCCTAAGCTTGGACAACCTTGAGAAAATAAATATTCCCTAAAATAGTAGCAACTAACTATGAAAGGAAGGCATGAGAAATTTTCCAACTTAGTTTCAAGGGGAGAGATAAGTTGAATCTTGTTAACCTCCAAATTCCCAAAAGATGAATTTTCTCTTTCTTAATAGCTTCATGGATTGGAATTACAGGATGAGATTTTTTATAAGTAGAAATCCAAGGTTACTTGGCTTAATGAGGGTGATCAAAATACATTTTTTTTATAATTTAATTAAATATAACATAAGTAGAATTTTATTTTCTCTATTGTCTCTTATCAAGGTATTCAATTATCTTCTTTTAAAGACATCATGATGAATCTATTTCTATTTTTGGTACTTTATTTCAAGGAAACTAATAAGTTTCAAATTAGACAAAGAAGAGTTATTCTCAATTCTATTCCATCTTTGGTTATGCCAACAATGAATAATCAGTTAAATGACACGCATAAATCTTGTGGAACTAGAGAAAATTGTTTTTAAAATGAAGAAATATAAGGATCCTTGTCCTGATGGATTTCCTTAAGAATTTTTTCAAGAATTATAGGATATTGAAAAAGATGATTTGTTAGAGGTGGTGTGATAATCTCAATCATAGAAACATATGCTCTAAGCTCTTAGTTTCACCTTTTTTATCTTTGATCTTCAAGAAGGATGGAGCTAGTTCTTTTGATTCTTTTCAAATGATATTTTTTTGTAATGTCACCTACAAGATAATTACTAAGTTGATGGTTGATTGTCTTAACCAAATGTTAGATTTATTGATATCTTTTGTGAAGGGAGGCTTTTTGAAGGGGCAACAATGTCTTGATGGTATAGTTACTACATTAGAATCTATCCATTCTAGAGGTTCTCCTAAGAAAAAGTCTCTATTTATCAATCTAGATATGTCAAAGTCTTATGATAGGATTTGATGGTCTTTTGTTTCAAATATTGTATCAATATTTGGATTTTGTTCTTAATGGATAGCTTAGATTATGAGTTGTGACACTTCATCATTTTTAATTTTGATCAACGGTATCCCTTGTTCCATTTCTCATGCTTTAGATGGATTGAGACAAGGGGATCCTATCACTCCTTATCTGTTAATTCTTATGGAAAAAGGCCTTGGTAGAGTCTTGACTCAACTAAAAATTAATGGGTGCATTCAAGGCTATCAAGTAGCTTCAAATTTTGATTCTCATTCTCATCTTAAATTTGTTGATGATACTATTTTAATGGGAGTTTCTACCATTTATTAGGCTACCAACATTAGAAAATATTTGGATATTTATTTACTTTCTTCAAGGTAGAAAATAAATGAGGATAAGTTAGATATTTATTTTTTCAATACTCCTTTTGAACTTCAACAAATAAATGCTTCTATTCTTAGGTTTAATATATGCCAACTTTATCTAACCTATCTTGGGATTACATTATTAGTTGGTCTTTGTAATCATCTTCATTGGATGAAGATAATTGAAAAAATTAAAATGAAGGTTATTGAGTTTCAGATGGTTATCCTTTTATTGGGTAACTTACTCTTCTTCAATCTATGTCACAGGCTCTTCTTGTTTATAGATTTCTAGGGCTTTCAACTCCTAAATGTTTCTTAAACAAATATGATTCTTTAAGTCATAAATATTTTTGGATTGTAAATTTAGACTCTCCTAAGTGGATTATAATTAAATGGGCTTGTGTTTGTAGACCTAAATAAAATGGTGGTCATAGGATTAGAATTTCAAAGTGTAATAGTCAAACTTTGGTAACAAAATAGTTTTGGTGGTGGTGTCAACATCAAGATAATTCATGCGCTCAATTTATTTCAACATAAATAGTTGGGCATTTTTATTGCAGAGGAGATTCCACATGCTAATTTGAGTGGAAGAGGAACTATTATACATAATACTTTGAAAGAAGGAGCTACTTTGGTTAAGAACTATCCTTTTTAGATTGTCAATTCTATAAATTTAATGCTCTTTCTTTATTAGACTCTTGAGATAATAATCCCTCTATTCTCCATTCTTTTCCTTGGCTTATTAATCTAAGGCCTTTTTAGTATCCGGTTGGTCTCATGATGCTCATTTGATCAAGTGTTATTGTTTGGTGGATAACATTCATATTTATACTTAGAAAGATATATTTTGTTCACCTGTTGAGGGTATTTGAAATTGCCGGGTGACTCTCTCTTCAATTTTGGATGATTGACCTTGTTGTTCTCTAGTGTTGGTTTATGTTCTTTCCTGGTGGTATGATCTAAAGGGAGCCTATTCAATTTCAAATGGCTATAAAATCTTCATGCAAGAGTGAAATGGGTATAAGGATTTTCCTTGGTAGAAAAGGATATGAAATTCATATTGTTTTTTCAAGTGTAATTCTTTTCTTTGGCATGTTTATCATAATAAATGTCTCACTTGGGATAATATAAAAAAAAAAGGATTTTTCAAGGACTTTCTAGACGTGTTCTATTTGGATCTAGTGAAGAGAGTGACTCTCACATTTTCTTGCAATTATTCTTTTATGTTGTCTTGTCGAGACAATGGTGGTCTATTTTAAATCACCCTTTTGTTGATGCTTCTTCTATATCTAAATTTTGGGCTACTTAGGGCCAACCTCCTACCTCAACTTCTATTCTTTTGATTACTTGGGATATAGGACCTACTTTCATTCTTTGGCAAAATTGACTAGAGAGAAATCATCAAATTTTCAAAGGCTATCAAATTGTTATTAAGTATATTTGGAAAAAAAATTTAAGCTCTTTGAAAGAAACCTTATAGGCCAAGTTCTCTATGGATGTCCTTTTTTCTTCCAATAATCTAATTTTTCAAAAGTTAGATTTGGAGTGGTTGAATTTCTCAAGCAACCTTAAGTCTAAGGTTAGGTCAATGAGTAAAGTGAATATAGTTGGGAAATGGTCTCTTCCTCATTTGGGATTCTATAAGATTAATATTAATAATACTTCATGAAGTAATCCAAGATTTGTAGGGATCGGTGGAATTGGAAGGGATAGTGTTGGGTCAATTCACTTCTTTTTTTCTTTAGTTATGGAGATTGCTACAAATAATCACACGGAGGCTTGTGTTGTTTCAATAGCCTTGGAGAAAGCTTTTGAGTTGGGCTGAAAAAAGGCTATTGTGAGATGGATTCAATGGTTTTGGTTTTCCTTTTGAATAATGGGAGAACTCCTTAGTCTTCTTGGAAGTTGGCTTTATATGTGGGACAAATTCTTCGCTTGGCTCAAAATTTTGACTCTGTCTCTGTTATTCATATTCCTTGTGAGTGGAATGTTCTTGTTGATTGTTTGGCTAAATGGACATCTGATGTTGATCATAATTGGAATGTTATGGATTGGGATCTCTTTCTTTATCTCATTGCTCACAACTTTCACTCCTTTGTCGTGATTTGAGCTTCAATAGTTTAGTATCTTATTCTTGTTGTCCTTTTTTCTTGCTTTCTTTTGAGGCTTCTAAGGGGCTTTTTTGTAACAAACCTCCTTGGGTTTTTCGTTCTATTAATTTCAATGACTGTTTAGAAATCTTTATGTAATTATTTCAGTTTCTAGTTTAATATAATTTTATTTTTTTGCCCCCAAAAAAGAAAAACAATATCTTTACATTTATATTTACATATACAATTAACTTAAAAATCAAAGAAAAAATAGAAAGTTGCTGATATAAAAATTTTAGATTATTTATTATATTTGAATTTTTATATACAATGATTCTTAACACCCATTTATAATTATAAAATATCCCCCAAACATAATTAATTTAAGATAAGAATAATTAGATATTACAATTTTGTTTAAAGCACAAATAAAAAAAAGAAATAGAAAGATTGATACATGTGGGATGATCTCCTTCCCATGTGAATACTTGTGATGAAATCCCAAACAGATTTTTTCCAATTTAATTATGCTTGACTAGACTGTGCAGTCCCACGAACTATATTTTATCATAAACTCTCAAATTTATACTCTATTTCATTTTTTTATGGATATACAAGTCTATGAAATGCTTCCCCAAAAGAAATTGTAAAATGTAGAATTTCTTTATTTATCACAAAAATGAATTTGAGTTACTGTAGACTGTGATTTCTTAGAATATCTCATAAAAATTCCCTTTGAATATATTTGCAGGTTTCAGTCTATGGAGTCTAGAAAACAACGTAAGCTCAAAAAAAATATATTGTTATTGCGTACAAGTCAACAAGTACAGTTGTAAGTGTGGGACATAAACATTAGAAAACAGGACAATTGACGTGTAAACTCCATTATCAATACAAATCAATACAAGCTTCCATTCACCCACCACGTTTTCATGGCAAGTCATCGTCTGAGAGGGATGAGAATTTAACTACCTCCAAAGAAAAGGGTTTCAAATATGACGGTTAAAACACAGTCCAGAAAGAGCAACTCAACAAATATGAATGCATCAAGATACACTACTTAACCATGTTCTTGAACTATATAATTCACTTCCCAATTGCACATTGATCATATCATACTTAATGCTGTGGGACTGATTTAATACCATGACTGGTTTTGAAATAAGAAAAATCAACACTAACTCTAACTCTTATGTGATTAGAATATATCCAAGATCCCGGAAGAAAGATATTTGACAAAGCCGGCGGCTATTAAATTAAGATTGATTTAAAAAGTAAGGCAGTCCAGCTAAGAAGTTTGAATTAATACAAAAGACTCTTGCGAGGAAAAGAGGAATCATGTCGATGCCAAATTGAGGCCCACTTGAATGAGATAGGCCCTCATCTTGCACTATATAAAGACGAAGCTAACGTTCAATTCATCATGGCTTCCAGCCAAACAATGGAGCAGAGTTCTTCCATGGCGATCCTCATTCTCTCGTTGTTTTGTTTGTTGGCCTCTGTAGCACAAGCAAATTATTATTACAAATCCCCTCCTCCCCCATATTTATACAAGTCTCCTCCTCCGCCATCTCCTTTTCCACCACCTCCCTATCACCATAAATCTCCTCATTACCACTCTCCATCTCCTCCTCCACCATATCACTATTCTTCTCCACCACCACCTTCTCCATCCCCTCCTCCTCCATATCACTACAAGTCTCCCCCACCACCATCTCCATTTCCACCACCTCCCTACCATTATAAATCTCCTCCACCACCCTCTCGCTCTCCCCCACCTCCATATCACTACAAATCCCCACCACCACCATCTCCTTCTCCTCCACCTCCATATCATTACAAATCCCCACCACCACCATCTCCTTCCCCACCACCTCCTTATCACTATAAATCTCCTCCTCATCTCTCCACCTCTCCCCCTCCCCCTCCATATCACTACAAGTCTCCCCCACCACCATCTCCTTCCCCTCCACCTCCCTACCACTATAAATCTCCTCCTCCCCCCTCTCCATCTCCCCCACCCCCATATCACTACAAGTCTCCCCCACCACCATCTCCATCTCCCCCACCCCCATATCACTACAAATCACCCCCACCACCTTCTCCATCCCCTCCACCTCCATATCACTACAAGTCTCCCCCACCACCATCTCCATCTCACCCACCCCCATATCACTACAAGTCACCCCCACCACCTTCTCCATCCCCACCACCTCCATATCACTACAAGTCCCCGCCACCACCATCCCCATCACCTCCTCCACCATATCATTATCCATCTCCAGTCTACAAGTACAAATCTCCACCTCCTCCGGTTTACAAGTACAAATCTCCTCCACCCCCAGCAAAATCTCCACCACCTCCCCCTACAGTCTACAAGTACAAATCTCCACCTCCTCCCGTTTACAAGTACAAATCCCCCCCTCCTCCTCCCCCTGTCTACAAATATAAATCACCTCCTCCGCCAGTGTATAAGTACACTTCTCCTCCTCCACCTCATTATTAAGCAGCCGAGGCATCAATAAGGTAACAAACATTTCCTATTTTCTTTGGAACTTGTTTATAATCTGGTTGCAAACACTGACAATTGCAGTTCATGGTGTTCATATTAGACTGAAAGGCTTTTCAGCAAATCAGCCAATGATTCCATCAATTAACTAATACGCTCTTTGAATTGGGTTTGTGATACAATTGCAGGTACATAATGTCGTTTGCTTGCTTCAAAACAGGGTGGGCAGATGCTGTACCTACTTATATATCTATATATTTGCAGTGACCTTCTGGTTGTTGTTGAAATCGACGATCAAAAGTTCAAAATGTTGTATGAGAGCTTCTTCAATTTCTCTGGTTTTTCCAAGTTGGATTATCGGATAGATTGATTTCAACATGAAAGCCAAATTAGTAGTGAGAAAGTAATCAGACCCAACGGAGCAATACATCACCCTCAACTTATCGGATTGCTCTGATGTGTTAGACATTTTCAGAAAATATAATAAAATGTACTGCATTTCCTTGAAAGCCATTCGGTTTTAACCAAAAATAGTTAATGGTGAATGCAGTAATCTAAATTGAAATATCTACATTTACCTAATGGTGCCTTTTGTTAAATACGCATTTATTGAAGGTTAAAATATTAGGTAAAACAACAATTTAATATCAGGCTTGCAATTTCAACAATTTTGTCTTTTATTTTTCTCTAAATAAGTGATAGAATAAAGAACACGCTGCACATCGTGAAAATACAGGGTGTTCCCACAGGAGGCAGGCGATAATGAGGTTTGAAAGAATGGAAATACATTACATTGGTACGTATTGTTTGACCAAAATATTATTTGTTTTATTATTTGCACACCCTAGATATAAAATTGTCAGTCCAAAGGAGAGTGCATTTCATGTCCCTATCACGGTGATACAATTGCAAATACAATCTCTCTTTAATCCTATCTATCCGTGGAGCCTCTCTCAAACATTTTCCTTTCTACTAATTTTTTCATATAGTATTTTTCTTACTTTTAAGAATTAACAATTCAATTTCTTTATTGACTCATCAGACAATATTGACCCGCATCCAATGTGTGTAAAATCTAGAACCATATCCTTCATATCGTAAAGTTAGGTCAACTAGTGAGGTGGTGTGCTTGAACACATATGTATTCCTTTGTATATGTGGCCAGTGGCTAGCTAGATTGTGTCTATCTTGCAATTAAGAGTTGCTAATCTTTGACAACAAAAGCTATCATTGGCAACCATACTACTAGAGGAACATAAACTAAACCCAAACTTCACTAGCTCAAGACTAGAAGAAACAAAGTTTCTGATGATTTTTTTTCTTGGTGATGTCCTCTCATCATATTTCTCAAGCCATAGAAAATAGAGAAGGTCAATATGATTGAATTACCTAATGTTATTGTCTTCGGACATGCAGTGTCGCAGTTAAAACACTTCGTTGGTGAAGCGGCCACCAAGGTTCAAACCCCTGCTGGGCCATTGTGCTCGCATACCTTGTGTGTTCGCTGGGCTGTTGTGCTTGTGGGTTTGAACAAGTGAAGTGTGGGGATGAGGTCCCCCGATTGTGGCCTCACCGGTTCATAGCTCTAGGTCAAGAGCGTTCCACGTGGATCCGAAGGGCGTGTCATGCTAGCGTCGTCGGTCACGTTAAAATTTTTACTAGGCATTATTAAAAAATAAATAAATAAAATTAAAAAAATTACCTAATTTATTCAAGCTTCTATTCATTACCACAAAGAAGTTTTTAAATCTCAAGAAACCACTCCTAAATGAACCATTTCTTTTTAATAGTGCTTTATTGTTGTTCTCTACCAAGTCTCCCAATCTTAATGGATCTTTTATGACCAAATTCTCACCAAATATGACTTAAGGGAAGCTATCTTTCCTATGCCAATCATAAGGGCCCCTGGTTGTGATGCTTTTTCCTAATACTTCTATAAAATTCATTCGAAATTGGTTTGTAAAAATTTCCACAAAGTCTATCTTGAAATATTTTATTCTAAATCTTTAAGAAATCTTAGAAAAAGGGGAGTATAAAGTTCATAATTAAATCTAGTGACCATAAGGACATATACCTTGAGATCAATCACCTTGCTAAATGTATCTTGTAAAATTATTGCTAAGGTGCTTCCTTAAAAGATTTACTTTGTTTTCCTTGAAATTATTTGACCTAAGAAAATTGGATTCATAAAGTGTCTAGGCATATTTTTTAAAATATTATTATAATATGAGAAGGAACATTCCCAACAACAAGTTATGTTTATTAAGATTGACTTCACCAAAGCTTATGATATCATTGAGTGGACATGTATTATTGCTATGCTTTAAGATTTAGGATTTGATCCCCAATTTGTATTTTTAGTAAACATACTTTGTTAATGTTTTTGCTTCCACTACCATTAATGTATAGCAATCTCCCTCATTTAATATTTTTTGCCCCATCCACCAAGATACCCTTGGTCCTTAGCTCTCTATAAGGTTGTCACAAATAATTCAACTATTGCTTGACTAATGGTATTTCATAGAATTTAGCTAAAAAAATTCCTTTTTCAATTCCACAAAACACCTTGGTAATGGTCCTCACTATGTATTTATGATTCATTAACTCTCTTGGAGAAATAAAATAACATAAGAAAACCATGAAATGCTAGGATGTTTTTGTGAGTGTTCTTGGTCAAGTATTCAATGGGAAAACCTCAATGTTATAATCAACCTATCTTAAAAAATACACCTGGAAAGGCTCTTATGGCTTGAAATGCAATGATTGTGGGAGATTTTTTGGTTTCTTATCATTCCTTGTACCTTCCAAGCCTCAAAAATTACTTTGTGGAAATTTCTTATTGTCAAAATCAAGAAGAAACTATCCTTTTGGATTACTAAGCATCTTTCCCTAGTAGGAAAATTTCAAGTGTTACAAAATTTTAGATACTACATATGTTTATTACTCTTCTTATTGGCTACCTTCTAAAGCTTCCTATCTAAAGGTTGATTTTTTTTAATGGAATTTTTTTATGATCCGCCACTAATACTAACAAAGCTTCACTTCATGTGCATTAGGATTTCTACTGCCAAAGTTTCATATTTTGGAGCCTTGTATTTGATTTCTATCCTTGATGAAAAGTATTATTGTCATATGCATCAAATGGATGATCAAAGAACTTGAACAAACTAAAGCTTTGATTTATTTTTTAGGGAATAACTATGTTCTATTGGAGTTCCTAAGAGGAAATAGGCTTGGAAGGTACTTAGTCTATATACTCATCTTATAGTGAAGAAACACATTTAGACTTGGGGCACTTTTGCTATTAAAAGTATTTGGAATCCTTCTGAGGCCATCAAATGTTATCTCTTAGAGATGACAATTAATTATACAAGGGATTATCTATCAATAGACAATCTATTTGATGCTTCTCTATTCTTTCCTTTTAGGACCAACAATTTTTTGAGGCTCCATTGTTTCATGCTTTGAAGATCTATGATAAGGGTATCCAAACTCTACCTTATATTTTTTTTTAAATAATAAGGACTTTCTCTCCTTCCGCGAGGAAAAACAAAATTAAATACTATCTAATTTGGATTTTTATACTTACCGAAATACTATTGATTTAGTACACCCCTTGACATGTTGAACAAAATAGGGTTTTGTAGCATCAAAACTTGGAGGAAGGATTAAAAATGGTACCCAAACATACATTTTTGTAATTATACATATTACAATGGATATTCTTGGTTATCACAACATATTAAATCATGATGCCTAAATCAAATCACATATATAAATTATCCAACCTTCATTGCAAACTTAGTAGCATAGGTTCTAGACTATCTAGTAAGTAATTAGTGAATTGAGACTAGCTCATTTTGAGTTGTCCATTCTCTTCTAAGGCCTTCACATTTCTACCAGATTATCTCAACTAGGAGTTATATCAATCCTTGTTTCCCATTCCATAGAAAATATGAGACTCTCAAGAACCTCTTCTAGTCTTATCCCAAAGATTTGGGAGCTTGAAATTAAATTAATATTTTTTTCAAGCTTTCTAGACCAAATTATTCCTTGCATGGCATGTGACCTTATTAGTAGAATGGGAAAAAATTCCTACTAATTTTACCTAGATATGATATTATTTTAGGGTGAAAATTATAAATTTAAATTTTAGAAAGAAAATTTACGATTTCACTAGTCGGTTTGTTGGTATCCATTTCTTTCTTTATACTAAAGATATGATTCACTCAATGTCCTTATATAGATTAAAGTGAAATCCAAAAAATCCTACTTGAAGCGACACATATTTAGGTGATTTTAGATAATTTTGGTACAAGATTGCATGTTTTTCAATGTTTATCAATTCTAACCTCCAAAAAGAGTCACTCTTTTCCTCATGGGAATCAACATGGATAAAACCAATCTACTCAAGAGTTCATGATTATTATAAATATGATCGTTAGCCACCTCCAAGAAGATCCATGGGTCTATTTGTTAATCTTTGGTCTCAACCATCCATTTATCTTTTGGCTTGTCTTATCCACATCAATAATGAGCACCTAACTGGATATATTTTAGTGAATTTCATTTCCTTTATTTGGCTATCTCACTAGCTTGTGACAATCATCATAATGAGGAAAAACATGAAGATGGAATTATCGTTGGATGGGAGTTTGACCATGATGACTTATACAACATTGATTAATGAGGAAATTCATGTCATGAATCCCCCTTTATTGGTACAATGTAATATTTTTATATAGAGATTCTTGGATGTTGCAGTGAGTTTTCTAGAATAATGTGTTGTCGTTGATGTCAACATATTCTTTTGTGTATTCTAGTGTTGCAGTCAGATTAAATAAATTGGTTTTGTTAGTGTGTTGTAGTTGACCTGATGTAGTTTAATGGGTTTAGAGATACTTATATCTAGTGGATTCAGCATAATTTGCAGTGGTCTGTGTGATATTTTGATTGAGTTATGAGATCCGGTATTGAGCTTGATATTCAGTTGTTTGTGTGATTCGATACTCTAGTTTGTACTCTGAATTGCTCCAGAATTGCTATATCTTTAGTTGTGGATGTATGGGATGTGTTTTGGACGTTGAAGTGTGTCCTTGGTTTGATTGGTTCATGATTTGGATGTCCACAAGAAAATATTTCATGTTAACAGCCAAATATGATGTTGTTCTTGAGCTCCACTTATGAGATGATGATGATTCTTATAATCCAATTTGTTGTGGTTGTTGTTATGCAATTCACGAACATTCTTGTAAATATTTCTTGACCATGTTCTATGAGTATTGGTGGTCTGCATTGATCATTGTGCATGTTATTGAATATTTTCTTGATTCGGTAATATTCTTCGTGTTATATGACATTTATGGAGTTGTAGCATGTTGCGGATGATCAAGGCGTAATTGTTGGAAGTGTTGCGAGTTTGTGGTGTTAATTTGGGTCCAGACTATGTCTTAGCTGACATTGTTTTGGTCTGCATATGTTGTGGTAACGTGTGAGGTTATTATTTTGTAATTTGTATTGAGGGTTTAACCGATCTTGAAATATAGGTTGATGTCTTGTACAAATAAATGTAATAATTATGTCAAATGTGTGTCTGCAATCACTGTACGTGTGTATGGTTGAATTGTATGTGTGAACAAGAGATTTCATCTTTCGAAAGTGAGAAGAAGAGAAGAGAAGTGTTGCAGAGAAGACTGTGTGCTTAACCGGAACTGTACTCAGGAATATGCAGATTCTATTTTCATAGTTCATGTAATTCAGATTGTAGTCTGAATGTTTTTGTAAGTCAGTGAGACTTATTGTAAGGCAGTGGGCCTTCCCTTAAGTTTGTAGCTTTTCTGAGTTTCTTATTTGAGTAGTGAGCTCTAGGCAGTGTACCTAAATGCATGTGCATTCCCCATTGTAATATTTCATTTACTCCTAGCATAGTATTATCTCATTGTGGGTAGGTTCCCACCATGGTTTTTCCCTTCACCAGGTTTTCCATGTCAAAAATCTTGGTGTTATGTGTGATATTGATTCGGTGTTGTTTAATGCTTTAACTATTAATAGTCATATTTGAATTATGGTTTAAGTTGCAGAAGTTTTTGGTGCAAACTAATTAACCCCCCCCCCCCCCTCTCAGTTTGCAACATTGTTGCCAACAATTGGTATTAGAGCGAGATCCTCCGGAAGAAGCTTGACCACTTGAGGAATATCTGGGATGCCAACTTTTTCTTTCAAGAAGGATAGTTTGAGATTTGATGAAATGAACTACACTCTCTAGAAGAGTCGGATGCAAGTTCATTTGAGATGCACTGGATAAGAGTACTAGAAGATCACTAAGAATGTATACAATATTCCCCATAATGGTCCTTCTACTTCGAATGAGCTAAAGGAAGCAGAATGCAATATTAGAGCCAAGGAAGCATTGTTGAGTGTCGTGTTAGATTCTGAGATGACTAATGTAATGGATCTTGAAGCCGCTCATGAGATTTGGATAAAGTTGGAGACCTTTCATGAAGGTGATAGTCATGTGAAATTTGCTAAGTTATAGAGCTTGAAAGGAAAGTATGAGAACCTAAAGATGGGTGAAGATGAAAATATTACGTCTTTTATGTAGAAAGTGAATGAGCTTGTGAGTGGAATAAAATGTGTCGATGGAGTCTTTGAAGAGTCTGAGATTGTTGCTAAAGTATTGAGATCCTTGCCTCCTGCAAATAAACATAAGGTTGTTTCTATAGATGAGATCCAGACTGTGACAAATGTGACAAGAGATATGTTGGTTGGTAAACTTGCTGCTTTTGAGTTGAGTGAGTTTGGTGATCCTCTTCCTAAGACTTAATCTGCATTCAAAGCTACTATGTCTGGGAAGCAAAAATATGATCCGAGAGAAATTTCTACAAGAGTATCTAGATATGAGAGAGAGATGGAAGAGATGGAAGATGAAGAAAGAGAGCTTGAGGAGTTTGAAGCACTTATTGCCAGAAGTTTTCCTAAAGGTGCTAGTAAGTATGAAGGTAAGTTACCTCTTAAATTCTTTTCATGTAACAAGATAGGAAATTTTGCATCAAGATGTCCAGAAAGAGATATAAATCCTAAGAAGCCATTTAAGCTATATAAGCCTAAATATCAGATGAAGTGTTGTTATGTTGTTGATGAAGGTGTGATAGATGATGAGTCCAATAAAGGAAATTCAAGAGATGAATTTGTGTCCATTGCTATCAAGGAAGATGATCTTGTAACTATAGATTCTACAAGCTGCATTAATGAGGAGAAATATTTAACTACTAAAGTAGAGGAGACAGATGAATGGGTAATTGACAGTAGTTTCTCTCATCATATGACAGGTGATAAGAGTAAATTAGTGAGCTTTGAAAAGTATGATGGTGGTCTAGTAAGATTTGGTGATAACAAAGCATGTATAATTTGTGGTGGAGGTTATATTTCTCTTGATGGTAAGCACAATATTGATGATGAGTTGTATGTTGAAGGATTAAAGCATAATCTTTTAAGTGTTGGTCACATGGTTGATAAGGGATATAACTTGCAATTCAAGAATGACAAATGTGAGATCTTGAGTAGCTCCAGAACTAATATTGCATCAGGAACACAAACTAAAGGTAATGTATTTCACTTGAATGTTGGTGGTTAAATTTGCTTAATTGCTCAAATTGATGAAAGATAGTTGTGGCATAAAAGGATGTGTCATGTAAATTGTGATTGCATGGTTAAGATAAGTTCTACTAGAGCAGTAATAGATCTACTAAAGTTGATAAATCCCTCTAATTTTATATGTAAGGAATTTCAATTAGGGAAGTAGTTAAGAGTTACTTATAAGAAAAAATAGTATAATTCAAATGGTTCGTTGGATCTTGTGCAACTGATTTGTGTGGTCTTACTAGAACAAGAAGCTTGCAGGGTGATAGGTATTTCATGTTGTTGATTGATGATTATTCAAGAATGATTTGGTTTACCTTCTTAAGCGAGTGTTGGTTCATAGATTTGTCATGTCTTAATTTTATGATGATTGGCTCGTGTTACCCTTATTTGTTGAAAGACAAATTGAACCAACTATTGGGTAAATTAATGAATAATTCACCCTCTGCAGCTTCCCGTATGATATTCAATGATTTCTTTTTTTTTTTTTAAATACACAAATCTAACTTCACTTTTAACCAAAAAGCAAGTAAAGGCATTCACATTCATAATTCAACACCAAATGAATGCTACGAAGATAAATATTACGTATGTAAACTCATAGACTTACAACCAAAATAGCTTCACTTCTTAGAAAATTTCCTCTTAACATGGATTTGATCGAGTCTCGCTCATGTCTCACAGGACAAGGGGGATCAGAACATCCATGCAAAATTAAAAATATACCTACTTATTAAATCATTCACAAACTTATGAAAGTGGAATTACCAAAGAAGCAATAAATGATACATTAACGGATATATCCCAACAGATATTTTCTGTTCACATTCAAACACAAAGATTTGAAAGTTGCGGAATAAGTATCATTCTATTCACTTCCTTGAAAATTCAACACATCTAAAAGAAAACAAAGTCTGCTAATCTATCACCACCAAAATTTCTTGGGCCTTATCAAAGTCAACTATATTATTTTTTATAGCCACAACCTAGCTAACATCTCATACGAGAAACACAGAAAACAAACCATTTTCGCTCTGCAAATCCAGAGAAACTAATGTTTAAACAGAAAAATAAAACTGTTTTCACAACTAACAATTGAAAAGAGACATCACAGCATAGAACATTCCTAAGTAATTTTGATAACTACTCTTCTTCCAATCCGCGTAAGCAACGACAAAGTGTCGAATGATTGCGCTATGCGGTAGCCCCATGTGTGTCAATCTTTGCTTCCATAATTCTTTCTCACGACATATTTGCACTACTTTATCTAAATGCTCATCTAGGTTCTAAATGCACAAGAAAAGAAGGGATTCTATTTTAGACATGAGGTTCAAGTCATATGAAACCAAGCCCTTGGCTTCTTTGATGTGGTTGATTTTCTCTTCTAACGACCATGTTATGACCTCAACTATTTCTGGAGTCTCTCCATCATCTTCAAACCAACATAACGAAGCTCATTGTGCATGGAAGATACCAATTCTGCAAGTTGATTCACTAATTTGGCAGATTCTTCATATGTCTGTCTCACCAAAAAATTTCTCCATTCTACATTTCCTTGGCATATGTACAGAATATTATCATCCAAGGGAGGAACTGGCTTCTTTGACAAGAAATTCATTACACCATATTTTTGTACTTCTCTCATCTGAGCTACCCTTTTCACCCACTCAGCTTCTTCATTCTCCAATTCCTTTGTTATCGTGTTTGCATCATCGTGAAACTTACTCAGATCCAAAAAATATTTCCCTCCTACTTTCTGAATTTCGTCCAACCAATTCACAACAATGTCTGTCAATAATCTGGATTTTTGAGTTTGCTCAATTGTTTTTTGATTGACAAGGGACTTAGGGTCAAAAGATGTAGGATTCTGAGAAATGGGTTGTGGATTAGGATTGTTGATGGTATTAATGTATTATGCCATGCTCGTCATTATCTCTTTCATTTCATACTTATCCTTTTTATCCTTCCAGGATTTTTCAGCATCTTCTTGGTTGAAACTTTCAAATGTAATGCATCTGCTGTGCGAGTTCCTACCTCGAAGTTCACTTTTTCCACCGTGAAATCTTCACTTGTTGGATCAGCCATAGTTTTATTAGTTTTTGGGTGGGCAATCTCCACAGTCCAATTACCAGTATCTTCATCAAAATCAATTTTTGATACATTCTTTAACCTTTTGCCTTTGGAAACCTTTCCCAGACATTTACTAACCATATCCTCAATCAGGATAGATATTGGAACAATGTTCCTTTTCTTACTAGATAATGTGTTCTCCAACCATGTTGGCCCTAGGGTTGTGAGAGATTTATCTGAACCAGTCTTTGCCTCCTTTTGATCCCTCACTACTAAGGTAGTGACCACATTCAGGGCTTCACCTATCTGTTGACTGTCACCCTCATCATCTAAATCTTGTACTCCCACATTTAAATTTGAAGAAGAAATATCCATCTTGGGTGCAGTCTCAAGGTCAATTACTGTATCAGTAGGGGAATATTTTCTTCTTCTCTTAGTTATAGAATGAGTGATTCTACCTATTGTTAAATCATTTTTTCTCTATAGCCTTTCTATTACCTGCTCACCCCTCTCCTTTTTGCTAGAAGGACCTTGAAAGAGGATTCTGGACTGCAAAAATAGAGGTCAAGTCACCATGCGTAGCATCCAAAACTTTCTTAGTTGTGAAATAGGCAACTTCAAGAAATGATTTAAAAAAAAATCAAGTAAGGGCGAGATAATTCCTCACAGAATTCATTCAAGCTTAATTGACTAATTATGCATGCCTTCTTACTTTAAAAAGACCCTCTCTTGACATCTTGTTAATTATTCGACTTATTCCTTCCTCTCCATGATTACCATGCAATATAGTACACCTCACAACTTATTATCTCGGGTTCTCTTTAAATTTGGAATATTCTTTTTTTCAAAACACCCACCAACATGATGCTTTCCTTTTCCGCTTGAAGCTGCATTCATTTGATGTTGAACCTTGAACCATGGACCTCTTCAACAGTGTTTCAAGTGTTCAAGTTCAACAAAACCAAAATGGTCTACCGATGGACCAACATAAGAATATACAACGGACCTTGGTAAAGACAAGACAAGACTTCAGACCAAATTTCACTCTCATGCATATTCAACCTTGAACCTTGAACTTTCTTCAAAGATGATTAAGAGGTTCAAGTTCAAAGAACCACTCGACAAAAAATTACTAAAGACATGACCACAGAGTGACAAGACTGCTTGAACCTAAACTTTGTACCTTGGACGAGTTCAACAGAAAGGTTCAAGTTCAAAGAATTTATGACCTGACATATAACTAAACTTTACACAAGGCTTCACTCTAAAGAACACTACCAAGAATTGTTCAACTTAACAATTGAGAATTAAGGGAGGGTAACATCGGCTCTAACTGGGGACCAGGAATGCAAAGGACTAGGAAGGGACTCAGAGTCTCTGGTTTCGCACTAAAAGAAAGATAAGGATCTGGAACAAACTAGACAAAACACAACAAAACCGACACTGAAACTGACAACTACTCTACAAAGCTACACTAAAATATGCAGGGGATGCCTTCTTACAATTTGTAAAGCTTGAGATCCTACCCATTGTAAGACAGGAAAAGAGTTGTACCATCTATATAAGAGAGTCTAAAAGTATTTGGTCCTTTGACTTCATGGATCAGAATTGGCCCTTTCCATACTGAATCAAATTTATTGTGTGCTCCTTTGGGCTCCCTCCTTTTATCCTAGAGAAAAACTTGATCTCCCAACATAAATTTCCTCGGTCGAGCCCTACAATCAAAAATCTTTTTGACCCGCTCTAAATGTTCTGTAATATGATCCACCAACTTTTCTCTTTCTTCTTCAATCTTGGCCAAATGCATAACTCTTTTCTCAAATGCATCCTGAAAAATACACATCCTCAACTACTATTTGTAATTTGGAAGCTGCTAACTCCAAAGGAAGTGAGAGTTGAGCTCCAACTCCATACACAAGCTCAAAAGGTGGCATTCCAATTGCTCATTTTGGTGATGTTCTATCTGCCCACAGATCTTCATACAACTTCTTGTGCCAATCTTTTGAATTTTGACTCACCAACTTTTTCATGATGTTAATCAAGTTCTTGTTACTAGACTTTGCTTGACCATTGCCCTGTGGGTAATAGTCTAAAGAATGAGCCAAAGAAATTCCATGATCATAACAAAACAAAGAAATTTCAGCAAAGGAAAAGCTTGTGGCATTATCAGTCACTATTGTCAGAGGTACTCTGAAGCGGACTAGGATATTCTCCTTCAAGAACTCACACACCACCTCTGAGGTTGTCCTTCTGACAGGTGCAGCTTCTACCCAATTAGTGAAATAATCAGTGTCAATAAGAATATGTGTATGTCCAGCACTGGAAGAAGGTGATAATGGACCTATGAAATCTAAACCCCATTATTTGAAAGGTTCTTCTACAACCACTAATCTGAGAGGTAAAGCGGTGAGCTGTGGATTTCCTGTGAATAACTTGCATTTCTCACAATTGGTAACCCAGGCATATACATATTTAAACATTCTAGGCCAGTAATAACAATTTATTAATAACTTGTCATCAGTGACGGTGGAAGAGAAATGACCCCACAAGTTGTTAGGGTTTCAAGCAGATCCAAAGCAAATATGAACTAACAATTATATGCAGATTTAAATACAAAAGATAAAGAAATAAAACGGGACACAGATAACATAGAGATTTAACGTGGTTCACCCAGAATGGGTTACGTCCACCATACACAACCGTCCAATATTTCTTATTATCCAGCAAAAATAGTACATCAACCTTACAATGCCTTAAGCATCCCAGCCGCTTATAACATGCATTTTTAGGGCAAAAACAAAGTCGGCCTTTTTAGGGTTTTATTACAATGTCGGTTTTCATCAACAAAAAAAATACCCAAAAAAAATGTCTCGGGGGCTCCTGCCCTCCAACCCCCACTTTTCTTGGGGGATTGATCTCAAGGTATATGTCCTTATGGTCACTAGATTTAGTTATGAACTTTATAATCCCCTTTTTCTAAGATTTCTTAAAGATTTAGAATAAAATATTTCAAGATAGACTTTGTGCAAATTTTTACCAACCAATTTCGAATGAATTTTATAGAAGTATTAGGAAAAAGCATCACAACCAGAGGCCCTTATGATTGGAATAGGAAAGATAGCTTCCCTTAAGTCATCTTTGGTGAGAATTTGGTCATAAAAGTGATGCGGAGCATCATGAAAAACCCTTCAAGAACCCCAAATCAACATGGAGTTTCAATCTCAACACAGCATCTTCACTTGTATTAGAGGCATAATCTGATCATAATCATTATTCTATAGTCCAAAACAATATTAATATCAACCAACCAATACAATATCAAATCCATCATATCATTTTACAACCCTTTGAACATTAATCAAGACCAAAACAATGCATTATGCTGTCCCGGTTAATGACAGTTTGATATACCTGTACTCAGTTATTAATAACTTTAAAACCTGAGTATATTTGGAAGATCGCTTTAGTGAAGCTGTAGAAAACTAGGTTTCTAAAACCATATCCAAAATTGAAAATGATCCAACGCTGCAATAAAAAGTTATCATCTCTACACCGAGACCAATTTTGACTGTCATAAATCTGGAAAATGTATGCTTGTTGCCTGCTAGGGCATCATATTTCACAACAAACACTTAACCAAAATAAAACAATACCATACTCAAATGAAATCCCTCTGAGTCTACTTTCATAATATTCAAGTCATTAATTTTTCCAATGGTGAAATCACAAGATAAGTACAAACCTTTTCCAACAACTCCATTTAAGATAGTTTAAAACCAGTTTTCACCAAAATCTTCATAACTTCCACAAATAAAAACCAAAATGCCTCAAACCAAAGGGAAAAGAAATATGATTCACATATCTTTCCAATAAGTCTATTTATAGGTCTTAATAATATCATATGAGTTCATACCATACACTGCAATGTGACTGTTCTCAGGAAGTATCAAATCTGCATTAACAACTTTCACCAAAACTTCCATATCTTCTTCATTTCTAAACATAATAACTCCAAAAAAAAAGGAAAAGAAAGGTAATTAACATATATAACTATCCATTATACATATACAAAGGTTTCCAAGCCATATATGGTCGTACAAGGCCTGGAACCAACACAAAAACTGGAAAACCAACCAAAATAACAATAGTAGAATGCACCAAAATGTATCCAAAATGTTCTCCTTTCTTCTCTATTCTTCCAATAATGATTTGGTTCGACCAATAAAACATATTTATATACTCTTTGGTAGTTATAAACCATCCAACTACCTTTATGACCCTTCATCTTCCATTTTACAACTTTATGTGCAATTTTTGCACTTTTGCAATTTTCTTGCAACTTTGACACCTTTTCCTAATGACTCTCCAAATTGTAAAAACCTCATAAAAATTTCCAAATAATCTATTTAATACCTTTTACATACTTTATAGCCTTCTCATGGCCTTTTATACAATTTTGACCATCTTGACCTATAAGGGCCTATAATGGATAACTAGGACATAATCGGGACTTGCTTACATTTTTAGGCTCCCAAGTCTTACAAATCATTCCAAATGGATTCAAATACATTATAAATGACCTTCAAATATAAATTATATTTCAAATGATGAATTTGACCATATATTTTCCTTACGCCATGGGTGCTCCTGCACCAAAAAGATCCATTAAGATTGTGAGACTTGGTAGAGAACAACAATAAAGCACTATTAAAAAGAAATGGTTCATTTAGGAGTGGTTTCTTGATATTTAAAGACTTCTTTGTGGTAATGAATAGAAGCTTGAATAAATTAGGTAATTTTTTAAATTTTAATTATTTATTTTTTAATAATGCCTAGTAAAAATTTTAACGTGACTGGCGACGCTGGCATGACACGCCCTTCAGATCCACATGGAATGCTCTTGACTTAGAGCTATGAATCGTTGAGGCCACAATTGGGGGACCTCATCCCCACACTTCACTTGTTCAAACCCACGAGCACAACAGCCCAGCGAACACACAAGGCATGCGAGCACAATGGCCTGGCGGGGGTTTGAACCTTTGTGGCCGCTTCACCAACAAAGTGTTTTAACTGTGACACTGCATGTCTGAAGATAATAACATTAGGTAATTCAATCATATTGACCTTCTTTGTTTTCTATGGCTTGAGAAATATGATGAGAGGACATCACCAAGAAAAAAAATCATCAGAAACTTTGTTTCTAGTCTTGAGCTAGTGAAGTTTGGGTTTAGTTTATGTTCCTCTAGTAGTATGGTTGCCAATGATAGCTTTTGTTGTCAAAGATTAGCATCTCTTAATTGCAAGATAGACACAATCTAGCTAGCCACTGGCCACATATACAAAGGAATACATATGTGTTCAAGCACACCACCTCACTAGTTGACCTAACTTTATGATATGAAGGATATGGTTCTAGATTTTACACACATTGGATGCGGGTCAATATTGTCTGATGAGTCAATAAAGAAATTGAATTTTTAATTCTTAAAAGCAAGAAAAATACTATATGAAAAAATTAGTAGAAAGGAAAATGTTTGAGAGAGGCTCCACGGATAGATAGGATTAAAGAGAGATTGTATTTGCAATTATAGCACCATGATAGGGACATGAAATGCACTCTCCTTTGGACTGACAATTTTATATCTAGGGTGTGCAAATAATAAAACAAATAATATTTTGGTCAAACAATACATACCAATGTATTGTATTTCCATTCTTTCAAACCTTATTATCACCTGCCTCCTGTGGGAACACCCTGTATTTTCACAATGTGCAGCGTGTTCTTTATTCTATCACTTATTTAGAGAAAAATAAAAGACAAAATTGTTGAAATTGCAAGCCTGATATTAAATTTCAACTATTTCTAGAGTCTCTCCATCATCTTCAAACCAACGCAACGAAGCTCATTATGCATGGAAGATACCAAATTGGTAAGTTGATTCACTAATTTGGCAGATTCTTCATACGTCTGTGTCACCAAAAAAATTCTCCATTCTACATTTCCTTGGCATACATACAAAATATTATCATCCAAGGGAGGAACTGGCTTCTCTGACAAGAACTTCATTACACCATATTTTTGTACTTCTCTCATCTGAGCTACCCCTTTCACCCACTCAACTTCTTATTTCCCTCCTACTTTTTAAATTTCTTCCAACCAATTCACAACAATGTCTATCAATAATCTGGATTTTTGAGTTTGCTCAATTGTTTTCTAAATTTCTGCCATGCTCCTCATTATCTCTTTCATTTCATACTTATCCTTTTTATCCTTCCAAGATCTTTTCAGCATCTTCTTGGTTGAAACTTTCAAATGTAATGCATCTGTCGTGCGAGTTCCTGCCCCTAAGTTCACTTTTTCCACCATGAAATCTTCACTTGTCGGATCAGCCATAGTTTCATTAGTTTTTGGGTGGGCAATCTCCATAGTCCAATTACCAGTATCTTCATCAAAATCAATTTTTGATACATTCTTTAACCTTTTGCCTTTGGAAACCTTTCCTAGACATTTTCTAGACCATATCCTCGATCGGGATAGATATTTGAATAATGTTCCTTTTCTTACTAGCTAATATGTTCTCCAACCATGTTGGCCCTAGGGTTGTGAGAGATTTATCTGAACCAGTCTCTGCCTCCTTTTGATCCCTCACTACTAAGGTAGTGACCACATTCAGGGCTTCACCTATCTGTTGACTGTCACCCTCATCATCTAAATCCTGTACTCCCACATTTGGATTTGAAGAAGAAATATCCATCTTGGGTGCAGTCTCAAGGTCAATTACTATATCAGTAGGGGAATATTTTCTTCTTCTCTTAGTTATAGAATGAGTGATTCTACCTATTGTTAAATCTTTTTTTCTCTATTGCCTTTCTATTACCCACTCACCCCTCTCCTTTTTCCTAGAAGGACCTTGAAAGAGGATTCTGGACTGTAGAAACAGAGGTCAAGTCACCATGCGTAGCATCCAAAACTTTCTTAATTGTGAAATAGGCAACTACGAGAAAGGATTTTTTTTTAAATCAAGTAAGGGCGAGATAATTCCTCACACAATTCATTCAAGCTTAATTGACTAATTATGCGTGCCTTCTTACAGTACTTTGCTGATCAGTCGCCACATTTCAACAATCTCCCACTTAGAGACTGATCAGGCTCCACACCGAACAATCTCCCACTTGGAGACTGATACTACACAACACCACTGTGCATGCAACATCTGCTGGATAAAATACTAGGACTCAACTAGTATAAATTTCATAATTATCAATCAAGAAGACCAACATAAACTGATGAAGAAATCAGCTTCTCCTATGGAACTGCCTTCGTGAACATATCGGCAAGATTCTCACTTGTGTGAATCTTCTCAAGCCGTAACTGACCCTCCTCCAAAACAGTCTGGATGAAGTGGTACGTGAGCTGAATGTGCTTTGTCCTTGAATGAAAAGTAGAGTTGTTCGCAAGATGAATGGCACTTTGGCTATCAGTATACAATGGGCGATCCTCCTGTGTCTGACCCAATTCCTCCAGAAAACATTGTAACCAAATCATCTCCTTGCTAGCTTATGTAGCAGCAACATACTCAGCTTCAATGGTTGAAAGTCCAACAACCTTTTGCAGCCTAGAAATCCAACTGACTACAGTTCCCCCTATATTAAAAACATACCCTGTAGTACTCCTCCGTGAATCAATATCACCTGCCAGATCAGAGTCAACAAATCCAATCAAAGCAGCATTAGATCCTTTGAAACATAATGCCTTCATAGTGGTTCCTTTCAAATACCGAAGGATCCATTTCATAGCATTCCAATGTTCCATACCTAGATTACTCATAAACCTGCTCACAACTCCCACTACATGTGCAATATCTGGCCTTGTGCATACCATTGCATACATCAGACTGCCAACAGCTAATGAATACGGGATGTTAGACATTTTATTAACCTCTTCTTGTGCCTTTGGGCACATCTCCTTAGTCAATTTGAAATGACTAGCCAAAGGTGTACTAACTGCTTTTGCATCCTAGATGTTAAATCTTTTCAACACCTTCTTTATATACTCACTTTGGGACAAATTCAAGGTTCTATTTTTCCTATCCCGTGTAATCCTCATATCGAGAATTTGCGTAGCTGCACCCAAATCCTTCATAGCAAATGACTTGGCTAATTTCTATTTAAGATCATTTATATGTTGCATGTTAGACCTAGCAACACACATGTCATCAACATAAAGCAACAGGATAATATAACTACCATTATCCAATCTCTTAAAATATACACAATGATCAAAATGACATCTATGATAACCGTGTTCAGCCATGAAACTATCAAATTTTAAATACCATTGTCGGGATGCTTGCTTTAGGCCATACAAACTTTTCTTCAACCTACACACCAAGTTCTCCTTACCTTTGACCTCATATCCCTATGGTTGCAACATGTAAATTTCCTCCTCCAAATCTCCATGGAGAAAAGCTATTTTGACATCTAATTGTTCAAGATGTAAATCATCTGCAACCACAAGACTAAGTATAGTTCTAATTGAAGTCATTTTTACAACTAGAGAAAATATTTCATCATAATCTATACCCTTTTTATGTGCAAAACCTTTTACCACAAGTCTGGCCTTATATCTTTTCTGACCTCCTTCCTCCTCCTTCAGCCTATAAACCCATTTGTTAGGCAAAGCTCTTTTTTCTACAGGTAAAGGGACTAAGTCCCAAGTCTTATTTTTCATCAAGGAGTCCATCTCCTCTTTCATGCCTAGCTCCCACTGTTGTTTGGCATCCACCTGCATTGCTTCTTCATATACTTCAGGTTCACCAGAATCAGTTAATAAAATAGAATACAAAGAAGGAGAAAATCTTTCAGGGGGTCTACTTGACCTCATAGAATGTCTAACACTTGCAGGAGTTTGTGGGACAATCTATTATTGCTGAGCATCAGGTACCTATGGCATTTCATTTTCAGGAATCTCATCCAACACCACATATTCTTGTTTGTCCTATTCATGCTTCTTTTCCTGCATCTGTTCTTTATACATAACCTTCTCATTGAATATAACATCTCTACTTCTAATTATTTTTTTATTTTCAAAATCCCATAACCGATAGCCATATTCATCTATCCCATATCCAATGAAGGTACATTTCTGAGATTTAGCATCAAGCTTGGTTCTATTTTCTTTATCAATATGGACAAAAGCTTCACAACCAAAGGTTTTCGGAAAAGAATAATTTACCTTTTTACCAGTCCATGCCTCCTCTAGAATACCACCATCCAAAGGGGTTGAAGGTCCTCTATTTATCAAATAGACAACAGTATGTACAACATCTGCCCAAAAATGTAAGGGCAATCCAGCATGCAATCTCATGCTCCTCGCACGTTCCATGATAGTCCTATTCATTCTCTCTGACACACCATTTTCCTGTGGAGTTCTTGGAACTATCTTCTATTTTCGAATCCCATTTAAGGAGTAGTAATCTTCAAATTCTTTGCTACAATACTCACCTCCATTATCTGATCTGAGACACTTCAACTTTTTTCCTGTCTCATTCTCAACCAAAGCTTTCCATTTCTTAAAAGTTTTAAAAACATTTGATTTTTGTTTTAGAAATATACCCATGTTTTCTAGTTGAGTCATCAATAAAAATAACATAATAACAAGAGCCACCAAGAGATGATACCTTAGCCAGTCCCCATACATCTGAATGCACAAGCTCTAACTTCTCACTCTTCTTCTCTTTCCCAACCTTGAGAAATCTAACTCTTTTTTGTTTACCATAAACACAGTTTTCACATAACTCTAAATAAATCTTCTTTAGTCCTGGAAATAGATTTTTGGAGTGAAGGATTTTAATCCCTTTCTCACTCATGTGCCCAAGCCTATGGTGCCACATTATCGAATCTATTCTTGCAACATCTATTGTTGTTGACCCTGTAGTAACTTTATCTGTAGCAGCTAGGGTAGAGTAAGTGTTACCATTACACAGATATAATGTGCCTACCTTCGCACATTTAGCTACTACTAATGATCCTTTAGTGACCTTCCACATACTGTCTGAGAAGGTAACTATGCAACCTTCACTACCTAGTTGCCCTGCAAACATTAAATTTCTTCTTAAATTAGGAACATGTCTTACCTCCTGCAGAAACCAGTCATTTGCATTCTGCAACTTGATCTTTATCTTTCCTTTTCCAACAATTTGACAGAGCTCATCATCACCCAAATATACCTGTCCAAAATCACCTTGAACATAATCTAGAAAATATTTTTTATGGGGTGTAGCATGAAATGAAGCCCCAAAATTTATTACCTAGGAATCATTAATATTATCCAAACATAAGATTAAAGCATCGTGTAAAGTACTACTTGCAATATTAGTTTTCTTACTGTCATTTTCATTTTTGTCTCCTTTTTTGTTTTTCCAAGACCAACAGTCTTTCTTTAGATGACCAGGCTTTCCATAGTACCAGCAATCTTTCTTTCCTCTAGATTGAGAGCATCCTTTCTTTGACTTCCCTCGTGACTTCTCATTCCAAGGGCCTTTTCCTCTATCCTTTGATCTTCCTCTGTTCTCCACATTCAAAATACTACCCGATGATGTTGGAGTCTCACCTGTGCTTTTCCTTCACATTTCCTCGCTTAGGGTAACACCAACAATATCATCAAATACCAAAGTATTTTTACTAGAGACAGAGTTACTTACAGCCATAACCAAGCTATTCTAGCTTTCTAGCGAAGAATATAAAATCAAGAGAGCCCTAACCTCTTCTGCAAAGGTAATTTTTACTGAAGACAGTTGACTGGTAATTGTATTAAATTCATTTAAGTGCTCTGCTATAGATCCTCCCTTACTCATTTTCAAATTAAACAAATGCTTCATAAGAAATACCTTATTTGAAGTCGAGGGTTTCTCATACAACTTTGCCAATGTTGCCATCAAATCTACAGTCATTTTTGCTTCTGTTATATTGAATGCTACAGACGGTGCAAGGCACAATCGAATGGATCCTAGTGCCTTTCTATCTAAAATGTCCCACTCTTCATCTGACATTGTGGTCGCTTTCTTTGCCTTTCCTTCCAATGGTCACCATAAATCCTTTTGATACAGGTAATCCTCCATCTACATTTTCCATAACTGATAGTTCTGGTTGTTAAACTTTTCAACCTTGAATTTGGAATCCTCCATTGCTCCCACTCAAATCTGAGAGTCCTACCAATTTATAGAAAACCTCGTTCTGATACCAATTGTTAGGGTTTCAAGTAGATCTGAAGCAAATATGAACTAACAATTATATGCAGATTTAAATACAAAAGATAAAGAAATAAAATAGGACACAGATAACATAAAGATTTAACGTGGTTCACCCAAAATGGGTTACGTCCACCATACACAGTCGTCCCATCTTTCTTATTATCCAACAAAAACAGTACATCAACCTTACAATGTCTTAAGCATCTCAGCCGCTTATAACATGCGTTTTTAGGGCAAAAACAAAGTCGGCCTTTTTAGGGTTTTATTACAATGTCGGTTTTCATCAACAACAAAAAATACCCCCAAAAAAATTTCTCGGTAGCTCTCACCCCCGAACCCCGGCAAGGATACATGCTAAGTGTACAATACTTTGCTGATCAGTCGCCACATTTCAACACAAGCATCATCATGAAATGTTTTCAACAAGGCCCCCCTTCCTGATGTGCTTTGTCCACACATCAGAGGAAAGTGTCATCCAACCCCTTTTTATATAATACATCATCAAAATTAACATACTTGGCTGCTTTTAATCTCAAGTTTTGTTTCTCTCTAGAAGAAAAATGTGCAGGACACTCTTCATAGGTCAAATAGAAGGCTACATCAGTGAACCAAGAATCTTGCAAGCCTACAAAAAGAACCAGTGGCAACTCATCTTCAACTCCATTTTTACTTTCTACAATCAACTTACATAAGCCTTGGCCTCTTACTAGATATCTTGGTTTGATATGCAGATTGAACTCCTGTATCTTTGAAACCCACATTTCCCTATTATTCATTCCAATGTCTTATTGCATCAAGATACTCTTCACAACAGAATGGAGAATGTAATATCTAAAATGTTTCACAACTTTTACTACTATAAATGCTTTCTTTTCTATCAATGAATACTTTAATTCATTATTTTTTAATGGTATGCTCATGAACGCTATAGGAACTTCCACATCCTCTTCATTTTTTTGTAACAAGATTCTTGACATGGTGTGCTCAATGGCGTAACAATAAATGATAAAGTCCTTTTTAAAGTCTAGATTAATAAGTGTGGGGGCCTGTGCAATGGCCTCTTTTATTGCTTCAAACACTTTCTTACCATCTTAATTCCATTTGAATGCTTGCTTCTCACTCATCATATTCACTATATACCTAGTGGTCTCCGCAAAATCTGGGACAAACCTTCTCAAAAAGTTCACCTGTCCAAAGAAGGACCTGACTCCATTTCTATTAGATGGTAGACTTAGCTACTGGATTGCCTTCACCCTTTCAAGATCCACTTTGACACCCTCTTTGGAAATGATGTGACCAAGTAATTTGCCTTCAGTAACCTCGAACAATGACTTCTTCAGATTCAAAGACACTCCATGCTCATGGCATCTCTGTAATACTTTCCTTAAGTCTCTTAGGTGATGTTTTCTCCTCTTCGAAAAGACAGTTAAATCATCAGGGTATATAACAATTATTTTATCTTTCAAGTAACCAAAATTCTAGTCCATAGCCCTCTGGAAGGTTGCTCTAGTATTTATCAGGCCAAATGACATCCTGTTGTATGTGAAGGTACCCCAGGGAATGATGAAATTTGTTTTGTGTTGGTATTTTTATGAGACGCTAATCTAGTTATAACTGTTAGGGGTCCCACAGATACTAAGAGGGGACAATAACCAGAAAATCCATCAAGCATAGACATCATTTATGAACCTGAGACTATTTGTAGAATATGATCCATAGCAGGTAGTGGATAATTATCTTTTAGGTTTGCTTGATTTAAATTCCTAAAGTCCACGCAAATTCTTATCTCCTCATTTTTCTTACGAACTGGAACTATGTTGGCTATCCAAGTGGAATGATGGATAGGATATATGATTTTAGCCTTCAACATTTTGTCCACCTCATTAAAGATGGCCTCAGCTACCCTAGGATTAAAGTTCCTAAGTTTCTGCCGGAAAGGGTGTGTTCCAAGCTTCAAAGGAATATGGTGTTGAAATTTTCCTTCCCTGAAGTTCTTCGGTGATAGTTCTGATACTTAATGTTAAGTACAAATGCCAAACTAATAAGATGAGAGCGGGGGGTGAATCATACAAACTTAATCTTACATAAAAACATCAGATTCAATCTCGGTAACCTATACTTCAGTAATATAACCAAAACTGCTAAACATGCAAACTCAAAAGCATATAAACATCATAACACTCATAACACTAGATTTAATGTGGAAACCCAAATAGGGAAAAACCACTATGGGATTTCAGACCCACTAAGAAATATACTCTTCTAGAGTATGCTCGGTTAAAAGCAAATCCTGTTAAAGATTACAAACACATTGCTAGATGTGACCTGGTTAAGGGATTTCCCTCAGATCTGTTAGGATCTTCACCTTGTTAGAAGTGACCTTGTTAAAGAATTTCAAACACTCAATCAGAATGTCACCTTGCTAGAGGATTTTACAAATAAGACTGTTAAGTCCACTCGGTTAAGAGATTTTCTGTCACTTTACAAAATAACAGTAATAAAAATCTATCTGCAACTTCACATCTAAAAATGCTAAAGAAGATTCTTATTTGCTCAATATAATATAGACATAGAACTAATCTTGTCCTTCTACTGGGCTCTATACTCTGTTAATCAAAATAGGTCTTCAAGCTTCTATGCTCGGTAATCACTATGTAGCATCCTTATGCATACACTTGCCTGCATACATTGTTTATCAACAGTTCCTTATTTATAAACAACTCGCCAACCACTTAATCTCCTTGATCACATTTCACATGATCAATCATAGCCATCAAATCTTCAAACTTTGACCAGGTTCAATGTATCCTTCGATCTAAAAATGTTTTACCCCGCCTTGGAACTTGTATACATTTCTTGGAACTTGTGCTAGGGTATTGCAGTTCAATCTGAGCTGTAGATCTTCCTACCAATTTTCCTTTGCCATAGATTCTTTAACAAACTTCATTCATGGCATACCAATCATTTAATCATAGCCAGCTCATCAGCTTCCTTCATTAAATAATGCATGTAATCATTTAATGTACTCTGTTATTACTCGGTTGCAACTAGGTAAATACTAAACTTCACTCGGTAAACATTCTACCTTCATTAACTGATAGCAATAACCTTAGGGTTTACCAACTAGGTTCTTTGCTCGGTAACATAGTGTAGTATTAACCTTACAATCAATAACATATGTATGATATCAAAACAATCTAAACACCATGATCTTATCATTGTCTAACTCGGTAATAGTTGCCCATTGAATAACTTATTTCTCCCCTTATTCATCATATTCTTTCTGTGTCTTTTATCGACATCTTTATACTCATCAGATCATACTTCTCAAGATATGACAACATCATACTGAATTAGAAAATCAATTTCTTGACATCAATGACAAAATAATATTATTAAGACAGTAAATATCCTTAATTAGTTATATCCATAATCATCAACAACCTTCTCAATATCCTTATTGAAATGCCAACAATCTCTCCTTGTCTGTTATAATGCCAAATGCCAACAATCTCCCCCTTTGGCATTGATGGCAAAACCAATTGATTCGGATTGCTATGAGATTTTGAAATGCTGAAATGCTCTCCCCCTGTAATCAGAATTCTCCCCAATACATTAGTCTTCTCCTCTTTTCTCTTCAGTCTTGCTTTTCTTCAGTCTTCTCCCCTTTTGACAACAATGCCAAAAAGTAAATAACTAAAACATAATTTCTTCCTGTATGAAGTGATTTTCTACTATTGTGTGTCAACTTAGTCTCGGTCTGAGCATTTATGTCTTCAATTCCTATTCCCTGTATTGTTCCCTATATTGTTTCTTGTATTGTTTCCTGCATACCTTTAGAAAATATCCTAAAGTGTGTAAATGGGCATCAACTCCTAAAAGATATTCTGTAGAGTCATCGAATTGATGCTTTTGCTGAACTCGGTCAATGAGTAGAAGATAGGGGTAGGACCCCTAACTTACTTCTGAGATACTCAAAGGTGTCCCTTGGTAGTGGCTTGGTGAAGATATCTGTTATTTGTTCCTTTGTGCTAACATACTCCAACACCACTTTCTTCTCTTGAGCTTCTTCTCTAAGATAATGATATTTGATAGAGATGTGCTTTGTCTTAGAGTACATAACAGGATTCTTTGAAATGTTAATGGCACTAGTATTGTCACAGAATATAGTTACTGGCTCGGTAACTTTCTCATTTATACCTTCCAACAGTTGTTTGATCCATGCTATGTTGGTACAATTCAATGCTGCAGCAACGTATTCAGCTTCTATTGTTGACTGTGAAACACATCCTTGTTTCTTGATAAGTCAACTCACTAGTCTTTCTCCTAAAAAGAAAGCTCCTCCACTTGTGCTTTTCCTGTCATCAATGTTGCCTGCCCAATCAGCATCAGTATAAACTTTTAAATCAAATTCATTTCCTTTCTGATTTACTAAGCCATAATCCTTAGTGCCTTTCAAGTATCTGAAAATTCTCTTGATTGCTGTCATGTGTGTTTCCTTAGGATCTGCAGAGAATCTTGCAACTATACCTACTACATGTGCTATGTCTGGCCTACTGTGGACAACATATTGCAACTTTCCAATCATGGATTGGTAAAGTGTCTCATCAACAGATGTAGATTCATCATTCTTTGATAGTTTACAGTTGGTAGTCATAGGAGTACTTATTGGTTTTGAATCCTCCATTCCAAATTTCTTCAAGATTTCTTTTATGTACTTGGATTGAGTAATGAAAATCTCATTTTTCATTTGCAGTATCTCTAAACCTATAAAATAGTTTATCTCATCGATTAATGACATCTCAAATTCTTTGCTCATTTCATTTCCAAAGTTCTTGCATAAAGAGTCATTTCCACAAAAGATAATATCATCAACAAGTATGGCTGAGATTAGTATTCCATTTTCATCATTCTTCATGTACATGTTACTATTTTCACTTGTCCTTATAAAACTAGTCTAGATCAAATAAGAGTGCAATCTCTCACACCATGCTCTAGGTGCTTGTTTCAGACCATATAAAGCTTTGTTCAATTTACATACCTGATCTTTATTCTTGTCTTCAACAAATCCTTCAGGTTGTTCAATAAAAACTTCTTCTTCTAATATACCATTTAGAAATGCAGATTTGCCATCCATTTGATATACCTTGAAATTTTTGAAACAAGCATATGCCAACAATGTTCTTACTCCTTCAAGTCTAGCCACAGGTGCAAAAGTTTCACCATAATCAATTCCTTCTTCTTGAGCATAACCTTTGCAAACTAGTCTTGCTTTATTTCGAATGACCTCACCTTTTTCATTCAGCTTGTTTCTGAAAATCCACTTTATACCAATTACATTTTTGTCCTTCGGTCTTGGGACCAATGTCCATGTGTCATTCTTCTTGATTTGATCAATCTCTTCTGTCATAGCATTTATCCAATCTTCACTATTAAATTCCTCTTTCACTATTCTCGGTTCAAATTCAGATATCAGACATGTGTTCTATCTCAGTTTGTTCCTTGTCATCACTAGATCATCCTTATCTCCTATAATCTGACTTGGTGTATAATTTCTTCTGACATACTTGGCTAATACAGGCTCGGTAGGCTCTGTATGATCTTCTTCATCACTCGGTAACTAGATATTCTCTTTATTTCCTTCTGCAATTTTCTCGGTAAGACTTGTCCATTGAACATAGACAAATTCATCATAATCTTCTGGTTCTTTGGAGTTTCCTTCATCATTTCTTTCTACAAATTCATCAATTTTCATATTTGCACTTTCTACTATTTTGTTAGATGATTTGATCAAACATTTAAATGCTTTACTTCTAGAAGAATAACCAAGAAATGTTCCTTCTTCACTTTTCTAATCAAACTTGCCATTTCTATCATCTTTGTGTACATAGCATCTACTTCCAAAGATTTTAAAATAACTTACATTAGGTTTCTTGTCATACCAGATTTCATATGGTGTCTTCAAAGTACCTTTCTTCAGTTGTACTCGGTTCAGGGTGTAAACTGTTCTGCTTATTGCTTCTCTCCAAAATGTTTGTGGCACTTTCTTTTCAATCATCAAGGTTCTGGCACAATCCACAATAGATCTGTTTCTTCTCTCAGCTATTCCATTTTGTTGTGGAGTTCTTGGTGCAGAGACTTGTCTTTTAATACCATGATCATTGCAGAATAAGTTGAACTCATTAGATGTGAACTCTCCTCCTCTATCTGATCTAAGACATTTCAGTTGTCTTCCTGTTTCATTTTCAACTCTTTCCTTGTACCATTTAAACATTTGAAAAGCTTCTGATTTTTCTTTTAAAAACATAACTGACATCATCCTTGAGTAATCATCCACAAATAATATGAAATATTTATCACTATAATAACTTTGAACTTTCATAGGACCACAAAGATCAGTGTGCACAAGATCTAAAATTCCCTTAGAAGTGTAAAACTTACTTGTAAAGCTTGATCTTGTCATTTTACCCATCTTGCATCCTCGGCATATAGCATTCTCAGGTTTTTCCAAACTTGGTAGACCTCTTACTCGGTTCTTCTTACTTATTTTTTTCAGATTATCAAAATTTACATGACAAAACCTTTTATGCCATAACCAGGTATCATCTATCTTTGCATACAAACATTTATTACAAGTTGAGTCAAGGTGAAATGTGTTACCTTTTGTTTGTGTCCCGATAGCAACTAACTTTCCATGCTTGTCATGAACTTTGACAATTCCTTTATGAAATTCTATTCAGTATCCTGTATTGTTTAGCTGTGCTACACTCAACAAATTATATTTCAAACCTTCAACCCAATAAACATCATTGCATCTTGCATTGTCAAGAAGTGTTATGGATCCTTTACCTTTTACCAGACATGGTGCATCATTACCAAATCTTACATAGCCTCCATCATAGTCTTCTAGCATAACAAACTTGTGTTTATCACCTGTCATGTGATGTGAGCATCCACTATCTATGATCCAAGAATCATTAGTATTTATGTGAGATATTAGGGCTTTTTCTTCATACCTTTCTTCATTTGATCCATCTTTGATAGCCACATAAACTACTTCCTCTGTATCAGTTTCATCTGATTTATCATCATTGGATTCCTCATCGGCTATTAAGCATGACTTTCTATCTCTTCTTTTGAAGTCTTGGTGTCCTTTGTAATGATTAGCTTTCTATCTATCATCTCGGTAATCTCTCTTTTCAGTAGAATCTTTGTCAGGACAGTTAGAAGCCATATGTCCTATCTTATCACAATTGAAACATTTCAAAGGTAGTTTTCCTTTATACTTACCTTTGCCTCTCGGTAACCTTCTGGCTAAAAGTGCTTCAAACTCTTCTTGCTTTCTGATTTCCTCATACAGTTTGTGTACTTCCTCCATGTTCGTGTGAAATCTTTGACTTGCTCCACAGTGATCCCCTTTAGTGTACTTATTCATTCTATCATTGTAATCATCAGATTCACCAATATGAAAAGAACTAAATGCAGATTCAACTTTATTTACCGATGACCCACTGTTATCAAAGTTACTTAACTCAAATGCATGTAGCTTACCAATAGTAGCATCTAAAGAAACTGGCATATTGGGTACAGACCTCAATTCATTGATTGCGGTGACTCGGATTGCATAAGCTGGTAGAAGTGTTCTTAACAACTTACTTGTTATATCCTTTTCTTCAATGGTTCCACCTACTCCTTTGATTTGATTGACAATTTCCTTTAGTCTTGTATTGTACTGGGTTATGTTCTCACCTTCATTCATCCTCATAGATTCAATTTGTCCTCCTAGACTATCCACTTTTTCTCTTTGTACATGTTCATCACCTCCATACACAGATATGAGCTTGTCCCACATTGCCTTTGCATCATTGTAGCCTTCTAGATCATTAAACTCTAAATCAGTCAATGCAGATGTTATTTCAATCATTTCTTGAATATATTCTTGGTTTGCCTTTATCTCTTCCATTGTCAATGTATAGGTGCTCAGTGTGATGAAATAATTCTCTAGATAATATACAACATATTCTCCAACTCCTGATAGGTGCAGCTTCATCCTTTTCTGTCATGTAGAGAAACTTGACTTGTTTAGCTTCAATGCATCCCTCTTATACATCTTTGGATATTTTCCTCAAGTACCTTTAAACTTTTTCTTCTGGAGTCCAAGGCTCTGATACCAATTGATAGTTTTGATACTTAATGTTAAGTACAAATGCCAAACTAATAAGATGAGAGGGGGGGGCGAATCATACAAACTTAATCTTCCATAAAAACATCAAATTCAACCTCAGTAACCTATACTTTAGTAATATAACCAAAATTGCTAAACATGCAAACTCAAAAGCATATAAACATCATAACACTCATAACACCAGATTTAACGTGGAAACCCAAATAGGGAAAAACCACTATGAGATTTTGGAACCACTAAGAAATATACTCTTCTAGATTATGCTCGGTTAAAAGCAAATCTTGTTAAAGATTACAAACACATTGCTAGATGTGACCCGGTTAAGGGATTTCCCTCGGATCTATTAGGATCTTCAAACACTCAATTAGAATGTCACCTTGCTAGAGGGTTTTACAAATAAGACTGTTAAGTCCACTCGGTTAAGAGGTTTTCTGTCACTTTACAAAATAACAGTAATAAAAATCTATCTGCAACTTCACATCTAGAAATGCTAAAGCAGATTCTTATTTGCTCAATATAATATAGACATAGAACTAATCTTGTCCTTTTGTTGGGCTCTATACTATGTTATTTAAAACAGGTCTTCAAGCTTCTGTGCTCAGTAATCACTATGTAGCATCCTTGTGCATACACTTGCCCGCATACATTGTTTATCAACAGTTCCTTATTTATAAACAATTTGACAACCGCTTAATCTCCTTGATCACATTTCACATGATCAATCATAGCCATCAGATCTTCAAACTTTGACCAGGTTCAATGTATCCTTCAATCTGAAAACATTTTACCCCACCTTGGAACTTGTATACATTTCTTGGAACTTGTGCTAGGGTATTGCAGTTCAATCTAAGCTGTAGATCTTCCTGTCGATTTTCCTTTGCCATAGATTCTTTAACAAACTTCATTCACAGCATACAAATCATTTAATCATAGCCAGCTCATCAGCTTCCTTCATTAAATAATGCATGTAATCATTTAATGTATTCTATTATTACTCGGTTGCAACTCGATAAATACTAAATTTCACTCGGTAGACATTCTGCCTTCATTAACCGATAGCGATAACCTTAGGGTTTACCGACTAGGTTGTTTGCTCGGTAACATAGTGTAGTATTAACCTTACAATCAATAACATATGTATGATATCAAAACAATCTAAACATCATGATCTTATCATTGTCTAACTCAGTAATAGTTACCCATTGAATAACTTATTTCTCCCCTTATTCATCATATTCTTTCTGTTTCTTTTACCGACATCTTTATACTCATCAAATCATACTTCTCAAGATATGGCAACATCATACTGAATTAGAAAAAAATTCTTGACATCAATGACAAAATAATAATATTAAGACAGTAAATATCCTTAATCAGTTATATCCATAATCATCAACAACCTTCTCAATATCCTTACTGAAATGCCAACAATCTCTCCTTGTCTGTTATAATGCCAAATACCAACATTCAGGTCATCATAGCACCAAGAAAAAATGTCTTTGTATTCCAACAGGAGACTTATGAACCTTTTCTTCTCTATAGGTATGCAACATTTTCCTAAGTTAACATACTTAGGATCCTCCTCAATTCCAATATTAACTCTTTCATAGACACCAGCATCTTGAACTGTAGGAATTTTCTCATCCTTCTTCTTACTAAAGGCATCATGATAGTCAAAGAGATGTTCTAAGGAGACTGACCCTTTAGGAATCTTATTTCCTTTTAGTTGTATTACCTCATCATTTGTCTCTAGACCTAGTTCTGGAGAAAACTTCTTGCACTCAACTTCTGATCCTTCAAAGAAAGTAGCAGTGAACATTTCTGCGCAATGCAAAAAGTTCTTGATTTGCTTGTCATTTTCAAAGACCTACCAAAATTTAAATTATCAGGTACACTCGGTCGGTATATCAATTCCACTCAGACGTAGCTATCATCTGTGAACTCAGGATGAGGAACCAAAAGGAAAGTTGATATTGCCAAAGAATTAGCTTTAGAATTCTGCTCTCTAGAAATTGCCTCAATCAAAAAAGCATCAAAACCTTCAATCTCATCCCACACTCTATTCAGGTAGTGCCTCAACCTCTCATTCTTTACATTGAACAACCCTTTGACTTGTTTTAAAATCAACAACGTATCTCCCTTGACTTGCAACAACTACACTCCCAACTTCTTTGCCTCAACCAATCCCAATAACAAGGTTTCATACTCAGCAGTATTATTTGTATTCTTTAACTCCAACTTGAAAGAGAAAGGAATATGTGTGCTAGAGGGAGGAATGAGAACTACCCCAGCTCCAGAGCCTGAATCTGGGCAGCTTCCATCGAACTCCATCAACCATAGATCCTCAAATGCCTTAGACTGAGACGAATTTCCTGCAACCTCATTGTTAAATAAAATCATATAATTCCAGAATTTGCATTCATGGTACAATATTTGTGCCTTCGGATCATCAGAAGGAAAAACAATGAACTTGGACTTAGCTTTTGGTTGTAAGATAACATGTTGTTTCCCTATGGGGATAGTGGCCTGAGACCGGTCCATTTTAATTTCTCCTCCTAGGTCTTTACAAAAAGTGCAACTAAGCAACATGCCATAACTCACAGGAATGTCAGCCACTAGAATAGTCAACTTAACTCTTTTATCAGGATGAGAAACAAGGGCTACTTGGGCATCTTTAATCTGTCTTAACAAGGATATATGTTTGGAGTCCATGGAATAGCACCTACCAAAAATTTTAGTCAAGGATAATCCCAAGGCCTTGGCTACGACAAACGATATGATATTATCCGAGGCACTAGAATTTATAATACAATTATTCAATTTGTGTCTATTTATGAACATAGACACATAAAAAGGGTCAAGTTTCAATTCAAGGACATGCACCATTTCATCAATTTGATGAGAACAAATTTCAATGGAAGCTTTAGGAGTAGTAGGGTAAGTTGGCACTTCTTCTTTTGAGAGGGAAGTGAAGTTATCTGATTGTTGCATAACTTCAGCTTGTACATAAGCATCATTTCCTTTCACAAACTTAACCAATCTAGATCAAGTTCCTTAGGGTTCAATTTTAGATATTCAGCTGATGTAATTTGAATCCGAGAGGATTTACAAAATTGAACAATATCAAACGAACCCTCAGACTCTACAAATTTCAATAACTAAGGCTCTTGAGATCTAAAATCATTATTATGAAACCAAGAAATGATTTCCTTACCTTTGGGCTTCACAGCAGAAGACGAAGGACCACCTTGAGATTTGACATTCTGCTGATTTCTGGTCAACACAGCACAGGAAGGATCCTCCAAGTTAACCAAAATATCACCTCCTCTTTCTGAATTAGACTCATACTCTAGGAAGTGGATTCTAGAGTCGTCGGGCTGCCTAGGGGATTCTAATTCACTTGATTCCAGTTGTGTCTCCTTTGAACCAACCAGTTGGGCATAACGTACCATCTCTGGGAAAGAACTTCCATCATGATCATCAGTAAGATGAAGGATACAAATGTTGGCTTTCGATGGAGGTGCCTCAATTGCTAGTCTTTGTTGCATAGGAGGCAACTATAAAGTTCTACTTTTGACTCCCATTGACTAATTAGGGGCTTTCCTTGGGATATCTAGATAAGTTTGTGGATAAGAAGTGTTCATTTTTGGTAGTTTCCTCTTCAAGGTTATCATATTATTCATTAATCTCTCAATAAAAGGATCATATGAGGTTGAGGCTTGCGTCATAGAAGTTTGAACTTCTCTCTTCCACTTTACTGCAGTAATTAAATCATCCTCCAATTCAACGGCCATAGTTTTCATATCAGCCAAGGTTGCCACTCTTTGCCTATGGATCAGGAAACTAATCTCAGAAGGCATAGCATTAATGAAGAATTATTTCAAAATATCATCAAAAGGCTTTTAATTCGCTGGAATTTTATGTACAATTTTGTCAAACTTAGCCACAAAGTCTCTCATAGATTCAGGTATCTCTTTTTTTAATTGCGCTAATTGGGCTAAAACAGAATGTTCATCTTCAACTAATTTGAACCTATCCTCAAACCTATTTTTAAGATCTTGCCAATTCGTAATGGCACCATTTGGTAAATGATAAAACCAATATGCTGCTATCTCAATCAATCTTTGTACAAACAATCTCACAGCCACATCTTCATGTTGAACAGCCAAACCACCACAAGCAACATTAAATGCATTCAAATGTTTGTTCGTTGAGATTCTCCCATCACCACTGAATTTAGGCAAATGATCTCTTGCTCCTTTGGGTAAAGGATTTAGATTTTCCCCTAGGGCAAGTGGTCCTAGAACAGGGCCCTAGGGATTGTTGACAGCCATAGGTAAAGAGATATTTAGAGGAGTGGGATTGATTATATTAGGAAAAGAAACACCATGTAAAGTTAGACCTTGACAAATAAGAGATATAGGAGGTGCAGAAGAGGGAGACTAGGGTCTACTCTTGGATTTTCTTTTAGATGTGAAGGGGATTGAGAAGTTGGAATTTTGAAGTTCCTAAAACATAGAATCAATCACTTCTTCATGTCTTTGAGATCACATCTACCTCCTTGACTCCAATCTTCTTATGATTCACTATTCACTTGAAACAAAAAGAGGAAATCGGGCCTTTTAGAAAACAACCTTACTTTCCTTCTAATTCAGCCTCCAGTCTTATTATTCGCCTTCCCAGCAGAGTCGCCAAAAATCTGTTGGTTAACAGATTTTTCATGTCTTAATTTTATGATGACTGACTTGTGTTACCCTTATTTCTTGAAAGACAAATTGAACCAGCAATTGGGTAAATTAATGAATAATTCACCCTCTGCATAAGGGCGTAGCTTCCCGTATGATATTCAATGATTTCCTTCTTTTTTTAAACATACACAAATCTAACTTCACTTTTAACCAGAAAGTGAGTAAAGGCATTCACATTCATAGATAAACACCACATGAATGATGCAAAGATAAATATTATGTATGTAAATTCATAGACTTACAACCAAGATAGCCTCACTTCTCAAAAAATTTCCTCTTAACATGGATCTGATCGAGTCTCACTCATGTCTCATAGGACAAGGGGGATTAGAACATCCATGCAAAATTAACAATAGACCTACTTATTAAATCATTCACAAACTTATGAAAGTGGAATTACCAAAGAAACAATAGATGTTGCATAAATGAATATATCCCAACAGAGATTTTTTGTTCACATTCAAACACACAGATTTGAAAGCTACAGAATAAGTATCATTCTATTCACTGATAAAATGTCTTCCTTGAAAATTCAACACATTCAAAAGAAAATAAAGTTTTCTAATCTATCACCACCAAAATTTCTCGAGCCTTATCAAAGTCAAGTATATCTGTTTTTATAGCCACAACCTGGCTAATAGTTCATACGGGAAACATGGAAAACAAACCATTTTCGCCCCATGAATCCAAAGAAACTAGTGTTTAAACGGATGCTTTCACAACTAACAATTGAAAAGAGACATCACAACATAGAACATTCCTAAGCAGTTTTGATAATTTCTTTCTTCTTCCAATCCGAGTAAGCAACAATAAAGTGTTGAATGATTGCACTATGTGGTAGCCCCACGTGTGTCATTCTTTGCTTCCATACTTCCTTCTCGCGGCATATTTCCACTACTTTATCTGAATTCTCATCTAGGTTCTGAATGCGCAAGAGAAGAAGGGATTCTATTTTAGACATGAGGCTCAAGTCATTTGAAACCAAGCCCTTGGCTTCTTTGATGTGGTTTATTTTCTCTTCTAACGACCCTATTATAACCTCAACTATTTCTAGAGTTTTTCCATTATTTTTTAAACACTTCAAACCAACACAACTAAGCTCATTTGCATGGAAGATATCAATTTCGCAAGCTGATTCACTAATATAGTAGATTCTTCATATGCCTATCTCACCAACAAATTTCTCCATTCTACATTTTGTTGGCATACGTACAAAATATTGTCATCCAAGGCAGTAATTGGCTTCTCTGACAAGCACTTCATTACACCATATTTTTGTACTTCTCTCATCTAATCTTCCCTTTTCACCCACTCAGCTTATTCATTCTTCCATTTTACAATTTCATTCTCCAATTCCTTTGTTACCATGTTTGTATCATCGTGAACCTTACTCAGATCCACAAAATATTTCCCTCCCACTTTCTGAATTTCATCCACCCACCCCAATCCACAACAACATCTATCATTAATCTATATTTTTAAATTAACTCAATTGTTTTTTGATTGATAGGGGACTTAGGGTCAAAAGATGTAGGAGTCGAATAAATGGGCTACGAATTAGGATTATTGATGGCCTCAATGTATTCTGCCATGCTCCTCATTATCTCTTTCATTTCAAACTTATCTTTTTCATCCTTCCAGGATCTTTCTAGCAGCTTCTTGGTTGAAACTTCCAAATGTAATGCATTTGCTGCTTGAGTTCCTACCCCTAAGTTCACTTTTTCCACTATGAAATCTTTACTTGTTAGATCAGCCATAGTTTCATCAGTTTTTGGGTGGGCAATCTTCGTAGTCCAATTACCTGTATCTTCATCAAAATCAATTTTTGATATAGCCTTTAACCTTTTGGCTTTGGAAACCTTTCTGAGACATTTATTGACCATATCCTCGACCAAGATAGGTACTAGAACAACGTTCATTTTCTTACTAGCTAATGTGTTCTCCAACCATGTTGGCCCTGGGGTTGTGTGAGATTTATCTGAACCAGTCTCTGCCTCCTTTTGATCCCTCACTATTAAGGTAGTGACCACATTCAAGGCTTCACCTACCTGTTGACTGTCACCCTCATCATCTAAATATTGTACTCCCACATTTGTATTTGAAGAAGAAATATTCATCTCAAGTGCGGTGTCAAGGTCAATTATTGTATCAGCAGGGGAAGATTTTCTTCTACTCTTAGTACTAGAATGAGTGATTCTACTTCTTGTTAAATCTTCTTTTCTTTGTACCCTTTCTATTATCCACTCACCCCTCTCCTTTTTCCTGGAAGGACCTTGAAAGAGGATTCTAGACTGTAAAAATAGAGGTCAATTCACCATGTGTAGCATCCAACACTTGCTTAATTGTGAAATAGGCAGCTATGAGAAATTATTTTTAAAAAACTCAAGTAAGGGGGAGATAATTTCTCACATGATTCATTCAAGATTAATTGACTAACTATTTGTGCCTTCTTACTCTGAAAAGACCCTCTACTGACATCTCATTAATTATTTGGCTTATTCCTTCCTCTCCATGATTACCATGCAATATAGTACACCTTAGTTTATTATCTCGGGTTCTCTTTAAATTTGGAATATTATTTTTTTCAAAACAGCCGCCAACATGATGCTTTCCTTTTCCGCTTGTAGCTGCATTCATTCGATGTTGAACCTCGAACCATGGACCTCTTCAATGGTGTTTCAAGTGTTCAAGTTCAACAAAACCAAAATGGTCTACCGACTGACCAACATAAAAATATACAACGGACCTTGCTAAAGACAAGACTTCAGACCAAATTCCACTCTCACACATATTGAACCTTGAACCTTGAACTTTCTTCAAAGAAGATTCAAAGGTTCAAGTTCAGAGAACCACTCGACAAAACTTTACTAAAGACATGACCATAGAGTGACAAGACCGCTTGAACCTAAACTTTGTACCTTGGATGAGTTCAACAGAAAGGTTCAAGTTAAAATAATTTATGACCCGACATATAACTAAACTTTACATAAGGCTTCACTCTAAAGAACACTGCCAAGAATTGTTCAACTTAACAATTGAGAATTAAGGGAGGGTAACAGGGAGAAATCTGAAGCGTTGGAGAAGTTCAATATTTTCAAGACTATGGTTGAGACAGAGACCAATTTGAAGTTGAAGTGTCTCAGATCTTACAGATGTAGGGAATTTACCTCTAGTGAGTTTAATGCATATTGTGAAGAGCATGGAGTTAAGAGATAGTTATCTTCTCCTAGAACACCGCAGAAGAATGGTGTTATGGAAAGGAAGAATAGAACAGTTCAAGAAGCTACTACAACCATGATGATTGAAGGAAATGTGGTGGAGGAGCACCTTATCAAAAAGATAATCATGCAATTGATGATGAAGACTAGGATACTAGGATCATTTTTCAAGTCTTTTGTTTGTGCATTTTCATGTATTTAATAAAGACCCCACCATGTAAACCCATGTCACTAATTAGGCAATTTGATAAGCCAATTAGGGCAATGTTATCAATAGGGGTAGTAGGATGTTTGTTTTTGTGTTTGATAGGCTTTAGGATGTTTTAGGAATATTTTTTTGATCCAAGTGTGTGGATCCCAACCTTAGAAAGTTTGACAACATTTTGTGTAAAATTGCAACTTTTGAAAATGCAACTTTTGAGTACAAAAGTGCAACTTTTCAAAATGCGGTTGGGGGAAGCCTTTCAATGGCTCCAAACTCCTCCAAATTTAGTTGGAAATAATTAGAGAGTTGTATAAACCCTATGGAAATTATTCCCAAGGTTTTTGTTATTGTGGTTTGAAGTGATGAAGCAATAAAACACTGAAATACTGAAGTTTTCCCAAAAATTATGAGTTTGCAGAGATTGTACATCCTTGACCACCTTGAATCTGACAACACCATTCATAGAGTAGATGGAGAAATGAACTAGATTTTATTTTGTGGTGGTCTGAGGCTTTGATTTTTTCTATGTAGTGGGAAACCCTTATTTTTCTGGCTGTAACCCGGGAAACCAGGGCTTGACTAGGGTTTCGCCAAATAATGGCCATATCTTGCATCTCCTACCTCTAGAAGTTCTTTTCTTTGGTGGAATGCAAGATTGGTCAGTTTCAATTAAGGTTTTCATGGGTTTTTGCAAGGAAGACTTGTTTGTGAGGTGCTTGAAGTGAATCTAGGTAGGCATCTCCATGTGACTACCTTAAGCAAAATTAGGACTAACATCCTAAAATCTGATAGTGGTGGATTCCAGGCATGTAACCTTGGAATTAGAAGTTATTCACCATCCCCCACATTCTCATAAATTTGGTTTTACAATTGGGATACTGGTAAACGGGGTTGCTTTGTAAATCGGGCCTAATCGTCCTAATTAGGTCTCTAGGCTTCTAAGGGGATTAGACCTTCAGGTTATAGATCTTGCTAATCCATTTTGGGGATGAATGTAACTCCCAAAAGGGTATCTCGAATGTTGAGTATTTTGTCAGAGTGTGTGGAATATTTTGGAGTTAAAGGCAAAATATCGGTATAGGAGGGCTACTAGCCTAAGGGGTAGGTTTCCAAAGGAGGTATAAGGAATTGATGCCTATGTCCAAAACCAATGCTTTCATAGTTCTTAGATTTCATGTATAGGCTAAATTCAAAATCCCTAAGAGAAGGAGTCATAGGTAAGGCATGATTGAGAAGTTGAAGTCTTTTACTCATCTTGAGTAGGTGTTAGGCTTGAGTAGTGGAGAGTAGTTCTAAACCTTAAGATGTGGAGTCCTTCCTTGTAGGGTCATTTTTGACATTTGAAGGGTCAGACCCTAACCTTTTGGACTTGTCCTTAGGTGTAAGGAGGCCTATGCATCAAGTGGTATCAGATCTTAGGAGTGTACTTGGAACCAGAGAGGAAGACAAGATGTCAGAGGAAGAGGGATCCCAAGAAATCCCATCAAGGATGATCAATGTTGAGTTGGTTGTCTTGGTAAAGAAGCAGATGGAAGAGAGTAGAACAGCCAGTGTTGATAATTAGGCCTTGAGAGGTGAAATGGACCAGTTGAAGGACAAAGTGGAGAGGGGAGAGAGAGACTCTGGAAGTGTTAAAGAAGGGGATGAAGAGGAGATCCCTAGGTAGGAAGAACTAGAGGTTCTTGCAGACCACAGACCCCTGATGAGTGTCCTCAAGTCCATGGAAAGAAGAACAACGGATGTGAAGCTGGATCTGCTAATGTTTGTCGGTAAGATGGAACCGGATACAGTGTTGGAGTGGATAGACTCCTTGGACAATTTCTTTGAGAGTGAAGACATACCAGAACACCAAAGGGTGAAGATGGCCCAATCCAAAATGAAAGGGGCTGCACTGACTTGGTGGAATTTCATCCAAGATGAGAGGGTGAAAGAGGGGAAAAGAAAATTTGCTACTTGGAACAAGATGATGGCTTTGGTGAAGGAAGCCTATGTTCAAGTGGACTATAATGTCCAATTGCACAAGAGAACACAGAATTTGAAGAAAAAGGAGATGGACGTGAGTTCCTATATAGAGAAGTTCATGAAGTTGTTTGTGAAGACCAAGGTAAAGGAGAGTGAAGATGAGAAGGTGGTGAGATATGTCAATGGACTGATATTTTGCATCCAAGAAGATTTGAACCTCCACACCCTGGAGACAGTTCAAAAATGTTTTCAGTTAGCACTTAAGGTGGAGGAGAAGCAAAAGAGAAGGAAGGGACAAAATAGCAGAGGCAAAGGGAGACATCAAAGAGGGGGAAGAGGCCCTTTCAAAGGTAAAGGAAATTGTTTTGGATACCAAGGTGAGTCTAATCAGGAAGGCACTAGAGGAGAGAGCAGTTACAACCAAGGAGGAGGCTACAATAAAAGAGGGAACTTTAGAGGCAGAATACCATTCTCTAGAGGAATATCCCAAGGTAGAGGACCTCCTAGATGCTACAACTATAACCAAGAAGGGCACATGGCTAGTACGTGTCTAGAGAAGGCCACAAGCTCCATGGGAGAAAGGAGGAGCAACTTAGTGCAAGAATCGGATTGCCAAAGTGTGGCAAGTGCAAACACCTATCAAAGTGTTAATGCTCCCAATAGCTATGGCTACCCTAAAAGAGGAGAGGCCCTGATGATGAGGAGAGCAATAACCAACATGAAGGTACCTGATAAGGAGCCCCCACAAAGGAAGTCTCTTTTCAAAACTACCTGCAAGGCCGGAGGAAAGGTATGCAAGGTCTTGATAGACTTCGAGTCTATTGAAAATTTTGTGTCACTTGAAATGGTGGAGAAGCTTAAGTTGAGAAGGTTGCCACATCCTTACCCCTACAAGGTCTCATGGCTCACCCAAGGTCAGCAAGCAATGGTAGAAGAGCAGGCATGGGTAGATTTTCAGATTGGATCATACAAGGATATGTTGCTATTTGATATAGCCAAAATGGATGCATGTCATCTCTTATTTGGGAGACCATGGCAGTTTGATTTGAAGGCTCACCATGATGGGGTTAGAAACACCTATTCAATCACAAAAGATGGTAAGGTGATAGAGCTTTTATCCCTGATGGAGAGTGAGATAGAACAAAAGGGAAAGGATGCCAAAGTGTTGTTGGTAGAAGGAAAGCATTTCATGAAGGATGTAGCGTCGTAAATTGTACGCACTTGCTAGGGTGGTACAATTTCACACCTAGTTTAGCACCCGCCTTGGCGCATTTTGCATTTTGCATTGCATTTCCCCTTTAGCACTTAATTAATCAAATTAATTAGGTCTAAGGTTCTATTTCATCATCTCCCACATCATAAAGTTGGGCCCTTTCATTAAAGTGTGCCCCTTTCATTTTATTCTTCCAATACATCATTTAATCAAAAACCCTAATTAGGTCCTATTTCAAACTTGGGGGCTTGATTTCGGGGGTCAAAACATCTCAAAATCACCTGTAACTTCGGGATTCTCTCTAAAATCATCATATCCGACAGCCCTGAAAATTTGGTGAAAAGTTGTCGGGACTGTGGCGCCCGGTGCACATGGTCCCGGACATTTTTCCTAAAATTTTAGGAGCACAATCCAATCATAAAATAAAGCTTAACCCCAAGAAATTGGCGGGATATTCAATCTCTAGGTCGACCAAAAGTTGAAATTAAGACCTAGGGTTTCATATATAAAAGCTCTCTTTCCTCATTTGAAGGGATCCGAATTTTGGGCTTTGGAGGACCTTCTATGCAGCGAAAGAGTAGATCTTTGAAGACTTCAATAACATTCAACATCCATCCATCAAGCATTCATCAATTTCATTCATTCATTTAGGGCTTGGAAGACATTGAAGAACAATAGGAGATTACGGACTGAAGATTGGCTTGTACTCCTCCCTTGAGGGTTGGGTATGATTCCATGTTGTTTTCATGTCTTTGCATAAGCTTCAACATATCCTTTATTCATGCTTTAGATCACTTTGCGTCTTGATTTAGAGCATTTACATTATCATTTATGAGCAATTAGGGTTTACTTTCTAGGTTGCTCTAGTTTGCTTTCTTGCATTTAAGGACCTTGCACACACACTAGGTCTGCAAACACAATACATTTTACAATACAACTTGGCTATTCGTGGAGGTGGAAATCACCGAAGCGGGGGTTTGACTAAGGCAAAACCCTATATAGCCGCCCAAACACCTTTTCAGATATAAGTGCAGGTTTCAGGACTCGGACGACGCCGCAAGTTGCAGATCCGAAAGAAGCAGACTGAGACAGAACAACACACCAAATTCCAGCCCAGAAAGCTAGGACAGGGGCGTGGGGCGCCCTGGTCCTGCCAGGACAGGGGCACTGGGTGCCCTGGTCCCTGGGACAGGGGCGCTGGGCACCCTGGTCCTCCTGACAGACAACATTTTCAGCATTTTTGACAGCTTTTTCCAGAGTGCAAAACAACAGTTTTCGGAGCAGTTTCAGGGGCAGAATCAGGACAGTGGCACCCGCGCCCCCGTCCCGAACATTTTCAGTCATATTTTAACTCTAGGTATGCATTTGCATTCTTGTCTTGTCCTTGTGTTTACAGTTTTCCATCATTTAAGTTCAATTCTGTAATCTTGTTATTAGTTCATACTTGCACTTTGGGGTTAGGGATTGAACTTGCATCATTTCATCTTTCAATTACAAAAAAGGAATAGAAATCCTAATAGGTAGCCTGTGGCTCTCTCTTCCACAAAAATAAGTAGCCAATTGTGTGATACCTCTAGGCTCTTTCGTATTCCACAAGTGTGTGGTTGAAAGTGAGAGTAGGGCATGCTTGCTTAGTGTCACTTTTTCTCCCACGCATTTTGGTGAACCCGACGTGAACTCCAATCTTCTCTAATTTTGATTTATGTTTTCAAATTTGAGTGTTTTCAAATTCAAATTTGTATTTAAAAGTTTTTAATTTCTTGCAAGATTTAAAAATTTAGAGGAAATTTTTTGCTAAAACCCTAATTTTTCAATTCAAAGTTGAACTTGTGGATAGCTTAATTGGGATCAATAATTTCAAATCTGATTTAGGAACTCATTTGAATCATAAATTTCATTTTCTAAATCTACATTCTAAGTGCTTACATTGTACATTTTCTTCTATTTTGCATGTGTTATCATTTGAAAGAGGAAAATTGTTGTCATGATGCATTCATTTCATAGATGTGATAATGGGTTGGCTTCCCTTGTTTCAATTTTTCCTTCTCCTAAAGAACCTCCCCTCATCTATAACAAAATTTTAGTGTCTAAAAGAGTTTCTACCAATCCCTTTGAGACTCTCCCATGCTCTAAGGATGAAGACTTTAAGAGTGATCTTGACAACTCTCCTAAAATGTGCCCTTCCTATTTAGCTATCCTAGAGGAAGAGAATGATATCATAAACACCTTTCTTAATGTTACTTCACCTTCCCTACATGATGCCTCTCCAAGTGAAAAGGTATTGATGGACATTGAATTATTTTCTCCTAAAGTTGGTCCTCCCAATGGGGGCATGTTAGTGCAACAAGAGGTTATGAACACTTCTTTCAAAGATCTCCTTCCTAAGCATGAATCTTTGGAGAAATATGTTCATGTTCCTCCTAAAAAACACTCCCTTCATGAGGATCCTTTTGTGCAAGAAGATGACATTATCCCTACATTTCCTAGTGATGGCCTTTCCTTTTCCAACAAAATTCCCACTAGAGATGATGAATTAATGATAAATGCTTACCCTTCTCCTAAAGTTGGTCTTACCCATAAGCATCCCTTAGAGAAAGAAGATGAAATAATAAGCAATTTCCTTAATTCTCTCTCCCATAAAGATCATATTGAACATATTTTGAGGAAAGAGGATGAGTTTAACACATCTATTGATGCTCTCCCTCCTAAGGATGAGGAATTAATAAACAATGTTATCTTCTCTCCCGAAATTGACAATACTTCAAACATTCCTTTCAACAACTTCACTATTTGGGACGAACCATTAGAAGAAGGTGTAGATTATTCTCTCTCCCTTGATAATTTCTCACCTTCCTTGAATCTCAATTATTCTCCCTCTAAAAATAAAGCATCTCCCTCTCCTCAACTTGGTTCTACTCATAAGGAAACCCTAGTTCAAAGCAAGATGGTTAACATCTCTTTCAAAGATCTCCCTCTCAAAAGTGAGACTTTAGAGAGTAATGTTGATCCTTCTCCTAGAGAGTTTATTCCCCATGTAGATCCTTTGATGATAGAGGATGATATGACCTTTCCTAGTATTACTCTCCCTACTAGAACATCAATGCCTATTCCTTGTCTCTCTCCTAAAATTGATTTAATCCATGATAAGATTTTAGTGCAAGAGAAGACTACCAATAATTCTTCCAACACTTTTGTTCATTCCTCTAAACCATCCTCAATCAATTTGATACATGTGAATGAGACACCTAACAAACCTCTCTTCACTGTCCAAGGTGCTTGTCCTTCTCAAAATTCTCAACCTTTAAATAAGCCTATCTTAGTGGTTCAAGGTGGTTATGCTAATGATTCTTTTTGCACTCCTAAGAAACCTATTATTACTGTGCAAGGAGGTTATTCTAAGAGCCCTTATGAGTATGCTAAGCAATTAACTAGAGAGAGTTATCATGCGGTTGCTCATACCTATAACACTAGAAATAATAGGCAACCTAATCCTCCTCTAGTTAGCCCAACTTCACTTCCTCCTTCTCAACCAATTCTTCCGCAAGCTCCACGTATTTCACAAGTTCTCGGTAAGGAATATGATCTCATAGAACAACTTAAAGCTACCCCTGCTAAGATATCCCTTTGGGATTTGATCCAAACTTCTTCCGTTCATCATGGAATGTTACAAGATGCCTTGAAAGATTTGAATGTTCCTCCACCTAATTCATCTAGTAATATAGTATCTTTGGTTAACTCTGTGATGAATCCTAAAGCTCAAATTGTGTTTACCCAAGATGAGTTGCCTACTAGTGAAATTCAACAACAATATGATCCCTTGATGATTGTGGTTATCATAAATGACACTGCTATAAGACTAACACTGGTAGATAATGGCTCTGGCCTTAATGTGTGTAGCATTAATCTATTGCATAATATGAATGTGGATACATCCCTTATTGAGCCTGACTCTCGTCCCATTCGAGGCTTTGATAATGTGGCTAAGTCTTCATTAGGTATTATCACCTTACCATCACAGTGGGACCTATTACTTTGCCTACTCCTATCCATGTTATGTCGGGAAATCTATCATACAACTTTTTATTAGGGAGACCTTGGATTCACAGTATGCAAGCTGTCCCCTCTACATTGCATAGACAAGTTAAATTCATTTATAACAATAAGACATATACCTTGATAGGTGATACTAAACTTCAGGCTTGTTTGCAAACATCTACTTCCAAAGGGAGTTCTTCTAAGCCTTCCTCTTCTAGTGATGACTCATTAAACAAGATACCTATGGATAGATCATCACCCTCTAATAATCAAAATTCTTTGGATGAGTCTAAAGCTCCTGAAGAAGATCCTTCTCGACTTGAGTTTACACATGAAAAGGCTTTTGATCCTGAGAAGGTTCTCGCAGAAGACGATTGGGGATCTCTTGATTTTAATCCCACCTTTGTAGGTGAGTATAGGGTTCCTCCTAGAGAGCTTAAAGGTAAAGAGAAGGAAGACACTAAAAATCAATCAATCTTACCTGAACCTATGAGAAATAATTTTGTGGCCGCTTCTCAAACTTCTTCTCCTCACACCTCTAATTATGAAGAGTTTGATTCTTTGTCTTATGAAAAACCACCTTCTCTTCCTGAAATGGTTGATCATTATGGTCGTGGTTTTCACATTTTTGCTAAGCATGGGTATCATGGAAATGGTTGTGGCACTCATGAACAAGGGATGAAGGTTCCTCTAGAGACTAATTTTCACAATTATGCCTTTGGACTCGGCTATAATCCCTGCAAACGTACCAAAGCATCTAAAAGACCATCTCTTAATGTGAATGCTATATTTAGTAGTGATGATGATCTCACTTCAACTAAATCATCTTCTACTTCTATCAACTCTCATTCCCCTCATAAGGAAATCTTGGCAATGAACAAATCTCTTTATGAATCCCCTCAAATTTCTAAATCCACTTATGAATCTTTATCTCCTATTCATCATAAGGTCCTTTCCTCTAGGGATAAGGCTCTAATAAATTACACTTATCCCTCTTCTAAGATTTCTTGTGACTTTTCTTCTTCAATTTTTTTATACATGTTTTTGATCTCACTTATAGTTGAGCATTTAACATGTCATATTCAAATACCTCATTTAGTCTATCATGTCTTTAAATAACATTAATGGCTATTATGTTGCTCATCATTATGTGACATTGGTAGCTCATTTACTGGGGGCTCATTGTCATTCATGATGGTACAATTTCAAGTGCAATCATATTTTTGAAGCAACATAATAGCCTAATTTTCTATGTTATCTCTTGTTCCTATGGGGACAAGAGTGATTTCATACATCTCTTCTTTTTCTTATGTCCAAATCTCTTCCTAGAAGATTGTGTAAGTCCTCATTGAGGCAATGATATTTCCTTATTTTTATCTAAGGATCCACTTTTTCCTATTTCGTGGATGGTGTGAAATTTATTACATGATGTTATTCCTTGTATGCATTTGTTGTTGTTTGTTCAAGGATTCTCTCTTACAAGAGGTGTAAGTCCTTGACTACAACCTCTTTTGCACTTGGTAAAATACATCCATAATGAATTCACTCTCCTAATTGGGTTAAAAAGAGCGTCATCCTTCATTAAGAATCACTTTCACCTCGTAAAAGAAGGAAGTATTGCATTCTTATTCTCTTTTTTGTCTTATTCTAGGAGATGTTATATTTGTCTAAGACAATTCCTCTTGGGGATAGGTGTCTTTTGTACAAAGATCTCTTCTCCTCTAAGGATCTCCTTTACACATACTACAAGATATCTCTTTTTCAACTATCTTATCCTTGCTTAAAAAGTGCAAAACTCTCTTGCTTGGATCTATGACATTGTTACATTTTTCGGGTATCTTCTTTTGTGATGAAGGTAGGTATCCTTGTTCTACTTTGCTTATGACATAAACATTACACTTTTTGAGCAATGGGTCATTCTCGGAACCAGAGCACAGACTCTTAGAGCGAGATGTCTCCATTTTTCTTTTATGCAAGGTGATTATTCTCGAAACCAGAGCACAGACTCTTAGAGCGAGATGTCACGCTTTTGTACTATACATATACAGGTTGTAGCATACTCGGGCATAGACTCCTATGAGATGCTTCTAACCTCACTTACACACACATGCACGAGGTTGAGTGGAACTAGCGGCATAAGACTAGACTTTCTCACTCTCCTCCCTTACACGGATCACCTAGACAGACTCTAGGGGCTAGTTTTCCATGTCCTTTTTTTCCATGGATCACCTAGACAAGATCTAGGGGCGAGAAGTCCATGTTTTCTCTCTCACTATTCTTCTCATGGATCACCAATGGGTGTATTCATGCTTTTTTCCTTTCTTTTCTTCTCTTTGCATTTTGTTTCCATTTACATCCTTCATCTTGTGTTAGAGAACTCCCAAATCCTCGCACTCTTTGTTGTGTTGGAATTGAGATTTAGTCCTCTTTCTTACCAAATGATTCTCCATTAGTTTTTGATCTCATATCAAATCTTCTTGTGAGCATTTGTCATCAATATTCTTTAACAATTCGAAGTGGTAAACATGATACCCTGTTTCAACTCACTAAAATTAGCAAGCCGAAACAGGGGGGGGCATATAGCTACCCTCGAATTTTCATCACCTTCCTTAGTAAGCATTAGGTGATTTTGTGATCTAACATGTGGTTTTGTAGGGTGCGGTTCCTAACTATGTACTGCAGATACCGCTGGGGGCTTCGTTCGACAGACTTATGGATATATCCTTTTTCACATAATGTTTACTTTTCTGTACTTTAGCTTGCATATGCACTTAGTGTTCATATGACCGCTAAAGTGGGGGCTAAATGTAGCGTCGTAAATTGTACGCACTTGCTAGGGTGGTACAATTTCACACCTAGTTTAGCACCCGCCTTGGCGCATTTTGCATTTTGCATTGCATTTCCCCTTTAGCACTTAATTAATCAAATTAATTAGGTCTAAGGTTCTATTTCATCATCTCCCACATCATAAAGTTGGGCCCTTTCATTAAAGTGTGCCCCTTTCATTTTATTCTTCCAATACATCATTTAATCAAAAACCCTAATTAGGTCCTATTTCGAACTTGGGGGCTTGATTTCGGGGGTCAAAACATCTCGAAATCACCTATAACTTCAGGATTCTCTCTAAAATCATCATATCCGACAGCCCTGAAAATTTGGTGAAAAGTTGTCGGGACCGTGGCGCCCGGTGCACATGGTCTCGGACATTTTTCCTGAAATTTTAGGAGCACGATCCAATCATAAAATAAAGCTTAACCCCAAGAAATTGGCAGGATATTCAATCTCTAGGTCGGCCAAAAATCGAAATTAAGACCTAGGGTTTCATATATAAAAGCTCTCTTTCCTCATTTGAAGGGATCCGAATTTTGGGCTTTGGAGGACCTTCTATGCAGCGAAAGAGTAGATCTTTGAAGACTTCAATAACATTCAACATCCATCCATCAAGCATTCATCAATTTCATTCATTCATTTAGGGCTTGGAAGACATTGAAGAACAATAGGAGATTACCGACTGAAGATTGGCTTGTACTCCTCCCTTGAGGATTGGGTATGATTCCATGTTGTTTTCATGTCTTTGCATAAGCTTCAACATATCCTTTATTCATGCTTTAGATCACTTTGCATCTTGATTTAGAGCATTTACATTATCATTTATGAGCAATTAGGGTTTACTTTCTAGGTTGCTCTAGTTTGCTTTCTTGCATTTAAGGACCTTGCACACACACTAGGTCTGCACACACAATACATTTTACAATACAACTTGGCTATTCGTGGAGGTGGAAATCACCGAAGCGGGGGTTTGACTAAGGCAAAACCCTATATAGCCGCCCAAACACCTTTTCAGATATAAGTGCAGGTTTCAGGACTCGGACGATGCCGCAAGTTGCAGATCCGAAAGAAGCAGACTGAGACAGAACAACACACCAAATTCCAGCCCAGAAAGCTAGGACAGGGGCATGGGGCACCCTGGTCCTGCCAGGACAGGGGCGCTGGGTGCCCTGGTCCCTGGGACAGGGGAGCTGGGCGCCCTGGTCCTCCTGACAGACAACATTTTCAGCATTTTTGACAGCTTTTTCCAGAGTGCAAAACAACAGTTTTCGGAGCAGTTTCAGGGGCAGAATCAGGACAGTGGCGCCCGCGCCCCCATCCCGAACATTTTCAGTCAGATTTTAACTCTAGGTACGCATTTACATTCTTGTCTTGTCCTTGTGTTTACAGCTTTCCATCATTTAAGTTCAATTCTGTAATCTTGTTATTAGTTCATACTTGCACTTTGGGATTAGGGATTGAACTTGCATCATTTCATCTTTCAATTACAACAAAGGAATAGAAATCCTAATAGGTAGCCCGTGGCTCTCTCTTCCACAAAAAGAAGTAGCCAATTGTGTGATACCTCTAGGCTCTTTCGTATTCCACAAGTGTGTGGTTGAAAGTGAGATTAGGGCATGCTTGCTTAGTGTCACTTTTTCTCCCACACAAAGGAGATTGCAGAGAAGGATGTAGTTTACTATGCCCTCATTCCTAAGTCCAAGATGACAAAGAAGAAGCAGTTTGTAGAAGAGAAAGAAGGAGGTCAGAAGCACATGGACCCTGCAGTCACATAATTACTTAACAAGTATAAAGGAATCATCTTAGATGGAATGCCAATATCCCTACCATCGATGAGAGACATAAGTCATTGCATAGATCTGATCCCTGGACCGACCCTACCAAATAAGGCAACATACAAGCTTACCCTAGATCAGAATGTAGAGATGGAAAGACAAATTGAGGAGTTTCTAGAATCAGGACTAATTGGAAAAAGTCTAAGCCCATGTGCAGTATCGACAGTCCTTGCACCCAAGAAAGAAGGCACTTGGAGGCTATGTACAGACTCAAGGGCCATCAACAAGATAACTATAAGGTATAGGTTCCCAATCCCTAGGATAGAGGATTTACTTGATTGCTTGGGGAGTGCTAAATATTTCAGAAAAATGGATCTAAAAAGTGGATACCATCATATTAGAATAAGGTTGGGGGATGAATGGAAAACAACTTTTAAAACCAATGAAGAGTTGTATGAATGGAAAGTCATGCCATTTGGGTTGTCCAATGCCCCTAGTACCTTTATGAGGTTGATGAATGAGGTCTTGGTGGACTTCATAGGAAATTTTTTCATAGTATACCTTGATGATATCTTGATATTTAGCCACTCAAGGGAAGAGAACCTCTAACACATAGATATGGTTCTCATAAGGTTACATGAAGAGCAGCTAATGATAAATTTGGATAAGTGCTTGTTCATGCAAGAAGAGATCATCTACTTGGGCTTTGTAATCTCACAAGGTGAGTTGAAAATGGACTAGGAGAAGGTAAGTGCCATATTGTCTTGCCCAACACCTAAGACTATGAATGATGTCCGGAGCTTCCATGGTTTAGCAACTTTTTATAGGAAGTTCATAACAGGATTTAGGGTACCTGCAAGAAGTTGTGTCCACTTTTTGGCCAAAAAGTGGAAGTTTTTTCCCATTTTTTTCAATTTCATCCTATTTGACCTAAATATTTGAGGCACTTAAACAATGAATCTTAAAAAAATTCAATAATAGAAAATGTAGTGCTTGAAGTCTACTTTCTAAATATGTAATTTATTTTAATACCCAGATCTTAAAAATGAATTTTGAATAGGTATTACTAAAACCTATAGTTTAAAAGTCACTTTTCAGGACAATACCATGCCCGTGTACAACAAGCATAATTTGACCTAAATGAAATTATTTTATAAATCCTTTTGGGAAAAGATCTATAACTCACTCACCTTTGATGAAAATATTTTTTTGTATTTTTTTTCTGTATATTTTTTTGTTTGTTAATTTTTTATTGGGCATAATCATTGTTTTAAAAAATTCTTGTGTACGACAAGCATAATTTGACCTAAACTTAACATTTTTTGGTTTTTTTTTAACTGTATAGAATTGTCTCTAGTTTGATGCCATATAATTTTTTTTTCATTGTTTAAAAAAATTCTGAAAATTTGGTGTTCAGATATATTTTTGAAGTCACTATTTTATATGAAGATTGATTTGGCCTTCAAGTTGCAGGTCAAACCAATCCAAGCCAAAGGGTCGGCTCTCCAAGCCATTTCCCAAGCCAAAACTGAAGCTACAACCGAACCAAAGTTTGAAATTTTAAAAAACGGGATCCAGTTTATGAAACAGGATCTCGTTTCATTTTTTAAAATAAGTAAAAAAACATTTAGCAAATGGGATCCCGTTTCCCTTTTTTTAATTTTTTTTTTTTTTTAAATAAACTATATATATATATAATTCTTTTTTTAAAAAAATTATATATACATGAAATATAGCATTTAAGTTTAGGTCACATAATGTTATATTTCATGTATATATTGGCAAGATGTTTGAGAGTGGTTTCAAATCTCTAGGAGTTATAATACATATTCTAGATTTTAGAAGATCTTATAAATTATGACGTAATAGGACCTATAATGTCATAATTTATAAGATCTTCTAAAATCTAGAATATGTATTATAACTCCTAGAGATTTGAAACCACTCTCAAACATCTTGCCAATATATACATGAAATATAACATTATGTGACCTAAACTTAAATGCTATATTTCATGTATATATAATTTTTTTTAAAAAAGAATTATATATATATATAGTTTATTTTAAAAAAAAAAAAAATTAAAAAAAGGGAAACGGGATCCCATTTGCTAAATGTTTTTTTACTTATTTTAAAAATTATGTCATAATAAGTCCCATTGTGACATAATAGGTCCTAATGTGTCATAATAGGTCCTATTGTGACATAATAGGTCATATTGTGTCATAATAGGTCATATTATGACATAATACAACCTATTAAGTCATAATAGATCCTATTATGTCATAAGACCCCTCAAAAGGACCTATTATGACATTATACCTCTTAATAGGAACTATTATGACTTAAGACCCCTTAGTAGGACCTATTATGTTGTAATAGGTCCTATAATGTCATAAGACCCCTTAAGAGGACATGTCATGTCATAATAGGTCCTATTATGTCATAAGACCCCTTAAGAGGATGTATTATGATATTATACCCCTTAGTAGGACCTATTGAAGGGTATTATGTCATAATAGGACTGATTATGACATAATAGGACCTATGATAACATAATAGGTCATATAATCTCATCATAAGTCCTATTATGACATCATAGGTCATATTATGTCATAAAATCCCTTAAGAGGACCTATTATGACTTTATACCCCTTAGTAGGACTTGTTAAGGGGTATTATGTCATAACATGACCTATTGTGACATGATAGGACTTATAATGTCATAATATGACCTATCATGTCATAATAGGTCACATTGTGACATAATATGACCTATTATGTCATAATAGGTCATATTGTGACATAATAGGACCTATTGTGACATAATAGGTCCTATTGTGACATAATACGACCTATTATGTCATAATAGTGTCCTATTATGTCATAAGACCCCTTAAGAGGACCTATTATGACATAAGACCCTTTAGTAGGATCTCTTATGACATAATAAGAACGATTATCACATAATAGGACCTATTATGTCATAATAGGTCCTATAATGTCATAATAGGTCCTATAATGTCATAAGACCCCTTAAGAGGACCTATTATGACATTATACCCCTTAGTAGGACCTGTTAACGGGTATTATGTCATAATAGGACTAATAATGACATAATAAGATCTATGATGATGTAATAGGTCCTATTATGACATCATAGGTCCTATTATGACATCATAGGTCATATTATGTCATAAAACCCCTTAAGAAGACCTATTATGACTTTATACCCCTTACTAGGACTTGTTAAGGGGTATTATGTCATAATATGACTTATTGTGACATAATAGGACCTATAATATCATAATACGACCTATTATGTCATAATAGGTCCCATTGTGACATAATAGGTCCCATTGTGACATAATAGGTCATATTGTGACATAAGACCCCTTAAGAGGATCTATTAAGACATTATACCTCTTACTAGGACCTATTATGACATAAGACCCCTTAGTAGGACCTATTATGACATATGTAGAGAAAGATAAGTTGGTTGGGAGAGAGAGATGGTACGTTAAGAGAGAGGTAGAGATGTATATATAGAGAAATATAGATAGGTAGGGGGTAAGGGGAGGTGTATAGAGATAGCGAAAATAAAGAGTAAAGAGTTAAGGACATGAGAGAGAGGTAGAGACATAGTTTTAGATTTTGGTAGAGAGGGGACAAAGTGAGATAGAAAGGAAAACAAAGACAAAGAGAAATGTGACTTATATATAAATTTTATATTTCATGTATATATAGCTTGTATTTTTTATTAAAAAAATTAAAAAAATTAAAAAAAGAAATGGGAATGGGATCCCGTTTTTGTTTTTGAAACGGGATCCCGTTTTGTTTTTGAAACGAGATCCCATTTCTTAGATCTAGGCTCGGGATCCCGAAGCTAAACGGGATCCCATTTCAAATTTTGGCTCAGGATCCCGATGTGAAACAAGATCCCGTTTTGTTTCTCATGTGCTCTGTGAGATTTGCCATTTTTTTCTAAGTGTAAAACTTCCACACTAAGTGGACACAACTTTGTGCACTTACCCTTTAGTCATGTTTATGCACCTATGCTTGACACCATAAAGGGAGGACAAAAGTGTAGGTTCAATTGGCCCAAGGAGGCAAATGACTCATTTGAAACTTTGAAGAAGAAAGTTGCAGAACAACCAGTCCTTACCCTACCAGACTTCAACAAAATATTTTAGGTGGAGTGTGATGCAAGCCACATGGCTATTGGGGCAGTGCTCAATCAGGAAGGAAGGCCCATTGCTTTTTTTAGTGAAAAGCTAAATGATGCCAAGAAGAGATACTCATCTTATGACTTGGAGATGTATGCTTTGGTTCAGTCTTTGAAGAAGTGGAGGCACTATTTATTGCCTAAAGATTTCATAGTTTGAAGCTCAACCACCGACACATGAAGTGGGTAGAGACCCTACAAGCCTTCACCTTCACCCTCAAACACAAGAAGGGGCTCAAGAACAAAGTTGCAGATACTTTGAGCAAGAGGGTCTTAACTATCAACCAAATCAAGATGGAAAGTGTTGGCATTGACTCCTTGAAGAACATGTATGATGTTGATGAAGACTTTGGAGAGATCTACAAGGTATGTCAAACTTTTGGTGACTGGTATCATGTTGAATTTTTTGAATTTTTGAGACAAGATGGATTGCTATTTAAAGGTGGATATTTATGTATACCTAAGTGTTCAATGAAACTGAATATTACTAGGGAGAAACATTGTGGAGCAATGGCAGGTCATTTTGGTCTTGACAAGACCCTTGACCTTGTGAAAAGGCATTACTACTGGCCTAAGTTGCAGGTAGATGTAAGGAAGTTTGTGGAGACATGTGTAATCTGTCAAAAAGCCAAGGGGAAATCCACCAATGCAGGCTTGTACCAACCCTTACCCATTCCTTCTAGGCCATGGGAGAGCATAAGCAAGGATTTTGTATTGGGTCTGCCTAAGACAAGGAGAGGTTTTGACAGTGTTTTTTTAGTGGTGGATAGGTTTAGTAAAATGGCTCATTTCTTGCCATGTAAAACCTCTTGTGATGCTTCATATGTTGCAGACTTGTTCTTCAAAGAAATAGTCCGGATACATGGATTGCCACTAAACATAAGTTCAGATAGAGATGTGAAGTTCATATGTCACTTTTGGAGGACTCTTTGAAAGAAGTTGGGAACTAACCTAGCTTTCCCATCGGCCTACCATCCCCAAACTGAAGTTGTCAATAGGTCCTTGGGGAATATATTAAAATGTTTGAAAAGACAAGATGGAGAGATATGGGACAACATTTTGTCACGGGTAGAATTCTCATACAATGACAACATAAATAGGAGTACCAGGAAGTCTCCTTTCCAGATTATGTATGGCATCCACCCAAGAGGTGTATTGGAGTTGAGGGAGTTACCTAAGGAAGAGCATATTAGTGCAGATGATGAAGTTTTTGCATCAGCCATAAAGGAGGTACATGATCAAGTAAGGTCTCATCTCCAACAATCTGCAGAAAAATACAAGGCTCATGCTGATAAAAAAAAGAGAGGTGTACAATTTGATGTTGGGGATTTAGTATGGGTACATTTGAAGAAGGAGAGACTCTTGAAAGGAAAATACACCAAGCTCATGCAGAGGAAGATTGGACAATGTCATATTTTGAAGAAATGTGGACAGAATGCTTATGAAATCCAACTTCCTCCTGATCTTGGATTGTCACCCATTTTCAATGTGTGTGATCTTATACTTTTCAAAGGAAATGGAAATGAAGTGGAGGAACCAATGCAGGTTGCAGGAGACAATGATATTCCAAGGCACAAATCACCAAATTTGAGCAAGATTTTAGACACTAGAATCACAAAGAGGATAAGGAACCAGGATTACATAGAATATTTGGTGGCTTGATAGGACAAACCAGATTCTAAAGCAGTTTGGATGATAGATAAACAAGTTTCCAACCATGGTGCAGATCTCCAAACTCTGATCTCAAGTGGGATTGAGATCTCTTCTCCCTGGGAGTATGGTGTAGGAACACCTCATCAACAATCTAATCATGCAAATGATGATGAGATTAGGATCTTAGGATCATTTTGCAAGTCTTTTGTTGTGCATTTTCATGTATTTAATAAAGACCCCACCATGTAAACCCATGTCACTAATTAGGCAATTTGATAAGCCAATTAGGACAATGTGGTCAATAGGGGTGGTAGGATGTTTTTTTTGTGTTTGATAGGTTTTAGGATGTTTTAGGAGTGTTTGGTTGATCCAAGTTTGTGGATCCCAACCTTAGAAAGTTTGACAATATTTTGTGCAAAATTGCAACTTTTGAAAATGCAACTTTCGATTACAAAAGTGCAACTTTTAAAATGCGGTTGGGGGAAGCCTTTAAACAGCTCCAAACTCCTCAAAATTCAATTGGAAATCATTGGAGAGTTGTATATATGTTTTGGAGACAATTCCCAAGGTTGTTGTTTTTGTGGTTTGAAGTGATGAAGCAATAAAACACTGAAATACTGAAGTTTTCCCACAAATTCTGAGTTTGCAGAGATTGTACGTCCTTGACTAGCTTGAATCTGACAACACCATTCATGGAGTAGATGGATAAATGAACTATCTTTTTTTTTGTGGTGGTCTGAGGCTTTGATTGTTTCCGTGTAGTGAGAAACCCTTATTTTTCTAGCTTCAACTCGAGAAACTAGGGTTTGACTAGGGTTTCACCAAATAATGGCCATATCGTGCATCTCCTACCTCTAGAAGTTATTTACTTTGGTGGAATGCAATATTGGTCAGTGTACATTAATTTTTTCATTAGTTTTTGCAGGGAAGACTTGGTTGTGAGGCACTTGAAGTTAATCTAGGTAGGCATCTCCATGTGACTACCTTAAGCAAAATTAGGACAGTCATCCTAAAATCTGATAGTGATGGATTCCAAGTGTGTAACCCTGGAATTAGAAGTTATTAACCATCCCCCACATGATCATAAAGGTGTTTCTTCTGTTGGGATACCGGTAAAGTGGGTTGCTTTGTAAATCAGGCCTAATTGTCCTAATTAGGTCTCTAGGCTTCTAAGGGGATAAGACCTTTAGGTTGCAGATCTTGCTAATCCATTTTGGGGATGAATGTAACTCCCAAAAGGGTATCTGGAATGGTGAGTATTTTGTTAGAGTGTGTGGAATATTTTGGAGTTAAAGGAAAAATACCGGTAAAGGAGGGCTACTAGCCTAAGGGGTAGGTTTCCAAAGGAGGTTTAAAGAATTGATGCCTAAGTTCAAAACCAATGCTTGGAATAGTTCTTAGATGTCATGCATAGGCCAAATTGAAAATCCCTAAGAGCAGGAGTCATTGGTAAGGCATGATTGAGAAGTTGAAGCCTTTTACTCATCTTGAGTAGGTGTTAGGCTTGAGTAGTGGAGAGTAGTTCTAAACCTTAAGATGTTGAGTCCTTCCTTTTAGGGTCATTTTTGACATTTGAAGGGTTAGATCCTAACCTTTTGGACCTGTCCTTAGGTATAAGGAGGCCTCTGCATCAAAATGTTTTGCATATGTTTTGGAGAGAAGCTATGAGTACTGCAGTATACACTCTTGATTGGGTAAATGTCAAAATTGGTATTGGTATGACTCCTTATGAGATAAGGTTTGGTCATGCTCCTATAGTTAGATATTTCAAAAAATTTGGAAGTAAATTCTATATCAAAAGAGATGAAGATCTTGGAAAGTTTAATGCTATATGCGATGAAGGAATCTTTCTTGGTTAAGCTACTAAAAGTAAAGCATGTCGGTGTTATAATAAAAGATTGAGAGAGATTGTTGAAAGTGATAATGTGAAGGTTGATGAAGGTAGAATGTATTAGATTAGATCTTTTGGATATGATTATGATGATCTGGATGCCAATTCAGATAAAGAAAGATGAGTGCAGACCCAAAGTCAAAATTAGACTGATCCGGAAAAGCCTGTGAATGAAGATGCATATGCCAATATAGAAGAAAGAGTTCAAGAGCCTAAAATTCCAGAAAATCCTAAAACTCCTAGGTATGTAAGGTTGAACCATTTGTAAAATTAGATCATTGGTGATAAGAATAAATGTGTGATGACTAGGAGAAGGCTTGCTGAAGAAATTTGTTTGATTTCTAAGATTGAGTAGGTGTTAGGCTTGAGTAGTGGAGAGTAGTTCTAAACCTTAAGATGTGGAGTCCTTCCTTGTAGGGTCATTTTTTACATTTGAAGGGTCAGATTCTAACCTTTTGGACTTTTCCTTAGGTATAAGGAGGCCTCTGCATCAAAATGTTTCACATATGTTACTACTTACTAAGTTACCATTAGTTTTATGTCCAATGTCATTCTATATACTCTAGTCGGTTATTACTACCGAAACATTTAGTCAGTAAGCACAGAGCAATCGGTTATAGAAGAAAGTAGTCACAGAGCTTAGTATACACCGAGCTATCTACCAAGTAACACTCTATGTCTACCGAGCAACAAAAATGATACACCGAGTGAACACACACCAGGTGAAACGTGTTACCAGATTCATTGAACCTAGACACATATGGGAAACATGTTACAAGATCGAGGAACAGGGAATCATTATCACTTAGGAAATTGCACCTTAAATATTTTGTATGATCTTGAGGTCATCTATCCAATGAAGTATTTTGTATGGTTATTCATTCGATGAATCATGTTTGTAAGATCGAAGCATGAACAGATCACCGACATAAGAGATCTATTTATACAACATGAATTGAGGAAAAAATAAAAAAGGTGTATGTGATAGTTCTGATACTTAATGTAAGTACAAATCCAATAGCCAACAAGATGAGAGAGGGGGGGGGGGGGGTGAATCATACAAACTTATTCTTCCATAAAAACATCAGATTCAACCTTGGTAACATATACTTTAGTAATATAACCCAAAACTATTAAACATGCAAACTCAAAAGCATATAAACATCATAAACCTCATAACACCAGATTTAACATGGAAACCCAAATAGGGAAAAACCACTGTGGGATTTCAAACCCACTAAGAAATATACTCTTCTAGAGTATGCTCGGTTAAAAGCAAATCTTGTTAAAGATTACAAACACATTGCTAGATGTGACCCGATTAAGGGATTTCCCTCAGATCTGTTAGGATCTTCACCTTGTTAGAAGTGACCTTGTTAAAGGATTTCAAACACTCAATCAAAATGTCACTTTGCTAGAGGGTTTTACAAATAAGACTGTTAAGTCCACTCGGTTAAGAGAATTTCTGTCACTTTCACAAAATAACAGTAATAAAAATCTATCTGCAACTTCACATCTAAAATGCTAAAGCAAATTATTATTTGTTCAAAACAATCTAGACATAGAACTAATCTTGTCCATCTGCTGGGCTTCTATACTCTGTTATTCAAACGGGTCTTCAAGCTTTTGTGCTCAGTAATCACTATGTAGCATCCTTGTGCATACACTTGCCTACATACATTGTTTATCAACAGTTTCCTATTTATAAACAATTAGCTAACTGCTTAATCTCCTTGATCACATTTCCCATGATCAATCATAGCCATCAGATCTTCAATCTTGTCCAGGTTCAATGCATCTTTCAATCTGAAAATGTTTTACCTCGCCTAGGAACTTGTACATATTTCTTAGAACTTGTGCCAGGGTATTGCGATTCATTCTGCAATGTAGATCTTCATGTCGACTTTCCTTTGCCATAGATTCATTAACAAACTTCATGCATGACATACCGATCATTTAATTAGTTCCAACTCATCAGCTTCCTTCAATAAATAGTGCATGTAAACATTTAATGCATTCTGTTATAGCTCGGTTACAACTTAGTTACAAATTGGTTACAACTCGGTTACAACTCGGTAAATACTAAACTTCACTCGGTAGACATTCCACCTTCATTAACCAATAGTGATAACCTTAGGGTTTACCGACTAGGTTCCTTAGGGTTTACTGACTAGGTTCTTTGCTTGATAACATAGTATAGTATTAACCTTACAATTTACAACATATGTATGATGTCAAAACAATCTAAACATCATGATCCCATCAATGTCTGACTCGGTAATAGTTGCCCATTGAATACCTTATTCATCCCCTTATTCATCATATTCTTTCTGTGTCTTTTACTGACATCTTTATACTCTTTAAATCATACTTCTCAAGATATGGCAACATCATACTGAGTTAGAAAATCAATTTCTTGACATCAATGACAAAATAATAATATCAAGACAGTAAACATCCTTAATCAGTTATATCCATAATCATCAACAACCTTCTCAATATCCTTATTGAAATTCCAACAATCTTTCATTGTCTGTTATAATGCTATATTGCCAACAATCTCCCCCTTTGGCATTGATGGCAAAACCAATTGATTTGACCTTAAAAGATTCGAATTGTTGTGATTCTGAAATGCTGAAATGCTCTCCCCCATACATTAGACTTCTCCTCTTTTCTTCAATCTTCTTTCCAATTTGTATTCTTCTCAGTTTTCTCCCCCTTAAATTATTCTTCTCCCCTTTGACAACAATGCCAAAAAGTAAAGAACTAAAATATAATTGCTTCCTGTATGAAGATAATTCCTGCTGTTTGTGTATCAACTGAGTCTCGGTCAGAGCATTTTGTCTTTAATTCTTGTTCCCTGTAATATTCCTGTATTGTTTCCTGTAATATTCCTGTACACCTTTAGAAAAACATCCTAAAGTGTATAAATCAGCATCAACTCCCAAAAGATATTCGATAGACTCATCGGATTGATGCTTTCACCAAACTCGGTCAGTGAGCAGAAGATAGGGGTAGGACCCCTAACTTACTTCTGAGATATTCAAAAAGTGTCCCTTGGTAGTGGCTTGGTGAAGATATCTGCTAATTGTTCCTTTGTGCTAACATACTCCAACACCACTTTCTTCTCTTGAGCTTCTTCTCTAAGATAATGACATTTGATAGAGATGTGTTTTGTCTTAGAGTGCATAACAGGATTCTTCGAAATGTTAATGGCACTAGTATTGTCACATAATATAGTTACTGGCTCAATAACTTTCTCATTTATACCTTCCAACAGTTGTTTGATCCATGCAATGTTGGTACAATTCAATGCTGCAACAACGTATTCAACTTCTGTTGTTGACTGTGAAACACATCCTTGTTTCTTGCTAAGCCAACTCACTAGTCTTTCTCCTAAAAAGAAAGCTCCTCCACTTGTGCTTTTTCTGTCATCGATGTTGCCTGCCCAATCAACATCAGTATAAACTTTTAAATCAAAATCATTTCCTTTTTGATATACTAAGCCATATTCCTCAGTGCCTTTCAAGTATCTAAAAATTCTTTTGATTGCTATCATGTGTGTTTCCTTAGGATCTGCAGAGAATCTTGCAACTATACCTACTGCATGTGCTATATCTGGTTTGCAGTGAACAACATATTATAGTTTTCCAATCATGGATCGGTAAAGTGTCTCATCAATAGATGCAGATTCATCATTCTTTGATAATTTACATTTGGTAGTCATAGGAGTACTTACTGGTTTTGAATCCTCCATTCCAAATTTCTTCAAGATTTCCTTTATGTACTTCGATTGAGTAATGAAAATCTCATTTTTCATTTGCAGTATCTGTAAACCTATAAAATACTTTATCTCACCGATTAATGACATCTCAAATTCTTTGCTCATCTCATTTCCAAAGTTATTGCATAAAGAGTCATTTCCACAAAAATATAATATCATCGACAAATATGGTTGAGATCAGTATTCCATTTTCATCATTCCTCATGTACATATTGATGTTCTCACTTGTCCTTATAAAACCAATCTTAATCAAATAAGAGTGCAATCTTTCATACCATGCTCTGGGTACTTGTTTCAAACCATATAAAGCTTTGTTCAATTTAAATACCTGATCTTTATTCTTGTCTTCAACAAATCCTTCAGGTTGTTCAATAAAAACTTCTTCTTCTAATATTCCATTCAGAAATGTAGATTTGACATCCATTTGATATACCTTGAAATTTTTGAAAGTAGCATATGCCAACAATGTTCTTACTCCTTCAAGTCTAGCAACAGGTGCAAAAATTTCACCATAATCAATTCCTTCTTCTTGAGCATAACCTTTGCAAACTAGTCTTTCTTTGTTTCGAATGATCTCTCCTTTTTCATTTAGCTTGTTTCTGAAAATCCACTTTGTACCGATTACATTTTTGTCCTTCAGTCTTGGGATTAGTGTCCATGTGTCATTCTTCTTGATTTGATCAATCTCTTCTGTCATAGCATTTATCCAATCTTCACTGTTAAATGCTTCTTTCACTATTCTCGGTTCAAATTCAGATATCAGACTTGTGTTCTGTCTCAGTTTATTCCTTGTCATCACTAGATCATCCTTATCTCCTATAATTTGACTTGGTGCATGATGTCTTCTGACATACTTGGCTAATATAGGCTCGGTAGGCTCTGTATGATCTTCTTCATCACTCGGTAACTGGATATTCTCTTCATTTTCCTCAACAGTCTTCTTGGTAAGACTTCTCGATTGAACATAGACAAATTCATCATATTCTTCTGGTTCCTTGGAATTTCCTTCATCATTTCTTTCTGCAAATTCATGAATTTTCACATTTGCACTTTCTACTATTTTGTTAGATGATTTGATCAGACATTTAAATGCTTTGCTTTTGGAAGAATAACCTAGAAATGTTCCTTCTTCACTCTTCTGATCAAACTTTCCATTTCTATCATCTTTGTGTACATAGCATCTACTTTCAAAGATTTTAAAATAACTTACATTAGGTTTCTTATCATACCAGATTTCATATGGTGTCTTCAAAGTACCTTTCTTCAATTGTACTCGATTCAGGGTGTAAATTGCTATGCTTATTGCCTCTCTCCAAAACTTTTGTGGCACCTTCTTTTAAATCATCAGTGTTCTAGCACAATCCACAATAGATCTGTTTCTTCTCTCATCTATTCCATTCTGCTGTGGAGTTCTCGGTATAGAGACTTGTCTTTTAATACCATGATTATTGTAGAATAAGTTGAATTCATCAGATGTGAACTCTCCTCCTCTATCTGATCTAAGACATTTCAGTTGTCTTCCTATTTCATTTTCAACTCTTGCCTTGTACCATTTAAACATTTGAAAAGCTTTTGATTTATCTTTTAAAAACATTACTGACATCATCCTTGAATAGTCATCCACAAATAATATGAAATATTTATCACCATAATAACTTTGAACTTTCATAGGACCACAAATATTAGTGTGCACTAGATCTAAAATTCCCTTAGAAGTGTAAGACTTACTTGTAAAGCTTGATCTTGTCATCTTACCCATCTGGCATCCTCGGCACATAGCATTCTCAAGTTTTCAAGACTCGATAGACCGCTTACTCTGTGCTTCTTGCTTATTTTGATCAGATTATCAAAATTTACATGAGAAAACCTTTTATGCCATAACCAGGTATCATCTATCTTTGCATACAAACACTTGTTAAGAGTTGAGTCAAGGTGAAATGTGTTACCTTTTGTTTGTGTCCTAGTAGCAGCTAAATTTCCATTCTTGTCATGAACTTTGACAATTCCTTTTTGAAATTCTATTTGGTAACCTGTGTTGTTTAGTTGTGCTACACTCAACAAATTGTATTTCAAACCTTCAACCCAATAAACATCATTGCATCTTGCATTGTCAAGAAGTGTTATAGATCCTTTACCTTTCACCGGACATGGTGCATCATTGCCAAATCTAGCATAGTCTCCATCACAATCTTTTAATATAACAAACTTGTGTTTATCTCCTGTCATATGATGTGAGCATCCAGTATCTATGATCCAAGAATCATTAGTGTTTATGTGAGATATTAGGGCTTTTTCTTCATACCTTTCTTCATCTGATCCATCTTTGATAGCCACATAAACTACTTCCTCTGTATCAATTTCATCTGATTTATCATCACTGGATTCCTCATCGGCTATTAAACATGTCTTTCTATCTCTTCTTCTGAAGTCTCGGTGTCCTCTGTAATGATTATCTTTCTGCCTATCATCTCTGTAATCTCTCTTTTTAGTAGAATCTTTGTCAGGATAGTTAGAAGCTATATGTCCTATCTTATCACAACTGAAACATTTCAAAGGTAGCTTTCCTTTATACTTACCTTTGCCTCTTGGTAACCTTCTGGCTAATAGTGCTTCAAACTCTTCCTACTTTTTGATTTCCTCATACAGTTTGTGTACTTCTTCCATGTTCTTATGAAATCTTTCACTTGCTCCACTGTGATCTCCTTTAGAGTATTTATACTTTCTTTCATTGTAATCATTGGATTCGTCAAGATGAAAAGAACTAAATGCAAATTCAACTTTATTTACGGAAGATCCACTATTATCAAAGTTACTTAATTCAAATGCATGTAGCTTACAACTAGTAGCATCTAAAGAAACTGGCATATTAGATACAGACCTCAATTCATTGATTGCAGAGACTCGGATTGCATAAGCCGGTAGAAGGGTTCTCAACAACTTACTTGTTATATCCTTTTCTTCAATAGTTCCACCTGCTCCTTTGATTTGATTGACAATCTCCTTTAGTCTTGTACTGTACTGAGTTATGTTCTCACCTTCATTCATCCTCATAGATTGAAGTTGTCCTCTTAGACTATCTACTTTTTCTCTTTGAACATGTTCATCTCCTCCATATACTGATATGAGCTTATCCCACATTGCCTTTGCGTCATTGCAGCCTTCTAGATCATTAAACTCTGAGTCAGTCAATGCAGATGTTATTTCAATCATTGCTTGAATATGATATTGCTTTGCCTTTATCTCTTCCATAGTCAATGGATAGGTGCTCGGTGTAACAAAATCATTCTCCAGATAGTATATAGCATATTCTCCAACTCTAGATAGATGCATCTTCATCCTTTTCTGCCATGTAGAGAAACTTGACTTGTTCAGCTTCGGTGCATCCCTCTTATACATCTTTGGATCTTTAACTCAAGTGCCTTTAAACTTTTCTTCCCAAGTCCAAATCTCTGATACCAATTGATAGTTCTGATACTTAATGTAAGTACAGATCCAATAGCCAACAAGATGAGAGAGAGGGGGGGGTGAATCATACAAACTTATTCTTCCATATAAACATTAGATTCAACCTCGATAACATATACTTTAGTAATATAACCCAAAACTGTTAAACATGCAAACTCAAAAGCATATAAACATCATAAACCTCATAACACCAGATTTAACGTGGAAACCCAAATAGGGAAAACCACTATGGGATTTCGGACCCACTAAGAAATATACTCTTCTAGAGTATGCTCGGTTAAAAGCAAATCCTATTAAAGATTACAAACACATAACTAGATGTGACCCGGTTAAGGGATTTCCCTCAGATCTGTTAGGATCTTCACCTTGTTAGAAGTGACCTTGTTAAAGGATTTCAAACACTCAATCAAAATGTCACCTTGCTAGAGGATTTTACAAATAAGACTGTTAAGTCCACTTGGTTAAGAGATTTTCTGTCACTTTCACAAAATAACAGTAATAAAAATCTATCTGCAACTTCACAACTAAAATGCTAAAGCAGATTCTTATTTGTTCAATACAATCTAGACATAGAACTAATCTTGTCCATCTACTGGGCTTCTATACTCTTTTATTCAAACAGGTCTTCAAGCTTCTGTGCTCGGTAATCACTATGTAGCATCCATGTGCATACACTTGCCCGCATACATTTTTTATCAACAGTTTCCTATCTATAAACAATTAGCTAACTGCTTAATCTCCTTGATCACATTTCCCATGATCAATCATAGCCATCAAATCTTCAATCTTGTCCAGGTTCAATGCATCTTTCGATCTGAAAACATTTTACCCTACCTAGGAACTTGCACATATTTCTTGGAACTTGTGCCAGGGTATTGCAGTTCAATTTGCATTGTAGATCTTCATGCCGACTTTCCTTTGCCATAGATTCATTAACAAACTTCATGCATGGCATACCAATCATTTAATCAGTTCCATGTCATCAGCTTCCTTCATTAATTAACGCATGTAAACATTTAATGCATTCTTTTATAGCTCGGTTACAACTCGGTTACAACTCGGTAAATACTAAACTTCACTCGATAGACATTCCACCTTCATTAACCGATAGCGATAACCTTAGGGTTTACCAACTAGGTTCTTTGGTTGATAACATAGTATAGTATTAACCTTACAATTTACAACATATGTATGATGTCAAAACAATCTAAACATCATGATCCCATCATTGTCTTACTCGGTAATAGTTGCCCATTAAATACCTTATTCATCCCCTTATTCAGCATATTCTTTCTGTGTCTTTTATCAACATCTTTATACTCTTTAAATCATACTTCTCAAGATATGGCAACATCATACTAAGTTAGAAAATCAATTTCTTGACATCAACGACAAAATAATAATATCAAGACAATAAACATCCTTAATTAGTTATATCCATAATCATCAACAACCTTCTCAATATCCTTATTGAAATGCCAACAATCTTTCATTGTCTATTATAATGCTATATTGCCAATAGTATGAAGCAAGACATGTGTAATAGATAAGGAAACACTGAGTATTGTGACTGTTAAAGACACAGAGGTCACCGAGAAGGATTTCAGAGAGCAGTCAAGGAACAGAGTAAACAGAAGGGTTTACCAAGTTAATCTATGGATTACCAAGGTATGCTATAAGCAAGGTAATCTCATTTTGAGCACATAGAATCTACTATAACATTTTAGATGTGAAGTTGCAGATATTTTGTAATATTGTGTTGTAATATTTTGAGTTATAAGAGAAACCTTTAACAAAGTAAAAGACTCTACTAAAGTCTATAAATTGTAAAGCCTTTAACCAGGTGCAGCATTTAGAATAAGTGTTGTAAAATCCTTTAGCAAGGTATATCTAATGATCTTGATACTCCTAACAGGGTAAGCTATCAGAAATAGCTAAACATGTAGCTCTAACCAAGCAACCTTTATTATTGTAGTAGTGAAGTTGTGGGTGGCATCCCCACCGTAGTTTTTCTCTCTAACCAAGAGTTTTTGCATAACCAAAATATATGTGTTATGGAGTGAATCATGTATGGTTGTTATTTATTTGTTTTAGCATTATATTATGTTACAACAATTTTTGGTTTATGCATAACAGTAAAGTTATTGTTGAAGAAAAGATTTGAAGTACTGATTCACCCCTCCCCTCTCAGTACATTAGCTTTCCATATTGGGCCTAACAATTGGTATCAGAGCTTGAATCTTGGAAAAGGGTTTAATTGCCTAAAGAGAAAGATCTTATCAATGGAAGCCTAGAGACAATCTCAGAGAATTGTGAATCTTCAAAATGAATTGGATTATGCTAATCAAGTGATTGTTGACATGAAGAAACAAATGCAAAAATCTCTTAAAGTTAGAAGAAGATTGTCCGATGATTTGCAGGACTCTCAAGAGTTAGTGGAACAAATTGAGACATTGTTTGAGAACAGTATATCTGAAGAGACTGAAGAAATGATTGGAGAACTGAAAGAAAGAACAAAGCACTGAGTGATCAGCTAAAAGCTATGAAAAGAGAACATGAACATTTCAGCACACAGATGACTGAAATTGTTGATGCATTGAGGACAGCCGAGGATAAATTAAGAGATCTAGAAAGTGAAAAACAATAGCGTGAAGCATTAGTATCTAAAAGGAATGATGAAATCACAAGGTTGACTGGAATTCAAGAAAATCTATTAGATCAATTGGGTTATGCACATCATGAAGCAAATCTGAAAGATGATGAGAATCAAGCATTGAAACTTGAAGTATCAAGGTTGACCGATGAACTTGAAATGGAGAAGAAATCCAAAGAAACATTGAAGAAGAGTTATGAAGCATCAAAGATGTTGGATGAGCAACTTAATACAAAAAGACCCAACAAAGCTACAGGACTCAGTTACAAAGGAAAAGACTCTACCAAGAAGGGAATCCACACTACTGAGAGAGGAGAATCATCAAAGCAAGCTAGAAACAAGAAGAACATCAAAGGAAAGAAGCTTATTTGCAATTACTGTGGAAAACAAGGACATACTGCCAACATGTGCCAAATCAGAAAAGGTAAGCAACTGAATGTCACAAGGTCTAATGGTTATTGTTACAATTGCAATAAATATGCTCACACATCCAACAAATGTAGGACAAAGTCTGCTAGCAATTATCAGAAGGAAAAATTCAAAGGGTTTTGTAAAAACTGCAATAGATATGGACATAGTACCGAGAAGTGTTGGTTTAAGCAGAAGAACTATATGTGGTCTACACACCAAGCAAATATTAGAAGCTACTGAACTCACAAAGATCTTGACCGATAGTATACTGCAGTACCATGGGATTACAATACAAGGATATGGTGTGAATGTTGTGGAAGATATGGACATATAAGTGCCAACTACTTTATAAGGTTTGGAATGAACAACCGAAGATCATGGAGAAATCCTGGTATGGCATGTTTTCATTGTCACAAAGTTGGACACTTGGCTAGAGATTACAAAGATCAACCTAGAGGAGACACTAAGGAAATAAGAAGCAAATTATAGATGATTTGGAAAAAGAAGGAAATTGTGTCAAATGAAGAAAACACCTTACCTACCGAGTTAGGTGCACCTATTCCAAATTAATTGGTGAAGGTATGAAGGGACTATATTCTCTCAAGGTTAAATCTTAACAGTTCCTATTTAATCATGTACTTAATTCAAAATCTGTATAGCTAAAGATGCATTAGGAAATTTAAAATTTTATCAAGTCTTTTGGAAGCTTGTTTAGTCGGTAAATACAAAAAGTTTGGCTACTCGGTAAAAGCATAAAAAGGAAATGGTATCGAGTGCATTTAATGTTTTCTTACCTAACTGCACAGAGCCTGATAAGGTAAAATTGTGTACTTAAAGCTTTTGTGCGATTATTTTACACTTACCACCAAGTTTTCAAGAAAGAAGAGCAAAGTGATTCAAAGGCGATCAAACCTCATCCGAAGCAAAATTCAAGGTATTTACATAAATCACAACGCATTGTCAAGCTAGTTTACCGATCATATCAGTTGTGAATATCTGTTAAGTGGAAAGTGTCTATCCTTTAAAAGTTTTCAAACCCTAAGGATCTTTTGTTAAGTGATTATCTGAAATTTGAAATGGCACCTAAGATCTAGAAGCCCGTTGTTGTTGAGAACATTGAAAAGCCCTCATTGAAATACTCTCTAACTCCCAAAATAGCATCTGAGCCGGATGATAAAACTGCATTTTCACTCATTCTAGATAGGGTTTTACTAGTTGAGGATGTCAGATTCTTCACTAAGTGTCATGTTGAGGAACTAGGTCATGTTGAGATCAAGGACACATATGATGAATTGTGTACCGATGAAAACGAGATAACAAGTTTGAACACATTAAAGTCAAGGGATTGATCGAAGCCCTAACCTACCCATGAGTCTTCAAACCCCAGTGGGTTAAATTTGTTTTGAGCAGAGTTCATGATGACTTCATGTGGTTAGAGGAGCAACCATTCAAGATCACCAAGGAAATCATCCACTTGATCACCAGTTACCCTATTTATGACCATGCCCGAGCTCAGAAAATGATTTCATAGAAGGAATTGATCACTTTAACCGGAGTAGAATCTGATCGCAGAGGTCTAAAACTGAATAATGTCACAGATGTAGAGTTGAAGTTTGCCATTAGAGTCATAGGCTATTGTTTCTTTCAATCAGAAAGGGAAAATGGTGTACCCTGTGTAGCAGTCGATTTAGCCTATAAAATTGTAAAGAAAGGTATGAAGATTGATCTATGTGAAATGTTGTTGAAAAATCTGTTTGAAAATCTCAACACCATAAGGAAGCCGAAGAAGAACAACTCGGCAAACGCACTGAAGTTTGGATCACTTTTGGTATGTATGTTTTTCTATTTTGAAAAATTCTTTCCATCAGTCAGTAATGTAGTTTGGGAACTACACCGACCAATCACCCATCAAATCGATGACTTCATCAAACAACTAGGTGATAAATTCAATGATATTATGTATGATTATTTTAGCAAGTTTCAAGAAAAGATGCATAACAGGTATAGGATTCCACCCAAGTTAGTGGATAAATACAAGGATGATATATGCTTTGAAGTAGACACCGACTACTGCTATGTCAATGCGGTGGAACCAAGAACTCAATCTTTGCCACCTATGGGTTATGAGATTGATTTTGACATTACACAGCAGCAGATAGATGCTTTTATTGCTCTACCAAGGCATGCTATCAAGATGAGATACGGTACATATGAAGAAGTTAAAGAGAAAGTTAAAATGAGCATTGTAGTACCAAAGGCTACAAGAAAAGCAACAAAAATGATTAAGGCATTAACAGAGAAATTTGGAGAAGGTTCTTCCTCCACACCTTTCAAGAGCATTCAAGTCATTACCAAGGAGGAGTCTGAAGCCCAAGTATCGACTCCTTCAGTAAAGCGCCCAAACACAAGATCATCTGCAGTGTCATCGAGTAAGAAACCAAAGAATTTTTCCGCACCAAAGGTAACAAAAACTTATAAGAAATCTACTCAGAGACTCATTTTGACTAAAGAGTCCAATGACACCAAATCTGAAGATGCAAGTAAATTTCAGATTGTTAAGAGTCAAAAGAAAGATGTACATAGCGTTGATAATTTTTGTGCTAATCTAAAACAATATGGTGGATTTGGAGCATTTCAATATGTTAAGTATGAATCCAAAAATGATGAAGAAAAGAGAAAATAGAAGAAGTTGTAATCTCCACACTTCTGAAATTCTGATTGGTCCCATTGGAAATAACTAATTCTCTTCCAAAAGAATTGTGTTTGCATATTGATAATAGGTGGAAATATGCTATGGACTTGGAAAAATAGATGAGAGAAAGAAGTCTGGTACATCTCTTCTCAGACATGTTGGTAGATGAGATCAATGAACATCTGAAAAACTATGAAACAAACTTCCTAGTCAAGCAAAGAGCCTTGAAATTGATGAATGGCCTTTATCTTGAAGTAGAGAATGAGACTAAGGAAAAGTGGCAGGAAATCTTTTGAATCAAGAATGCTGGTGAGCAAGTTGAAGTTGAAATAGTTGATGTCACTGAGAAAAATCCTGATATCATCGAGTAAGACCCCGTTGATACTATACAAATTGATGAGGATATCATGGACACCAAGGTACAAGAATAGGAAATGATTGAAGGGAATGCTTATGCCAAACTGGTATCCAATGAGTCAGTTTTGGAACAAGTTTAGCCCTATCCTCTGGTCACTTAGCATGTTTCAACCGAGACACCTCAGGATACTAAACAAGGAAAAGAGGGTCACAAGTCTACAAAAGGAGAAGCTACTTCTCAGGCCATCGGGGAACAGACTTCTCAAGCCCCTTCTAGCACTGAAAATGTTACAACTGAGACCCAGAGCAAGGATTCACCGAAGGCTACATCTGAGGTTAAAGAAATTGACAAAAGTGTTGCCTCTACCGAGCAACCTACCGAGGGTCAACAAGCCTCCCAAGCCATTGTATTAGTTCAATCGGTGAAAACCTCCCCATCTAAAGAAAAGAAAATGAAAAAGCATAGTTTCAAGTTAGATTTGTCAAAACCAATAGTGTTGCCGAATGTAGACATATCCAAATTAAAAGGGAAAGCACTTTTTGAATTTGGTGAACCATGCAAAGTCAAAGTAGAACAAGAGAAACAAATAACTATTCAAAAAAAAAACATAGTACTTCAAAAGGTGAAAGCACTATTAACAGATATACTACCTGAAGCTACAATGACAAAAGATGTAGCCATCCATGTTCAACTGGATGAACTCCTAACTAAAATAGAGACATTTGGAGTAGACGCATCTGAATACTTGAGCAAATTGAAGGACAAAGAGCTCACTGCAAAAATGATTGAAGAGGTATAGAAAGCCATTGCTATTGGCAAAGTAAAACTTGTCAAATTTATTGCTGAGTTGTCCCCTCAACTCAAGCACATTCTTTCTTTATTTCAGGAACTCTGTACATTTTCTTTATTCATTAAAGACATCAAGAATAAAACAGAAGTGATTGAGAAAGAGATCACTGATCTCTCCCATACATTGACCACTGAGCCAAATTCTATTCAGAATTTCTATACCAAGTTACAAAATCTCATGGCTCAACAATTGGAACTTAGGAATGAAGAGCACAAAATAAGGATGGACATTATGACTCTTCAAACCTTATTCATTCCACACTTGTCCTTCGTCCAAGAACAAATCAACAAGGCTACCTCTTTATCCACTCAGCCAGAGGGAAGCACTTTAGATGGACTGATTTCACTATTAGCTGACATTACAACTCAGAATTCACTCATGGATAGTGTCAAGGATGCCCTCTCTATCACTCTCACCGATGCAAGGACAACATATAAATCCATTTTTGACCAGTTGCCTCCACCGAATGGTAACTAAGTTTTGATGTTTGTCAAAAAGGGGGAGTATAGTATATAGTGTATATAAGATAATTTTGACAGGGGGAGCAATGAACCGAGCAGTGAACCGAGTAGTGAACCGAGCAGTAAATATAGAATATTGATCACAATGCATGCACAAGCAAAGTTATGAACAATATATTGATAAGGGGAGTATATATGAGTATACTATTTATTGACAAAATGTATATACTGTCATATTAGTCAAATTTTGTAAGTATATAGATTTTTGAGTTATGACTTTGAAAGAAGTTTTGTCAAACATCTCAACTAATGTCAAAAGGGGAGATTGTTACTACTTACTAAGTTGCCATTAGTTTTATGTCCAAATTCATTCTATATACTCTAGTTGGTTATTACTACGAAAACATTCAGTCGGTAAGCACAGAGCAGTCAGTTATAGAAGAAAGTAGTCACAGAGCTTAGTATACACCGAGCTGTCTACCAAGTAACACTCTATGTCTACCAAGCAGCAAAAATGATATACTGAGTGAACACACATTGAGTGAAACGTGTTACCAGATTCATTGAACCTAGACACATATGGGAAATGTGTTACAAGATCGAGGAATAGAGAATCATTATCACTTAGGAAATTGCACCTTAAAGATTTTGTATGATCTTGAGGTCATCTATCCAATGAAGTATTTTGTATGGTTATTCATTCAATGAATCATTTTTGTAAGATCGAAGCATGAATAGTTCATCGACATAAGAGATCTATTTATACAACATAAATTGAGGATAAAAAAAAAAGGTGTATGAAGCAAGACATGTGTAATAGATAAGGAAGCACTAAGTATTGTGACTGTTAGAGACACAGAGGTCACCGAGAAGGATTTCAGAGAACAGCCAAGGAACAGAGTAAATAGAAGGGTTTACCGAGTTAATCTATGGATTACTGAGGTATGCTATAAGCAAAGTAATCTCATTTTGAGCACATAGAATCTGCTATAACATTTCAAATGTGAAGTTGCATATATTTTGTAATATTGTGTTGTAATATTTTGAGTTGTAAGAGAAACCTTTAACAGGGTAAAAGACTCTAACAAAGTCTATAAATTGTAAAGCCTTTAACCAGGTGCAACATTTAGAATAAGTGTTGTAAAATCCTTTAGCAAGGTAGATCTAACGATCTTGATACTCCTAACAGGGTAAGCTATCAGAAATAGCTAAACATGTAGCTCTAACCGAGCAAACTTTATTATTGCCATCCCCACCATAGTTTTTCTTTCTAACCAAGAGTTTCTGTGTAACCAAAATATATGTGTTATGGAGTGAATCATGTATGATTGTTATTTATTTGTTTTAGCATTATATTATGTTACAACAGTTTTTGGTTTATGCATAACCGTAAAGTTATTGTTGAAGAAAAGATTTGAAGTACTGATTCACCCCTCCCCTCTCAGTACATTAGCTTTCCATATTGGGCCTAACAACTTGAGTAGTGGAGAGTAGTTCTAAACATTAAGATGTCGAGTCCTTCCTTGTAGGGTCATTTTTGACATTTGAAGGGTCAGACCCTAACCTTTTGGACTTGTCCTTAGGTATAAGGAGGCCTCTGCATCAAAATATTTCACATATGTTTTGGAGAGAAGCTATGAGTACTACAGTATACACTCTTGATTGGGTAACTGTCAAAATTGGTATTGGTAAGACTCCTTATGAGTTAAGGTTTGGTCATGCTCCTATAGTTAGATATTTCAAAAAAATTGGAAGTAAATTGTATATCAAAAGAGATGAAGATCTTGGAAAGTGTTATGCTAGATGTGATGAAGGAATCTTTCTTGGTTAAGCTACTAAAAGTAAAGCATGTTAGTGTTATAATAAAAGATTGAGAGAGATTGTTGAAAGTGATAATGTGAAGGTTGATGAAGGTAATATGTATTAGATTAGATCTTTTGGATATGATTTTGATGATCTAGATGCCAATTCAGATAAAGAAAGACAAGTGTAGACCCAAAGTTAAAATCAGACTGATCCGGAAAAGCCTGTGAATGAAGATGCATATGCCAATATAGAAGAAAGAGTTCAAGAGCCTAAAATTCTAGAAAATCCTAAAACTCCTAGGTATGTAAGGTTGAATCATTTGGAAAATCAGATCATTGGTGATAATAATAAAGGTGTGATGACTAGGAGAAGGCTTGCTAAAGAATTTTTTTTGATTTCTAAGATTGAGTAGATGTCAGGCTTGAGTAGTGGAGAGCAGTCAAATTAAATAAGTTTGTTTGGTCATTGTGTTGCAGTTGAACTGATGCGGTTTAATGGGTTTAGAGATAATTATCTCTAGTTGATTCAACTTAATTTTTAGTGGTCTACATGATATTCTGATTGAGTTATGAGATCTGGTATTGAGTTCAATTGTTTGTGTTATTTGGTATTCTAGTTTGTACTCCGAATTGCTCAGGAATTTATATATCTTTAGTTGCAGATGTATGAGATGTATTTTGGATGTTGATGTGTGTCCTTAGTTTGATTGGTTCATGATTTGGATGTCCACAAGAAAATCTTTCATGTTGACAGTTAGTTATGATGTTGCTCTTGAGCTCCGATGATGAGATGATGACAATTCTTGTAATTCGAGTTGTTGTGGTTGTTGTGATGCAATTCACATTGCTTGTGAATATTTATAGATCATTTTCTATGAGTATTGGTGGTCCGTATTGATCATTGTGTGCGTTATTGAATATTTTCTTGGTCCGATGATATTCTTAGTGTTATGTGACATTTATGGAGTTGTAGCATGTTGCGGATGATCGAGGTGTAATTGTTGGAAGTGTTGTGAGTTTGCGGTGTTGATTTGGGTCCAGACTATGTCTTAGCTGACATTGTTTTGGTCCACATATGTTGTGGTAGTGTGTGAGGTTATTATTTTGTAATTTATATTGAGGGTTTAGCCAACCTTGAAATATAGGTTGATGTCTTGTATAAATAAAATTAATAATCATGTAAGATGTATGTTTGTGATCATTGTAAGTGTGTATGGTTGAATTGTATTTGTGAACAATAGTTTCATCTTTCGAAAGTGAGAAGAAGAGAAGAGAAGTGTTGTACAGAAGACCGTGTTCTTAACCGGAACTATACTTAGGTATATGCAAATGATATATTTACATTCCATGTAATTTGGATTGTAGTCTGAATGCTTTTGTAAGTTAGTGAGATTTCTTGTAAGGTAGTGAGCCTTCCCTTAAGGTTGTTTCCTTTCTGGATTTCTTATTTGAGTAGTGAGCTCTAGGTAGTGTGCCTGAATGCATGTGCATTCCCCATTGTAATATTTCATTTACTCCTAACATGGTATTATCTCATTGTGGGTAGGTTCCCTCCGTGGTTTTTCCCTTGACCGGGTTTTCCATGTAAAAAATCTTGGTGTTATGTATGATATTGATGTGGTGTTGTTTAATACATTAACTACTAATTATCAAATCTGAATTGTGGTTTAAGTTGCAAAAGTTTTTGGTGCAAATTTATTCATCCCCCCTCCTAGTTTGCAGCATTGTTGCCAACAGAGATAGCCACCCAAGATGTAGAGGCTTAACAAAAAGTACAAGATACTCAAAATATTGATATTACAAAGGTTGAGATTGTTGGCAATGGTTGTCATTGATGATTTAGTGTTGTCATTAATGTCAACCCTCGGCTTGTGTGTTGGTGGCATACTCAATATTGAGATGTGATTTCTCTTTGTCGCTATGTCTACTAAAGATTGTTGGTAGTTGTTATCATGATTGTTGACTAGATATGTGTGTAGAAGGTTGTTGGAGATTCAAGATAAATGAGAAGATAGGTTCTTTGTTGTGGATGTGCACCTTTTTGGTGTTGATTTCAACACTAACTATATTGTGATGAGGCTAACAATACTATCATGATGATGGATAAAGAATAGATGCATTGATATGATGATTACAATTATGATGATGAAGTGATGGTTTCCATATGATCCTATGCATACTACAAGATACTATAGTATCTTCTTTTTTGCTCCATCGTGAGCAAGTAGTGTCCTTATATCTGGAAGTTGATGAAAAGTGAGTTTTACATAGGATGTATTGAATATAATCTGGAAGAATGCTCTGCATTTATTCGCTTTCACAAATATGATCAAGTGTATTTTTGGATGTAATGTCTATGCTTTGTAGATGTTACACACTCTTTTTTTTAAGTCCCTCATATTGTAGTTGATGTCTTTGGTAATACCAGTATGTTGGCAATGTGTTGATTGTTTAGAATTGGTCCAGAGAATTCTTCACATTGCTGCACATTGAGCTTTCTATTTTGATTGCTTAGAGGGTATTCTTATAACATTTGTGCAGTGTCTCAATTCATATTCTAGGTGATGATTTTTTTTTAGAAGTATGCCTATTGAATGAATATGGTGTCTAGAATTCCATTAATGAATAATTTTGTATTAGTTTGGTTTTGCTAGTTGATTTTTGGCCTGACAATATGGAAGAAATATATGAGGATGTTAAGGGTTCATGGAATTGTTGCAAATATGCCCTTCAACTTGTCATTGATTTCAACTCTCTAGTCTGGAAGATGTCTGAATGTATACCATATGATCAGGTTGTGCACAAATTATGTATATATGTTCCAGATAGTGTGTGGATGATCAGACAATGTTTAAGATGATAAATAATGTTCGTATGATGAATTTTTGAAGTTCATGTAAATTATGTTAGGTTTGGTTGACATCAATAGATGTATACAGATAAAATCATATAGTTCTAGTTGATTTGGAGGAATGTATTGTGATCTGTGTCATGTCAATGACTATAGAGTGTTTCAAATCATTAGATCATGCTTCTAGATTATCTTAAATTTTATTTTGATGGTCTGATCTTATTGTTTTTTATTTGAAACAAGAATTTATGTAAGATGGATTGGTTTGTACCGTTTTGTGTCAGTGCGGTTGTGTATAGTGTGTATAGAATTCCTTTTGGAAGATGAGTTGCCATGGTATTGGTCCATACATGATTTTGTATGTTTTACATTTTTTGTATTGATTATTTTGGACCAATGGTAATATACACGTTACATTTACTTATGGCCAACCTTATCAAGAATATTGTTGATCCGGGTGGTATATAATAAGTAGTTCAATTAGGTTATGGATATATAATAGTGTGTGAAGAAGTGTATGCAACAATGAGTTGATCTGTGGTGTGATTTTGTGTAAAACAGAGGTCCAAAAGTGTTATTATGATAGGAGCTTTAATATATGAACTGTTATCAACATATTGTAAGATGTCAGTTTCCAATATAGTTCAATCTTCTATTTCTATTGTATCTAAATAGTTGTTATGTATCTTGCCCTGAAGAAGTGATCTTCAGTTGTGCAAGTCTTCATTTGTATCTTGCTTTGAGGAAGTGCATCTTGGTTTGCAAGTCCAGAGAAATGAGCCCCCTAGCCTATGGCCTAAACTTTTTAAAATAGTTAATATATATTGTGAGTTAGAATCCCACCATGGTTTTTCCTAGTTTGGGTTTTCCTTGTAAATAATATGGTGTTCTTGTGTGGATGTTCTTGTTGCTTTGATTATTTAACTTCATGATTCAACGTATTTTATGTATTACAAGTTAAATTATTTGTTCAAGTTTTTAATATATGTTGATTCACTCCCCTCTTAGTATGCAGCAGTGTTCAACAATTAGTATCAAACCTTTGGTTCTTCAAGAGATAGTTTAACTATTAAGGTAGATTTTGGATTCTAAACACTATATTTGGTGGATATTTGAATGACATGAATGCTATGGGACAGATTGATTGGGAATTTGAAGGTGTTGTTGATATGGAAGGAGTATTGAGATCCGCTTAGGTGGATCTGGATGACAACATATTTATACAATGTAATAAAGTTGAAGATAAAATATCCTATCTGGGGAGGATGCATGATGAAGGTAAAAAGGTTATCAATGATTTTGACACAAAGTTGAATAGAAAAACTAAGGAATGGACCAGACTTAAAAAGGAAGTGCATAAACTAAGGAAGGAACTGAAGGAAGAAAAAGAACAAATTGACAAGGGTCTAGAACTAAAGCTGGAAGTGAAGTACTTGATTCTATGCTAAGTGCTCATAAACAAAATAATGATAAGAATGGACTTGGATTTGAGAAAGGTGAAACTTCTAAAAATAAAAGAAAAGAAAAGGTCGAGGATACTAATCAAAATCAATAGAATTTCATTCCAATCTCGAAGAACAAGAAGAATGACAAGATTTTTTCTTAGGCTGCATCCAAATATTCTTTTAATGGCAATTGTTTTTAACACAATAAATTTGGACATAGATCTAATGATTTCAGAAGTTAAATCAAAAATCAATTTGCTAGCATAAGATGTTACTCTTGCAATAAGTTTGGGCATATGGCTATGGAATGATGAAGTAGGATGATATGGACTGGATACAAAAATATGAACTTTTCTTAATGTTTCAATTGAATTTGTTATGCTTGCATTGCATATGGGCACAAAGTTGTTGAATGTAGGACAAACAAACATTTGGAAATAGTAGAATGAATTGCAATAAACCTCAAAGCGGTCCAATATGATATAATTGTGACAATATGGGACACGTTGTGAAACATTGTAGAAGCATGACAGAGAAGTCTAATTGTTGACAAAAAAAAATGACATCAACCAAGAAAGAGAGAAAATGAAGATGACTTGGGTAAAGAAATTAGATGATAAGGTTGAAGAAAATACTGAAGTTGGACTTGCAACTGTTGTGGGTGCTAGGCCCTCTTTCGGTAATTAAATAGACCACTAGGTTTGAGGGCGAGAATTGAAATAAGATCTTAAGAACCCCTGTACAGTTCAGTGTTGAAGTGCTTTTAGCATAGCTATGTTAAGGAAGTAATTTCTAGTGGTTTCTAGATGGTCTGATTGGTCCATGGTGAAAGAGGTGAAATAGATTATTTATCATCTTTTTGGTCACAGTGCATTAATGACTAAGAGTAGTGAAATAGATTATTTATCATCTTTTTATCATGGTGCATTAATGTCTGATAGTACTTGGTTGATTTGAATATATTGGGATTTTAGATTCATTTTGCTCACTTGTGAATTGATGCTTTGAGAGCTCCAACTAGAAGAAGAGTTGTTATGCAATCTATAAGCATTAAGCTTTACTAGAAGTAAAACCTAGTTGTTGCTACAATGTCAATTCTAGTTGTTGTTGACCCTAAGCTTAAGCCATGGCATATCCTAAAGCCATATCTATTCATAGATACTGTTAAAGATAAAAAGGGTGCATTCTCGATAGTTCTGACTTACTGCCTTTACATTGAGGACATGTCAGAGCTTACATTCATTTACAAATGGGAGAGGTAATCCATGTGAAATTCAATGACCTCTATAAGGAAATGTATGAAAGTGTTGGGATTACTTAGATTAAGAATCAATACAAGAACATTGCTAAGTTAGGGTTGAATATTTGAAGGGTTTTTCCTAATTTTTCTCATGATATCGAATGGATAACAATTATTCTGATCCAATTTCATGGAGATATGATGTATCCAGATAAACCCTTTACAATTATGAAAAATTATATTAAGGCTTTAATTGGTTTATGTGGAAAGGGCATCATTTCGGTGAAGAAGTATGTGAATAATGATGCTATTTCAAAACTAACCAGTTCTAGGTTGGATGGAAGAGCTATGACTATTAAATATATCAAGGATCTAGGAGTAAATATGCAGGTAAAGGGATTTCATACAAAATCTATATTCAAAATTGAGAGGGTACTATGACTACGATTACATTTTACAGTACTTTTTGTATGGTGGCTTGCAAAGAAAGTTTGGATCTATGCAAACTCTTATTGGCGCAGCTAATGGACAATCTAGAGAAGAAGAGAAAAAGTAAGTACCCATTCAAATTTGGCTCTTTGACCATTTGTCTTGAATTTATGTACTAGAATGAGCTTCCCAAAAAGAATAACTATGTATGGGAGAAACTTCACCTATTGAAACGTCGATAGGATTATATGTTATGGGTTTCAGTCGAGATGATCGATATTTTAGGAGGACATTTGACGGTTGGTTTGTACACTTCCAAATGAGAATGCAAGAAAGGAATAGGTTCCCTCTATATCCAGCATGGAAGTATAAAGAAATATTTACTTTCCTAGTTAGCAGATAAAATTGTTATATCATGATGGTTGAACCAAGAGTTGCTTGGATGCCTGAATTACCCTATGAATTTTTTAAAGAGATCAAAGATTTTTTAGTTTATTGGTTTGAGTAGAGACCCCAATGAACCTCAATTTTAGACAGTTGAGGAGATCGAAGCAAACTTGAGGAGTGAGAGGTCCGACAAGGGACTCCAAAATTGAATGAAGAAACTATTCAATAATGTGGGATTGCCTAGAGTTACAGATATCTATGTGCAAAGGAAGAGTAGATCAACTGAACTAAATTGCCTATGGTAATCCTGAGTTCCTCTAGAACTCCTAATTTGACTACATCTAGTGAGAAGAAGATGACACCTAGAAGGAAGCATAAAGCTCAAAGGAAACTTAATATTCAAGAAGTTGAAGATGAAGAAGTTGAGAGCAGTAGTAACTTGAAGAATAAAAGAAAGAGAAATTTATCAATAGTCTGAGGACAAAGAGAAGGTGTTTCTCCTCCTGCTAAGAAGAAAAGAGGCCAGACCTCTACCAGATAGAAGAAGAGTAAATCAAAGAAGAAGAACCAAAAGAAAGGTGGTAAGAAACAAGAACAAAAGGTAGATCCATCTCTTAACTTGGATAGTCTTGTTAATGCAATGTATGAAAACAAATCTTTGGATTATGTTATGGATGTTTATGATGAAGCACAATTGATTGTTAAAGAAGTAATTGAGAAAGTTGTAATCCAATATATAGGGAAAAAACACAAACATGTGTCACACTTGGGGCTAATTAGGCGCAGTCTAGCCGAACTTACTCCGGTCGGACTATTTCCTTGCCTTGTGGCATAGACGTGGCACCTAAATGGAACCAATAGTTTGGTCGAGCTAAGTTCACTCAAACTATAGGTGTCATAATCCAATTTTTTTGTGAACATCCAAATGTAAAAGAGTTAAAATAATTCAAAATAGTTCAGCCAAACTTAGTTTGGCTAGACTAAGTTCGGCCAAACTCAGCTATGTGGCAAATGATGTGACAGCCAAATCACCTATTTTGACTGCATTTTTGAAACTTTTCACTTTTGCTCAATTTTTCTTCAGGCATAATATTTTTTTACAAAAATAAAAAAAATACCCTTTTGTAGAGCTCGAAGTCATGAATCTAGACATATAATTTTTTTAATATTTTGATTAATTTTAGTATTTTTTTATTTTTTAAACATTGCGAGTAGGTTTTTTAAGTTCAAAAAGAGGTTGATTTGAAATTTAAAAAAAATATTAAAAGATATTTAGAAAATTTAAAAAATATATTTTTCACTAGATGAGAGAATCTTTCTAAAAGGGTATAATTTTATTTTTTGATAATGATAAGTTGAGTAGACAAAAGGTGGCATCAAATGAAAACTACCAAATTCAGCTATGTTGGACTTAAAAATATTATTACGAGAAAAATATACATCAAAATCTAATTTTTTTTTAACACTGCATATATATGTCCTCTATTTGTAAAATTAAATTAGAAAAAAAATAAGTTCATTTTCATTTTGTTTGGTGACGCCAACTAGAACCTCTGATTTTCAGCATTTTTCAGCAATAAAAAATTTGTCTTTGAATATATAAAAAAAATCATTTTTTTTTTAATTTTAAAAATAAAAAACATAAATTTCATTAATTTTTTTATATTTGATCAATTTACATCATTTTGGAATTCAATTTAGAAATGTCACTTTTATGTAGTCGAAGTTAAACATTTTTAGTTGTGTTGCCCACTTCCTTTATGTGACACAACATTGTGCTTTTACCCTATAATTATTTGAGATCAAAACCTATGTGATATTCAAAATTTTGTTTCTAAAAGTTTGTATAAAGTATTTATGGAGAAAAGATGTCAGGGCTTAACAAAAGAAAATGATATTTTAACAAGTACTATAGACAAAGCCTGTGGCCCTCTGTAGAAGGAGGTCATAACCCAAAATTCAGGAGATTCTTAATGTAAGGTGTCATAAGAAGGGGATAGTGAATTTGATAACGGGTGGAGATCCCAATGAGATCAAACAAATTATTAGACAATGTGATGATATTGCGGCAAAAGTTGCTTTGGATGTTGTGAAGTCATTATCTTCTCCTCCAAGAAAGATAAATGATCTAAATTGAGCATTGGAGAAACAAGTGGGAGAAGTATTGCTTTGGAGAAGGAAGAAGAAGATCAAAATATTGATGAAGGTAGACCAAAAATAGTTATAGATAGTCAAGTGCATATTGAACAATTTTCTATGCTACAAAAGAGCATATGGATGAAATTGGACATCAAAATGTTGATGATAGTTGTAGACATCTAAAATTGTCATGTCTAATTAAATAAATACTTTTATTTATTTAATTATTTTAACCTAATTCTTCTATTAATTAAATGAATTTTTATTTATTTAATTAACTCATTAATCCTCTTCTAAGCCTTTCCTCATTTAAATAAATACATTTATTTATTTAAATTGTCCTTCCCCTAAATTAAATAAATACTTTTATTTATTTAATTGATCCCATTTCCTCTATTAATTAAATAAATCTTTATTTATTTAATTAATTCATTAGCCTTTTCTACTCATGACACATGTCACTCATCTCTTAATTCCTAAACTACCTACCCTCTCATTATTTTCTTATTTCTTCTACCTACCCTCTAATCCTAGCCGACCATCTATCTTTTACACCACTTAATCTTATCTCTCCATTTCCTACAATGTCTTCTATATAAGAGTATGCTTCTTTCATTATCAATCCTCCTAGCATTCTAATCAATCTTATGCAATCAAGACTTTTTTGCGATCAAGCTATCAATCACATTTTTGTTCTTTGTTGAGCTCTTGTGTACACATAATATCTGAGAGCAAACATATCAAGAAAGATCAATGGAGATAGGAAGAATGGAGATTCAAACCCTAGTGGACATGTGATGGTATAATCTTTGTGATTTTGTGTATTTGCATTGCCTTAGATAATCTTCATATGTTATTGTGGATCTTTGTTGTTGTTAGGCTAGGATTTGGTGGTTGAATTCATTTAGTCTTTCAATATTGTTGTTTCCATTATCCACTTTTCACCATACACATTTTGGCACGCCCGATGGGACTCTTGTCCCTTATGCATTTAACATATTTTGTTGCAAATTTTGTATTTTTGAAGTTGCAAATCTGACATTTCCGACAACATTTCGACTTTCCATGTTTGTGCATTTTGGAACTGTGTTTTTTATTTTCTGCCATGTCTATGAACCTATGAATCGCATCTCTGTTTTCGACAGTATTTTTATTTTCCAAATTGTAGTTTCATTATAGGCGCGTCTATGGGGAATATAATCGCATGTGTAAAATCTAATCACGTCTGTGATAATTTTAACCGTGTCTGTATTCTACAGGATTTTTGTGTTTTGCTTTTTGTAGAAACGCGTATGTGGAGTATTAAAACGTGTCTGTGTAGGGAAGAATCATGTCTGTGTTCGGTTTGGATTTTTCAATTTTTGTTTCATCATTTAGGCTTTTGTTTCATCATTTTGGCTTGCATCTAGGGTTTCAGTTCTGGTTTATTTGAGCTAATATCTTGTAATACAGCTAACAAAGTGGTGCAACTTGTCTTTGGAAGCGAATTGTGTGTCGAAGGCCCCTATTTTTCACAAAGTGTTTTGGGATTTTATTAAAATAAACCGAACTTGTTTGCTTGCAGGAAGGGGTAATCATTTGAAACAACCCAAATTACTAATAAATCTTTGTTGCAGGACCTTGGCAAGGGTTTTCTTTTGATTTTGCATTGTGTGCCTTATTTCCATAAATTAGCAAACACTTCAATTGGTGCACTAAAATTGAACCAGTGTCTTTAGTGTCTTGAGAAATAGGCTCTTTGTGTTTAATCTTTAGAGGGCCTACCTCCCTGTGTGGTCATTAGGACTACTAGTGAGGAGGGAATGACCCAAGTGGTAGCAAGGAAAACCCCCCTCTTCCGAACCACTATAAATAAATGTATCCATGGTTGAAGCCATGGGTAACATGTGTTGATTAATTCATACCGACACTATGTCTCCCCATAAACCCGTTTGATCAAATTTATTTGATCAATAGTAGGGCGTAACCACTATCGGCTGGGAGTCTTCTGTATTTGCAGAGCTAAAAGTGCCTCATGTATGGCCACATGAGAGGATGCCCTTATGAGCATCTTTTTATTTTAGAAAGCCAAAATCCTTCTAATTGTCGGGGCAGGAGGTTGGACCTCTGGAGCGGCCCACACACATATGGTTCTTAGTAGAGATACAAAGTTCACCATGGGGAGTTTTCGTGGGGGTCGGTGCTTGGCTATCCTAGAGAAGTGAGTGTCGAGGGTGGAGCTAGTGGGGTCAAGCATCTAAGTATCCACTTTGAATAGCGTAGCCTCGGGGGAAACCCCATGTGGGATCAACAACTATTGTCCTGGCCAACCATAGGAATTATGCTTGTCTTCTTTTAAACATTCAAACATTCAAGACCAAATCCAAACATTGTGTCTTTTGTGTCTTCAAGTGTATGCAAATTTTTTTTACATCAAACAATACACTTTTCTTTGAGTCATGTTGAGTCCAAACACTAGAAAACATAGAGTCCTCATCAACATTGTGTCCTCTTGTCTCAAAAAATGGTAAAAATTTCAGATTTGGTCACAACAACAACTTCACAAATTGGAAAAACTGCACTCATGTTTTCTAAACACATCTGTGTCTGATAGAAATACCTTTGTGTCATGTAACCGTGTCTGTGTAGGATAGAAATGCGTATGTGTTATCATAGCAAATTGCACTCACAAAATTCTCAAAAATGCATCTATGCAGTATCTGGTCAAGTCTGTGTTGGGGAACCACGTCTATGAAGTATATAGCCATGTTTGTGTTCAGTATTGGGAAAGTTTATAGTCCAACAAACAAGAACAATCAGTTTCAGAATTCTTGAGCTTCCTAGGTTATTTCTCCAGGTTTTCATCTAGCATTCAACCTATTTTTGGGTCTCACAAAGTTCATTATTGCTATACACCTTGCATTTTTTAGGATTCCCATAGATATTGAGAGGGGGGGTGAATCAGTATCTAACCCATTAATAGATTTTCTTAACTTAAAACATGTAGAGCATATTAATACTATGTACCAGTAAGCAAAAAGTAATGCAATAAATAGAGATAAAAACAACCACATGAAAAACACACCATAACACAAGGATTTAACAAGGAAACCTGGTGTGGGAAAAACCTCAGTGGGATTTGTGACCCACAATATTCACTTACTGGCCAATAAGAGAATATTGCTGCTACAAGAGGGGCCTGCACATGCAGGAAGACCAACTACCTAGAGCTCACTACTCAAATACAAAATAGGAAGTCTCATTGAATTACAAAATGGATTATATAAATCTAATGTCTTCTACTACTTCAAAATAGCATCTATAATGCTAGATCCAGTACCGGTTTCTACTCTACTTCTTACATAAACCTTTAACCTATAATTCACATAATAGGTCTGCCTTATTTCGCCTAATTACATTCCTCTTTTTTTCTTACTTATGTTCTATAATGATCTCTCTTATATAAGAGTCATTTTACAACTTTCCAAGTTGGCTTACAATGATTTTACAAATAATAAACAAAATATATTACAATAAAAATCTTGTCGGCCTCTGTGTCGGTATGCTACCTTTCACTGCCGGTGCTGGTGATCTGAGTGTCAGTGTAGAGTTTGACCTTGCTAGTGCCGGTGGAATGTCTTGCCGGTGTCATAGGATTGTAAGGTTGCCATCAATGACAAAACCTTCAATCACCTACAATGTCTCATTGGAGTGTGCATATGCCAACAACATTACATTCACATTTGTCTAAACTTGAGTCAAAAGGTCACTTGCTTGTCCTCATCTTTCTTTGTCAACACAATACATACAACAACATTTTTCTAAGTGGTCCCTCATCAAGGTCTATCACCTTTGGGTCTCATTTGGTCTTACTTAGAGTCAAGGCCAACTTACCTCATCAAGAGATCTATCATCTCTTTGGAAGCTACACCTACTCTACTACATACATACTTGGTCTTACACTTTGGACATTGCAATTACACCTCAGATTCATTTACATTCCACCCAACTCTTGGTCTTCCATACTCTTTCCATTTTCATCTAGTCTCACACATCTTGGTCAAGACCCACTTCATGGTTGAAACCTATTCCCAAAAATCTAGGAGGGAAGCTAAAGAGGCTCAAGAGTCCGCAAAAATGAGTGGCTATGAGTACGAAAATGATATATTTTTCAATTCTGATCATATCACATTACCTGACATGGACATCTATAGAAACATTCAGAATGTTGAGAACATGTATGATACAAACAACAATGATGCACAAAATGACAATGTTGACAACATTTTAGTATATTTAGCAGAAGTGGAGGAAACTATCATGGATCCCCATTTTAATAGATTGGTTGAGGAGATCATGAGAAGAAATAGACAATATTTCCTACAAGTGATGGCACAAAGTGGAGCTAAAATACCTCATGATTTTGACATGTCCCAGATAGTGGAAAATCGACCTACTCAATAAAGTCAACTCAACATGGATCAAAGGAGGCCTAATAGTGGAGGTCATAGAGGATCACATTTCATTCCTGAGTCACCATCATCCTTGTTTCAAAAATATGAGATCCCAAATACACATGGTCAAGCTTACGATACTCAATAAAGAACATCTCATGAACAAATTCGTCTACGCAGACCCTTATGGAAATCTTATGTGGATAAATACACTCAATCGCATACAAATACTAAGGACCCAACTCAAAATCAATTGGATATTTAGAGGCATGCTCAAAATTTGGACACAGGAAAACCCCATGTCAAATTTGGGGGCAATACACAAGAGAAAACTCATGGCGTGCCTTATGACCCTATATCAAGTGGTCCCTACACACATTATCATTATAGACCTCCTTCATATGAGCATGTTTATGATTAATACCATCCATATACACAGTATCCTCCTCCTCCACCTGGTGGATTGGGCATGGGATATGGTCCAAGAAGTCGATCTCCGCCCAAAAACAATTTGGAACAATAGATAAAGGACTTATAAAAGAATACACCAAAACCAACTTACACAATGAGAGATATATGTCCCTTTCCATTTGATAAAAGCATTCCAATGCCTCCATTTCCTACACACTTCATAACACCAAAGTTTGATAAATATAAAGGCAAAGGAGACCCTAAGGCACATATAAGAGAATTTTTCACAACTTGCATTGAGGTAGCAACAAAAGAAACATACTTGATGAGATTGTTCCCACAAAGCTAAGGTGAACAAGATATGGAATGGTTCTCCCAACTTCCACCTCGAATTAAGTCATGGGGTGATCTAGCAGAAGCTTTCATACAATATTTCTTATATAACATAGAGACAGATATACCAGCTACCACTTTGTGCAATACCAAATGGAAATATGGGGAGTCATTTTCATCATTCTTATAAAGGTGGAGGAATTTAGCCAGCAGATGCTCTTATGAAATTCCACAAAAACAAATAGTAGAGATGTTTACACAAAATGCCAACTGGAGAAATTGGTTATGACTTGAGGAAAGCTTGTTTTTCCACTTTCAAGGATGTCATTTAGAAAGGCTTAGCAACAAAGAAGGTCTTAATTGAGAAAGGAATCATCAAGATATTCAAAGAAAATAAAGAGGACTTTAAAGGAAAGGACAAGCCACGATTTTGGAACAAGAACAAAAACACAGTAAATTAAGGAATTGTTGATGCTAACACAGTGAGACCAAAAATCATTCTTTCAGGATCAATTTCTTCTACAAACAACCAAGTAAATACTCAAGCAACTTCAAAACCATGAAGGAAATACACCCCATTGGGAGAACCACTTGAGTTATCTTTTAGGAAGCTAGTGGCAAACAAGATAATAACAATTCCAGACAATCCTCCATATGAGCCAAAGTTCAAACCAAATTGGTGGAATGACGATGAGTATTGTAAATATCACAAGAAAAAGGGACATAAAACAAGAAATTACCATCACTTGAAGAACATTATATAGGATCTTATTGATAGAGGTGACATTGAGATCGAGGGACATACATCTAATCAAGAACATGAGATGTTTAAGGAACCATTCCCTAAACATGACAAGGGAAAATCCAAAGCCACAGATAAGCAAGCCAACTATACCAAAGTGTCCTATGATTATGATTCAACCGTTAATCACATTTTGATGGACAACTATGTTTCTACTAATATCATAAAGGAAAAAATGCCTAAGTTCTACTCAAAGAGCCAAAGTTGTCCTAAAAGGCATTGGAACTTCTTCTAAATCTACATCTGAATGTAATGTCACAACTCATTGAGGTAAGGTCACCCTACAAGGTTCTCCAGCTAAAACTGTCGCTTCCTCATAGGCCAAACCTGAGTACGACCTAGTAGAACACCTAGGGAAGACACCCATGCTTATCTCAATCTTATAATTGTTGCATATCTCTCCTTTGCATAAAGCCATACTCATCAAAGTCCTAAGAGAAACCTTTGTACCCACTGATCTGAACATGGACTAGTTTCAAGCCATGGTGGGATACCTTTCCGTTCCAGATTCTCTTATATTCACCGAAGTTGACGATGCCTCCATAAGCCAACCGCATAATTCACCTTTACACATTGAGTCCTTCCTACACAAAAACTGCATCAAACAAGTCCTGATAGATGGAGGAACCGGTCTCAATATATGTACTTTGAACACAATAATACAATTGGAATATTCACATAAAGTTGTGAATGCTACCAACAAAATTACCATCAAGGCATATGATGACGAAGAGCATTCATCCAAGGGCACAGTCAGCTTACCTCTTAGAGTAGGGCCAGTTACAAAGGATGTGGTTTGTCAAGTCCTTGATCTAGATCTCACATACAACATACTGCTAGGACATCCATGGATTCATGAGATGAGGGTAGTCCCATCTACGTACCATCAATGCATTAAGTTTTCTCATAATGGAGTCAAAGTGATTGTTAATGGTGATCCTAATCCATTTATATACTGCAATAATTTGAGGCCAAAAGATGAGACAATAATTCCAATTAATAAAGAGGCAATCCCATCATATGCATATATTGATCTTGAGTCACTAAAACCTTCAACATCAAAGCAAGGTGAGATTAAAGGGAAATATTAGGATAAAGGTATGGATGAATACACTCTAAATCAAACCATGTGCTTGCGGCAAGTCATGAATTCACCAAAAGAGTATGGACGACCACATCCTTCTAAATAGGTATCTATCATTACCCTCAAATGGGATCCTACTATATTCCAAAAGTGGGGTGAAATGGAAGAAGAAAACTTATACAAAATGCTTTACAGAGACCCTGAAGATGATACACAAGATCACATCAAGATACCATGTGAAAAATACGGCAAAGGATTCAAAATCCTACAAAAGTTTGGGTATGATGGTAATGTTGGCATTGTGTTGTCATTGATGTCAACCGGTATGGGATGACTACCGGTATGTGAGAAGGTAAGGTGATCGGTACCAATACAGTATATCCTAGGTAAGGAGAGTATGTCAACTGATAAGTGAAGTGTTGACAATGAGAAAGATGCTTGGATGTTGTTTGTGATGAAGAGGCAGAATATTACCTAAATCACATCAACACCAAAAGAGAAGAATGAAGAGATTGCAGGGATGCTGAGAAGTTGTAGAACAATAGGACTCTCACCAGATGAAGATGCAGTCACCATATGAAGAGATGACTGACAGTGAATGTGCCCACACCGGATCACATGTGCCTATTTGAAGATATGCTACACAAATAGGAAAGTCACATGAGTGCATTGCAGGATGCAGATGACAAGGTGTCACTCTACCAGTAAGTGGAGCTTATCTCCTTTTATGCATTATGTGCATCATAGATCTGTGAGATAAGGTAGATGAGGTAAAGGCAAGTTCTTAAAGGCTCACACTGAATCCACTAGTGAAACAAAAGGAATGCCTCAAATGCATGAGAATAGGGTTATGCACTGGACCGACAAAGATGGCATGTTGAGTTGCCTGAACAGGTGAAGGACTGATGAGTTTGTCATCTTGACAAACCGAATGAGTTGATATATAGTCTGATGATGAAGAAGGCAAAGTAGTTCAAATGAAGTGTGTTATGTTTGTCACTTTGACAAACCAGTAGAGACTTTGACAAACCAGTAGAGATATGATCAGAATTGATCAGCGAGAAAGTATAGCTGAGAAGATATAGATAGAGGAAGAATGACCTGACTAAAGAAGGTGTCATGTCCCCATCCTGACATCTCCTCAAATATAAAATATATCACTAATTAGAAAATTGTCTTATTTATAAGACATCACAATTTTCTCAGATCTAGCTAACCTCCTTAAGTTCGATGAAAAAATAAGTAAAATGTTGTTGACCTTCCATATTTTGGAGCCCTTCTTTATAATCAACATTTTATGGTTGACTACATCAGCATATGTTATATATATAAATTCATGACTGACTTCTTTGGAGGAGGGGGAGAACATAATAGGGTGGTTAATTAACCTTGCTCATATTTATGCAAGGTAAATGATGGCCAACTCATGTGCTTAAGACAGAGGCATATATATACAAAAGAGAAACACCAATTATTAAGGGGAATGAGGAGTGATTGGTACATTCAAAATACCGTGATTAATATCTTATAAAAGCAATCATTGATGAATAGTGATTACACTTTGACAGCAATCTACAGTGGACTAAACATAGTTAAAGACAATGATTATATTATACAATATTACTACTAACACTATCGAATAGTAAACAACGACTAAATAGAATTAATACCTATGTATAAACAGTCAGAGAACATTTAGTAATTCAACCACATATGAAGACCCATCTTCATAGCCAATACAAATCAGATAAGTGGTCATCCCATGGATATCGATTTGGTATATTGATATCAAACATATCAATTATGAGTGTTAACGGTTGTTGGTGACATCAATAAGATGTTGATAAAGTATAGATTAATATCGAGTATCGATAGTTGGCAGGAAACCAATCGATATTCCCTATCGAACCAAAGGCCCGTCGCATGAGTAGTTATGAACATCGATTATAATTAAATATAATCATTAATAGAAAGTAAACCAGTCAATATCCTTTAACCAATCTTCATCTATTAATAATATAAAGAGACGTGATTAACATAGAGGAAGGATCGCGAAATAGGAAGGATGTGTCTATTCCGAGTGAAGAGTTGCCACTATTCCGTATTATAAGATATTTAATATGGAATGATGCTGAATCAAAAGGGGATGGAGAGGAAGAGGACTGCTATGTGATTCAAGAGGAAGGTCTTGAAGCTATAGCAACAGGTCACGCACATGTAATTAATGCATGAATAGTTTATTATATATGTTAATAAATATAAATAATGAATATTTCAATATTTATATTAATGGTAATGCATGAATAGATTACTATATATGTTAATAAATATAAATAATGAATATTTCAATATTTATATTAATGGTAATGCATGAATAGTTTATTATATATGTTAATAAATATAAATAATGAATATTTCAATATTTATATTAATGGTAATGCATGCATAGATTATTATATATGTTAATAAATATAAATAATGAATATTTCAATATTTATATTAATGGTAATCTGTGAATAGTTTATTATATATAAATAATGAACATCTCATTACATATATTAATGAATATAAATAATGAATATTTTAATACATATGTAATGAATATAAGTAATGAACAATTTAATACATATGTTAATGAATGATTTTAGATGTTAATGAATAGGTATAAACATATGTTAATGAATACATATCAATGAATAGTTAGGAATATACATTAAGGTGAATTTTTGATAATGGACATTTTCTGAATATATGTTATGGAATATATGCTAAATTAGGAATATGTAAATGTGAATTATGGAATGGAAAGTAGTAGTAATAAATTATAAAAATGTAATTAATTGTGATTTTATGATGGATGCTATATGGAGGAAACTTCATTAGCCTAATGGAGGGATTATGATAATCCCTGGTAGGCAATAGATACTGAATATCTATATGCATATATGAATGGCTTGGTTGACAAGATCATCCAAGAAGAGATGGATCTGGCTGGTCCTCTCTGGTAGACTCGGATGATGGGATGCATCATCCAAGGCAAGGAATTGATCAAATATGATGGTCTTCCTTGGTATGGCTTGGATGTAAGAAATTACATCCAAGACAAGAATCGAATCAACCTTCAATTTCCTAGATTGCTTGGGTGTAAGAAATTACATCCAAGACAGGAATTGAATTGACCTTCGATTTCCTAGATAGCTTGGGTGTAAGAGGTAAAATCCAAGATAGGAATCGAATTAACCTTCGATTTCCTGGATGGATTGGGTGTAAGAAGTTACATCCAAGATACGAATTGAATTAACCTTCGATTTCCTGGATGGCTTGGAACCAAGATGGGTTCCAAGAAGGTGAGCTTCACGGCTGCCTAAGGACATGTTTCCGCATGACATTCGTATCCTTTTTTATTAGATAAGAATTATGATTAATCTTAAAGAAGTAATTTAAGTTAAATTGCAAATTAGACTATATATATATATATATATATATATATATATATTTGTATTATTCTAACAATCTATTTGGCAGGACATTGGTCTCTATCTAGTAGGGACATTATAGTGGTATCAGGGCATGATCCTGCCATCCTACAGGGTAAAGATGAAACAAGGAATCATTCTAGTCAATAAGAAGGAATCTAAGAATACATGTATTTGTGTGTATGCTCTTTGTTTACATATATCCACATGTATGCTTCATGTTTTCATGTGTATGCTTCATGTTTGGTTTTCAGCATGTCTACAACATTTCTTTATGCAATTCCATTTAGACACATATTAGTGAATTATTGAACTCAAAAGGATAAAATTGGCATATGACTAAACAAGTTAACTCTGTCATTTGAGATTATACCATAAATCTATCATATGTTCTGATTAAGTTGGATACTAATATATCATACACTCTTTCATATTTGACACCAAACTATCATATGTTCATACGTAGTCTACTGGTATTGTGAATCACAATAATTGACTATAATCTCATTAATAGTATAAGAAGGAATGCTTCCTCTCAATAGACTAGAGAAACCTAATCTTTAATTATTAATCAACTCCAGGTCAAATTTGTAACTTGAGATAGTATTAGGGTAATCCAACAAAAAAGAAACCATAAGAAGTTGCAAATTGAAAATCATCTTGATAACCCTATCCATGATCATTTCTTGAGGACAAGCAATCTTGGGAAGGGTGGACTATCATGTCCCCAGCCTGACATCTCCTCAAATATAAAATATATCACTGATTAGAAAATTGTCTTATTTATAAGACATCACAATTTTCTCAGATCTAGCTAACCTCCTTAAGTTCGATGAAAAAATAAGTAAAATGTTGTTGACCTTCCATATTTTGGAGCCCTTATTTATAATCAACATTTTATGGCTGACTACATCAACACATGTTATATATAAATTCATGACCGACTTCTTTGGAGGAGGGGGAGAACATAATAGGGTGGTTAATTAATCTTGCTCATATTTATGCAAGGTAAATGATGGCCAACTCATGTGCTTAAGGCAGAGGCATATATATACAAAAGAGAAGCACCAATTATTAAGGGGAATGAGGAGTGAGTGGTACATTCAAAATATCACGATTAATATCTTATAAAAGCAATCATTGATGAGTAGTGATTACACTTTGACAACAATCTGCAGTGGATTCAATGTAGTTAAAGACAATGATTATATTATACAATATTACTATTAACACTATCGGATAGTAAACAACGACTAAATAGAATTAATACCGATGCATAAACAGTCAGCGAACATTTAGTAATTCGACCACATATGAAGACCCATCTTCATAGCTAGTACAAATCAGATAAGTGGTCATCCCATGGATATCGATTTGGTATATTGATATCAAACATTTCGATTATGAGTGTTGACGGTTGTTGGTGACATCAATAGGATGTTGATATAGTATATATTAATATCGAGTATTGATAGTTGGCAGGCAACCAATCGATATTCCCTAGTGAACCAAAGGCCCATCACATGACTAGTTATGAACATTGATTATAATTAAATATAATCATTAATAGCATGTAAACCAGTCGATATCCTTAACGAATCTTCACCTATTAATAATATAAAGAGATGCAATTAACATAGAGGAAGGATCACGAATTAGGAAGGATGTGTCTATTCCGAGTGAAGATTTGCCACTATTCCATATTATAAGATATTTAATATGGAATGATGCTGAATTAGAAGGGGGTGGAGAGTAGGCGGACTGCTATGTGGTTAGAGAGGAAGGTCTAGAAGCTACAACAACAGGTTACGCACATGTAAGTAATGCATGAATAGTTTATTATATATGTTAATAAATATAAATAATGAATATTTCAATATTTATATTAATGGTAATGCATGCACTAGTACATTCAGAGCTGATTTCCGATGGCTGTTTGTTGGATTTTCGATGAATTTTCGTCGAAGTGTCGACAAAATCCACTATCGAAAACTCAGCGTTGGATTGGTCAACAATGCCATGCCCGTTGGAAATTCGGCAATCCAATGGACTCTGCTGACCGTCAAAGAAGTCGTCGGTCGAAAGCTTGGTATTTGTCGTAATTTCGACAATGACCATTTTTATTAAAAAAAGTAATAATTATCATCGATATAAAAAAAAATAATACCTGAGAAAAGCCCTTTTGGTTTCTAATTTGGCATTACTATACTATTCACTTAAGCGATGGGTCCATTTATCATAAAAGTGTTCTCCCCTTGTCATTTACCTAGGCGGTCCCTTTAAATATTTTATTCTTGTTCGCTTTTAATCTGCCTTTTCTAATGTCCGTCGGGCCTTATAAGTATCATGCAATTTTTTGTTGATCTGACGGCCCACGTTGATTCGCAACCAAAAAGTGCTCGAAACTTAGTTTTTGTGAAGTAGCGAAAGGCGAAGGTGGACCCGACATATAGGTTTGGACCAAAGCTAAACACCGATCAAGTTTCATCTGATCAAACGGACAATGTGGTTTTGTGAGATCAAGCTGAACGTGTTTTAACCTTTGTGAAGTGGCAAAAGGGTTTGGCGGGTCCCAGAGATAAGCGGTCTTCTTTGGTTAAAGAATGATCGGGTTGGAAAAAGATCAATGGCTTCTCATTGTTTCATGGCCAGGAGATGCACGAGCTATACCTTCAGTGAAATAGCGAAAAGGTGGAGGGTCCCACTAAGAGTGGTAGTAAATGTGGTAACCCCAGTTGGCAATGACATGGCAGTGACAAGGCACTGAGTTGGTAGTATGCAGTGGGTTCGGGCAAGGTTGTCATAAAAAGAGTAAACAACGAGCAAGTTCTTGAGATCTAACGGCTCACGTGAATTCGCGAAGATAAGATGCTAGCAAGTTAGTCATTGCGAAGTAGCGAAAAGGCCGATGGGCCCAAGGGACAGGCTTGGCATGAAGTTAAAAGCAGATCAGGTCTATTTTGATCTAATGGTTCTCGTGGTTTCATGGCTGCAAGCCAAACGAAGAATAATGTTTGCGAAGTCATGAAAGATAGGTGGAAATCACACGGAGGAGTGACGTGGCATAACAGTTGCTGCTTTTTGTAGAGATTTTTGTAGAGCTTGGAAAAAGATCAATGGCTTCTCATTGTTTTGTGGTTGGGAGATGCACGAGCTATACCTTCAGTGAAATAGCGAAAAGGTGGAGGGTCCCACTAAGAGTGGTAGTAAATATGGTAACCCCAGTTGGTGATGACATGGTGGTGACAAGGCACTGAGTTGGCGGTATGCAGTGGGTCCGGGCAAGGTTGTCATAAAAAGAGTAAACAACGAGCAAGTTCTTGAGATCTAACGGCTTGCATGAATTCACGAAGATAAGATGCTAGCAAGTTAGTCATTGCGAGGTAGTGAAAAGGCCGATGGGCCCAAGGGACAGGCATGGCATGAAGTTAAAAGCAGATTAGGTCTATTTTGATCTAACGGTTCTCGTGGTTTCGTGGCTACAAGACAAACGAAGAATAATGTTCGTGAAGTCATGAAAGATAGGTGGAAATCACATGGAGGAGTGACGTGGCATAACAGCTGCCGCTTTTTGTAGAGCTTGGAAAAAGATCAATGGCTTCTCATTGTTTCGTGGTTGGGAGATGCACGAGCTATACCTTCAGTGAAATAGCGAAAAGGTGGAGGGTCCCGCTAAGAGTGGTAGTAAATGTGGTAACCCCAGTTGGCGATGACATGGCGGTGACAAGGCACTCAGTTGGCAGTATGCAGTGGGTCTGGGCAAGGTTTTCATAAAAAGAGTAAACAACGAGCAAGTTCTTGAGATCTAATGGCTCGCATGAATTCACGAAGATAAGATGCTAGCAAGTAGCGAAAAGGCCGATGGGCCCAAGGGACAGGCATGGTATGAAGTTAAAAGCAGATCAGGTCCATTTTGATCTAATGGTTCTCATGGTTTTGTGGCTACAAGACAAACAAATAATAATGTTTGCAAAGTCATGAAAGACAAGTGGAAATCACACGGAGGAGTGACATGACACGTGGTTTAAAAAAGTGGTTGAGGCCCCACCTAGGTGTAATCGATAGTTATGTGGGAATAGTAAAAGGGAACACGTGGCGGATTAAGGGTGGAACCAAAAGGAGTTTCTAGGGCTAATGGTCGATTGCCATGTGGCATTTATTAACCGGATAACAAGTGGGCTAAGTAATTCCCGAATAAAGGGCCCACTTAAAAGGCATTCATCTCAAGATTGATCCTACACTTCTCATTGTTTCGTGACCCGAAGATGCTCATAGCTTAACCTCAACGAAATGGCAAAAACCGTTAGCCATCAAGATGAGGCGCGGTTAGTTAAAAGGATTGACGGTCCCGGTTAGAGTTAAAGGTCGGGTGATTTGAGTTTGATCTAACGCTTGGCGTGGCCTCGCGAAGGAAAAGTGCATGCCTGTTAAACTCCGTGAAGTCGCGAAAAGGAGGTAGGGCCCGACACTAAATCAAAGAGATTAAACGGAGATAAAGGCGATGTAAGTTCTTGAGATCCAACAACCAGCGTTGTTTTGTGAAAGAAAAGAGCATGGGTTTTATGTTCTGTGAAGTAGCGAAAGAGCAAAACAGAGGAAAGACTTAGAGAAATTATGACCCATTGGAGCCATTTTTGAATTCGATTTGGCGAATTTGATTCTGAAAAGAAAGCTGAAGCATGCGGAGTTAATTTCCAAAAACTTAAATGCCAACTTGCCCTTTTCAGTTTGCATCAACTTGATTGCTAAGTATTGTTTCATCAAAGTTTATTGCAGAGCGAATTGTTGCAGAGTAATTTTCTTCAGGCGAATAATCAGGTTTCTTGTGCTTTTCTCAATAACTCTTGGTTTGTTCTCAAATACTGCTGTGTGAATTACTTCATTAGAGGTCTGTGCTAGCTTCTAGTGGTATAATTGCTTGACTAGAATGGCACCTAGAAGAGAATTTACTGGGAAAGTGAATTACCAGGACCGAAATATCTATGATGATTTTTTAGAGCAATTAACCATGTCCACCAATGTTGGGGCTAAGGCCAAAGAGCTAGTACCTAATAACCCTCGTCTAAAAATTGGAGATGGCCTTTATGATAAGGGTAATTGGTTGAGGGACCCTAAAATAGGATTGTTAGGCTTAGGACTCTTCAAAGCTGATTTTGGGCAGAGGAATTCCTCAGCTCCTTTGAATGGCATATGGGAGCAGGATGTAGGAAAGCTTGTGGTCCCAGGTGTTTTTATGGATGTAGATCTGTTAGCCTTGATTGCACAAAATTATGACTCTGTGGCAAGATGCATCAGGAACATAAAGGGATCAGTCTTGATTGAGATAAATGAAGATGAATTCAGGAAAGTGTTTAAACTCAATGAGTCCTCCAATTTGTTAGAACCTATTGACTTTGAGTCGTTAGCCTAGGTTTACAACACACAAAGGGATCATCTTAGAAGTGGCCCATTGAAAGAATTCTTTGTAAAGATAGGGGGATTAACAGTTGTAGGTTCCAGCACAATGGAACTATTCTCTCTCAACCTATTCACTCTGAGAGTTAAGGGTATGTATTGGGCATTATGCCAGATTTTTGGAGAGGATGCTGAAAAGAATATGCCAACCCATTATATGTTAATGATTGCACAAATTCTAAACCGCTCCCTAGAAATAACATTTGATTATGCCTCATACCTTGCTGAAGCAATTCATAAAGGGCTAGTAGGAATAAAAAATGGTAAGGTGGATAGGCCATTTGGATGGTACTCCATGTTAATGCATATGTTTATGTTCAAAGGGGCTGATTATTTTGGAAAGGAGATGGACCTGATCAAGGTCAAGGATAAAGAGGAGATGTCAGTACAATTGTGGAGTACTGTTCTATCTTGGGATAGAGAAGATGAAAGTTATTTAAAGTTTGATAAATGCTTTGCATCTAAAATTAGGATTCTTCTATGCAGAGAAAACCCTAGAATTCCTAAGGCTCTTTTGGAGTTTCTCAAACCAAAGGAGTTTGCAGAGGATATCAAGATTGTTCACAATTGGGGAGACATATATTTGTACCCTGTGTTTACTATTTTTAGAGTGTTTGGATTTAGAGGCACCCCCTTTTTACTACCCTATCAGGTCCCATTGAAGATAGGGATTGCAGAAGTCCTGAGACAAATTGGGGGAGTACAAGAAGCAGAGCTAACCAATAGAGGTAAAGGGACTATTTTCCCAACTATTACCATGGCTCACCATTTTGTGATCACTAAGGGTGGATGGAGATTTTCTGAAGAATTCTTTAAGCCATATAGTTTGTCTACTACAGTGTCAAGATGTGCAGACCCCGAGGATCTTTTCAATGGCATGTTCAGAAAAAGAGCAGTGTGCAGAGGTAAGCCACATCAATTTCAGTTCCAAGAAGATTTGATTAGAAATGAATTCAGCTTAGATGAGCAAGAACTGAGGAAGGAGAAGTGGGTGGCATATAAGAAAGCCCTTGATTTTATCTATTAATTTGACACTGGCTATGACCCCCTTTCTAGCTTCAATCCATTTGAGGAGAAAATAAAATTCCTAATTCTTTATTTTGAAGATCTCATGCAGACCTTAAAAGAAAAGAGGGAGGCCATAATGCAAAATGAGCTTGATAAGGCTAAGATGGTATTGGCTAAGCCTACCTTTGCTAGAGATATCCCACATGGTGACTATGTAATGCACAAAAGGTCAAAGTACACTGTGATAATGCTAGTGATAGGTGAGCCTTCCACTTCAAAAGGGAAGAGGAAAATTGAAGATGTCATTGACATCCAGGATTCCCCTAAGAAGCAGAGAGTGGGAAAGGAAATTGAAACTGATGAGCCTCAATATTCTCCATCTCAGTCCCCTATCCACATTGGAGATGAACAAGCTGTGGCTGAACAATTATTGCAGTTAGGGAGTCTCAGTGAGATTGCCTATACCTATGAGGAGACCCAAGAGGGGATGCCCGAAAAGCCACCTAATGCTGAAATGGATTTGAATGATGGTGAGTTAAAGGGCCAAGAAATGGACCTTACTGTTAAGCAAGCTAGTGAAGAATTCCTAGCTGATAGTAATTTTGTCACATCAGGAGCTTTTAAACAGTTTATATGGAAGCAAAATATTGATCAATTCAAGACTAGATGTGAACAAAGGAAAAGTGAACATCCTCTTAAAATTACAACTCAGGTAGAAGAAGAGGTTAAGCAAGAAATGATGGAGGAGTTCAAAGCAATCACCCCTAAGAAAGGAAGAGAAATGGTAGCAAAGGCTGGTGTGTTGATTCTCCCTGAATGGGATATAGCAGATGCCTTAGTGCTTGATGCAGTGAGGAAAGAAACAAAGCCTATGGAAGGAGTGACATTCAGCAAAGATAATGCTGCTCTTGTCATGTGGTCTTTAAAGAAGGATGAAAACAAAAGAAGGAAGGATGCATCAAATTCTAGCCTCCTAGGAGGCATGATAGTTAAAAGAGTCCAAGACACAGGGGTAGTGGAAGCTGCAAGCACAGTCCTAGAGACTGCAAAATTTAGTGTTGCGATGGTAGAGAAAGAAGCACAAGAAAAGGCTAATCTCCAATTGAAGTTGGAGACTATTTTAAAATCTTACAATGATGCTAAAGAAGGAATAGCCAATAGAGATAGCATAATTGCTAGACTCCAGAGTCAATTGGTAGGTCAATATCATCTCGGTGAACCTTCTACACTCATAATAGCCTCCTCTCCAACAAGACCCCCTCATACTAGTCCCATCATTGAATATCCCCCTTCTCCTATTCCTTCTAGTTCCCAATTACCTGAAAATGTCCAACATGAGTTGGAAAAATTGAAACAAGCTTAGACATTGTATGCAAACAAATATGAGGAGAAGGTGAAAGCCACCATCTTGAAGTTTGTTGACTCAGTCAAAACCTCCAATGTATACATAAATATGAAGAGGATTCTTGAGATTTTGATCAAATTGAGAGAAGAAGAAGCCACTTTGGAACCAATCCTAAATAAGTGGGTGCCTAGAGGTAAAGAGTTAGAGCTCATGTGTTCTTCCCAGGTAGATGCAGAAGAGAATGACAATCTAAGGTCCACATGTGAGTTTATAAAAGAGATGAATATTCTTTCAGTGGAAGGAGCGGGTATAAAAAGAAAAGCCCAACTTTATAGGAAAGAATATTCAAATCATAAATTTGAAATGTTTCCAGGAGGTTTCATTGGTCTTGTCCAGCTAAAGGAAGAGAAGACTTGGTTAAAGGAGGTGGACCACAATTTGTCCCTAAGGATCAATCAGATTATTAGTACTGATGACACATCGTTATTTGTCCAAACAATTGAGGAAATTGAAAAAGTGAAATCTCATTATGGTTTCATAGAAATAGAGATTGGGCACGTACGAGTCACTTGGAAGTGGCTAGAAGATATGAAATAGAAGATTGCTAGTTTTACTTGGCCTAGTGATGATGTGTATCAGGAGTGGAAAGATAAGTATATGGGACAGAAAGAAGATGCTCGGGAGCAGTTACAGGAGGTTGCAATAGAACAACAAGTAGAGGAAGCCGTAGATGCTGAAAAGGACTTATAACCACTTCTTGAAAATGATTGGTTGTTTGTAACAAACTTTCTTTTGAAGGGTCCAAAGCTTGTATGCATCCATACTATTATAAATGGATACCAGGACTCCTAAAAAAATGATCGCAAGTAATTGTAAGAAAACACTGCAGAAATTTATCTGAGCTTTTTTCTAGTCTTATGGAGAATACTCTGAGTTTTGTAATATTTTCTCCAAATTAATATCAATATACAGACTAGAAATAGTGTATATACATAAATGTACATAGCAGTCATAGGGCAACTCATGTCAAATGTGCAACTCAATACAATAAATAATCTTAGTTTGTAGCCCTTTAGCATCATAATGCAGTCCTTGACCAAGTATGCATACAAGAAACATCTAGTTCTATTAAGGCACAAGCATCAAAGTCAGAGGTTATGACAACTAGTGAAAAACATCAAGAACAAAAAGTTTAGTCTCAAGAATTAGGAGTTGTAATAAAAAAACTTACAAGGATGAGACATATTCATAACTTTTGCAGTCCCACCTTGGATATCAACACTAGAAGCAACTCATATTGTTTGTGTAAAGACAAGACAATATGGGAGTTCATTATACCCAGCAACTCATGGTGTTGTTGTTCGTGTTGGCTCTATTGGACCCTGCAATTAAGATTCAATATACATTATTCAATAAGATTAACTGTGCAACATAATGAAATATTGAAAAGTGTGTTACCTTGTTGAGCTTCGCTTGGTTTCGAGAATAGTTTAATATTCTCTACTTAATAGGGCCAACCACGTGAAGGTGGAAGCTCATTTGGCCCCTCCCCCCCCCTAACATCACTCTAAATTCCCCGTTAACATCTTATAACATTCATTCATTAATATCACATAACGTTCATTAACACATAACATTGATTAAAATTAATTAATACGCAACATTCATCAATATTAATTAACATATGTCATCCATAACCATTAATTAGCACATAATTACATTCACTAACACATAAAAATCAGTCATTATCAAATAAGTTAGATTACAATCATTTCTTTCTTTGTTTTTTCTTTGAAGCTATGAAAAGACTAAGTGGAACATCGGTGTCTTCATCATTTCCCCCCTCTACAGATGTTCCACCAACTACTCGTGATCTCAATGTATGCCTAGTCCTATACTGAGGATGAGGACACTGAGGCGAAGGGGGGTCCTCTGCAATAAAAAAGAAATGGGTTAAATTAAATTATATATATATATATATATATATATATATATTATTGTTACAAGTATTTCATTAATTTAGAGAACAGAATTGTTGTGCTCTTTACTTGATGGGGCCACATCATTTTGTGTAGCCTCAACCTCAACATGCTGAACACCACAGTCCTCTTCACCTGAGTGGGGAACATCACATTCTTGAGGTTGTGTACCCAGATCATGCTCTACTTGTTCACCACTAGATACATGCTCTAAAATATTAACAAGAAAGGTTACATTAATTACTACTCTAATTACAAATTAAGATGTTTAATTGTATTAATAGCTAAATAAATAAATTTGTATAGCAAATGAATACCTCCACTACTGGGATGCACATCCAGACCTTCATGTGCAGGTGGTGTTTCACAATTAGCAGGCTACATTCCAATGACATGCACATTGTTATCATTGCTTGCTTATTTAAAACAAATATAGTCACTTTATGTTGGAACTCAACATCAATTAGATTATTGGTAAAGTATTCAATTTGAAACAACTTCCATTTACCATATTTACCTATGTGACGGATGCACTCGAATGTTGTGTATGCCCACTCAATTCTCGTAGCTGATCAGCCACGGCTGAATAGCCTTGTGGGTAGGCAATTCTCTTGTCATCTTCTGTGGGCACTCTATTGAATTCAGAGCCCTGCATTTTTGCTTGGTACCGTGAATTTTGCTTGCATTGTTTGATAAAAAAAAAACATTTGCAATTTATTAATATTTTGAGACAATATGGGAGTTTACATGAGATACTTACAATTCGTGCAACAAGTTTCATGTAACCACCAGAGCCAAGTTTGTTTTGCCCATGCTTTTCTTGCCTTGCCTTGGTTGCCTTTGACATGTCACTCAGTCTATAAAAAGTTTGAAAAATGTTAGATTATATAAATATAAAGAGTAATTAATTAGTACATAATTACATTATTAATAGTATCTCGTACCTTCTTCTGGCATCTACTGGTGTATTTCCTTTTTTCCTTTCAATTCTCTCCTTGGCATCCAAAATCAGGTCCTTCCACTCCCTCTCTGGAATCATGGGGGGACGCTCGTACTTTAGGTTCATCTCCAAATGGGTCCTGTATTGGTCCCTCACATACTTTAGATATGTGCCAACTTTTTCAAGGAGCTTGGTTTTGTCAAAGGTGTCATTTCCAAACCACTCAACCATTTGGTTTGTCAATTCATCTTTTAACCTTTTTTCTTGGTCATTCCACCTTTTAAAGCAAAAACAAACCTGTTAGATCCAGAAATGAACTGAAGCTACATTTATTACACTTCAAGAAATGGATCAAAGGAAAAGTATTCTAGCAATGATATGAAATCAAAAGTGGATAAGGGTTAGTTCACATATGATGTACCACCTTTTACGTATGGTGGGCCCAAATATCTGCAATGCAATGTCACTAAGATGTTTATAGAAAATATCATTGCCTGCAAAAAATTCATGGGATCAATATTAGTCCAAAATGAGTGATCATAAAGTAAATTACAATTAGAGTATATATAATAATAATTTTAAAGTACCTGGAACCTTTTGTATCTTTAAGGGAAGCATTTCTTCGTCGCTCACCATGAATGTGGCCTCCAATGTTCCCGTACTAGCAATATGAGAAGATACAGGAAACGATGCTATGTTATCAGTAGTAGTCGCCTGTGGCACATCCTCATGTGCATCTCCTCTTGCAAAAAATGAATCCACTATGAAATGGCATTAGAATTAAAGAACGCTTGAAGGGAAATAAACACATGATAGAAGATAGAGAAAAAGAGGGATCTACCAATAGTGGGTGGGCCAATATGACGTGCACTAGAGGATGTTTGCATGCTACGTGTTGCTGACATTGCAGTTGGCAATATAGGTGAGGGTGACCTCTGATGAGGCGACGTCAGCATTTGCACAGTAACATTGACAACACTTAAAGAATAATACATTAAATATATCAAACATTAAATATATGAAAAGTGCAAGAATTGTAAACAAGGATGAACCTTTATTTTGAAAATTGACAGTATCAAGTATGATGTGTTTTGGGTACTCAGAGTGATAAGCCAAGCAAGTGATAATACAAGAAAATCGTCAACACCTGATCCTACAACACCCTGATCGTAGGAACGACTTTCATGAGGGCGGATAAATTGCTATAAAAACAATACGTACATATTTTAGTTAATGACATAAAAAGAGAATAAAATATAAACCATTATTGAACTTTTGTTATAATTAAAGCTTTCATTACTGCTTACTTTCAAGTTTTCTACTATCTTATACAATAATTCCACCCTCTATCGTATCTCATCAGTGGTAGGATGCACGGCTGCCAAAGCAACAATCTCTTTTCTAATTTTTATAAGAGGCATTTTAAAGAATTTCACAAGGTCTATGGGATCTTCAGGGTCATCATTGCTTAACCCTAATGATTCCACATCCATAGAAAGGTGCTCAGGTACTGCAACTCCCTTTCCCTTTCCCCGAACATCCATCTGTGTCAAGAATATCATTAACAATTACAAAATTAGTATAAATCACTAAAAAAGAGAACATAATAATGTAACAGTTTGCTTCTACCTAATTTGTACAATTACAATGAGGTTTACCTGCTCGGTAGAAGTGTTGCAAGGTACATCTCTGTCTGCGATATGTGATGGATCCATGTCGGCCTGTGACAAAGAAAAAATATAAAAAAACGTTAGCGAAATTACATCATACACAACATGAACAACATGAACTTTGTAGACAAAAAGAGTATTGAATAATAAAAATATGTTATCATCAAAATCATTGTAAATTTTGTAATTCCTTACCTTTACTTTATGTAGACTATGTAGGATCCTCAACTAAATGGTCACATAAATAGTCACATAGCTAATAAACAATCCACTTTCCATAAATAAACACAGTTTAAAAATTGTCACATAAATAGTCGCACCCCCTATCTCCATCTCCATATTAAAAGGTGCATCATGAATTAATTATGCAATGGCATTAGAATTCAAAACATAATGAATTAATTATGTAAAAAACATTCTACCAAGAAGTCAATATTCAATAGATAATATACTAATTGCATTCCTCATACATTTCATTCCTCATCATCATGAACATCAAGGTCATCATCGCCATCATCATCATCATCATCATCATCATCATCATCATCATCATCATCATCATCATCGTCGTCGTCGTCGTCATCATCATCATCATCATCATCAATGTCTTCGCCATCACCATCATCATCATCGTCGTCGTCGTCGTCATCGTCATCATCATCATCAATATCGTCGTCGTCGTCGTCATCGGGCTCATCCCCAACTGGTTCAAATGACCTTGTATTTAGCATTATAAAACCATTATCATGTTCAATAACAGTTCTATCAAGATTATTTTTATTCAATCGTAGCCTATACCATTTGAAGACGAACAAAACTAATTTGAAGGAATTAAAGTCACACTAAAGTATATCATTTAAAATGCCATAGTATCAATTTTGAGACTATTGAGGATGAATGTCATTTCTTGATGAAATATTTGTCACCTCAAAGACTGTAGTGATGCAAGAATCACAAGTTTTCTTCGTGTCATCCAACTTTTTTATGCGAAATTTATGACCATTGCAACATATAGCGTTGTAGTGTTGACCTATGATATGTCAAACATGTAAAATTTATTGCATTGTGAATTAATAAACATATGGTTGATTAATAAATTTATACGTACCTGTTTATCTCTTAAACCATATGCTAAATCAATTTTCCTTTGCGTAACATTGGAGTCTCCATTACGATGTGCTTCTTTAACCAATGAAGCCACACCTTCCCATGTTAACGTGCATCCAGAATGTTGACAATGTTCAATCCATACCATCATCCAATCAAGATTGTTTGCAATATACAAATGTAGTACATCCCACTCTCGACCAACTGTACAAAAAATAAATTGACGTCTTACAATCGATTTATTTTGAAGAATAAGAATTAATTAACTATAATAACATCTTATAATTGCCTCTCACTTTCCTCAATCTACCTTTCCCCATCAAGTACTCCCCTTCGAATTTGTTAATGGTGTTGGGATCCCAAATGCAATCCACGTGGATCTTTGCTGCAAACTTAGGAAGATATTCAAAAATGTACACCATAGTCTGGTATACCATATATCCCTCCACCATAGAACCCTTAGGATGTGCTCTTTGTCAAACCAAAGCCTTCAAAAATTTCAAGTGCCTCTCAACCATCCACATTGACCTAGTGTGTATAGGTCCACACAATTCAATCTCCTCAACTTGGTGTATGAGGTAGTGTTCTTATGCATTGAAAAAAGCTGGAGGTAGACACTTTTGCATTTCACACATTAAATGAGGAATTTTTCTCTTCCAATATTTTATATCATCTTTATGGATTTCTTTACATGACAACCACCTACAAGGTATTCAAGATGCAAAAAAATATATTACATAAGAAGTAAAACAAATCGCAAATATAATATCTATACAACGAACTAAACAAATATCACTACTTACCTTATGTATTTTCCAAGATCATATATGACTTGCTTGACATTATTGTCGAAGTTGTCTAGAAGAGATAGAGGTAGAACGTACTGCAACAATTATAAAATTATCTTTTCATTTTTTTTGTAACATAATGAAAAGTACATGTACACTCAGTACTTAAATACATACTAAAAACACAAGAACATGAATTACCTTAATGAAGGTATGCCAATCATGCATTTTCATCCCTGGCCCAAATTCACTTTTCTTTGATATGAGATTGTTTATGTTCGCAGCAAATCTTGTGGAAAATCAAATTTTTCGTATGACTTCTTTTATAGCATTGCTTTGCTGGTCCATTAATAACCAAGGAAGCTCACTTATATTAATCTGGTCTCCATGGCTATTTGATTGAATGACATTTATCATTGCATGATTGGAATCCTGAATGTCACTACATATTTTGACAATTTTTTCTTTGTCACGCCTTCCATCCAATATTTTCCATAATGTCTCTATTATATTCTTTCCAATATGCATACTATCAAACAAATGAACAATTTGTAACTGCTCGTAGTAGGGCAACCTACTAAATTGTCGGGGATAACTTTTTATTCCCTTAGGAAGGTGGTCATTTATGCCTTCACGACCTTCATGATCATCAATCACATCATCAGTAAACAAAACAAAATAGAAAAGATGTTTTATGACAAACCAATAGATGGAATGGCATTACCTTGATGATTAATTCTATTATATTCCAACTTCCACAAGCAAGGTGTCATTCTTCGTGGCTTTGATGTATTCTCTTCTTTCCCATTGAAAAGATGTTTTTCAGTATTTTGATACTTATGATTTTTGTGGAGAAAGTGCCTATACTCATCAAACACCTGCTTTCCTAAAATTTTGAATGACGAGATTTCATCTTTGGACCACAAACAGGACATGCAAATTTTCCCTTTGTTTGAAGACCTACAAGATAATGTATAATTGGATTAAATACGATAATTTTTTGAATTATAATGTTCATGCACAACTTAAACACTATAACATACCACAAAAATGTGTTAGCCTCGGGGCATCGTGTATTGTCCATAGAAGCATCACATGGAATTGAAATTGTCTTTGTCCTATTGGTCTAGAGACATCATACATAGTGACACCATTCCATAACTCCAGCAACTCGTCGATAATAGCCTCGATATATACATTCATATCTTTAACTTGGTACTTACCTAATCGAATGAACAAAAACATTACATAATTATTATGACCATTTTACTGCAATATTTATAATTAAATTTAGACGACTATATTTAAATGATAAAATACCTGGAACAATCATTGCCAACATTATGTGCTCCCTCTTTATTGACATCCATGGAGGAATGTTATTGTTGATAACAAAAATAGGCCACACTGAGTAAACAGATCTCATCTCTCCAAATGGATTGACACCATCTGCTGCCAATGAAAGCCTGAGATTACGAGGTTCTTCTTTAAAGTGTGGCCACTTTTCCTATATGTCCATAAATGTTGAGCCATCCGCAGGCATTTGAATAATGTCATCTCGACTTCTATTGCGTGCATGGTAATCCATAAATTGTGCCAAGGTAGTGCACTTGAATAATCGTTGCATACATGGAATAATGGGAATATAGCAAAGAACCTTGCGAGGAACCCTTTTTGTTATTTGATCTGTTTGATATCTACTGATATGACATTTAGGGCATTCAGTTCAAAATTCATGTTGTTTGTGATATATAATATGATCATTGGGACAAGCATCTATTGCTTGATACTGCATTCCAATATCTTTCATAACGACAGATAATTCTCAGTATGAGCGAGGTAGAATATTTGATGGTGGTAACAAAAACTCACCTATCAATCTACATCAACAAATTATAATTTGCTATAATAAATAATACTAATGGTACAACATGATTCATAGTTTATTATGACATATATGACATGCCTTAACATACATGATATTGTTATGTTGGATAAACCATTCATAACCTTCAAGTTCACCAACAACAATACAGTTGAGAGAAGAGTTGTCTGCGAGCCTTCATAAAGGGCCTCAGATGCCTTCTCAAGTAGAGGGACATCATGAACAACATCAAGGTCATCTTCATAATCATGATCAGTTGTGCAAGTACTAAATGAGTCATGGATCAATGTATTTGTACCATCATCTTCAATTATGTTTTTTGGCTCATGATCATCATCTTTCATGGGATCATTATCTTCAACTTTGATATTCACACCTCCATGTTCGTCCACTTTCAAAACCATATTCTTGAGGTTGTGTTGATCCATACCATGTGCTCCGGGGTGGTTGACCTATATAAAATTGATATACATAAATAAACCGTGATCATGATCTCATCATCACGTGATTTATTATGTATATAAATTGTCAAAACGATATAATGAAAAACTTACCAATGGATGATAATCATGTCCACCTTCAATGTGACCATGCAGCCTACAATGTTTCTTCATTTTTTTGATTAGAAGTCTTCTAGTCTTTAACCCCTTACAAATTTTGCATGGACAATAACATTTTCCATCACCTTTTCTTTTCAAGTTAGACCACAATCTAGCAATTGTCTCCTTATTTTGTTGTTCGTTGATATTGTCTGACATGGTCTTTCCCTCAAGAGCTGGCAGATCCTGCTTCCATACTTTAATTCTATTTTCTCAAAGGACAATCCTAAAAATCCATGCATTGCAAACAACTTCTTACAACTTTATTGGTTGTGGTGGCGTCACTGAGAGTTTACATCAATAAATGAAGAACATGCCAATGCTTTTAATGGAGCAGTAGAAGTCTATCTCTTATTCAATATCTCTAGTGAAACCCCATGATCTTTTGTTGGAGTAGAATTTGTTATATTCTAGAAAGGGTCTTGTCCTTTGTTGATGGGATATTCATCTACCTCAAGAAATAACTGTTCTTATCTCCAACAAGAAGTGGAACTAAATGAAGATCTAGCACCATGAAATTCATCCTCAAAAGGATTACTATAGTTAGTTTTGGTAGATAATGATCTGGGTAAAATACTATTGTGGCTTTATGAAACATTATGTACTAGCTTAGCATACTCTAACAACTTTGGTGCGACATGCTACATCCAATTAAGTCTCCATCGATATCTCTATTGTGTTTATGGATTGGGATTCAATGTACTCTTTTTATACACAGATTTTACTTTCAACTGAGGAGGTTTGTATGTACTTACTTGTCTTTCGATTGTATCCCTATTTCAATAATTTCTTCTATCAACAAATCATTTGTTGTAAGTTGTACAAGTGGAAGCTTGAACATACCTTCCATGCTTGCCTTGTTGATACGTTCAACACCATCTTGTGCAACAAATCTTTAGAACTCCTTTTTTCTGAATTGAAGAGTGAGTAGTAGGGACAATCTAGGACACTTACAGAGGTTTTGAAAGAGAGATAAATAGACCTAAATATTATGGCTTAATAATGATCAATAGGTAAACAGATAAGAAACTCTCAATATCAAAATGACTTTCTCAATTGTCTTTACTAGAAATGGATAGATCTGCTAATAATGGCTTTATGACTATATGTCAACTTTAGACTCAATCCAAGAAGAGCTATAACTAATATGCGATATCTAGATTTATGATCTCTATAATATAACAATCCAATAATTATGTTTCCACGCATCTATACCACAACACAAACATCATGCTAGTGTTCAGCCATAGCAATTGATATCCTAATTATAGAATGTGAAATATGCACATAACTATGAATAAAGATTAAGAAAAAAAAAGAAAGATGCTTATTGCACACATAAATGACTAATGGACAAGAATTGAATTCATTGTAGATAGCTTTAAATATCAAATCCACTTATTTGTGTGCATTTAGTAACTCATGTACTTGTGGCCAACCATTTATCTCTTTCATAAATTAAACACTTATTAATAACATTAAATGGCTGAGTAATTATGTTTTAGTTGAAATTGAAAATAAAATATTTTATTTCAGGACAGCTCACACTATTCCCTATCATATTTTAGACTCTTGGTTTTGTTAGTAGTGGTTTGATGTCTTTGGAGCTGATCATTGCATTTCTTTAGTTACGTTTGCCAGCCTACTCCCAGCCTGTGCAAAAATGGGAGCTTTGGAACAGGGTATGGACATCCATCAAAGCATAAAAGATAGAGGAATTTTGTCAGATGTAGTTGCAACTACACAAAATGGATTTGTTGAGAAGGATTTAGAAACTTTCAAGCAAATGCAATTGGCAGGTGTAAAGCCAAATTCCACGACCATTGCTACTATCCTCCCTGCCTGTGCCAAAATGGGAGATTTGGAACAGGGTATGGACATTCATCGAAGCATAAAGGATAGAGAAATTTTGTCAGATGTTGTAGTTGTAACTGCCTTGGTAGACATGTATGCAAAATTTGGAAGCATAGACAAGGCACATGAACTATTTGATAGAATGCCTGAAAGAAATGTTGTCTCGTGGACTGCAACGATTGTAGGATATGCACAAAATGGATTTGTCGAAAAGGCTTTAGACACTTTCAAGCAAATGAAATTGGAAGGCATAAAGTCAAATTCCACAACCTTTGCCAGCATCCTCCCTGCCTGTGTAAAAATGGGAGCTTTGGAACAGGGTGTGGACATCCATCGAAGCATAACAGATAGAGGAATTTTGTTAGGTGTTGTACTTGCAAATGCCCTGCTTGACAAGAATGCAAAATGTGGAAACATAGACAAGGCTCATGAATTGTTTGATATGATACCGCAAATAGATGTGATCTTCTATGAACAATCAACATGCGCATATACAGGAGGAAGGGATTGCTAATACAAAATTGAACGCTCACTCCTCAATCACAGTTCTATGGTTTTACGAGATTAAACTAGGACAATTAACCACCACATGTATATTTTTTGCAACATGAAATTAAAAACTAGGGCAATTTGAATCTACCTCCTACATGGGATTTCCTTCGATGTGGGTTTGATGTTCTTGGGGGTTGAAGTCGCCACGGACACCTATGCAGGATTGCAATTCACAAATGAATTCCCCGCCTCTTTTTTTATTTTGTAATGGCTGCTGTCATCGGAATTACGACGAACTCGAGCACTTTTTTGAAAAAAAGAAAATTCTCATTGCTAATGCCTTCTTTGTCGAAACCAAATGGGTAATCTCCATCGGAATTACGACGAATGCGGGCATTTTTTCAAAAAAAAATCAAATTTGGCCACAATATACCTTCTCCGTCGGAAACCTCAGTCGAAAATCTAGTCCAAATGTACTAGTGATGAATAGTTTATTATATATGTTAATAAATATAAATAATGAACATTTCAATATTTATATTAATGTTAATGCATGAATAGATTATTATATATGTTAATAAATATAAATAATGAATATTTCAATATTTGTATTAATGGTAATGCATGAATAGTTTATTATATATAAATAATGAACATCTCAATATATATTAATGAATATAAATAATGAATATTTTAATACATATGTAATGAATATAAGTAATGAACAGTTTAATACATATGTTAATGAATGATTATAGATGTTAATGAATAGGTATAGACATATGTTAATGAATACATATCAATGAATAGTTGGGAATATATGTTAAGGTGAATAATTGATAATGGACATTTTCTGAATATATGTTATGGAATATATGCTAAATTAGGAATATGTAAATGTGAATTATGGAATGGAAAGTAGTAGTAATAAATTATAAAAATGTAATATAAATGTGATTATATGATGGAGCCTATAGGGAGGAAACTTCCTTAGCCTAATGGAGGGATTATGATAATCCCTGGTAGGCAGTACATACTGAATATCTATATGCATATATAAATGGCTTGGTTGACAAGATCATCCAAGAAGAGATGGCTTTGGTCAGTCCTCTCTGGTAGACTTGGATGATGGGATGCATCATCCAAGGCAAGGAATTGATCAGATATGATGGTCTTCCTTGGTATGGCTTGGATGTAAGAAATTACATCCAAGATAGGAATCGAATCAACCTTTGATTTCCTGGATGGCTTGGGTGGAAGAAATCATCCAAGATAGGAATCGAATTAACGTTCGATTTCTTGGATGGCTTGGGTGTAAGAGGTTACATCCAAGATTAGATATATATATTGGTTGTATTCTAACAATCTATTTTATAGGATAGTGGGCTCTATCTAATAGGGACATTATAGTGGTATCAAAGCATGATCCTTCCATCCTGCAGGGTAAAGATGAAACAAGGAATCATCCTAGTCAATGAGAAGGAATCTAAGAATACATGTATTTGCGTGTATGCTTTGTGTTTACATATATCCATGTGTATGCTTCATGTTTTCATGTGTATGCTTCATGTTTGGTTTTCAACATGTCTACAATATTTCTTTATGAAATGCCATTTAGACACATATTAGTGAATTATTGAACTCAAAAGGATAAAATTGACATATGACTAAACATGTTAGCTTTGTCATTTTGGATTATACCATAAATCTATCATATGTTCTGATTAAGTTGGATACTAATCTGTCATACACTCTTTCATATTTGACACCAAACTAACATATGTTCATACGTAGTCCGCTGGTATTGTGAATCACAATAATTGACTATAATCTCATCAATAGTATAAGAAGTAATGCTTCCTCTCAATACACTGGAGAAACCTAATATTTAATTATTAAGCAACTCTAGTTCAAATTTGTAACTTGAGATAATATTAGGTTAATGCAACAAAAAAGAAACCATAAGAAGTTACAAATTAAAAATCATCTTGATAACCCTATCCATGATCATTGCTTGAGGACAAGCAATCATGGTAAGGGTGGACTGTCATGTCGCCAGCCTGACATCTCCTCAAATATAAAATATATCACTGATTAGAAAATTGTCTTATTTATAAGACATCACAATTTTCTCAGATCTAGCTAAACTCCTCGAGTTCGATGAAAAAATAAGTAAAATGTTGTTGACCTTCCATATTTTGGAGCCCTTCTTTATAATCAACATTTTATGGCTGACTACATCAGCATATGTTATATATATAAATCCATGACTGACTTCCTTGGAGGAGGGGGAGAACATAATAGGGTGGTTAATTAACCTTGCTCATATTTATGCAAGGTAAATGATGGCCAACTCATGTTCTTAAGACAGAGGCATATATATACAAAAGAGAAGCACCAATTATTAAGGGGAATTAGGAGTGATTGGTACATTCAAAATATCGTGATTAATATCTTATAAAAGCAATCATTGATGAGTAATGATTACACTTTGACAGCAATCTACAGTGGACTCAACGTAGTTAAAGACAATGATTATATTATACAATATTACTACTAACACTATCGAATAGTAAACAACGACTAAATAGAATTAATACTGATGCATAAACAGTCAGAGAACATTTAGTAATTCAACCACATATGAAGACCCATCTTCATAGCCAATACAAATCAGATAAGTGGTCATCCCATGGATATCGATTTGGTATATTGATATCAAACATATCAATTATGAGTGTTAAACGTTGTTGGTGACATCAATAAGATGTTGATAAAGTATAGATTAATATCGAGTATCGATAGTTGGCAGGAAACCAATCGATATTCCCTATCGAACCAAAGGCCCGTCGCATGAGTAGTTATGAACATCGATTATAATTAAATATAATCATTAATAGAAAGTAAACCAGTCGATATCCTTTAACAAATCTTCATCTATTAATAATATAAAGAGACATGATTAACATAGAGGAAGGATCGCGAAATAGGAAGGATGTGTCTATTCCGAGTGAAGAGTTGCCACTATTCCGTATTATAAGATATTTAATATGGAATGATGCTGAATCAGAAGGGGATGGAGAGGAAGAGGACTGCTATGTGATTCGAGAGGAAGGTCTGGAAGCTATAGCAACAGGTTACGCACATGTAAGTAATGCATGAATAGTTTATTATATATGTTAATAAATATAAATAATGAATATTTCAATATTTATATTAATGGTAATGCATGAATAGATTACTATATATGTTAATAAATATAAATAATGAATATTTCAATATTTATATTAATGATAATGCATGAATAGTTTATTATATATGTTAATAAATATAAATAATGAATATTTCAATATCTATATTAATGGTAATGCATAAATAGATTATTATATATGTTAATAAATATAAATAATGAATATTTCAATATTTATATTAATGGCAATCCATGAATAGTTTATTATATATAAATAATGAACATCTCAATACATATATTAATGAATATAAATAATGAATATTTTAATACATATGTAATGAATATAAGTAATGAACAATTTAATACATATGTTAATGAATGATTTTAGATGTTAATGAATAGGTATAAACATATGTTAATGAATACATATCAATGAATAGTTAGGAATATACATTAAGGTGAATTTTTGATAATGGACATTTTCTGAATATATGTTATGGAATATATGCTAAATTAGGAATATGTAAATGTGAATTATGGAATGGAAAGTAGTAGTAATAAATTATAAAAATATAATTAATTGTGATTATATGAAGGAGGCTATAGGGAGGAAACTTCATTAGCCTAATGGAGCAATTATGATAATCCCTGGTAGGTAGTATATACTGAAAATCTATATGCATATATGAATGGCTTGGTTGACAAGATCATCCAAGAAGAGACGGATCTGGTCGGTCCTCTCTGGTAGACTTGGATGATGGGATGCATCATCCAAGGCAAGGAATTGATCAAATATGATGGTCTTCCTTGGTATGGCTTGGATGTAAGAAATTACATCCAAGACAAGAATCGAATCAACCTTCGATTTCCTGGATTGCTTGGGTGTAAGAAATTACATCCAAGACAGGAATTGAATTGACCTTCAATTTCCTGGATAGCTTGGGTGTAAGAGGTAACATCCAAGATAGGAATCAAATTAACCTTCGATTTCCTGGATGGCTTGGGTGTAAGAAGTTACATCCAAGGTAGGAATCGAATTAACGTTCGATTTCCTGGATGGCTTGGAACCAAGATGGGTTCCAAGAAGGTGAGCTTCACGGCTGCCTAAGGACATATTTCCACATGACATTCGTATCCTTTTTTATTAGATAAGAATTATGATTAATCTTAAAGAAGTAATTTAAGTTAAATTGCAAATTAGATTAGATATATATATATATATATATATATATATATATATATATATATATATATATATATATATATATATATATATATATATATATATATATATATATATATATATATATATATATATATATATATATATATATATATATATATATATATATATATATATATATATATATTTGTTGTATTCTAACAATCTATTTTGGAGGACATTGGTCTCTATCTAGTAGGGACATTACAGTGGTATCAGGGCATGATCCTACCATCCTACAGGGTAAAGATGAAACAAGGAATCATTCTAGTCAATAAGAAGGAATCTAAGAATACATGTATTTGCGTGTATGCTCTGTGTTTACATATATCCACATGTATGCTTCATATTTTCATGTGTATACTTCGTGTTTGGTTTTCAGCATGTCTACAACATTTCTTTATGCAATTCCATTTAGACACATATTAGTCAATTATTGAACTCAAAGGGATAAAATTGACATATGACTAAACAAGTTAACTCGGTCATTTGAGATTATACCATAAATCTATCATATGTTCTGATTAAGTTGGATACTAATATATGATGCACTCTTTCATATTTGACACCAAACTATCATATGTTCATACGTAGTCTGTTGGTATTGTGAACCACAATAATTGACTATAATCTCATCAATAGTATAAGAAGGAATGCTTCCTCTCAATAGACTAGAGAAACCTAATCTTTAATTATTAAGTAACTCTAGGTCAAATTTGTAACTTGAGATAGCATTAGGGTAATGCAACAAAAAAGAAACCATAAGAAGTTGCAAATTGAAAATCATCTTGATAACCCTATCCATGATCATTGCTTGAGGACAAGCAATCTTGGGAAGGGTGGACTGTCATGTCCCCAGCCTGACATCTCCTCAAATATAAAATATATCACTGATTAGAAAATTGTCTTATTTATAAGACATCACAATTATCTCAGATCTAGCTAACCTCCTTGAGTTCGATGAAAAAATAAGTAAAATGTTGTTGACCTTCCATATTTTGGAGCCCTTATTTATAATCAACATTTTATGCCTGACTACATCAACACATGTTATATATAAATTCATGACTGACTTCTTTGGAGGAGGGGGAGAACATAATAGGGTGGTTAATTAACCTTGCTCATATTTATGCAAGGTAAATGATGGCCAACTCATGTGCTTAAGATAGAGGAATATATATACAAAAGAGAAGCACCAATTATTAAGGCGAATGAGGAGTGATTGGTACATTCAAAATATCATGATTAATATCTTATAAAAGCAATCATTGATGAGTAGTGATTACACTTTGACAACAATCTGCAGTGGATTCATTGTAGTTAAAGACAATGATTATATTATACAATATTACTATTAACACTGTCGGATAGTAAACAACGACTAAATAGAATTAATACCGATGCATAAACAGTCACCGAACATTTATTAATTCGACCACATATGAAGACCCATCTTCATAGCCAATACAAATCAGATAAGTGGTCATCCCATGGATATCAATTTGGTATATTGGTATCAAACATTTCGATTATGAGTGTTAACGATTGTTGGTGTCATCAATAGGATGTTGATAAAGTATAGATTAATATTGAGTATTGATAGTTGGCAGCCAGCCAAACGATATTCCCTATCAAACCAAAGGCCCGTCGCATGACTAGTTATGAACATCGATTATAATTAAATATAATCATTAATAGCAAGTAAACTAGTCAATATCCTTTAATAAATCTTCATCTATTAATAATATAAAGAGATGCGATTAACATAGAGGAACGATCGTGAATTAGGAAGGATGTGTCTATTCCGAGTGATGAGTTGCCACTATTCCGTATTATAAGATATTTAATATGGAATGATGCTGAATCAGAAGGGGGTGGAGAGGAAGAGGACAGCTATGTGGTTAGAGAGGAAGGTCTGGAAGCTATAGCAACAGATTACGCACATGTAAGTAATGCATGAATAGTTTATTATTTTTGTTAATAAATATAAATAATGAATATTTCAATATTTATATTAATGGTAATGCATGAATAGATTATTATATATGTTAATAAATATAAATAATGAATATTTAAATATTTATATTAATGGTAATGAATGAATTGTTTATTATATATAAATAATGAACATCTGAATATATATATATATATTAATGAATATAAATAATGAATATTTTAATACATATGTAATGAATATAAGTAATGAACAGTTTAATACATATGTTAATGAATACATATCAATGAATAGTTAGGAATGTATGTTAAGGTGAATTTTTGATAATGGACATTTTCTGAATATATGTTATGGAATATATGCTAAATTAGGAATATGTAAATGTGAATTATGGAATGGAAAGTAGTAGTAATAAATTATAAAAATGTAATATAAATGTGATTATATGATGGAGGCTATAGGGAGGAAACTTCCTTAGCCTATTGGATGGATTATGATAATCCCTAGTAGGTAGTATATACTGAATATCTATATGCATATATGAATGGTTTGGTTGACAAGATCATCCAAGAAGAGACAGATCTGGTCGGTCCTCTCTGGTAGACTTGGATGATGGGATGCATCATCCAAGGCAAGGAATTGATCAGATATTATGGTCTTCCTTGGTATGGATTGGATGTAAGAAATTACATCCAAGACAAGAATCGAATCAACCTTCGATTTCCTGGATGGCTTGGGTGTAAGAAATTACATCCAAGACAGGAATCGAATTAACCTTTGATTTCGTGGATGGCTTGGGTGTAAGAGGTTACATCCAAGAGAGGAATTGAATTAACCTTTGATTTCCTAGATGGCTTGGGTGTAAGAAGTTACATCCAAGATAGGAATTGAATTAACCTTTGATTTCCTAGATGACTTGGAATGAAGATGGGTTCCAAGAAGGCGAGCTTCACAGCCGCCTAAGGACATATTTCCGTATGATATTCGTACCCTTTTTTATTAGATAAGAATTATGATTAATCTTAATGAAGTAATTTTATTTAAATTGCAAATTAGATTATATATATATATATATATATATATATATATATATATATATATATATATATATATATATATATATATATATATATATATATATATATATATATATATATATATATATATATATATATATATATATATATATATATATTTGTTGTATTCTAACAATCTGTTTTGCAGGACAGTGGTCTCTATCTAGTAGGGATATTACTGCAGAAGGAGTCTAGTGAAGATTGATGACTTGTGTCATCAAGAGGTCTTATCGGTATGAAATTTCACTGGTAATATGGACAAGGTGTAAATACATATGACCTCCCACTTTGTGGAATGTGCATGCTATGGATAGACATGTCTAGTGACCGGTTAAGGAGTTCCACCGACAGTTCAGCAAAGAGTAGACATAAGAAGTTAACCAGTAAAATATGAGAATATCAGTAGGGTTAGTAAATCGACATGAAAGAGGGTTTGGTCGGTGATCCTATCTTGACCGACTTGAAGAGATAAGCTGGCAGATGGTCGACATGGATGCCACATGAAGTCAAGGTGGTGAAACTGTGTTCAGATGAAGAAGGAATGTACGCCAACGAAGTAGTTGTAGAGTTGGTCGACATTAATGGAAGATCCCACAAATCACGAAACATGTTGCAGAGGTTTTCAGCTCGAGGTATGGAGGACAACTACGAGCCAACTAAGAGTGATTGAGAAGATTGAGGAAGATGAAGGAAACAACAAGACAGATCTTGGTGTTTGACCAAGAGATCAGTCAATAGGGTAAAAGTAGATTGTCAAAGATAGAAGGCGTGATCAAGAAGGCATGGTAATAGCAGAGACGTATAGTTGATCATCAGGGAGATCAGATCGACCAAGATCTGATTGGATTTGGTTTTCCTCGAGGATGATGAGGAAAACCTAACCTCATAGATTTGGAATTGGCTTTTGGCGGGAAAACTTGGCTATATATATGCAGGCCAAAGACATTGTTTGTTGCTGTTGTATAGAAGAATATTGTGCTACTGTGAAGTGTGTTACTTCTACATGTAAGAGAAAATCATCCAAGTGTTCAATGATTATCTCAAAAGAGAGTGAGAGTGAGTGAGAATTAGGTTGAAGTGTTCAACCAGTAATAAAGTAGAACTGGTAGGGACCATATCGGCAGAGCAAAAGTGAAGGAGGCTGTAAAGAAGGCAGATAGAGAACTCGAAAAGTGTTACACTGGTGAAGAGAAGAGAGTAAGGTGGAGATCTAGAAGAGAAGAAGAAGAGGAGAGGTGTACCGGTAGTTAAGCAGCTGAAGAGTGAGTTGGTGTAGCATAGAAGGTATCTCACCGGTAGAGTTAGGTATATGAGATGGTTACAAGATTCACTTGTAACAAGACAACTACTTTTTTGATTGATGTTTTTATTATGAACACTGAGTTGTAGCTTGGTGCAGGGGTTGTATCTCCCTTGGGTTGTAATCCATAAACAAGTTAGGGGTTGGTGCCCTAAATCAAGGGTTGGTTCTCCTTGGGTTGGTGCCCTAAATCAAGGGTTGGTGCTCCTTGGGTGGGTACCCAAAATATTGTAACCAATTTTTCATTGTGTGGTTGGATTGGAGTAGTAGTCTCCAGCAACATTGCACACCAAGGTTTTTCTCATCTTGGGTTTTCCTCATATATATTGGTGCTATGTAATGTCCCCTATGTGATTTCATTTGTGTTGGTCTCCCCACTAACCAGTAAGTCTGCATTGAGTTGGTTCTATTAACCGGTATGCTCACATAGGATAGCTAAAGGGAAAATTTTGAAAACCATTGATTCACCCCCTCCCCCTCTCAATGGTGCATTGTGTCTAACAGGTAAAAGTCATCTTGGCTTAAGAAAAGAAGGTATCACTCAACCTTTACAACTAGAATTGACATTTAAAAATTAATGCTCAAAAGGGCTTGGTTTCATACATTCCAGGGTAAACACTTGGAAATCAGAAGAAGCATTGAAAATCAAAAATTCCAATGATCAACAAGAGAGCCGCTATTCCACCAACTCCAATGGATGGGAATGGGGTTTAGACAAATCATCCAGTGATTATGAACTCACTGAGACATTCAAAGAACCAGGTGAACCCATAGTAGAAGAGGAATTTTATAGAAAATTGAAATTTGGTAAAGAAACAACCCCTGAGGATCCCACACAGTCTTTGTTTTTAGGTTCTAGGTCAAAATCATGAAGAGTGAGGACACCCAATGCTGAATGCGCTTTTAGTGATGACAATTTAGACTCATTCACAATCCAGATAGATGAGGAGAGTGCTAGCGATTACCTTGACAACTACCTTGATATACTTGAATATAACTGTATCTTCACCCTTACTCCTACTGACTTTGAAAACATTCATGGCCTTCCCCTTGTTCACTACCAACTTATTGATTGGGACCATGAAGGACCTATACAATTAGACACATTCCAAAATGATGAGGCCTTCATCAATTATTTGGGCATACAAGATGATATTCCACTTGAGGACCATAAGGCAGGATACAATATAGAACTCAACAGTGTGGCATATTTTGGTGAGAGTGTTGGGCCTTCTAGTCGCAAAAATGTTAAAATAAAAACAAATCATGGGTTTTATGGTGAAAACCACATTGTGGCACTGACTGACTCTAAAAAAGTAAAAAGAAAGGATGTATCTAAGGGTGAAAACCTCTCTAAGGTGCCCAAAGATGGAAGGCTTGACATTCTCCTAGCATCATACAAAGAAAAATCATCCATGTTGGTAGAGGAGACTATCAAAATGAACATTGGTATAGAAGATATTCCACATAACATATTCTTGGCATAATCTCTGACAGAGAGAGAAAGACTAAAGTTCATAAGTTTCTTCACAGAGTGACAAATCAATTTTGCATGATCATATGCCAACATGCCTGGACTGGATCTTGAGCTACTAATGCTTCATTTGACAGTTAAACTAGGAGCAAAGCCAGTGAAACAAAAATTAAGAAAAATGTATCCACAAGTGGCATTATTAGTAAAGGTGGAACTTGAAAAATTGTTATATGTCGGATTCATAAGACCAATTGATTATCCTGAATGGATCTCCAACTTAGTACTAGTCAATAAGCCAGATCGCAGCATCAGAATATGTACAAATTTTAGAGACATCAACAAATCTTGTCCTAAAGATGACTTTCCATTGCCAAACATAGACCTGATAGTGGATCTCACAGTAGGTCATGCAATGTTATCTTTGGTGGATGGATTTTCTGGCTATAACCAAATAAAAATTGCACTTGAGGACTAGCACAAAACAATGTTTACTTGTCCCTAGGGAATGTTCTATTGGAATGTCATGCCCTTCGGGCTAAATAATGTAGGCGCTACATACCAAAGAGCTATGACTACTATTTTTCATGATCTTATGCATGTAACTGTAGAAGATTATGTTTATGACCTCTTGGGAAAATTATTAGATAGAGACACACATTTGGACATCCTTTCAGTGGTCTTTGATCCGTTGGAAAAATACAAAGTGAGACTAAATCTGTCATGCCCAACTTTTGGGCACGAACGGGAAATTTTTTTTTAAAAAAATATTAACTAATTAACGAACTACTTAACTAATATAATCAAACTAAGTGCGATTAATTTAAATAAATAATAATGCATCTTTGGTTTGGTCTTAATTACATTTGTGTCAATCTGGTAATTAAGTTCAATTTAGTAATAAGGATAACGAAATTATCCCATGCGCTAAAATTTCTCCCAAAAAGGGAATTCACTAAACTTCATAAATAAATAATTAAAAGTTCAAGTGTAGCGATTAATTTCAAATTTAGGCGTTTTAAAACTTAACTTATCTTCTTATCCACTAAAATTTTAAGTTCAGTTAACCTCGTCATTAAAACACTTTACTAAAATAAAACCTCATGGAATAAAATACTTTATATCCTTGGACATAATTGGCCCTCTTGGCCCTACAAGGAACTTAGTGGTCACACCCCTATAATATTATTTTTTTTAAAAATCTAATCAACCTAGGTAATTAAATCATTTTATAACGTTCCTCCTTCTTATGCCCAATATTAACAAAAGTGTTCAAAACTTATCTTCACATCTATCAATTTTAATACAAATTAAATGCCAAATTAATCCTACTATTTTTATTTCTATATAAATATATAGATATATATATATATACATATATATATATATTTGTATATATATATATATATATATATATATATATTTACATTTTCACCCATATATGCACTTATATCTTTATAAGAAATGAGTTTATAATTATTTATCATAAGGGGAGGGGAAAGGTGGGATACTTATCTTTTTGAAAATCATTTTCCCCCTTTTTTATTTAAAACTTTGTGAGTATTGCCCTAACCCGAAATTAGGGTTAGGGCGAACACGTCATATTCACATATCTTTTTTTTTGCGTTGGTGTGAAGAGTGCAGGGTGGGCGGCGAAGGGAGGCCGAGCAGGACAACGTATTCACACGGCGGTGCAAGGGTTTCACGCGGCGCAGAGAGGAGCATGGGGTTTACCGCAGGGTTCGTTGGGAGGATGGAGGCGGTGGTGTGGGGGCGAGGGTGCCGGCAGCGCAGCACCGCCGGCTGCGGACGGCGCCGCTCGCAGGCTGCGGCCCCCGCAGTCTGCGGACGGCGTCGCCCGCAGTCTGCGGGTGCCGCAGGCTGTGGCCGCCGCCGCCTGTGAGCGCGGCCCCCCCCCCCGCGAGTCCTAGGCACCGCTTCCTTGTTTAAACGTTTTTGCTAGGTGCTAAAAAAAAAACGCGATAAAACCTGCGGAAAGATGTGGTTCTTCTGTCATTTGTTTGGCGTTTATTTTTTTTCGGGTTTAATATATATAACGATATAAATACATATATATATATATATGTATTTATATATATATATATATATATATATATATATATATATATATATATAACGATATAAATACATATATATATATATATATGTATTTATATATATATATATATATATATATATATATATATATATATATATATATATATATATATATATATATATATATATATATATATATATATATATATATATATATATATATATATATATACGTTCTTGTTTTTTTTTTGGAACAGGGGTTTAATAAGGTCTACCAAATACAATGTATATACCTGTATCTATTTGTATATATATATATATATATATATATATATATATATATATATATATATATATATATATATATATATATATATATATATATATATATATGTATGTATGTATGTTTTTATGTGATTAACATTGAATCTTCCTTCTGTAACAGGTTTATGTGCAATGAATCTTCTTATCAGACATGGATTCAGTTTTGATCTTTTATATATATATATATATATATATATATATATATATCTTTATATATCTAAAATGTGGAAATAGGTTTAATATAACACTTTTTATTTTGTTTCTTTAACTGGGATATAACTGAATATCAGAATATAATGCAAGAAGGTAAAACGTATTTAAATGTATATATATGTATTTTTTATTTTTTTTTCTTGCTACTCTTTTAAAAACAAGGAAAATATAACTAGATTCATTTTCTATCCACATTTACAAAATGAAAAGGCAAGTAGATTTTAGTTTTATTACAGCTGCAACCAATGTTGCCTAATATGCATTTAAACAATAACAACTATGATGTATTTTCAGAAATCACTACAATTTTTTTATTTCTTTTTAAAAACTTAATAAGACATAACCAAACTTTCTGCCATAATACAGTCCAGCAAGTAAGCATTAACTTTATCTTAATGTCTATAAGGAAATATTTCTATTTCTTCAATCCTTAGTAAAACTAACTAGAGTGAGAACAGCATACATATATATTTTTTTTTGCAAAACATTAAAAATCTAGCTGCAAACTAACATTTGCATTTTCAAATGCAAATACAAAATAGATTGAGATACAAAATAGACATAAATGCAAATGGGATGAAATCCCTACAATGCTTCTTTTTTTTTTCTCTACATAGTAACTTGAGAACAATACATCACCTTCTTTTCTTGAAAACAAATGTTACAAATGCTCACTTTTTTTTTTTATTTCTACTACAACTTTAAATCTATCCTTTTCTCTTTTTCTTTAAAACACCTTTCTGCAACACAAAACAACAACATAACCCTTTACTTCTTCCTTTCCCCTTCCTCATGCAACCTGCAATAAAACACATTTTGACCATGGGAAGCTCACCTCCCAACCTAGGCTTACTAGAAGCCACCCCCAAGCTTGGAGAACCAAGCACTAGACGGGTTACAAACATGCAATCCCCACAACAAACATAGGAACACATTTACATTCAAATATCCCTTCCCAAGCTACACATTCACCACTTTCATGGTGACTCTTCCATGGGTGGAAGTGGACCAAGTACCAATGGGGAGAATGCATACCAAAAACAATACAACACAAGCCACCTCATGGCAATACAAATGCAACCAAGAATACTCCCACAATCCTTATGCTCCCCAAAAGGCCCATGGCCATATTTACTCCCCTTATGACCCCCAAGTGCATACACAAGGCTATGCATCAAGGGTCACCAAGGACACCCTTGAGAACACTCTCCATGAGGAGAGCCTCTCACCCATGGCTGTCATACTCCTTCCACCCCAAGATCTTCCTACCCTCCCAAGGGTAGGAGATCTTGGACACTCCCAAAAAAAACAACAAGAAACACAAACAAACACATAGAAAAGAAAACTACACATTTTAACTTCAACAAAAACTTCATAAAACACATTTTTACAAGCAACTCTTTTCTTTTACAAAACAACATAACTAACACTTACAACATAACAAGAGAAGTTAAGAAGTAACCAACCTTATTCTGCCAATAGGTTTGCTAAAATTAGTTGGGGATGAGCTGCCCAATTCCACACTAACTTTCTCCAAATTCCCACCAAAAGTGCTAATCTCCTACTAACTTTTTCAAAACAAGCATAATCTCCCAGAAAGGAGAGTGGGTGATTACTCCCTAAGTTTCCAAATTCTTGCCTAAGAAGGCCTCTCACACACTTCCCAACCCCTTAGGTGAGGTGTGAGTTCCCATTGGTTGCCCTTCCCAAACTCTTGCACATTACTAAAATTGGAAAGGGAAAAGGTGGAAGAAGATGGGGAAGAGAGTTTAACTCCTAAAAGGAAGGTTCTCTATCCTAGGAAGAACTTTCTAAGTTGAATTTTCGTTCATCTTGAAAACACCACTTTTTGAAGTGACTACATAGTCACATGGGAGAAGCCACATGTTGCAAAATGCCCCTAACCCATAGGTATACCCTTTGGACCTTTGGAAAAGCCTAAAAACTTACCCTAGGAGTCCATTAAACCCTTTGGAAACCCCACTGAAGTTTACCTACGGGTCAAGCTTGAGTTGACCAGTCCCAAGACTCCCTACCCAAGGCAAATTTGGGACCACACTCATGTTTTTGAATGGCTTTGGTAGAAACAAAACTCCCTCCAAGAGACAAGTCAAAATCAATGACACTTAATCAGCACATGTGTCAAGTGACACAACAAAAATACAATATAAAAATCACACATGGAATTTGTCTCTTGAAGGATTACACATATATATATAAATTAAATTTTACACTCAAGCATTATACACATCACAAATAAAATACATTACAAGGGGGGTGTTGTCTCTCCAAATAGACAACTCCCGGCTTAACAAACGCACATTGGTCTAGGCTTGGTTCTCCATATAAATTCCATGGTCACATGGATAATTTTTCCTGCGCATCTCAATTAACACATTAGTAACTCCAAATATTCACAATTGTACATAATCAAATACATGGATTTCATTACACATCAAACACTCATACATTTAACAACAATAAATTCAATATCTTATTTGTTTCAAATTCAATTTCACATATGCAATTAACATAATTTCCCAAAAATGAACCATTCATAAAGATGCATCATTTTTCTTTCATCAAAATAAAATCCTGCAAATTTCCAATAATGACATTCACCATCATAATGTAATTCTATTCTAGTAACATATCTAAAGTTTCATAATCATCATGCATGAAATAAAACATCAACATATGTCAGTGTCATCCAAATCAGGGAATCATATAAGTTCTAAGTCCATAATGCATAAAATAAAGCATCCATAATAGTCTCAATATGCAAATAACTGAAAATGTCAAACTGAATTGGGGTAGGGCCTCACACCCTCCCCCTCTAGGCATGAACTTCCTCCTGGAGTTCATCAAAAAGGTGGGGGTACTGTGATCTCATAAGTGTTGCATCCTCCCATGAGGCTGTGACCTCATCATAGCAATCCCACTGGACCCTAACCTGGTCCAGCTCTCGCCCTCGAAGGCTCAGCGTCCGGCGTGCCAAAATGCGAATGGGCTCCAAAGCTAGCTGCCCATCCGACTCCACCTGCAAGGCATCCCAATCTAGAATATGAGACTCATCATAGATATACTTCCTCAAAACTGAAACATGAAACACATCGTGGATGCGTGACAGGCTAGGTGGCAATGCTAGACGGTAGGCAACTAGCCCTATCCTCTCAAGGATCTCAAATGGTCCTACAAATCAAGGTGCGAGCTTAGAACCCTTTCCATAACGGATTGGACTCTTATGCGGTCACACTCTCAAGAAGACTCTGTCTCCAACTGAGTAGCTACGATCAACCCTCTTTGCATCTGCATATTTCTTCTGCCTATCCTGTGCCTCTCTAAGACGCTACCTAATCAAATCCACCTGCTGCTCCATATCCCGAACTATCTTTGGACCAATAGCAACTCTGTCCTCTATGCGGTCCCAACTCAATGGTGTCCTACAAGGTCTGCCATATAATGCCTGATAGTGTGGCATCCCCAAGGACGTGTGATGCCCATTGTTATAGGCAAAATCCACTAAAGGAAGATACTCCTCCCATCTGGTCTGGTGATCCATGACATACATGCGAAGCATATCCTCTAACACCTGATTAACTCTCTCTGTCTGGCCATCTGTCTCCGGATGATAGGCTGTACTGAAATTGATTTTGGCACCCATAGCTGCCTGTAATGCCTTCCAAAAAGAGGAAGTGAAGAGGGAATCCCTGTCGGAAATGATCTTACGTGGAACACCATGAAGTCTGACAATGTCTCGCAAAAACACCTGTGCTACTGCTGGTGCTGTGAAAGTGGTACGAACTGGTGAAAAGTGAGCCACTTTGGTCAACTTGTCAACCGTCACCAAGATGGCATCATGGCGGCGAGATGACATAGGGAGACCAATGATAAAGTCCATGGATATAGTGTCCCACTTCCACTCTGGTATAGCATGAGATTGGAGCAACCCACCTGGATGGCTGTGCTCCGCCTTGACTCTCTGACACTCAAGGCATCGGGCTACCAACTCGGCGATAAGCCGTCGCATTCCTGGCCAATGATATAGTTCCCTCAAGTCTGCATGCAACTTCTTGACCCTGGGATGTGCTGCATAAGGAGCTCTATGAGCCTCTGTGATAATGAACTCCCACAATCCTCCGGAAGAAGGTACATAGATGCGCCCTCTATGGCGTAATAAACCATCGGGCTCTAAGGAATAATCCACATATTTCCCTTCTATAGTTTCTTGAGATCGAATAGCCTGGCAAACCTCTAAATACCATCTGTCCTCTGGCAATCGCTGCATGATCCGATCTCTCAAATCCGTGCTCATAGACATGGTGAATACCTCGTGACGTCTCCTACTCAAAGCATCTGCAACTACATTTTCTTTCCCTTTGATGTAGTGAACGTCAAAATCATACTCACACAAGAATTCCATCCATCTCCTCTGACGTGCATTAAGATTCGGCTGAGTGAATATGTACTGAAGGCTCTGATGGTCTGAGTGCAACTCAAAATGATGACCCAAAAGAAAGTGTCTCCATCTCACAAGTGCATGTACTACGGCTGCAAGCTCGAGGTCATGAGTGGGGTAATTAAGCTCGTGAGTCTTGAGTTTCCTAGACTCAAAAGCTATAGCTCTGCCATTCTGCATAAGTACTGCTCCTAAACCATCTAGGGAAGCATCTGTGCAAACCATGAAATCAGCTGATGGATCTGGTACTACAAGGATGGGTGCGGTAGTAAGTGCCTTTTTAAGTTCCTGAAAGGCCTTCTCGCACTTCTCTGTCCACTCAAACTTCTTCCCTTTGCGCTAAAGAGAAGTGATAGGATGAGAAATTCCAGAGAATCCCTCAACAAAACGTCGGTAATAACCTGCTAAGCCCATGAAGCTCCTGACCTCTGTCACACTGGTAGGTGCTGGCCAATCCATAATGGCTCTGATCTTTGATGGGTCTACTGAGATCCCATCACCGGATATAACATGACCAAGGTACTTGATCTCAGTTTTAAAGAAGGCACACTTCGACAAACTGCCATACAACTGATTTTCCCTCAAACACTACAAAACCTGTCTCAAGTGTTCCTCATGTTCCTCCTCATTCCGTGAATATATCAAAATGTCGTCAAGAAACACAATCACAAAGCGGTCGAGGAATGTATGGAATACTCCATTCATGAGACTCATAAAAACTGCTGGGGCATTCATAAGACTGAATGGAACCATGGTGAACTCATAGTGGCCATATCTAGTGCGAAAAGCGGTCTTGTGGATATCACTTTCCACTATCCGCAACTGATGATACCCTGATTTTAGATCAATCTTGGAAAATACTTTGGCACCTTGAAGCTGGTCAAACAAATCATCGATCCTGGGCAATGGATATCGGTTCTTGATGGTTACTTTGTTCAGCTGACGGTAGTCCATGCATAATCGGAGAGATCCATCTTTCTTCTTCACGAAGATGACTGGTGCACCCCAAGGGGATACGCTAGGGCGAATGTGGCCCTTCTCTAGGAGTTCCTCAAGCTGAATCTTGAGCTCATTAAGCTCATTTGTAGTCATTCTATATGGTGCTCTTGAAATTGGTTCGGCTCCTGGAACAAGGTCTATATGAAAATCAATCTCTCTATGGGGTGGCATACCAGGTAACTCTGAAGGAAAAACATCTGCAAATTCTCTAAGGATAGGGTGGTCGTCAATAGATGGTTCCTTTTCCTCTTCTTCTTCTCTATCACTAATGGTGATGGAAAATAACTGACATCCCTTTCGCATGCTCCGCTTAAGCTGCATGGCGGAGATCATATGAAGAGACACGGGTCTCTGAATTCCAGTGATCACTATAGGAGAGCCATGATCATCCTCACACTCGATCTTTTTCAGGCGACAATCCATCTTGGCTTTGTGGGCATAAAGCCAATCCATGCCAAGTACGACGCCATATGATCCAAGTGGTGTAACTCTAAGGTCTACTAAGGTGGTGATATTGCCAATCTGAATCTGACATCCCTTAACCTCTGATTCCACTGACACTCTAGCCCCTGAAGCTAATTCCACTTCCCAACTGACCTCTTGCCTAATTGCCTCTAGCCCGCAACGCTCCACAACCAATGGAGATATAAAAGAATCAGTAGCTCCTGAATCAAATAATATAGATACACTGCTACCTCTGATCATACCTGCTACCTCAATAACCATGGCCTGATGCTCTGCCTGGCGGTTGTCAACCGCTGCGAAGACTCTGTGGGATTTGCCCATGTCCCCAACTGTCGGCTCTGATGCTGCCATCCTCTGATTCCCTGCCATCTGACCCTGAGGACACTCCCTCGCTATGTGTCCCATGGCTCCACATGTGAAGCAAGGGCCTCGTGCCTGAAACTGTACTCCCTGTGGTCTGGAGAAAGACTATCCCCCTGTCCTACTAGAACCACTGTACCCACCTCTAGAGGACTGCTGAGTCCTAGCCGGAGGTGTGTAAGGAGCCTGAGATTTCTGATCTCGCCTCTGACCCTGTGACTACCACTGCTTGGGCTTTGTGCCCTGCTGATTCTACGGAGGCTTTTGCCTCTGGTTTTGCTGTGACTATTGCGGAGGAGGGGGTTTGGAGAACCCCGATGAGTGCCTGTTGTTACCTTTCCAATGGGGTTTCTGAAACCCATAAGTCTGTGGTGAAGGGTTACGGTTCTGAAACCGATCCTTCGAGTCATGTGGTCTGGCCTGAATCTCCTCGGCTATCAAAGCCTTCTCCACGGCAACCCGGAGGCTCCCTGGAGCGGCCATTCTCACTGGTCCTGCTATGCCAGAATTCAATCCTCTGATAAATCGGTTGACAAGAAGCTTTTCATCTTTCAAGTAGTCTACATAAGGTAAGAGTTCAAAGAACTTGTTCTCATACTGTGTCACTGACATACCCTTCTGCTGGAGGTCATGAAACTCATCCACCCTACGCTGTCTGAAATGCTCTGATAAATACCTCTCCCTGAATCTCTCTATGAAAATCTCCCAAGTGAGGGTTTCTATCTCTAAGCCACACTTATATTCTTCCTGTCTCCACCATGTGGAGGCTGTTCCTCGCAATAGGTGAACCGCTGCACGTGCTTTTAGATTGCTCTCATAAGAGCGCAATGCAAAGCACCTATCTAGGCTTAAAAGCCATGCCTCTACCTCTACCCCGTCGGTAGATCCCCTAAATGATGGTGGCTGAAGACGCATAACCTCTCTGATTAGATCCCCTGGATCCCGACGTGCCCTCTCAATATACACTGGTGCTACGGCTGGAGGTGGTGCTGGTAGGTGAATAGGTTTGGGCTCATGCACAGCCTGACTCTCTACGGGATTAGGAGGTGGACTCCTACTCCGTTCCCGTTCTACTGTTCTATGACTTCCTGAGTTCTGGTTCTCAACATTGTGATCTACTGCTGGAAGCCTATCCTGAACTAAGCCAATCAGGTTCTGAAGAGCTACCAAGATGTCTCGGTTTGGGTCAACTGATTGCTCGGGAGGAGCTGCTGGGTTCACTTCCTGAACCAATTCCTCCCTAATGACCTCTTCGCGTGCCATGCGTGCATGCCTAGGGCCTCTACCACGTTTGCGAGCTTGTCGCGTAGTTGGAGGCATCCTTTTTAAGAAAATAAAATAAAATGAAATAAATAACTTATTTTAGGAGAAAATATTTTAGCTAGTTTGAAAATAAAAATGAATACAATTTAATTAATTAAATAATTATAGCGAAACGTAATGGAGTAAGGTTCCCTAGTGTTGGCAACCTTGCTCTGATACCAAAATGTCATGCCCAACTTTTGGGCACGAACGGGAAATTTCTTTTTAAAAAAATATTAACTAATTAACGAACTACTTAACTAATATAATCAAACTAAGTGCGATTAATTTAAATAAATAATAATGCATCTTTGGTTTGGTCTTAATTACATTTGTGTCAATCTGGTAATTAAGTTCAATTTAGTAATAAGGATAACGAAATTATCCCATGCGCTAAAATTTCTCCCAAAAAGGGAATTCACTAAACTTCATAAATAAATAATTAAAAGTTCAAGTGTAGCGATTAATTTCAAATTTAGGCGTTTTAAAACTTAACTTATCTTCTTATCCACTAAAATTTTAAGTTCAGTTAACCTCGTCATTAAAACACTTTACTAAAATAAAACCTCATGGAATAAAATACTTTATATCCTTGGACATAATTGGCCTTCTTGGCCCTACAAGGAACTTAGTGGTCACACCCCTATAATATTTTTTTTTTTTAAAATCTAATCAACCTAGGTAATTAAATCATTTTATAACGTTCCTCCTTCTTATGCCCAATATTAACAAAAGTGTTCAAAACTTATCTTCACATCTATCAATTTTAATACAAATTAAATGCCAAATTAATCCTACTATTTTTATTTCTATATAAATATATAGATATATATATATATATATACATATATATATATATTTGTATATATATATATATATATATATATATATATATATATATATATTTACATTTTCACCCATATATGCACTTATATCTTTATAAGAAATGAGTTTATAATTATTTATCATAAGGGGAGGGGAAAGGTGGGATACTTATCTTTTTGAAAATCATTTTCCCCCTTTTTTATTTAAAACTTTGTGAGTGTTGCCCTAACCCGAAATTAGGGTTAGGGCGAACACGTCATATCCACATATCTTTTTTTTTGTGTTGGTGTGAAGAGTGCAGGGTGGGCGGCGAAGGGAGGCCGAGCGGGACAACGTATTCACACGGTGGTGCAAGGGTTTCACGCGGCGCAGAGAGGAGCATGGGGTTTACCGCAGGGTTCGTTGGGAGGATGGAGGCGGTGGTGCGGGGGCGAGGGTGCCGGCAGCGCAGCACCGCCGGCTGCGGACGGCGCCGCCCGCAGGCTGCGGCCCCGCAGTCTGCAGACCGCGTCGCCCGCAGTCTGCGGGTGCCGCAGGCTGCGGCCGCCGCCGCCTGTGAGCGCGGCCCCCCCCCGCGAGTCCTAGGCACCGCTTCCTTGTTTAAACGTTTTTTCTAGGTGCTAAAAAAAAAACGCGATAAAACCTGCGGAAAGATGTGGTTCTTCTATCATTTGTTTGGCGTTTATTTTTTTTCGGGTTTAATATATATAACGATATAAATACATACATATATATATATATATATATATATATATATATATATATATATATATATATATATATATATATATATATATATATATATATATATATATATATATATATATATATATACGTTCTGGTTTTTTTTTTGGAACAGGGGTTTAATAAGGTCTGCCAAATACAATGTATATACCTGTATCTATTTGTATATATATATATATATGTATGTTTTTATGTGATTAACATTGAATCTTCCTTCTGTAACAGGTTTATGTGCAATGAATCTTCTTATCAGACATGGATTCAGTTTTGATCTTTTATATATATATATATATATATATATCTTTATATATCTAAAATGTGGAAATAGGTTTAATATAACACTTTTTGTTTTGTTTCTTTAACTGGGATATAACTGAATATCAGAATATAATGCAAGAAGGTAAAACGTATTTAAATGTATATATATATATTTTTTATTTTTTTTTCTTGCTACTCTTTTAAAAACAAGGAAAATATAACTAGATTCATTTTCTATCCACATTTACAAAATGAAAAGGCAAGTAGATTTTAGTTTTATTATAGCTGCAACCAATGTTGCCTAATATGCATTTAAACAATAACAACTATGATGTATTTTCAGAAATCACTACAATTTTTTTATTTCTTTTTAAAAACTTAATAAGACATAACCAAACTTTCTGCCATAATACAGTCCAGCAAGTAAGCATTAACTTTATCTTAATGTCTATAAGGAAATATTTCTATTTCTTCAATCCTTAGTAACACTAACTAGAGTGAGAACAGCATACATATATATTTTTTTTTGCAAAACATTAAAAATCTAGCTGCAAACTAACATTTGCATTTTCAAATGCAAATACAAAATAGATTGAGATACAAAATAGACATAAATGCAAATGGGATGAAATCCCTACAATGCTTCTTTTTTTTTTCTCTACATAGTAACTTGAGAACAATACATCACCTTCTTTTCTTGAAAACAAATGTTACAAATGCTCACTTTTTTTTTTAATTTCTACTACAACTTTAAATCTATCCTTTTCTCTTTTTCTTTAAAACACCTTTCTGCAACACAAAACAGCAACATAACCCTTTACTTCTTCCTTTCCCCTTCCTCATGCAACCTGCAATAAAACACATTTTGACCGTGGGAAGCTCACCTCCCAACCTAGGCTTACTAGAAGCCACCCCCGAGCTTGGAGAACCAAGCACTAGACGGGTTACAAACATGCAATCCCCACAACAAACATAGGAACACATTTACATTCAAATATCCCTTCCCAAGCTACACATTCACCACTTTCATGGTGACTCTTCCATGGGTGGAAGTGGACCAAGTACTAATGGGGAGAATGCATACCAAAAACAATACAACACAAGCCACCTCATGGCAATACAAATGCAACCAAGAATACTCCCACAATCCTTATGCCCCCCAAAAGGCCCATGGCCATATTTACTCCCCTTATGACCCCCAAGTGCATACACAAGGCTATGCATCAAGGGTCACCAAGGACACCCTTGAGAACACTCTCCATGAGGAGAGCCTCTCACCCATGGCTGTCATACTCCTTCCACCCCAAGATCTTCCTACCCTCCCAAGGGTAGGAGATCTTGGACACTCCCAAAAAAAACAACAAGAAACACAAACAAACACATAGAAAAGAAAACTACACATTTTAACTTCAACAAAAACTTCATAAAACACATTTTTACAAGCAACTCTTTTCTTTTACAAAACAACATAACTAACACTTACAACATAACAAGAGAAGTTAAGAAGTAACCAACCTTATTCTGCCAATAGGTTTGCTAAAATTAGTTGGGGATGAGCTGCCCAATTCCACACTAACTTTCTCCAAATTCCCACCAAAAGTGCTAATCTCCTACTAACTTTTTCAAAACAAGCATAATCTCCCAGAAAGGAGAGTGGGTGATTACTCCCTAAGTTTCCAAATTCTTGCCTAAGAAGGCCTCTCACACACTTCCCAACCCCTTGGGTGAGGTGTGAGTTCCCATTGGTTGCCCTTCCCAAACTCTTGCACATTACTAAAATTGGAAAGGGAAAAGGTGGAAGAAGATGGGGAAGAGAGTTTAACTCCTAAAAGGAAGGTTCTCTATCCTAGGAAGAACTTTCTAAGTTGAATTTTCGTTCATCTTGAAAACACCACTTTTTGAAGTGACTACATAGTCACATGGGAGAAGCCACATGTTGGAAAATGCCCCTAACCCATAGGTATACCCTTTGGACCTTTGGAAAAGCCTAAAAACTTACCCTAGGAGTCCATTAAACCCTTTGGAAACCCCACTGAAGTTTACCTACGGGTCAAGCTTGAGTTGACCAGTCCCAAGACTCCCTACCCAAGGCAAATTTGGGACCACACTCATGTTTTTGAATGGCTTTGGTAGAAACAAAACTCCCTCCAAGAGACAAGTCAAAATCAATGACACTTAATCAGCACATGTGTCAAGTGACACAACAAAAATACAATATAAAAATCACACATGGAATTTGTCTCTTGAAGGATTACACATATATATATAAATTAAATTTTACACTCAAGCATTATACACATCACAAATAAAATACATTACAAGGGGGGTGTTGTCTCTCCAAATAGACAACTCTCGGCTTAACAAACGCACATTGGTCTAGGCTTGGTTCTCCATATAAATTCCATGGTCACATGGATAATTTTTCCTGCACATCTCAATTAACACATTAGTAACTCCAAATAATCACAATTGTACATAATCAAATACATGGATTTCATTACACATCAAACACTCATACATTTAACAACAATAAATTCAATATCTCATTTGTTTCAAATTCAATTTCACATATGCAATTAACATAATTTCCCAAAAATGAACCATTCATAAATATGCATCATTTTTCTTTCATCAAAATAAAATCCTGCAAATTTCCAATAATGACATTCACCATCATAATGTAATTCTATTCTAGTAACATATCTAAAGTTTCATAATCATCATGCATGAAATAAAACATCAACATATGTCAGTGTGATCCAAATCAGGGAATCATATAAGTTCTAAGTCCATAATGCATAAAATAAAGCATCCATAATAGTCTCAATATGCAAATAACTGAAAATGTCAAACTGAATCGGGGTAGGGCCTCACAAAATCCCAAGAAGTGTGTCTTTGAAGTAACCTCCGGGAAGCTCCTTGGATACATTGTTTAAAAAAAGGAATTGAAGCCGATCCAGCAAAAGGCAAAGCTATATTAGAAATGGCACCACCAAGGAATATTAGTCAACTTCGATCTTTATAAGGAAGACTCTAGTCCATGCAAAGATTCATAGCACAGCTTGTGGATAAATGTCATCCTTTTCAGCACTTGCTACACAAAAACATCAAACTCAAATGGGATGATAACTGTCAACAGGATTTTCAATTACTCAAAGATTATCTTCTAAATCCACCAGTCTTGATACCACCAGTTCTAGAACAACCCCTGTTACTCTACATATCAGCTACACAAACAACACTGCGGGAACTCTTGGTGCAATAAGACAGTGAAAGTAAAGTAAAGATAGTCTATTACATCAGTCGTACTTTGGTTGGTTATGGGCTTAATTACACACCAATTGAGTGTGCCTATTTTGCTATGATTTTTGCTTCACAGATATTACGACATTACATGCTAACTCATAAAACTAAGCTAGTCACAAGGGTAGATCCATTGAAGTATCTTCTCAATAAGATGACACTTACTGGCAGACTAGCTAAATGGGTTATGATCTTGAGTGAAATTGACATCGAATATGTGGATAGAAAATAAATAAAATGATAAGCTATCACAGATCAGTTGGAAGATTCACCCATGATAGATGATGCTCCTCTAACTTCAGAGTTTCTAAATGAATCCATCTTGATGGTATCACACATGAAGCCTTGGCAACTATACTTTGACGGATCATACATGCAACATGGTGTAGGAGCTGGCATCCTCTTTATCACACCTCCAGGGGAATCCATTCTAAAACCATATTGATTGTCATTTCCTTGCACTAATAATATAGAAGAATATGAGGCATTAACAACTATATTATGAATTGTAGTTTAGTGAAAGATCCAACAACTTAATGTTTTGGGGGACTCTCAACTTGTAATTTGTCAAGCAACCGATGACTACCAAATAAAGGATGAGAAATTAATGCCCTACAAGAAAATGGTAGATGACTTCAAGCAATATTTCATAAAGATATCCTTTGAGCGGATACCAAGAGAACAGAATCAAGTTGCAGATGCCATGGCTACTATTTCCTCCTTGATTGGTCTACCACAGAATGAAACTCGCTATGAGTTCTTGGTAAATAACCTTTTGGTTCCCTCGTATGAGATCACTCCTACCGAGATGATATGTGTCATTGGTCCTGATTTCCATTTATATGGTTCTATTTTCACATACCTTCGTAACAATATCCTTCCTCCTAACTTATCCAACAACCAACACCGTACTTTCATTCACCAATCTTCCCGATATGTCATTTTAGCGGATATCATTTACCATCGAGGTCTAGATGGAACTCTTCTTAGATGTTTAGAAGGGGACGAAGCTCAGATTGTGTTACACAAAGTTCATGAAGGTATATGTGGTCCACATTCTAGTGGTCCCACCTTGACCAAGAAACTTATCAGGACTGGATATTACAGGCCTAGTATGGAAAAAGATTCATATTAGTTTGTCAATAAATGTAAGAAATGTCAAATTCATGGAGACTCTATTCATGCACCAGCATAAGAACTTCAACCAATTGTGACTCCTTGGTCCTTTTGTCAGTGGGGACTTGATCTCATAGGAAAAATTCACCCTCCTTCTTCCAATGGCCACAAATTCATTATCACTGCCATAAAATATTTTACAAAATGGATTGAAGTCGTTCCTCTTACACAAGTCACTGGAAAAAAGATTGCTACATTCATTCTTAACTATATCATCCACCATTATGGTATCCCTCTTTCCATCATCATAGATAATAGATGTCCCTTCAAGAACAAGGATGTTCATGAACTTTGTGATCACTTCCATATTACCCATCGCTTCTCCACTCCATACTTGATAGGGAGGATCTCACAAAAGAGTTGCACCTTGATTAGTAGGTTGATAGAACATGTTATAGTGGGCTTCCATACTTTTTCATGCCCTTCTCTTTCCTAGTATCAAGTCAAATAATTAAACTCCTTTGGAATGCTCCCTAACAACTTTTTTGCTCCTATTACTCAAAAATCATGGTTGGGATTCAATAGAGTAAATCCAACCATCAAATTATCAAAATATCCCACATTAACTAGTAGGGGTGTAAGATAATGTTGAGAATGTGTTTCAATTCCCTTCATGTGGTTCTGTGACTGGTTTCTCTCCATTTCTCCATCGCTTTCTCTTGTTCCTATTTTCTAGGCCTAGTAGCCCTAAGAGCCCCTTTTAGCCCTACCTTCCCGGTTTTTGCCCAATTACTCAAAAATATTCCAAAGGACCCCCTAAGAGATTTTGTGATTCAAAAACCCTTTTGGACACTCTTTGAGAATCAGGAGGTAAGGTTGTTTGGTATGACCGTACCGATACAGACCCCAAAATGGCTCTTTTTGAGGGTTTAAGGGTTTAAGAGTCTTGTCCAGTAGGGTTTGTTGATTTCCAAAACCTATCACACATCCTTTCTTATAATAATACTCCATTAGGATTCCTTCTTCCCTCCAAACACTTGGCACAACCACATTTTATCTTCCTTGGAAGTAATGATAAAAATAATAGTCATAATCCCTATTCGGGCTATGGCAGAGCTCGCCTAGGATATGATGGCAAATGGCTTCAAAGAAAATTTTGGGACATTAAAAAGAATATATAGACTATACACAAGATCCATGACTTTAATCCAAAGGGCCATTAAGCAAACACAATGGGATTTCAAGTTGGAGCCATAGCTAGGGTCATAATCCCTTGCTCAGACCGAGAGCAGTGCAGTTGAAAAAAAATTGTAGACAAGCATTGAATCGACACTAAAAAAAAGAGTAAAATAACTTCCAAAGAACCACAACAATATGTACTAAATGACCATGAAAGGACGGTACCAAGATCAAACCATCTGGTACAAACTGCTATAACCAAAATTACAAATCTTATGCAAAAATCTAAAAATTGCCTTCAAGTATTATTCAAAATTTTCTCATGGATCTTCCAATCCATTTACAATTATTTCAAAATAATTTTATATGCCTCCTTTCTCCTAACTAATCACCCATCGGTTTCTTAACCACTGATTTGATCAATTTTTGAAAAGTTGCAAAAAGTTGTCAAGCAACAATGACAACTTTTGCTCCATTTTGCATTTTTGCAACTTATGCATTTTTACTCACTCTAAACCCCCTAGGATAGTTCCCTAACACTAAAATAACATGTCAAAAATCCTTATGAGGCCTTACAAGGGGTTTGACTCAGTTTTGCAAAATGATGCCATTTTTGGCTTACAAAGACACTTTGGCCAAAATTGAGCAAATAAGCTAAAATAGGAGACAAAAAAACTACAAATAACCTTAAACAACACACTTGGACTTTTCAATAGTCTTTTATTCACTCATTGACCCCAAACATGATCAATCACTCCAAAATTTTGAAAAATGCATCAATAAAACTAGGTGCTCTTGCACCATACTCCCCCAATGAGAAAGAAGTCAAGTGACTCCTTTATGCAGCAAAGAGAGGTTAATGTCAAACTTTGGAAATTCGACTTCAGGTACCCAAGTGGCCTCAGATTATGCAAGATGCTTCCACTTAAACAAGTGCTCCATATAGGTGATATGCCTAGTCTTCTTGAGGATTCTAGAATCCAACACCTTCTCGGCTTGAAACCTAGGTGTAGGTGGTAAAGGCAGATCTGAAAAGTGATTAAGAGACCTCTAAGACTCTATTGCATTCCTCTAGAAGTGTGCCTTTGTACTGCAACATTAAAAATAGGAGATAAAGCCATGTCCCCGGGTAGATCAAGTTTTTAGGCATTTTGCCCATACTTAGCCAAGACCTTACAAGGTCCAATCCTCCTCATTTAAAGCCTGCTAGGGACACCTTTCTGAATCCTTTCTTTGTTCAAATGAACTATCACTAAGTCACCAATAGAAAATTGAGCATCCCTCCTCTTTTCATCCACTTTATCCTTGATTCTTTAAGAGTTGTCTAGTAAAGCATGCCTAGCCTGCTCATGAATCTTTGTCATGGATTGAGCCATGTCAACAACATGTCCACTCTTTTTTTTAATATTCCTAATATCTCTAAGCTCCAACACACCTCTTGGATGAATCCCATTCACTACTTCAAAAGGACTCTTACAGGTTGATCTATTCACACTGTCATTGTAAGCAAATTCAGCTTGATGGATGATCTGATCCCAAGCTTGTCCATACTTCTTTGTCAAACATTTGAGAAGGTTCCCAAGTGTCCTATTTATCACCTCTATTTGGCCATCCATTTGAGGATTGTAGGCTGAGCTAAAAGACAAGTTAGTACCCAATCTCTGCCATAAAGTTTTCCTAAAATGACCAATGAATTTGGTATCTCTATCTGACACTATAATGGGTAAGCCATGAATCCTAATGACTTCATTGAAAAACAAATGAGAAATATGACTAGCATCATGAGTCACCTTACATGGAATTAAATGGGCCATCTTACTAAATCTATCTACCATAACATAGATGCTATCAAATCCAAATTTGGTCTTGGTTAAACCAACAATAAAATCCATACTTACACACTCCCATGGCCAGTTTGGAATAGTTAATGGCTGATAGAGTCCAGCATTAGAAGAGGTTCCCTTTTCCCTTTGACAAACCACACATTTCTCCACATATTTTTTGATATCCCTTGCATCTTTGGCCAATAGTAGAATTTTTGAACAAGTTCCAAAGTCTTATTCAACCCAAAATGACCACTTAAGCAACCATTGTGCTTCTCTTGCATCAAGTTTTCTCTCATGGACCCTCTTGGCACACAAAGTTGTCCTCCTTTAAATAAAATACCATCTTGTAAGGTAAAATCTGCATATTCACCATGAAAATTGTACACCTAAAAATGTATCATTAATCATGTACTAATTATTCCTCTAATTGATTAAATAATTCTTTAATTCTTTAATTTATTTAATTAACTATTTCTTCTAATTTCATATTTCCTCATCATCTTACTAATTATTCTATTTTCTATTTCTATCATCATTTAATCATTTTAACCATTTTCTAATGTTAATTAAATATTAATTATTTAATTAATTCTGATTAGTTCCCAAATTTAAATAATCTTTATTATTTAAATAAATTAATTCTCAATTTCTATCTCTGATCATCTAATCATTCAACCCTCTTCTAAATATTAATTAAATATTAATTATTTAATTAATTGTGATTTAATCCTTTAAATTAAATAATCTTTATTATTTAATTAAATTCCATTTCTAAATAATTAAATAGTTTCTTTAAATTATTTAATTAACTAATTAATTCTTCCATTTCCAAATCCCCAAATTTTAATTTCATTTAATTTCTTATTTCTTCTAATTTCTTCTAAATTCAAACACATGTGCATGATTTCAAAAATCAAATTGAAAATCAAAGTCAAGTTCTAAATATATTCAAATACTAAATTGAATTTAAGATAAATTAAATTATTTGAATAAATCTCATGCAAAGACTAAATTGAAAATTTAAGTCAAAGTGCAAGCACATGCTAAATTAATTAATTCAATCAATTAATTATTTCAATCATTATCTCTCCAATCTCTATTTCTATCTTTTAGTTATCTTTTTCTAAATTAAGCTTTCTTTGTCATCCTCTCAATTTTCCTCCAATCATTCTTTTTCTTCTTTCAGTTCTCAATCAGTTAACTCCTTTAATCTAATCAATCTATTCTATTTCACCTCTAAATCATTAGTTCAACTATCAATCAGCATGTGAGCTCACCTAAGTTCCACCTCTTGATCAATCTGTTCCACCTTTCAATCAATCTCATCTAAAAATCTATAAATTGAGCATTCAATCTCCATTTTCAATCCTCCTCAATCTTGGAATATTACTCTGAATCATGAACTTTGAATCTTTGTGTCACTTGCAGGTTACTAGCGCAATATCTGAGAGCCATCATACCACAGAGAAGAGAAGAGCAATGGAATCTATATGGAATCTTAGAATAGGGAGTTTGATTTGAATTATTTTAATTCCTATTTGCTTGATTGTGTTATTTCATTGTTAGTTTGTTAAGATTCTTTGATTAGATAGGGATTCGTGATTTCCCTTTGTTTCTAATTAATACTTGTTTATAAGATGAATTTTGCTTGCACACAAAAATGATTTCTAAACTCTTGACAAACCTTGTAGATGGCAGCAAAATCTTCATCATCTTGATATAGCCCTTTGAAACTATCCACCCCAATGCTCTTGAGCTCCACTTCTTGAACTGTTAGCAACCTTCTACTTAATGCATCAACAATCTTATTACATTGACCTTTCTTATGTTTAATGGTAAAAGTATAGGATTACAAATATTCTACCCATTTGATATGCCTTTGATTCAACTTTTCTTGAGAGTTGAGAAAACTAAGAGCTTGGTTATCAGTATAAACCACAAATTCTTTAGGTAATAAGTAATGCCTCCATTTCCTAAGTGATTGAACAAGTGCATATAACTCCAAATCATAGGAAGAATACCTTTTCTTGGCTTCATTAACCTTTTCACTGAAAAAATGCAACCAGTCTATTGTCTTGACTTAGAACCGCTCCAATTGCTATGTTGCTTGCATCACATTCTATGGTGAAGAGCTTGTCAAAGCTTGGAAGAACAAGGATAGGTTGAGTAGCCACCTTTCTCTTCAAGATATCAAATCTTTTTTGTGTGTCTTTTGTCCATTGAAACTTAGTCTTTACACCTCCTTTGATTGTATCAAGCATATGTGCACATATTTCACTGAACCCGCTGATGAACTTCCTGTAAAATTGTGCCAAACCATGAAAAATCCTCACTTCACTTGAAGTTTTAGGTGTAGGACAATTGATTATGACTTCCACCTTTGAGGTATCCATCTTAAAATCACCACTTGAGATTACAAACCCAAGATATACCAACTCCTTTTTCATGAACTCACATTTCAACAAATTGAAAGTTAGTTGCTCATCACATAATTGCTTCAATACAATCTCAATATGTTTAAGATGTTCTTATTTAAACTTACTAAAAATAAATATGTCATCAAAATAAACAACAACAAATTTACCAATGTAATCTTTGAGTACTTCATTCATGAGTCTCATGAATGTGCTAGGGGAATTTGTGAATCCAAATGGCATAACAAGCCATTCATAAAGGCCTTCTGTGGTCTTGAATGTTGTCTTCCATTCATCTCCCTCCTTGATTCTGATTTGGTGGTAGCCACTCCTGAGGTCTATCTTGGTAAAATACTTAGCACCCCCTAAACAATCCATCAAATCTTCAATTCTTGGAATAGGAAACCTATACCTGATTGTAATCCGATTAATGGCTCTTGAATTAGTGCAAAGTCTCCAAGTACCTCCCTTCTTTGGTGCCAAAATAGTGGGAACTCCACATGGGCTGATTCTCTTTCTTATCAAACCATTGTCCAATAGTTCTTGAATTTTCTTAGCTACTTCCTTATTTTTCTCCGGTGTCATTTTGTAGGCTACTTTATTAGGCAATGAGGCTCTGGGTATGAAGTCAATTTGATGACTTATGGCTCATTGAGGAGGCAAAGTAGAAGGTGTTCCATCACTTATGATCTCCTTGAACTGATTTAGTATCCGTTGCACCTCAACCATGATACAAACCTTCCTATCCTTTTCCTCCTTTGGTTTCACAACAAGTGCAAACCCCACTCCTTCACCTTCTTTGAGAGTGTTTATGAACTCCTTCTCACCAACTAGTAGCACATTGGAACCTCTAGATATGCTCTCTTCTTCATCTCCTAAGGAGTGAATTTTATAGGTAGCTCTATCTTTTTGAAAGGTATAAGAATTCTTTTCTCCATGGTGTATTGCTTTTCTATCAAATTGCCAAGGCCTACCTAGGAGTAGGTCACATGCATCCATTGGTAAGATGTCACAAAAAATATTGTCTTTGTAGCCTCCTATAGTGAACTCCACCCAATTTTGTTCATTCACCAAAACATGCTGCCCTTTGTTGAGCCAAGTAATCCTATAAGGATCACTATGTGGAATTCTTTGCAATTTGAGTTTGCTTACTGCTTCTTCTGACACTATGTTGTCAATGGAACCTGAATCCACCACCACTCTACACACTTTACCCATGATCTTGCACTTTATCCTAAACAAGGATCTTCTTTGACTAGGTTCCTCCTTAACTGGTTCTTCGATCAAAACTCTTCTTATCATGAGATTCTCTCCGACCTCAAAATCTAAGCTTACTTATGATGTCTTCACATTTGTTGCATCTTCTTGAACATAAATTACTCTCCTTCCACCTCCTTGGGATGAAGAAGTCTTCTCAAGACATCTATAGGTCGGGTGTTTGAGTTGATGGCAATTGTAGTACTTCATTGCGGTGAAATAGGACCCTCTTCCTGATCCACTAGACCTTCCTCTACTAGAGTTGCTAGATCCCCTTCCTCTATAGCTACTCCTACTAAATCCCCACTTTTCTCTACCAACTTGAATTCCCATTGGGATCTCTGGTCTACACTTCCTCCACCATAGCTACCTCTATGACCTCTGCCATCTCTTCCCCTACCTCTACCTCTATTGATTTTCTCTTGTTTCTTTTTACTCTTCTCTTCCACCTTGAGTGCCAATTGATAGCACTTGTGGGCAGTATTAGGACACAACAAACTTATCTCTTCTTGGACATTCCACCGCAAACCATTCAAGTACTTGGCAACCTTGATGCTTTCATCTTCCACCACCTTGGATCTCAAACACAACTTTTGAGATTCTTCAATGTAGCTGCTCACATCTAGTTCTCTTTGTCTCAAATTTTGTCTCCTCTTGTGTGATTGAATTTCATAGTCTTCAGGGATATAGGCTTCTCTCACCTTGGCTAGCATTCCTTTCCAAGTGGCAATTGGGTTATTACCCTCCTTTTGCCTCTCCTCTTGGATGAAATTCCACCAAGTCAAGGCTTCTTCTCTCAATCTAGATTTGGCTACCTTCACCTTTTGTGCTTCACTAATTCTATCATATTCAAAGTTATTTTCTAACCCTTCAGTCTATTCCATGACCACTTCTGGTTCCATTTTTCCACAAAAAAGTGGCACTCCTTCTAGGGAATTTCCTCCTAAGGCTTTGATGGCTCTAAGGAAAGGTTCTTTGGGTAGAATAGGATCTGGTTCAGGTGTGCCATCCTCTTCTACCACTTCTTTACCTTTTTCTTCATTGATTTTGATAGTTACCTTCTCAGTCTTATCTTATACTTCACCTAGTTTGTTCTCCAATTGTTGCAATCTTACCATGAGGAGTCTATTCTCTTCCTCTTGGTCTTCTACCTTTTTCATAATCCCTTGCTCAGACCGAGAGCAATGCAGTTGAAGAAAATTTATAGACAAGCACTAAACCGGAACTAAAAAAAGAGATTAAAATCACTTCCTAAGAACCACAACAATATGTACTAAACCACCATGAAAGGACAGTACCAAGATCAAACCATTTTGTACAAACTGCTATAACCAAAATTACAAATCTTATGTAAAAATCTGAAAAATTGCCTTCAAGTATTATTCAAAATTTTCTTATGGATCTTCCAACCCATTTACAATGATTTAAAAATAATTTTATATGCCTCCTTTCTTATAAACAACCACCCATTGGTTTCTTAACCACCGATTTGATCAATTTTTGAAAAGTTGCAAAAAGTTGTCAAGCAACAATGACAACTTTTGCTCCATTTTGCATTTTTGCAACTTATGCATTTTTACTCACTCTAAACCCCCTAGGATGGTTTCCTAACACTAAACTAACATGTCCAAAAGCCTTATGAGGCCTTACAAGGGGTTTGACCCAATTTTACAAAATGATGCCATTTTTGGCTTACAAAGGCACTTTGGCCAAAACTGAGCAAATAAGCTAAAACGAGAGACAACAAAACTAAAAATAACCTTAAACCACACACTTGGACTTTTCAATAGTCCTTTATTCACTCATTGACCCCAAACATGATCAATCACTCCAAAATTTTTGAAAAATGCATCAAATAAACTAGGTGCTCGTGCACCAATACTACCCCCAATGTAATGGTCAAACTGAGGTGTCTAATAAAACCATTATTAAAATGCTCAAAAAGAAAATTGATGATGCTGGCCGAAATTGGCACATCCAACTTAATCCCACACTTTGGGCTTATTGCACAAGTTTTTTGCACACCTATAGGAGCTACACCTTATTCACTTGTCTATCACACCAAAGTTATCTTGCCTATTGAGGTCGAGTTACCATCTTTGCAAGTCTCTTTGCACAACATTATTAGTGATGAAGACTTCAAGGTCTCTCGCTTACAAGAACTAGAACTATTGGATGAACGAAGAGAAACTACTTTTAATCACCTCAAGGCTTATCAACAAAGAATGACTCGCAGCTACAATCATAAGGTTAAGCCTCGTACATTTGAGGTAGGTGACTTAGTTCTCAAGGAGAACCCAAGAAATCAACAGGACCGAGAAAAGAAAGGAAAATTTGAGCCCAATTGGCTTGGTCCTTATGTCATCATAGCAATCTATGGATCAAGTGCATATCAGATTTTGACCCCAAATGGAGAAACTTTGGAAGATCCAATCAACAACATGCACCTTCATAGATTTTACACATAGCTCTTCGGCATATCCTAATTCAAAATTACAAAAAAATAAAAAGCAATCAAAAATACAAAAAAATTATAAAAATAAAAAAATCATTACTTGGTGAAAACCTAGCAAACAGGCGCCTTGTGACACAAAAAAAATTGAAAAATCAAAAAAAAGTAAAGAGAAATAAACTCGCCCAACGGTGAAAACCTCTTCAGTGGCACCTTGGGAAAGTACCATGGTGAAAAATAGGTTACTGAGGCCATGTGTAGAGACATTGCTCCTCCCTCCTTCAGGATTCAATATCATCCTTCACTTTGCACACACTCATAGCCTATCCATCCATAATAAACTTACCCATTCCCATCATGGCTTGTTATTGATCGTCCTAAGATTGGTTAGCCATTCATAATAATCCTTCCTTTTCACCCCCTTCCATCCATAATAAATCAGATCCTATCTGTGGCTAAGGAAAATCCTAAGTCTAGTGATGGGTGTGGAACTAAGAGCATCACATGTTCTGAGGAGTACAGTTTCTTCCAGTTTTCTTCAGTCTATTCGCGCACAATCCACAATAAAGAAACACTTGCATCACAGATCCGCAAAAAGTTTCATCTTGTCCACAATAAAGTATCAGTTTCATGGATTCGGTTAGTTTCAGATGAGATGTAAACAACAACAATGGGCTTCAACAAATCAACTCTTTTAACAGACTTAAACAACATTATGGTTCAGTGCTATCTATCTTTTTGTGAATGAAAACATTGTGATCACAATCAAATAGACTTGTACAAGTGACAAGAGGCACTAAACAAGAGGACTACAGTGGATGTCTTTGACTAGAGATTCTATCTCTAGGATGTCTTTGACTAGAAAAGCGAGGATGTGATATGTTCACCTATTTGTTTTGTTGTCTATGGATTGTCTCTTAGTAATGCTATGACTTGTCCAAACATATGAGGATGTTGTGAGTTTGGTATGAATTGGGGCATTCCTTCTTTGTAACTATCTAATCTCCATGCAAACGGGTACAATGACTTTCTGGGTCGAACCTATATCTCAATTTTCATAACCTATTTTCCATAATAAAGCTCAATGATGATAATAGTACAAGAAGATCTTCCACTTCCATATCTTCTATCTTTCATCCCCTTTCTTTATTGACCTCCATCATCCTTCTTGAGTCCGCGTAGCCTACTATCACATGATTGAGTATAATGAAACACCAAAAATATTTGCATTTCATGTAGTTTGCACCTACATTACCACATATTCACATTTCATACATACATATAGATATCAAAATTGTATCATATCATGCACACAACACATGTTAGCACATTTTACATTTTCATCATGTAAATAAATATTTGCATTATCATACTCATCTGCATTTCATACATTCACATTTGTATTTGCATAACATATAAAACATAAAAGAATAAAAATATTGCATTTCATCATGTACATATTTGCATCCATATCATAAACATCACATAGAAACATGCATCACATAGAAGCAACATCACATAGGTAGATATGCATATAGTTGTTGCAAGGATGAATAATCACATATATATATCTTAAAAATCATAAGTGTCATGATACAATGATGTCAAAAATACACATGGCTACAAAATCACCTAAAGGTGTCTACATCATCATACAAAAATGGTACAAAACAGATACATAGGGAGCCCTCTAAGGCTATGATGAAATCCCTCCCTCAGAGCTAGCCGACCTTGACGGAGTCTGAGCCCTAGAAGTTCCTGCCCCAGGATCATCTCTCCTACCTCCTCTATCTAGTGGTGGTGGAGGACCCATGACCCCACCACTAGATGCCTATCTCTTGTCTCTCCCTCCAGTGCTCATCGTAGTCCGTTATGGTCTCAAGAAGCTCCTAGCCCACTAATCAAGTGGCACAACTCCATAATACAAGTCTCTCTAGTATCCTATTTCCTCTCCTACTCGTAGAACATAGGTATATCCAGACCCAGTGTCTTTTGTTGCCTGTCTTCCTGCCCTCAGTGTTGCCTCAGCCTCTATGTAGCACTAAATAGCCTAATCCCTCTCCCGCTTAGTGTCCCTCAGTTGTCTCCTGAGCCTAGTCCCATCCCTCTCTAGGTCCTGAATCTCATCTACCTATCCCTAGAAGATCTCTCTCAAGTATAGTAGCTCATCCTCCTCCTCTCATCTCTCCTCCCCCTGTCCCTATGGTTGTCCCTGTGGCTATCCCTATCCCTGTCCCTGTCCCTATCCCTTTCCCTGTCCCTGTCCAGGAACCTGTGCTGCTGGAACCTATAAAGGCAATCTACTTCTACCTCTAACTACATGGGCCTGTCTCTCATCTCCTCCATCTCTCCTTCGAGCTATCCTCCTCTCTGCTACTATGCCTCACTCCACCTTGGGCCTCTGCCTCCACCATCCCCACTATCATCCCCACCATCCCCCTCTATTAGCTCCCCTGGATCTATCAGTTGTGGAAACATATGCTCTTCCCAATATGTATTGTACTCCACATCCATCTCTGCGTCCTCCACATCTACCCAAATATCCCAAGGCATGGGAACCATCTCCAACATCGGTGTCACTACCTGATCATAAGAAAGTAATGGACCTAAATATGCCTAATCTCTCACTGTCTGTGCATACATCCCTGAGCCATGTGGCATCCATTGTATCCTGCCAAACTACCTGCATACTCTATCTATCAATTGTTGCTAATAACATATGGTGTCCGCCAATCAGATACCTACTCCTGAACATATATGGCATCTCAACTGCATCATCCTCCCACTCCTCACAATCTAGATAAGGCCTCCATACCACACTGTCTATCTCATCAATCACTCAACCCCAATACTCTAGCCTCCCAATCCATGGATGAGAAGTAATCATATCATATAAATGTACATAACTTCACCAATGTCTCCTACCTCTAAAGTGTATTGGTCATGTAACCGTAAGATGCTCATAAGCCCATACCTGCAGTAATGCCACTCCACACCCCAATCTTGCTAATCCATGATACACAAACTGATGCAACTCATAATACAAGTGTGCCAGCAGACACAGACCCCATGCAAACCTAGTGTGCTCAGTCACCAATGTCTCCAGAGTCCTCCCCCATCCCACAACCAACCCTCGTGTTGCCTTGTCTGGACAGAGGAACCCACTGATAACTCCCACTAGCACCACTGGTAGAGACCATTCTGTAGCTGTCATGGTGTCCCAGGCCACCTGTCCTACTCTCATCTCCAGTCGAGGATCCTAGAACACTCATCTCAATGCCTCACTATCTCCCTCTCGATCATAAGGAACCAACTCTCCATCGATCAATATCTATGGTATCTTGTACACATCCTCTAAGGTGACTGCCATATCACCCATCGACAAATGAAAAAGGCATGTCTCTGAGTACCATCTCTCAGCTAATGCAGTTAGCAACCCCATGTTTGCCTGAAACTTAGGCATATACATAATATGTTGTAATCCCATAGCCTCAACTATTGCTCTATCCTCCATTGTTAGCTTTGGTCATAATCCCTGAGTCGAAGGGAATCTCTCCCATGAATCTAGCATAGGTAAGTCCTCCTACAATCAAGCAAATCAACTGTGTCAATCCTAGTAGTACTCTTTGTTCATCACAAAGTGTTTTTTTTTATCCTAGTGCTTATATCTATCATATGTCACTCTATCCTAGTAGTACTCCATGTTCATCACAAAGTGTGGCTTTTATCTTATCTTTTAGGGAATCTACTTGAGTGTATCCTCTTGAGTAGCTTATCCAATTGACAACGTATGTTCTATCACAAAATTGTCAATTTCAGCCTTATCCAATTGACAATGTATGTTCTATCACAAAATTGTCAATTCCTATGGTACTCCTTGTTCATCACAAAGTGCCTCTCTCTATCCTATCCTAGGGCCTCTTCTTGAGTAGTTTCCTCATTGGCAACGTATGTTCTATCACATAATTGTCAATCCTAGCCCTATCTATTATCCTAGTCTTCCCTAGAGGACTTGTTTGAGTGTATCCTCTCAGCAACTTATCCAATCGACAGCGTATGTTTATCACAGAACTGTCGATTCGACCTTAAAGACATAAATGTGCATTCATGACACAAACATACTTTAATACTACGCAAACATTCCTACATTTCACATACGTGCCCGAAACACACAGACGTGCCTTTGTTCTACATAAACACGCCTGCCCTGTGCAAACACGCTTGCATTTCACAAACTCGTTCGCATTTGACATTGACTCTTTTGAAACCATAGACGCATTTCAATTCGACACAAACGTGCCTAGCCTACCCAGACGCGCCTGGCACCAATGCAGATGTGCCTTCCCATCTTTTTCCCCACTTGACACTTTCTAAGACATACCTAATGTGATTTTATTGACCTACCTAACATGCATTTGTGACAACAATTAATGCAACAAGGTACAAGGAGGTTTATTGGTACTCACTGGCTCTCTTGTATCTGTTGGCCTCTGATATCGGCGAACGCGATTGAATCTGTGCACCAATGCCATCAATGTTGACTACTGACTGGTCTTTGCTCTCTCTACACTTTGATCTCTTAGGTGTGTGGAGGACAATGAGGATTTTTTCCCTCGTAGTCTATCTTATAGAGTACCCTAGCCCTAGTATCCCATGTTAGTCTTCTTTATCCCATGACTCTGTCACTCTATCCTATCCTGTCAGTCCTTTCTATATTTTCTTTCTTATCAAGATTGTCTGCAATATTTTTATAATTTTTCATCCAATCTCTCGAGGGGGTATATCATTCCCGTCTTCGAGAAACTTTGTAGCACTTTATCTTATCTTCTTTGAGCCAATGCAACAAGTTGCATTGTCTCAAAGAGGAGCAAAATGTAGACACCTAAAATTGTCCTGTCTAATTAAATAAATATTTTTATTTATTTAATTAATATAGCCTAATTCTTCTATTAATTAAATAAATCTTTATTTATTTTATTAATTCATTAATCCTCTTCTAATCCTTTCCTCATTTAAATAAATACATTTATTTATTTAAATTGTCCTTCCCCTAAATTAAATAAATACTTTTATTTATTTAATTGATCCCATTTCCTCTATTAATTAAATAAATCTCTATTTATTTAATTAATTCATTAGCCTTTTCTACCCATGACACATGTCACTCATCTCTTAATTCCTACACTACCTACCCTCTCATTATTTTCTTATTTCTTCTACCTACCCTCTAATCCTATCCGACCATCTATCTTTTACACCTCTTAATCTCATCCCTCCATTTCATACAATGTCTTCAATATAAGAGGATGCTTCTTTCATTATCAATCCTCCTAGCATTCTAATCAATCTTATGCAATCAATACTTTTTTGCGATCAAGCTATCAGCCACATTTCCGTTCTTTGTTGAGCTCTTGTGCACACATAAAATCTAAGAGCAAACATATCAAGCAAGATCAATGGAGATAGGAAGAATGGAGATTCAAACCCTAGTGGACATGTGATGGTATAATCTTTGTAATTTTGTAGATTTACATTGCCTTAGGTAATCTTCATATGCTATGGTGGATCTTTGTTGTTGTTAGGATAGGGTTTGGTGGTTGAATTCATTTAGTCTTTCAATATTGTTGTTTTCATTATCCACTTTTCACCATACACAATAGTATTATGGAGAATGTGTCTGAAGATCAAGTTGAGTAGTTTATTAATGAAGTGTTGGAAACACCAGCAGACACTAGTAACGAAATAAATGCAAAATAAAATTTTCAGATAAGTAAGACACGTGATGAAAATGAGAGAGAGAGACAGAGACAAAGAAAACACTTGTGGAAAATCCTCTAATATATTTGAGTTATTAAAGATGAAGATGATCATTGAACCCGAAATATCATTCGAGGTACTGCAGGTACCAGTCACACAAGTAATGCTAGATCCAGGTAAGTTGACACCTTGGCAGAAGCTACAATTAGGTGATGTTTTGCTTCTAGAAGCTAGAAATAAGATCTACGTGTCTAGAGATTTAGTTGAAGACATGTTGAATTTTCTCCATGAGAAACTTTTGGATGTGCAAATTGATGACTCCTTTAGTGATGAATACCAAGAGCTTTGTTTGAAAGATTGAGGGGATAGGGTTCAAGCATTGATATAGAGATTACAAATGCTTTGGAGAAGAATATGATAGATAATTGAGTAAAATGGCTAACAAGAAAGTGTCTGGAGACTCACACACGTCTGAAGGACTGCATTATAACATTTGAACAAATTGTGGATATTGTGATTCAAGTGTACAAGTTTTGTCATTCATGGCATGAGTCCACAAGCAAAATTCAAAAGGAAATTGATGTTGCCAATGCCAAAATTCATGAAACATCTAAGGCTATTGATGTAAACAATGATGAGGATGGATAAGGGAGACTAGAAATTGAGCGACAGTATAAACAAGTGAATGAGATTTATAGGATAGAGAGAGCATTTGAAGGAGTTATATAGGTTGAGAGACATTGTGGATATGCATCTCTCCAACATGGTGAAAGTGCTCAAGGATTCTCAAGTTTTGTCTACATCTATAATTTTGGTTCTAATAGATTGCAATGTTGTAGAACAACTTAATCTGGATGTGGAAAATCCAAATCAAAATTCTAGTACCTATCCAAGTTGACTGGAGATACTCTTGGCAAGAATTGAGAGCTATTTAGAATACCGTCATACCCCTTGTCTTCTAGAATGTGTGAGCTGCTATGTATATATTTTCTTGAATATTTCTAATGATGGATTATTATTCATAGGGGGAGTTAGTTCGGTGTACAATACACTTTTTGTCTTTGATGTCAAAGGGGCAAAGGTTTTGGGATTTTCTATCTTTTGGAAGGATATATTCTTGGTGCAAGTGTTGCCATCAATGAAAAAGGGGGAGATTGTTGCAAATATGCCCTTCAGCTTGTCATTGATGTCAACTCTCTAGTCTAGAAGTTGTCCACTTGTATATAGTATGATTAGGTTGTGCAGAGATTATGTATATATGTTTTGAATAGTGTATAGATGATTATACAATGTTTCAGATGGAAAATAATGTTTGTATGATGAATTTCCAGAGTTCATTTGAATTATGTTTGGTTTAGTTGGCATCAACAGATGTATACAAATGAAATTCATATAGTTCTTGTTGATGCAGAAGAATGTGTTGTGCTCCTTGTCATGCTAATGAGTAAAGAGTGTTTTAGATCATTAGATCATGCTTCTAGATTATCGTAACTTCTATTTTGATGATCCACTCATATTTTTTGTAATCTAGAATAATAAATTGTGTAACACAAACTGGTTTGTACCGTTTTGGGTCCATGCAGTTGGTTATGCTCTGCATAATCATCCCCTCCATTTCATGCCTACAAATGTGGGTCCCCTTTCTTGCCTTTTGTTTTCCCTTCTATTTTTCTCCCCTTTGTTTTTCTTTTCTTTTCACCTCAGAGTTTCGGGTTCTTGAAACCCTGGTGTGGTCTTGTGTCTTTGATTTTCTCTCTTTTTAATCGCATTTCAAAACCTCTGAACCCTAGGATCCCAAAGTGTGTTTCTTTGTTTTGTTTCTCTTTGTATTTTCTTTGGAGTTTCAGGATCCCAGAACCCCGGAGTGCATTTTTGTCCTTTGTTCCCTTTCTCTTTTGTGCACCCCAAAATCTCGAGATCTTAGAGTGTGTCTCTTTTTTCTTTTTTCCTTGCCTTGAAGTTTTGGGTTTCTGAAACCTCAAGGTGCCTTAGCTCTGTTGTCTTTAGATCCTTGAGATCTTGGGTTCTCGAAATCTCGAGCACTCTATTGTGTTCTCTGTTGGAGCCCTAGAACCTTGGAATCTCAAGATTTTGGGTTCTCCTTATTTCATTGTCCTCTCTTTGGAGTCTCAGAACTCCTACACCTTGAGGTTGTTTGTGTTTCCACCCTAGAGCCCCAAATTCCAAGACTCCAAGTGTGTCATGCCTCGATCCACATGATCATCAAGGTATAAATTCCCTCCCTAAGGTCTTTTTGCTCATTTATGCACTTAAGTCTTTCCAGAGCCCCTTCTCTCCCAACAATTTGGTGGGTTTTATCAGCATTGTTTTCTCCTCCTTTCATCCCTTGTCTAGGTTGGTCTTTTCTTTCTCTACCTTGTGTTTTTGTGTGGTTATTTTTTTTCCTTGTCTTGATTTTTGTTGTTCTTTCTCATTTTTTGTTCGCTTAGGGTTTCTATTCAAATAAGTCAATTTTAGACTGTTAGGGCCTTTTCCTCCAACTCCCTGACATTTCAGGATCTTAGGTTCTTGAGATCCCACCCCCCTTTGGCTTGTTCTTGATCATTCCCTTTGGAACCCTGGGTTCCTAGGATCCAGAAGATGTCATCCTTAGTTGCCCATTTAATTCCTCTACTTCGGAACCCCAGAACCATGGGATCTAGGAGTGGATTTTGATTTGCCTGTGTTACACTTTGGAACTCTGAGTTCTTAGGATCCTGAAGTGCCCTTTGATTTGTTTGTAAAACCCAAAGATCCCAAGATTTTGAAGCTTCACCTTGAACTTTTTTCCTACTCACCCATTTCTGGATCTTAGGATCCCAAAACGGTCAATTTTGTTGTTGGTCCCCACTTCGGAACCCCATAACCTCGAGATTCTAAAGTAGGTTCTTTGTGGGGTTTTCTCAACTTTGGAACCCCAGAACTTTGTGATCTTGAAGTCAAATTGCAAGTTGATGAAAAACATTATTTTGAACCCAAAACCTCAAGATCCCGAAGTTCATTTTTTTAATGAATATTTTTAAGGCACTAATTATACACTTTGTTTTGGTAGTTTAAAGAGCTCTAATGGAAGCAACAACAATCCCTAGGAAGGAGACCAAGAATGAAGTTAGACTTTAAAAGAACCCTATCACCATGAAATACTAGTATCAAGATCATACACTTGTGTCAAAATTTGAGAATGAGGTGCAATGGGTTACCGACATCGAAATAGGACATATTGAATTGGATGTAATAAAAAAGGAGGTATCTATCCTTGATCATAATACTTCATATAGGAGAATCAAGCAATCAAGTTTAGTCAAAGCAACAATTTACCCCTAAGCAGTCTAGTCTTTAGGACTAATATTGGCAATTGCTTAGCATTACAATAAAGACACTAGGAAATGCATAGACACTAAAGGAAATGTGCTGGTAGACTTGTCACTTGAAATGCTTGCCTTGACCTTTTTCATCTTGAAGTATGACAAAGTGATGCAAACAATTGAAGAGGAAACCATTGAATTTTTTAACAAAAATGTTATGAACAAAAGGCAAAATATAAATGAGGTATGGCTTAAGGAACCAGGGAAATCAGGCCTTATATCTATAGATAAGATCCTAAGAGATAATTTTAAGGATGCCCCATGTGATCTTATCATCATGCTCAGTAATGCCTTTGGTAAAGAAGAGTATAGGCATTACCAGTTATGGATGTACCATTATATTCACACCATCCTTAAGGGCAAGGAAAAATTTGATTGGGCATAGATCATATCAAACAATATTCATGAGCAAACTGCAATGTGCTTCAAACCAAGAAGTTCTTTATGACTTCTTATGTGATTTGGGTGGTATCTAGGAGTGGAATTTACCCAAGGTTTAACACTAATGGTAGATTGGGGGAAGGTACGGGAGATAATAAAGTTTGGGAATGCTATACTCAGTTACCTATCAACAAGCAAAGAGTCATTTCAAGAGAATCAATGATGCCTTCATATATGCAATTATTTTTCATCTGACAAGCGATGTAGGATACCATCTATCCCCCGAGGCAATGAAATTAATCCAAGAGTGGGAAACTTGGTTCATCTGGAACCAAAGGTCTACTTACATCCACTTGAGTGGATTCACAAGTAATCCCTTCCTTCTCCCTCATTACTGCAGTGATAAGATTATTATTCTAGAATATGCAAGACAAATTGTAGGGGTCCAATCCCTCATGAAATTGGGAGAAACATTCTTAGTTGTCCTCAAGCACTACAAATGCCACAATTTGTAGATGGCTCAAAAAAGCATTAAGGAGTTGCAAGATTTATGCCTCAAAGAGTTTGAATATGCTCGGCCAAGATATGATCCATATGGAAAACTCAAAGGAATGATGCCAGTAGCATATGAAGGGCATATACCAACTTTGAAGGAATTTTGGGCAAGTATGCAAGATAGCTTTGAGGCTAGGAAAAGAAGATTCTATAGGTTAACAATGGTCCAAATGAGAGAATTTGACCTCAAATATAATATTCCTAAGGATTTCAAGGATGGCGAATAACTACTAGATCCAACATACAAGGAATGATGGTGGATCAAAGGCCTCTTTCACTGATAAGATGGTCGAAGAAGGAAAATATAAAAATTGAAGATGTCTTCAAGTAAGTTGTTGAAAGAAGCTGACAATGGTTAAATCTTAGGCTTTGATCGAGTGGCACAAGAGAAAAGAAGAAAGGCAAGGCCACTAGAAACCCTCAATCAAAAATAATTAAGGAGTATGTAAAGAGAACAAGATGAGAATAAAAAATGCTCATGTAGACCAAGAAGCTCCCATGCTAGCTATAGGAAAAGAACAATTGATGAAGCAATTGGATGCCAAGATGAAAGAATCACAACTCCTAAAGACAACAACTAAGCATGGCATTACAACTAGGTTACTTGTTGTGCCCTTAGCATCCATTACACCTATTGTACCTGTCATTGGCATCATTTCAGGAGAGGGTACCTTTCAAGTACAAGATGAACAACCTACCCCCTCTTCCCAAGCTCCTCTAGCAAATACCAAACTATCCCATGAGTGGGTGACAATTCACAACATTGAATCAGGCTCTGATAAAGATAATGAGCCTATTTTAGTGGTAGCTCGTAAGAAGAAAGAAACTATTATGCAAAGGCAAGCTACCTTTTCATAGGATCTAGGAGTAATGTTTGAATAGGTACCTTCCACTCCTCAAGATAAGTAGCCTGCTCAAACATTTTTTGAAGAGCCTAGAGACCAAGCAATAGAGACCACTCAAACATAGGTGTATGATGTATAAGTGGAAACCATGGAGATTGATGATCAAGATGAGCCTCTGGTGCTCACACCACATGATCAAGAGAAACTCCTCAAGTATTTGGAGGAAGGCCAATGTAAAAGGAGAAAGATGAAGCAAGAAAATAGGCCTTAGAACAAGGAGTAGGTGAAAAGTTAGAGGAGCTTTGTAAACAATAATAGAAGAACTTTGAGCAAGCGTTGCAAGCAAACCTTACACAAAAAATTCCTCAACCTTCACCATCCCATGAAGAGCCTACATGGTAGCAACACAAGAAACCTCATAATGTAAATATGGAGCAATACCAAGGTCCAGATACAGAACAACAAGGAGAGGAAGAACAAGAACAACACCTAGAAGTTGGTATGGTAACTGCCCAAGTCACCATACAAGGTGAACAATAGGATTCTAGTATGCCCCAATGGTTAAATTTTAACTTTCAAAAGAAGAAAAAGATTTCACTTCCAAGTATTACCTTACAATAAGTAGTTGTTGAGTCACCAAGAAGGGTCAAGAAAGCTAAAACCTTACACCACCTCTCAAGAAGTAACTCCAGGGGTGTTGTAGCCAGTGTTATTGCTCCCATACAAGGTAGAGAAAGAGAAGTATGAGCTTCTCCAAAATGTCAAATCTCTCAGTAAACCTTGGGAAACAAACTAAATGGGGAGAAATAGCTTCCTTGGATGCTGCCACAACTAGTATAAAGACAAGGATAGAAAAGGAGCATAAATCCAAGAAAGAGGTTAAGGCTCAACTACAGTAGTATGGGAAATTACTCATTGAAATGTCAAAGTCGCTAGATTCAAGATTACGTGATTCTCTACCCTCCACCTTAGCACTTCCACAAGAAGAAGTCAAGTCTTTGTATGCGATGAAAAAGGTAGCAACTACCATCAAAACTTGGACATGAGATTAGTTGACCAAAGTAAGAATTTTCTTACAAAACACCATAGAGATTTATCAAGATTCTCATTTTCTCGAGAAAGGCCTCATCCTCTATTCCACACAATGGGAAGCTCAATCTAATAAGTTCTCAAAGTAGGTTAGGGTGTTAAAAAAGATCACATGTAATTAGAAAAGAGGACTTATTAGGGGGAGAGGACCTCAGTAGCTTGCAATCTTGCATTGATATTTTGGAACTAAAAATAGATACTATAGGATAGTGTATAACTAATATGCTCGGAGGACATCCATATTTCTTTGCCCTGCTTGAACTATATGAGCAATATGTAACAAAGGCACTGGGCAAATATGGAAGGGATGTCATGCAGTCAGGTGCACTCTACCAAGAAGCGGTTCTCAAGCAATGGGAAGCATATGTAGTTGAATACTTCTCCCCAATTGTTGAATTTGATGTCACGGTTATGGATAGGTATATGGATCTAGTTCTCCAATATTACCAAGCCACGTAAACGGTAGATGATTTGGTTGATAAGAAGGAAGAGGTAAAGGAAACTTTAAGAGTTTCAAAGTTTCAAATTGAGTGTGTGCTTGATCCATCATCTACCTCAATAGACTGCTACATAGGAAACTACCATAGCTACAAGGAGAAAAAATAACAAATAGGTGGCTAACTTGGAGTGCACTCATAGTTGTCATAAAGAGGAAAGGTGTGACCTTGGTGTTAGCAACACTTTTGAGAGAAGATCCAAATTACACTTGTCATGCATAAATACCATTGTCAAGCAATCACAAGATATGTGGGAGATGCATATATGCCCGCACTTGAAGAAGACTTGCTACTCTCATTTGTTTTGTGTCAATTGAGTGAGGTTCAAAAGCAATGACTCGTATGTCAACTGCAACCTCCACCATTTTGTAGCTGGGTCATAGGCATAGCTCATTCTTAGAATATAGGGAGCAAGACACTATAAATATAACGAATTAGGCTATTTTGAGGGTCCAAAAATTTAATATTAGAGGTCATAATTATGAATTTATTTACAGTATTTTCATTTTTCAGCATTAAATTTCAAACAATGTTGAATTTTCTCAGTATCAATTCTCGTTGGTACTTATTATTTTCATAATTAATCAATGCAAGCTATTTCATGGACTGCATGTTTCATGATCTTTATTGATTGAAATTGGTATTTCTTTGATCTAATATACTCTTTCATTTTGGATAGAATAATTAATCTAAGTAATGTGGATTTCAAGACATGCAATGTTGATAAGTCAGCTCTTTTTGTATGTAATATCATAGACCTTTCATGTAGATGGAAAGTTACACCAATTGCTATCTGGTTTGCTATTGATAATATCTAATCACTTGGAATATTTCTTTCAAGTTTAACAATCTTGCATGGTTATGTTTGTTTCCTCCTTTCTCCCTATCTCTTTTTCATTTTGTTTCCAATTGGATCTACATAAGTTTCTTCCAAAGTAGCATTCCACCTTGATTGAACAAGTTACATATGCCCTAAACTATCCCTGCATAGTTGTGACCCAAGAAATGGGACCTTGGAGGGTAGGGATCTCATAATCTTTACTCTTTTTCAGGAGAAGCTTCTCTTTGTGAAGCTTGCATGTTAGGTGAGTATAAAAGGCCCATCAACATGGTTATGTATGGTATGTATAGAATTATTTTGGAAGGTGAGCCAACATGGTATAGGTCCTTACACGATTTTGTGCGTGCTGCATTTTTTGTATCGATTATTTTGGACTGATGGTAATATACATGTTACATTTACTTATGACCAGCCTTATGAAGAATATTGTTGATCCATATGGTATATAACAAGTAGTTTAGTTGGGTTATGGATATAGAATGGTGTGTAAAGAAGTGTATGTGACAATGAGTTGATTTGTGGTGTGAGTTTGTTCAAAAAAGAGGGTCAGAAGTGTTATTGTAATAGATGAGCTTTAATTAGTGAGTTTTTATCAACATATTGTTAGATGCCAATTTCCTATACAATTCAATCTTATATTTCGATTGTATCTAGACAATTGTTATGTATCTTGCCCCTGAAGAAGTGATCTTCAGTTGTGCAAGTTCATCATTTGTATCTTGCTCTAAGGTTGTGCGCCTTGGTGTGCAAGTCTAGAGTAGTGAGCTCCTTGGCCTATGGTCTAAACTTTGTAAAAGAGTTAATATATATATTGTGAGTTATAATCTCACCGTGGTTTTTCCTAGTTTGGGTTTTCCACTTAAAAATATGGTGTTCTTGTGTAGATGTTATTTCTACTTAAATTATTTACCTTCGTGATTAAATGTATATTATGAATTAAGAGTTTTATCTATTCAATTTTTAATATATTCTGATTCACTCCTCCTCTCAAAATCTAGTAGTATTCAACAAGAATGCCTCTATGTGATCTGCATGATGTTAAATAGTCTGTATAGTGTTGCATTTGGTCTAGTGTTAGTATTCAAGGTAATTAGTTGCTATCTAGCTAGCAGGGATTTTTCTCTTTCTTGCGGTGCATATTTGGGGGTCTCCACAAGAATTGGAAGAGGTGTTGAGTTGTGTTTGGGTTCCTCTATGGGTTGTGGGGATCTACATTGTGGAATTATTTTAAAGAAAGTATTTTTGGGTCAACTGGTTATGTGCTACACATTTTACCTAGATGTTACCCTTTTGTTGACCTTGGAGGATGTACGCTAGTGTATGTGGTGTTTGGAGAAATATTAGATGATGTATTAAGATGATTATAGGTCCTCTCTATCTCCTAGATAGGATCACTTTCACCATAATTGTGTCCAACCTTACAAGATTACTTTTCGTTCCTTGTTATGACTGACCTAACTTATATCTTATGCTATTATGGATGGCATATAAAGAAGATCAATTCAACTGAAAAAGTGGGTGTGTATGAAATGTGAAAGATGAAAATGTGAAACAACAAGTGTATGTGATGAAAGTATTGGAGCTGAATTTCCTAATGGTTGCTTGAGGTAGTGGGTCAAGAGAAGCTACAATTTAGGGAGATTGTCAAATGATGTGATGTTGAAGGCATATTCATTGTTAGAAATTCATCTATCTTACCTAGAGGTAGTGGGTCTCTTCACCATGTCCCTTGTATCTTTCTCTAAGGAAGTGATCATTAACTTGCAGGTCTTTTTAGAGCATTGTGCTTTCTTGGAAAACGATCCCTTCAACAAATTGTAATATTATTTATAGTGTGAGTTAACTCTCATTATGGTTTTTCCCTTCTTGTATTTCCATGTAAATAATGTGTTTACTTGTGTATGTGTGTTCATTGCTTATCTTTATTTGCTACTGATCAAGATTAAAGTTTAAAGTTGAATTGAATCAAATTATAAATTGTTAAGTTTCATTCAAGATTCAACCCCCCCACCCCCCTTCACTCTCAATTTTGGGGTGTGTCTAACACAATATTTTGTTGCCTTCATCTAGTACATCTTGTTATACCACTTTAGGACCTACAAATTCTAGGTCTTCTTCTATGGCATGTCATGAAGACAAGATGAAGGGTCATGCTCTCTTTGCATCCACACATCAGTCCTCTAGGTGGCTTCTTGATTCAGGAGCCTCACATCATATGGCATCATTAGAGGCTATGTTCTCTTCTTTTGAGCATCATGCATTTCCATAGATTTTATGGGTAATTATACTTACATGAGTGTTAATGGGAGTGGTTTTGTTGAGGTTGATGGTGGAACATTCAATAATGTTATTTATGTCCCTTCTTTATCTTTGAACTTCATTTCCATCTACTAGATTACTCACAATGGTAAGTGTAGACACCTAAAATTGTCATGTCTAATTAAATAAATATTTTATTTATTTAATTACTTTAGCTTAATTCTTCTATTAATTAAATAAATCTTTATTTATTTAATTAATTCATTTATCCTCTTCTAGCCTTATTTCTCATTTAAATAAATACATTTATTTATTTAAATTATCCCTTTCCTAAATTAAATAAATATTTTATTTATTTAATTGCCCTACTTCTTCTATTAATTAAATAAATCTTTATTTATTTAATTAATTCATTAACCTTTTCTACACATGACACATGTCATTCATCTCTTATTTCCTACACTACCTACCCCTTTCATTATTTTGGTATTTCTTATACCTACCCTCTAATCCTAGCCGACCTCTCTTTTTACACCTCTCAATCTTAACCCTCCATTTTCTATTGTGTCTTCTATTTAAGGAGATTCTTTCTTCATTACCAAACCCTAATGACTAATTTTGGAGGACTTGGCTACACTACGATCCTACTTGCAACCACATTCCGTTCTTTGTTGAACTCTTGTGCATACAAAAATCTGAGAGCAAGCATATCAAACAAGATCAATGGAGATAGGAAGAATGGAGATCAAAACCCTAGTGGACATGTGATGGTATAATCTTTGTGATTTTTTGAGTTATTTTGCATTGTCTTAGGTTATCTTCATATGTTATGGTGGATCTTTGTTCATTGTTAGGCTAGGGTTTGGTGGTTGAATCCATTTTAGTCTTTCAATATTGTTGTTTATTGCTATCCATTTTCACCATATACATTTTGGCACGCCCGGTGGGACTCTTGTCCCTTTGCATTTAACATTTTGTTGCAGATTTTGCATTTTTGAAGTTGCAGATCGGACGATTTCGACGACATTTTAGGTTTTTTCGCGTCTGCGAGTGTTCGGATCGCGTTTTTGTATTTCAGAGGCGTCTGTGACATCTTTTATCGCGTCTGTGTTTCTGTCATTTTCTATTTTTGCAGGTTTCCGAAAGTCGCGTCTGTGATCCCGAATCGCGTCTGTGAACCCTCTGATCGCGTCTGCAGAATAAAAAGGCGTCTGTGTTCTGAAATCACGTCTGCGAATCACAGAGCCGCGTCTGTGTCGGACAGACGCGTCTGTGTCTGGTATAACAGCGTCTGTGCATTCTGTTTTGCAAAATTTTTTTCAAGTTTTTTTTCGATTCGGGTTTTCGGATTTTGTACTTAGGGTTTCAGATCTGGTTTATTTTTGGCTAACCTTTGCAGATCTAGCTAACCCGGTTTGTGCAGCTTGCTTTGGAGACAAATACGTTTTTGTTGAAGGCCCCTTTTCACAAAGTCTTTTTGGGTTTTCTTAAAATTTACCTAACTTGTGTGCTTGCAGGAAGGGGTTATCATTTGAAACAACCCAAACTACTAACAATTTTGTTGCAGGGCCTTAGCTAGGGTTTTGTAATTTTATTTGTGTGCCTTGTCTGCATAGCTTAGCAAACACTTCAATTGGTGCACTAAAATTGAACCATTGTCTTTTGTGTCTTGAGCAATAGGCTCTTTGTGTTTATTCTTTAGAGGGCCTGTCTTCCCGTGTGGTCATTAGGACTACTAGTGAGAAGAGAACGACCCAAGTGGTAGCAAAAGAAAAGCCATCTTCTTCCAAGCCACTATAATCAAATGTATTCATGGTGAAAACTATGAATAACGTGTGCTGATTAGTTCATACCGACACTATGTCTCCCCATAAACCCGTTTGATCAAATTTATTTGATCATTTGTAGGGCGTAACCCCTACCGGCTGGGAGCCTTCTGTATTTACAGAGCTGAAAGTGCCGCATGTATGGCCACACGAGCGGATGCCCTTACTAGCACCTCATTGTTTTAGATGCCCAAATCCTTCTAGTTGTTGAGGCAGGAGGTCGGACCTCTGGTAGCGGCCCACACACATACGGTTCTTAGTAGAGATACAAAGTTCGCCATGGGGAGTTTTCATGGGGACTGATGCTTGGCTGACCCGAGAAGTGAGTGCCGAGGGTGGAGCCAGTGAGGTCAAGCATCTAAGTATCCGCTCTGAATAGCGTAGCCTCGGGGGTAAAACCCCATGTGGGATCAACAATTATTGTCCTGGCCAGCCATAAGAATTGTGCTTGACTTATGATAAACACTCAAACAATCAAGACAAAACAGCAAAACATTGTGTCTTTTGTGTCTTCAAGTGTATGCAAAAACTTTTTACATCAAACAACACACTTTTTGGAGTCTAAACAGTCTGCAAACATTGGGTCATCAACACTGTGTCCTCTTGTCACGAAAAACAGTCGAAAAATCAGATTTGGTCTTACTTAGAGTCAAGGTCAGCTTACCTCATCAAGAGAAACTATCCTCTCTTTGGAAGTCACACCTACTCTACAACATACATACTTGGTCTTACACTTTGGACATTGCAAGTAAACTTCAGATTCATTTACACTCCATACAACTCTTGGTCTTACATACTCTTGTCATTTTCGTCTAAGTCTCTCACATATTGGTCTAACACCTAGTTCATGGTTGAAACCCGTCTTCAAAAATCTAGGAGAAAAGCTAAAGAAGCTCAAGGACCCGTAAACATGAGTTCTTATGAGTATGACAATGATGTCTTCTACAATCCTGAGCACACTACATTACCAGACATGAATGTTTATAGACACAATCCAAATATGGAAAGCGCAAACGCTATACACAACGCTACACACAATGATAATGTGGACAATTCTTCAATACTATCAGTAGACATACAAGAATCTATAATGGATCCTCAATTCAATAGATTGGTTGAAGAGATAATGAGGAGAGATCGTCAATACTTTCTAAACATGATGGCACAAAGTGGAGCTAAGATACCACATGATTTTGACTTATCTCAACTTATGGAAAGTAGACCTTCACAACAAACTCAACCAAATAGTGGAGGACCAAATAATATGATGCCGGAGTCACCATCAGTTTTGCTTCAGAAACCAGCAATCCCACATACACAAGCTCAAATGCACGATACTTACACTCAAAGACCATCATGGAGGCCTTATGTTCAAACACATGCTCAAGATATGGGTCAACCAAGACAAATGGATACTCAAGGACTTCCTCAAAATTTTGACACAAGGAGACCTCATGCCAAAATTGGGGGCAACACAATGGAAAATGAAAGGCCTATTGAATATGGTTTATACACACAAAACAGATATGGAGTCCCTCAACAAGAAGTTATGCCAAGTGCTCCATACATGTCGCAACAATATAGACCTCCATATGGACATGTCTACGATCAGTATCATCCATACATGCAACAAGCTCCTCCTCAAATGGGTATTTCAAACATGGGATATGCTACAAGAAACCCATCTCCTCCCAAAAATAATCTGGAGCAACAAATTAGAGATCTACAAAAGAAAGTGGAAGACATGGGCACATCAAAACCCACATATACTATGAGAGATATATGCCCTTATCCCTTTGATAAGAGCATTCCAATGCCTCCGTTTCCTCCGCACTTTGCAACGCCGAAATTTGACAAATATAGAGGGAGAGGAGATCCCAAGGCACACATAAGACAATTCTTCACAGCTTGCATTGAGGTAGCGGCAGAAGAAACATACTTAATGAGGTTGTTCCCACAGAGCTTAGGAGATCAAGCGATGGAATGGTTTTCTCAATTACCTCCTGGTATTAAGTCATGGGGTGACTTGGCAGAGGCATTCATTCAACATTTCTCTTACAACATTGAAACAGATGTCTCAGTTACTACCTTGTGCAATACGAAACAAAAAGAAGGAGAATCTTTTGCATCATTTTTGCAAAGATGGAGGAACTTAGCTAGCAGATGCTCTTGTGAAATCCCGCAAAAACAAATGGTGGAAATGTTCACACAAAATGTTAACAAGGCTATTGGTTATGATCTCAGAAAAGCTTGTTTGTCTACATTCAAGGATGTCATTGAAAAGGGCCTAGCAACAGAAAGAGTCTTAATTGAACAAGGAGTTATCAAACTATTCAAAGAAAACAAAGAGGACTTTAAGGGAAAAGACAAACCAAAGTTTTGGAACAAGAACAAGAACACAGTTAATGATGGTGTTGTTGATGCTAACACAGTGAGACCAAAGTTCATCTTTTCTGGATCAAATTCTACCAACAATCAAGTGAACAATCAAACGGCTGCTAGACCACGAAGGAAGTACACTCCATTGGGAGAACCACTTGAATCAGTATTCAAAAAGCTTGTAGCAAACAAAGTGATCACGGTCCCAGATTTTCCTCCATATGAACCAAAGGTAAAACCGAATTGGTGGAATGATGATGAATATTGTGAATTTCATAAGAGCAAGGGTCACAAGACAAGTAATTGCCATCGATTGAAAAACATTGTACAAGATCTCATTGACAGAGGAGATATTGAGATTGAGGGACATTCATCTAACCAAGAGCATGAGGTGTTTAAGGAACCATTCCCAAAACATGACAAGGGAAAAGGCAAAGTCACAGATGATCAAGCCAATTACACCAGAACATCTTACAATTATGATTCCACTATTAATCACATCTCAATGGACAATCATATTTCTACCATTACTATCAAAAATAAAAATCCTGAGAATCCTCCTCAGCGACCTAAAATTGTCCTAAAAGGTGTGGGATCTTCATCCGAAGCTACCTCTGAATGTCATGTTACAACCCGTCGAGGTAAGATCACATTGCCAGGAACCTCTTCTAAGAATACCAATCTTCCGTCAACTAAGCCTGAGTACGATCTTGTAGAGCAATTAGGGAAAACACCCGCACTCATCTCTATTCTTGAGCTCTTACGTATATCTCCTGCACATAAAGCTGTCCTTGACAAAACCTTGAGAGATACTGCTGTCCCTACGGATCTAAACGTGGATCAGTTTCAAGCCATGGTGGGATACCTATCCGTTCCACACTCCCTCACATTTACAGAAGCCGATGACGCCTCCATAAGTCAGCCTCACAATGCACCTCTACATATTGAAGCCTTCATACATAAACACCGAATAAAACGAGTCCTGATAGATGGAGGAGCAGGTCTTAATATTTGTACATTGAGCACCATCAGACAATTGGGATATTCTGACAAAGCTGTGAATGCTACAAACCAAATCACTATTAAGGCTTATGATGATGAAGAGCGCTCGTCCAAGGGCACGGTCATCTTACCACTCAGAATAGGGCCAGTAACAAAGGACGTGATTTGTCAAGTCCTGGATCTAGACCTCACGTATAACATATTGCTAGGACGTCCATGGATTCATGAAATGAGAGCGGTCCCATCAACATACCATCAGTGCATAAAATTTCCTCATAATGGAGTCGAGGTAACGGTCAATGGTGATCCAAATCCATTCATATATTGCAATAACTTGAGATCACATACTGAGATTATCATTCCCAGCAATCGTGAGGCTACTCCTTCTTCAGCATATATTGATCCTGAGTCATTAAAGCCCTCGACATCCAAACAAGGTGAACTTAGAGCCAAGTTTCAAGACAAAGGCATGGGAGAATACACTCTGAATCAAACAATGTTCTTACGACAAGTCATGAACTCCCCCAAGGAATATGGGAGACCACATCCAAATAAGCAAATCTCCATCATGCTCCTCAAATGGGATCCTACCGTCTTTCAAAAATGGGGCGAACTAGAGGAAGAAAGTTTATATAAAATGCTATATAAGGACGCTGAAGATGATACACATGATCAAATTATAATACCCTGTGAAAACTATGGTAAAGGTTTCAAAATTCTGCAGAGATTCGGGTATGATGGAAAAAGTCCTCTCGGACTACGCAAAGAAGGTGTCATGGAGCCTCTACAACCTGAGCTAACTACAAGAAGGGAACGCTCTAAGGGGCTTGGTTTTCTAAACCCCAAGATTCAACACAAGAGAACAAAACAGATATGGCGAGTCAAAGTGGCTGAAGTTCAACAAGAGGATAATTATTCCACAGACTCCAATGAGTGGGAATGGGGTTCAGACAAATCCTCCAGCGATTATGAACTTAATGAGACATTTAGAGAGCCAGATGAACCTACAGAGGAGGAGGAGTTTTACAAGAAATTCAGAGTTGGTCAAGAACCGACCCATAAGGATCCCGCACAAGCTTCGTTTCAGGGCCCTAGGTCAGGATCACATAGGATGAGGACACCTGTCCCTGAGGGTGCTACTAGTGATGATAATTTGGACTCACTCACGATCGACACTGATGAGGGGAGTGCCATTGACGACCTCGATGACTACCTTGACATACCTGAATATAACCACATCTTCACTATTAGCCTTGCGGATTCTAAAAACACTAAAGACCTTCCCCTCGTTCACCCCCAACTCATTGACTGGGATCAGGATGGACCACCACAGATCGATACATTTCAAAATGACGAAGCTATTGTGGATTATCTTGGCATTCGCGATGATCTTCCTCTTGGAGACCATAAAGCAGGATACGCCATAGAGCTAAATAACATGGCATACTTTGGTGAGGGTGTCGGGCCTTCTAGTCGCAAAAATGTGAAAATAAAGACAAAACAAGGGTCTTATGGCGAAAACCACACTGTGGCGCTCTCTGACTCTAAAAAAGTAAAAAGAAAGGACGTATCTGAGGGTGAAAACCTCTCTGAGGCGCCCGAAGATGGAAGGCTTGACATTCTCCCCGCATCATATGAGGAAAAATCATCCATGTTGGTAGAGGAGACTATAAAGACAAACATTGGTACAGCAGAGGTTCCACACAACATATTTTTGGCTCAATCATTGACAGAGGCCGAGAAAGCAAGGTTCATAAGCTTCTTTAAGGAACGACAAGTCAACTTCGCATGGTCTTATGCTGATATGCCTGGACTAGACCCCGACTTAGTAATGCATCATTTAACAGTCAAACCGGGGGCAAAACCAGTAAAACAGAAATTGAGGAAAATGCATCCACAGGTGGCATTATTAGTCAAGGCAGAGCTGGAGAAATTACTAGATGTCGGATTCATACGCCCAATTGATTATCCTGAATGGATCTCCAATTTAGTACCTGTCAGCAAACCAGATCGCAGCATCCGAATATGTACAGACTTCAGGGATATCAACAAGGCTTGTCCGAAGGATGATTTCCCATTACCAAACATTGATTTAATTGTTGATCTCACAGCAGGCCATGAGATGTTATCTTTAATGGACGGATTCTCTGGATATAATCAGATCAGGATTGCACCTGAAGATCAACATAAAACATCATTCACTTGTCCATGGGGAACCTTCTGCTGGAATGTCATGCCCTTTGGGCTGAAAAATGCAGGTGCCACGTATCAACGAGCCATGACGACTATCTTCCATGATCTCATGCATGTAAAGGTGGAAGATTATGTCGACGACCTTTTGGTTAAATCAATAGACAGAAATACACACTTGGACATACTTTCAGTTGCTTTTGATAGGCTGGAAAAATACAAGGTAAGATTAAATCCAAAGAAATGTGTCTTTGGAGTAACCTCCGGGAAGCTCCTAGGATTCATTGTGTCTAAAAGAGGAATAGAAGCGGATCCAGCAAAAGTCAAGGCTATCTTGGACATGCTGCCGCCCAAGAATATCAGTCAACTTCGGTCTTTACAAGGGAGACTCCAGTCCATACGAAGATTCATAGCACAACTTGCAGATAAGTGTAATCCTTTCCAGCACCTGCTACACAAAAACATTAAGTTCAAATGGGACGAGAACTGTCAACAGGCTTTTCAGGCACTTAAAGACTATCTTTTGAACCCGCCAGTTTTGATGCCACCAATTCCGAATCAACCATTGCTACTTTACATATCAGCTACTCCAACAGCACTGGGGGCACTACTAGCACAGCAAATACCTGACGGCAAGGAAAAAGCAGTCTACTATATCAGTCGCACATTGGTGGGATATGAGCTCAACTACACACCAATTGAGCGTGCATGTATCGCTGTGATCTTCGCTTCACAAAAATTACGACATTATATGCTCACTCACAAGACCAAGTTGATTGCCAGAATTGATCCACTAAAATATCTGCTCAACAAAGCTACACTTACTGGGCGACTGGCCAAGTGGGTAATGATTTTGAGTGAATTCGACATTGAATACGTGGACAGAAAAGCAATCAAAGGACAAGCCATTGCAGATCAACTGGCAGATGCTCCCATGATAGATGATGTTCCTCTACAGTCAGAATTTCCAGATGAGTCCATTCTAACAATATCACCTGCAAAGCCATGGCGACTATACTTTGATGGCTCATACACACAGCACGGGGCAGGAGCGGGTATACTCTTTATAACTCCCCAAGGCGATTCTATACCAAAGTCATACCGCTTATCATTTCCTTGCACCAACAATATAGCGGAATACGAGGCATTAACAACGGGGTTAAGAATTGCAGTTCAGTGGAAGATCCAGGAACTTCGTGTTTTTGGCGATTCTCAACTTGTCATCCGTCAAGCAACTGATGATTATCAAACAAAAGATGAAAAGCTAATGCCTTACAAACAACTGGTAGATGATCTGAAACAACACTTTGCAAAGATAGAGTTTGAGCAGATACCAAGAGAACAGAATCGCGCTGCTGATGCCATGGCTACAATTGCTTCACTCATTGACCTACCACAAAATGAGACCTGTTATGAGTTCCTGGTTGACAACCTGCTGATTCCGTCATATGAGATCACTCTCACGGAAATGATATGTGTTGTTGGTCCTGAATCCCAGTTATATGGTTCCATATTCACATACCTTCGCGACAACATCTTACCTCCCGATTTATCGAACAACCAACGCCGCACTTTCATCCGCCAATCCTCCCGATACGTTATCCTAGCTGATATCCTATACCGACGAGGTCTAGATGGCACCCTCCTTAGATGTTTAGAGAGTGACGAAGCTCAGATTGCGTTACGAGAAGTGCACGAAGGGATATGTGGTCCGCATACTAGTGGTCCTACCTTGGCCAAGAAACTCATCAGGACTGGATACTACTGGCCTACTATGGAAAAAGATGCATATCAGTTTGTCAAGAGGTGTAAGCAGTGTCAAATTCATGGAGACCTCATACACGCACCAGCACAAGAACTACAACCACTTGCATCTCCTTGGCCCTTTTGTCAGTGGGGACTCGATCTCATAGGCAAGATTCACCCTCCTTCTTCCAACGGACATAAATTCATTATCACAGCCACAGAGTATTTCACAAAGTGGATTGAAGCCGTGCCTCTCACGCAAGTTACTGGGAAACAAATCGCTACTTTCATCCTGAACTACATCATTTGCCGATACGGGATTCCTACTTCCATTATTACCGACAACGGGCGTCCTTTCAAGAATCAGGATGTTCGTGAACTCTGTGAGCGATTCCATATCTCTCATCGTTTCTCCACACCATATTACCCCCAAGGTAATGGCCAAGCTGAGGCGTCTAACAAAACAATTCTCAAAATACTTAAAAAGACAGTCGACGACGCTGGCCGTAACTGGCATGTCCAACTCAATCCCGCACTTTGGGCCTATCGTACCAGTGTCCGCACACCTACAGGAGCTACACCTTACTCACTTGTCTATGGTGCTGAAGCCATCTTGCCTATTGAGGTCGAGTTACCTTCTTTACGGGTCTCCTTGAGAAACATAATCAACGATGAAGACTACAGGGTCTCTCGCTTACAAGAACTAGAACTGCTGGAGGAACGACGACACACTGCTTTTAATCATCTCAAGGCTTACCAACAACGAATGAGTCGCAGTTACAATCACAAGGTCAAGCCTCGCACATTTGAGGTAGGTGACTTAGTCCTCAGAGAGAACCCCAAGAATCAGCAAGATAGAGAAAAGAAGGGCAAATTTGAACCCAACTGGCTTGGTCCTTACATCATCACAGCAGCATATGGATCTGGGGCATATCAGCTCTCAACTACAGAAGGTGAATCTTTGGAGGATCCTATCAACAGCATGCACCTTCGCAGGTTCTACACATAAGCTCTTTTTGAGTATCCTAATGCAAAAACACAAAAAAAATCAAAAAAATTCAAAAATACAAAAAAAAAAAAAATTTTAAAACAAAAAAATCGTTACTTGGTGAAAACCTGGCAAACAGGCGCCTTGTGACAACAAAAAAATTGCAAAATCCAAAAAAAAAAAAAAAAAAAGTAAAGAGAAATAATTTCGTCCAACGGTGAAAACCACTTCGGTGGCGCCCTGGGCAAGTACCATGGTGAAAACTGGGTCACCAGCGCCATGCGTAGGGACTTTGCTCCTCCCTCTTTCAGGATTCCCTTTCATTCTTTCACTTCGCACACAATCACGACCAATTCACTCACAATAAACTTACCCATTCCCATCATGGCTTGTTATTGATCTACCCAAGATTGGTCAGCCATTCATAATAAACCCCCCCTTTTCACTCTCTTTCCATCCATAATAAATCAGATCCTATCTGTGACTACGGCCAATTCCTGCGTCTAGTAATGGGTGTGGAACTGAGAACATCACATGTTTCGAGGAATACAGTTTCTTTCAGCTCTCTTCAGTCTATCCGCGCACAATTCGCAATAAAGCAACATTTTGCATCGCAGATCCGCAATAAAGTTCCATCTTCTCCACAATAAGGTATCAGTTTCATGGATTCAGTCAGTTTCCAAGGAGACACAGCAGCAACAATGGGCTTCAACAAAATCAAATCTTTTAACAGACTCAGACAACATATGGTTCAGTGCTATCTATCCTTTTTGTGAAAGTGAACATTGTGACCACAATCAAAATTTGACTTAAACAAGTGACAAGAGACACAAACTTGAGGACTACAGTGGATGTGGGTGTCGAGTCTTGGTTTTCTTTTGGTTTTATCTTTTTGGTGACATGTCTTTTAGCTTTTCCGGGATGTCTTTGACTAGAGATTCTATCTCCAGGATGTCTTTGACTAGAAAGGCGAGGATGGGGTATCGTCACTTATTTGCATTTGCTGTCTGTGGATTGTCTTTTAGTAATACTATGACTTGTCCAAGGATATGAGGACACTGTGAGTCTAGTGTGAACTGGGGCATCCCTTGTTTGTGACTGTCTTATCCCCATGCAAACAGGTACAATGACTTTCTGGGCCGAACATATGCCTCGATTGTCATAACCTATTCTGCCATAATAAAGCTCAATGATGATAACGCACAAGAAGCTCTTTCACGTTCATATCTTCTGTCTTCCATCCCCCTTTCTTGATTGACTTCCATTGTCCTTCTCGAGTCCGCGTAGCCCGCTATCACATGACTGAGTATAATGACGCACCAAAAACATTTGCATTTCATATAGTTGCACCTGCATCACCACATATAAGCATTTCATACATATAGATATTATAATGGCATCACATCCTGCATACAACACATGTTAGCACATCTCACATTTTCATTATGTAAATAATCATTTGCATCACATACATTTTCATTCGCATCATGCATCACATATACAACATAAAAGAACAAAAATATATGGCCTTGCATCATATAAGCATCCATATCATAAAACATGCATCACATAAGAACATCTCATCACATAAGGTACACATGCATATAGCTGCCGCAAAAGATGAATCATCTCATATATATAATCAATCAAATGTGTCATAATACAATGATGTCAAAAGAATCATATGGCTACAAAAGAATCACCCGCAGGTGTCTACAATACAATAATGATACATCTACTGATACAATGGGAGCCCACTATAGCTATGAGGAACTCCCTCCCTCGGAGCCACCTCGCCTCGACGGAGTCTGAGCTGTAGATGGCCCTGCCCCTGGATCCCCCTGTCCCTCTGGTGGTGGTGGAGGCCCCATAACCCCACCGCTGGATGCCTGTCTCCTGCGGCTCCCTCCCGTAGCCGTCGCTGTGCGCGACGACCTCTGGAAGCTCCTAGCCCGCTGCTCTGCTGGCACGGCTGCATAATATAGATCCCTCCAGTAGGCGATCTCCTCTCCTGCTCGCAAAACATAGGCGTAGCCTGCCCCTGCATCCTCTGCTGCCCGCCTACCTGCCCTCAGAGCTGTCTCGGCCTCGGTATATCTCTGGATGGCCTGATCCCTCTCCCGCTCTGTATCTCAGACCCTGATCCTGAGGTGGTTCCTCTCTCGAACCAAATCCTCAATCTCATCTGCCTGGCCCTGGCAGATCTCCCGCAGCCTCACCACCTCATCCTCCTCGGAGTCTCCGCTCTCCGCCCCTGCCTGTGGCTCCTCCTCTACAGGTGCCTGTCCCTGTGCCTCTGCCTGCACCTGTCCCTGTGCCTGTATAGGTACCTATGGCTGTACCTGTCTCTGTCCCTCTGGCTGTACCTGTCTCTGTCCCTCTCTGGGACCCTGTGCTGCTGGCACCTGTAGGGGCAGTCCACCCCGTCCTCTCACCACTGGAGCTGCTCTCTCCTGACCTCCCTCCCTCCGAGGTGCTACCCGTCTCTCTCCCACCACTCCCCTCCGCCTCCGCCGGCCCCTACCTGCATCCCCTCCTCCCTCATCATCATCTCCTCCACCCTCTCCATCCACTGGCTCTGCCGGATCTGTCAACCTCGGAAATGGATGCTCTGCCCAGTACGCAGAGTACTCTGCGTCCATCCCTGCATCATCTACCTCTGGCCACATGTCCCATGGCATCGGCATCATCTCCGCTAGCTGCATCACTGCCTGATCATAAGATAGCAGTGGGCCAAACTGCACCTGATCTCTAACAGTACGGGCATACATACCCGAGCCTCGGGGCATCCTCTGAATCCGGCCATACTGCCTGCATACCCTATCCACCAGCTGTCTCTCTAATATATAGGGCGTCCGCCCAATCAGGTACCTGCTCCGGAAGGTGTAGGGCAGCTCCAGTGCATCGTCCCCCCACTCCTCGCACCCCAGGTACGGCCTCCAGATCACCATATCAATGTCATCAATGACTCTCCTCCAGTGCTCCAATCTCCCAATCCGAGGCTGGGATGTGATCATGGCATACAAATGAACAAAACTCTGTCCCTGTCCTCTGCCTCTGAAATGAATCGGCCTCGTCACTGGAAGGTGCTCATAGGCCCACACCTGCAATAGAGTCACACCGCAGCCCAGCCCCACTGATCCGTGGTATACAAACTGATGCAGCTCATAGTAAAAATGTGCTAGGACACATGGCCCCCATGCATACCTAGTGTGCTCTGCCATCAGCGTCTCCAAGGCCCCTCCCCAGCCCACTGCCAATCCTCGTGTGGCCCTGTCTGGACACAGGTATCCACTGATAACTCCCCCAATAACTGCCGGCAATGCCAATCCTGTGGCAGTCATGGTGTCCCAGGCTACATGCCCTGCTCTCATCTCCAACTCAGGATCCTGAAAAACCCGTCTCAAGGCCTCCCTGTCACCGTCACGGTCGTAGGGGATCAACTCTCCATCAATAGGAACATGTAATATCCTGTATACATCCTCCAGTGTCACTGTCATCTCACCCATCGGCAGGTGAAACGTGCATGTCTCTGAGTGCCATCTCTCGGCCAATGCAGTCAGCAACCCCATGTTTGCCCGAAACTCGGGCACATAGAGCATATATGTGAGACCCATCTCCTCAATGGAAATCATGTCCTGGATGGACAACTCTGGACGCAGTCTCTGAGTCGATGGGAATCTCTCCCGTGACTCCAACATCGGCAAATACTCCTGCAGTCAAGCAAATCAATCTTGTCAGTTATCGTGGCATTCACTGTTTATCACAAAATGCTACTCGCTACCCAAATGCATATGGCTATCTACCCTAGTGACACTCACTGTTCATCACAAAGTGTTGCTATTTATCCTAGTAGTGCTCACTGTTCATCACAAAGTACTACGTGTGTGACATTCCCTGTTCATCACAAAGTGTCACTCACATTCGCACTCCTTGTTCATCACAAAGTGCTGCATATCCTGGTGCTCCCTGTTCATCACAAAGTGCCTTGATCTATCCTAATCTTCCTAGAGGACCTGCTTGAGTGTATCCTCTCAGCAGCTTATCCAATCGACAGCGTATGTTCATCACAGAACTGTCGATTTGACCTAAAGGACTAAAACCATGCATTTAAACACATAAACGCACTTTTTCAACACACACGCGCTTTTAACTCATAAACGCGCTTATAGACTGCATAAACGCGCCTCTGCAACACAGACGCGCTTTCTAAACACAGACGTCCCTGCATGACATAAACACTATTCAAAAGCACAGACGCTACTACATTTCACAAACGCGTCCGCATTCAACACAAACGCGGTTCCAGGCATAGACGCGCCTGGACCCGACACAGACGCGCCTGTTGGACACAGACGCGCCTGGCGCTGACACAGACGCGGTTGCGCGTTTTTGCACTTTTAAACTACCCTATTTCTAGCGCATTTATTGCTCCTAAACATGCATTAATGACAAAACTTGAAATGCGTGAAAGTACGAGGAGGTTTTCGGGTACTTACTGGCTCTCCTGCATCGGCTGGTCGCTGGAATCGGCGGACACGGTCGAATCTATGAACGAATGCCATCGCTGCTGACTGCTGCTTCTCTTTTCTCGCTCTGCACTGTGATCTCGTAAGGGTGTGAATGACAATGAGGATGTCTTTTGCCCGTGGTCTATCTTATAGCCTACCCTAGCCCTCGCCCTCATTTCCCGAGTCAGTCTTCGTTATCCCGTGACTTTGTCACTTTATCCAATCAGTCCATTCTATCCCATCTTTCTTATCGCGAGATTGTCTGCAATCTTTCCAGACTTTTTCATCCAATCTCTCGAGGGGGCATATCATTCCCATCCTGGGGCAACTCTGTATCAGTTCATCTTATCTTCTTTGAAACAACGCGACAAGCCGCATTGTCTCAAAGAGGGGCAAAATGTAGACACCTAAAATTGTCATGTCTAATTAAATAAATATTTTATTTATTTAATTACTTTAGCTTAATTCTTCTATTAATTAAATAAATCTTTATTTATTTAATTAATTCATTTATCCTCTTCTAGCCTTATTTCTCATTTAAATAAATACATTTATTTATTTAAATTATCCCTTTCCTAAATTAAATAAATATTTTATTTATTTAATTGCCCTACTTCTTCTATTAATTAAATAAATCTTTATTTATTTAATTAATTCATTAACCTTTTCTACACATGACACATGTCATTCATCTCTTATTTCCTACACTACCTACCCCTTTCATTATTTTGGTATTTCTTATACCTACCCTCTAATCCTAGCCGACCTCTCTTTTTACACCTCTCAATCTTAACCCTCCATTTTCTATTGTGTCTTCTATTTAAGGAGATGCTTTCTTCATTACCAAACCCTAATGACTAATTTTGGAGGACTTGGCTACACTACGATCCTACTTGCAACCACATTCCGTTCTTTGTTGAACTCTTGTGCATACAAAAATCTGAGAGCAAGCATATCAAACAAGATCAATGGAGATAGGAAGAATGGAGATCAAAACCCTAGTGGACATGTGATGGTATAATCTTTGTGATTTTTTGAGTTATTTTGCATTGTCTTAGGTTATCTTCATATGTTATGGTGGATCTTTGTTCATTGTTAGGCTAGGGTTTGGTGGTTGAATCCATTTTAGTCTTTCAATATTGTTGTTTATTGCTATCCATTTTCACCATATACAGTAAGATAATTGAGTTCACCCCCAATTCAATGCTCATCAAAGATCTACATAATAGAGAGTTTGTTGTAGTTGCTACTATTGATCATGCATAATAGTTGTATGAGTTCTCTCATTTTTCTCCCATTGAGCATGTAGTTCCATTGACTAGTCCTATCTCTCATGCATCAAGAGTGGATTAGAAATATGAGGAGAGGTTTGGTCACTTGAACCTATGTGTGCTTCATTCATCCATAGTGTTTCCTAAGACTTATATTGATCCCCCTCAAGCCGAATGCTGACATCAAGCATGAAGGCACTCACAACTCAACCCTTGCAGCTCACTCCTCCTCCACCAAGCACTACATTTTTTTATAGAAAACATCCAAATCCTTTCTAAGGAGGATAACCTCTATAAGAGAAATCTCAAGGAACCCATTGAAATCCATAACCATCCTTCCAACCTTAACAGAGATGAAGGGTGGAACCTTAGTTTTGTGTGACTCCCTCTTTTAAATAACCACATAATCCATTACCCCTCCCCACCCACTCCTAGCCTTCTCTCTCCTCCTTGGTGTTTCCTCTCCTAACTCTCCCCCTTTTGTCCCTTTTTCTTTCTTCATCCTCTTGCTTTTCTCTCTTTGTATTTCTTTTTCGATCTCCCATCCTTTCCTCCCAATTAGTCATCTCTCCTTTCCATTTGTGTCTTATTCTCTTCCCCCTCTTGGCTCCCTTGTCCCCTTTCTGGCTTCTCTTTTCTCCCCTGCCTTAATTTTTGCACTTTCCTTCCTCCTCGCCTCGTCTTCTTATCTTCTTTTTCTTAATTTATTGTTTTCATTTCTTCTTTTTATATTTTTATTTGTTTTCATTTTCTTAGTTGCCTCCCCTCTTTTCTTTTATTCTAGTTCTTTGGATTTCATTGTTTGTAATTGGTGTTCTTTCATTTTCTTTGTCTTCCCTTTTAGTTTTCTTCTTCCTTTCCTTTATTTTCTTTTTCTTTTTGGGTCCTCCTTTTTACTTATTCCTTTATATTTTTTTTTGTCTTTGTTTTTCTTAGTAGTTAGTTTCTCTTTTTTCTAAGTTTGCCTCTACTTCTTGTTCTTGTACTTTTATTTTTTGTGCTTTTCATTTTCTTACTATCTTTCAGTAGTTTAGCTTTTCAATTTTAGAGTTTTCTTTTTGTCTTGTTAGTCCTTTTTTATTTTTGAAATTAAATATGAGAGATGTCTAAGAATTTAATTATTCACAATTTTGTGAATTCAATTTCTTAATCTTCTCTTATATATATTTTTTTTTCCTCATTTCTCCTCCTCTTTTCTTTTCGATGTCTTAGTTTTTTATTAGTTGTTAGATTTATCTCTTTTATTTCTTAGGTTGTCATTTTATCCTTATTTTTCTCCTCAAATTTATGTTCTTCTAGTTATCTATCTTTTCTTTTGCATTATTGATTTATTTTTATTGTTTTGGTTTTCTCTTCTAAATGTTCTCCTTACTTATTTTATTTTCTCCATTTCTTTATTTAGATATATCTTTTCAGATACCCTTTTATTTTACTCTTTTATTTTCTTTATTGTCAAGTTTAAAAACATTGAGTTTCTTTTTGTCTTTTTAGTCCTTTTTTTAATTTTCTTAAAATTAAATATGAGGGATATCTAAGAATTTAATTATTCACGACCTTGTGAATTCAATTTCTTAGTTTTTCTTATATTTAATTTCTTTGAATTGTGAGTTATCTCCATTATTTATTCTAGTTATTTTCTTTTTACCTTTTCTTGATATCTTATTGATATCAAATCGTTTAGCATTTAGCTTTTTAATTTCCTTAGCTTTTCATTTATCTCCCTTTCAATTGTTCCCCCACCACCCCCCTCTTAACTATTTCTTTTATTCGTTTTCTGTCTTCTCTCTTCCTACTATTCTAATTCTTTTAATTAATTATGAGTTTCTTTTTTATTATTTCTTTTAATTCTTTAACTTTGAACTTTGTGCTCCTTCTCCTCTCTACCCTATCATCTGTTTAATCCAACTACAGTGTAAAAATATAATTAATTTAATCGACTTGCATTATTATTGAAAAAAATTAAAAGAACTTTAAAGCTATAAAAAGTTCAAATTCAATTATGCCGAACATAATTTATCTTAGTTTCTATGAAAGAACTTTTTAAAAAGCAAGAACATAGCGAAGGAACTTTCTTTAAGACTATTTTGATTCTCAAAAGCGAAAATGCAAGGATAATATTTAAAGAATATTAGGTAAATTATAGGAAAAGCGCCATTAGGTAAATTGGATAATGGGAATTCTAAATATATGTATATAAGTTTTAGCTTTGGAAAGTGTAAAGAATCTTGACCATGTATTTAAACTTGTTATGTATGGCAAAATATTAAGAAACAAACCTTGGGGACCACCTTTACCTTGATGAGTTGTAATCCCACAAAATGAATATTTGATAGCCTACCAACTTTAATAAAAGAAATTTATCCACAATATAATAGATAGATGATAAATCTTTCCATCTCTCAAAGTAAATGTATTTAGGTTTATGTATTCTATATGTATTTAGTTTTTTATATTTTTATATCATGGTAATTTGTTATATATGTATAGGTTGTATGTTTGTGTTGTTTTAAGTTTTGAGTGGCTTTTCGACATTTCAATAAGATATTTTTAAGGAATTTATTGGGAATTATTATGTTATTGATCAAAGATCTTAATAATATATTCTCCAACTCATTTTTTTCATAATATATTTGTTTGAATAAAAAAATCAAATTTTTTTTTAACAAGGATACACTGATATAATAATTCATTGCAAGCAAAGAAAACATATTTTCAATAAACATTAATATTCAAGTATGATCTTGAAAATGTTTATCCAGCCAACTAAAATATAAATCATACAAATGAGACACTCAAACTTTTTTTTGAAAGCTCCCTTTTATGAGTTTCGTTTAGTTGGTTGGATAACTATAGGTGTATGATCACATATACATATTCCATTTTCATTGAATATGTAACAAAACTTCTTAAAGAAAAATGCCCTTAGATATGCATATAAGTGTTAAAAATTAGTTTGGCATGTTATAACTAGCTTGAAGTAATCAACATTATGAAGGGAGAGCATCATCTAGGTGTTTTACTTCCAACCATACACTTACTGATTCTGTTCACTTCTCCCAAACTAGGAGTGTCCCTAACCTTCAATGAGTGTGGTAGATAATCACTAATAGTGAATAATCATCATGGAACCATATTTTTTTAAGTATATTTTCCATTGCATGTAGCTAGTTACTTGTAGAATATATACTTTTCAAATATAGTAATCAATAGACTAACCATGTACATGCAACTCAAGAAAAAATAAATATCTTGTAAGGTCTTACTAATCCAAATAGAACATATTGCATTGTAACACAAATTCTACAAGCTTGACCTTGCCACTCAACCTCAAAGACATAATTAAGAATAAAATTAGATGGTTGTAAATAATTAATTACAATATTATTTATATAGATTAACAAACAAACTTCCAAAACCAAATTGTATTAAAAAAATTTAAAAATTAATTTTATAATAATTAGTTACCTTTAAGAAATATTATGAATTCATGAATCGATATTTTTTCCACATGTAGCTCTTAAGAATCAAAATAGAATATAAAAAATTTAAACAATTAATATCTTTTAGAGAAACTTCAATTATACTTATATAAAAGTAAATAACAATTTTTATTAGGTAATATAAATATACTTAGTAATACTAAAATGATCTTAACTTTCTCATATCTAACTAAATTTGTAAAACTCAAAATGTTCTAAAAATGAAATATAAAAGTGTACAATTTATAAATAAATTTAAGGGATGAAAAAATTTGTTAGAGAAGTTTTTTATATCAATATTTTAAAAGTCAACAAACTATAAATATTTTTCAATCTCTGCACTTATATACGGATGATCCCACAATATTGGATTACACTTTTTGGCACATCCTGATTTCTGCTGAAATTACATATTTTTTTAAAAATATAATGATTTAAGCCTTGAGAGGTCCCATTTGAAAGAATGTATTGAAAAGGGTTAGATCAAAGCCTCTTAGATTAAACTCCCTTTGATAGAAGCTTTCTACTCTTAAATAATTCCTACAATAGAGTTTCTTTCAAAATTAAGTCTCCTTCACATCTATCAAATGCTGAAAAAAATTGCTTTTACATTAGCTTTTGGGGGGTCAAATATATTCATTTAGAAATTTTCATCCTACAACTCATCTCTATCATCTTGATGATGGATCACTGAGTATGATCTAAAACTTTGATGTAAACAAAATCTTACACAATGCAATCCAGAAACAAAGTAGTAATTAGGGTCTTTGTTTCACACATATGGAAAATAGGAAAATAGCGAGAACATTATAAAATATATTTTTTCTCTAAGTATTGATATCCTCATTTCAACACAAAAAAGAAAAAGTTAATTCAAATGCATACAGAAAAATTTATGCATGATGTCATACACCTCTATCCAAATTACAATTACTCTGACTCCAAAAACTAATAAAAAAAATATATGCAACATAGAATTCTGAGAAAATACCCATGCACTAGATATTAGTGTGACAAATATATATTTTAAAAATTAGAATTTTTTTTTCTATGAAAAATGTTATGCATGACATCATAAACATCACTTCTAAAAATTGTTGATTACTATAAAATTAGGTTATTAAAAGTTGCATTAAATTATGCACAATTTTTTAATTTTTAATTTTTAAAATATATTTAGAATCTACACAAAAAAATTCACAAATTAGTAGTTTACTTTATCTTCAAATTTTTAATAGTTTAGTTGCTATAAGTGTTAGAAAGTGAAGATCTGGTGCAAAATGTTGATTTCAATGTCAAGTTTGGCCAAAAAGTGTAACCTAATATTGTGAGATCACCCATTCAAAACTTCCAGTCATACTTTTTCTTAAGGAATAATCACTTACAAGATTATACATGGGAAACTACTCTTTCCCTCTAGCCATAATAACCATGTTAAAAAATTTAAGTAAGCACAATAAGATCTATGCTTGTTAAATTTTAAATTTAATATGCATAACATGTTTTGTATTAATGTATAGCCATGATAGTAAAAGATAATAAATTAAAGAAGCGGTACTTTAAAACTATATTGAAAAAAAAAAGATTCTAAATCTCTTCATCGCTTAAATGTTGTGTTAATGTTTAAAACTATCAAAACTTATTATAGACATCGACAACTTAATAGGATTATAAAAATCCATTGAAATAAGTATGAAAGTAAAAAATATAGATATCTATAACTAATGTAGGGTTTTTTTTGTTGGCATTACATTAAGTTTGTTGACATTGAGAAGGTTGTTGGAGATTGATGATATAATTGATAAAGGATGATTACTATCTTAATAATATTATTTTGTCATTGATGTCAAGCAATTGATTTTCTGATTCAGTATGATGTTGCCATATCTTAAAGAGTATGTTTTAATGAGTATAAAGATGTCAATAAGTGACACAGAAAGAATGTGAAAATGAAGGGGAGTAATAAGTTATTCAATGGGCAACTATTACCAAGTTAGACAGTGATGAGATTATGTTATTTTGATTGTTTTGATATCCTACATATGTGTATTCGAAGATTGAATAAGAAGGAGAAAATATTTCATGCAATGGAATGAGTAAAGGTTTGATACTGTTCTATTTTACCGAGCAAGGAGCTAGTCGGTAAACACCAAGGTTATCAGTGTCGGTTAAAGAAGAAAGAAGTTAACGAGTAAAGTTCAGTATTTACTAAGTATCAACCGAGCAGTAATAGAATGCATTGGATGAATAAATACATTATTAAATGAAGGATGTCAATGAGCTGGAGATTTATAGATGATTGGAATGTCATGCAAGAAGTTTGTTAAGGATCAACAAGAATGAAAATTCAAGAGTTGGATCTACAACACAGATTGAACAGTCATATCCGAGCACAAGTACCAAGGAAGGTATACAAGTTCCAAGGCAAGATAAAACATTTTTCAGTTTGAAGGATTCAATGAACCTAGTCAAGTTTGAAGATCTGATGGCTAAGATTAATCATGGGAAATGTGATTAAGGAGATTAAGTGGTTAGTAATTGCTTATAAATAAGGAAAAGTTGATGAACACAGAATGTGGGCAAATAGAAGAGCAGTGATACTGTAGAGGTGATTACCGAGTACAAAAGATTGAAGAATAGATTGAGAAGCCGAGCAAGGAGGAAGATAAGTCTTTTGACAAGATTATTTTGAGAACATAGAGTCTGCTTTAACATTTCAGATGTGAAGTTGCAGATATATTTTATTACTATTATTTAGTTTTGTAAGTGACAGGAAATCTCTTAACCGAGTGGACCTAACAGTCTTATGTGTAAATCCTCTAGCAAGGCAACATTCTGAATGAGTGTTTGAAATCCTTTGACAAGGTCGCTTCTAACAAAGTGCAAGATTCTGATAGATCTGAGGGAAATCCCTTGATTGGGTCACATCTAGCAAATGTGTTTATGTAATCTTTAACAGGATTGGCTTTTAACCGAGCATACTCTAGAAGAGTATATTTTCTTTGTGGGTCCGAAATCCCACAGTGGTTTTTCCCTATTTGGGTTTCCACGTTAAATCTGGTGTTATATGTGTTTTGTTGTTTCAAGTTTATCAATTTATGAGTTGGATGATTTACAGTCATAGTTGCATATCAAGTAAGTTCTATCGAGGTTGAATCTGGATAGATCATTGTATTGTGAGTTTATCTAATTCACCCCCCTATCATCTAACTAACATTTTTCATCACCATCATTTAAATTAAATTAGTAAAAATATTATATTTTTTGTTGGAATAACTTAAGGACAATTGTCTAATTATTTATTAATTACGTCCTTTAATTGTTTTTTCACTTAAGCTAAACTTAGGTGCTTTATTTTATCTAGGTGTTATGTTTTTTAGTCTGCCATCTCTTACTTTCTATAAAGTAAGTCATTCATTCATTGTAATGATATCTCCAATATTTTACTTTCAATATTGAATCTTCTATTCTTTTGTGCATTAATACAAATTTATCTAGTTGTTGTAGAGCATACAATCTTTTCTTGATCTCTTTTGTGTGATAGGTGTTTTGCTTGTAGATGAATCTTGGCTCTTGTGGTTGATCATCAACTTCTACTTGGTATCAGAGTGCAATCTTAGCTCCTACATGGCATCAATTTTTTTCAATCAAGTTCATGTCTGCATGCTTGAGGCATCCAACTTGAGGTGAATTTTTTGTGCATGTTGAGTTCAAACAGAGGTCACCATCGCATCCACGACGTCGAAAACCCCCAAGATCAATTGTTGTTTCATCAAAATCTGAATAGTTGAAAAATTTGGTCAATTTGGCTAAGGGCATAAAAATTGAGGCAAAACTAGAGATATCTGAAAAATATGGGCTTTTTGGCACAAAACGAAGGTCAACATCACGCTCACAAGGCCCAAAAACCCCTAAATCGCTTGTCAAATCGTAAAAAATGAAGATCGGCAAAAATTTTGGTGATTTTTTATTAGAACACTTTATGAGGCATGCAAATCCATACGATTGTACCAGCACTAGCATCACTAAATTAAAAAAAAAGGAGGTTCAATTTTTTGTTTGGTTTAAAAAAATTCATTGATTTTTCACATGGGTGAATAAAAAAGGGAAAAAGAATTTTAATAAAAACATTTTTTTTTAAAGTAAAAGAGGGAGGACAAAAGGTACGTCCTTACTGCATGTGCAAACCTCACACAATGCTGACATCATCCTTTTTTGGCAGGTCCACTAAATTTGGTGCTCAGCTAAATTTAGCTAAGTTTCTCAATTTTTAGTCCTCCAAGTCTTACAAAGCAATGTGTGGTTTTTTGTCCATTATTTTGTCATACAGAATCAAAATTAGACAAAAAAGATATTGTTAGAAAGTTGGTTTTGTCGCCAATCATAATTTGGTGGTGGTTTTTTCAAATCTTACATCAATTTTCTTTACCAGACCTCCAAAGTTAGCCTTCAATTTTGCACTTCTCGAACCATATCTTTCACATCCGAACTCCATTATTTCGACTTCTCTACATCATTGAAAATATCTCAAAGTCCTCTATCTATATATGAGCTCTACTTTCTAGATTTTTCTCTTAGTACATTTTATTGATATTTTTGTGTTTTCACTATATGCTCAATTACTTAGATATTTTGACACTTTGGATGGATGTGTTTGCTGGAAAGGGTTGTATTTGATGTGCTTTACATGTGCTAAGATTATCGAAGTTTGATAATTTCATTTGAGGAAGTATCCTGGGTTTTTTTTTTCATCCTTCAATTGTTCGCTTGGCTTAGGGGAATTATCAATCTTGGTGACATGGTATCCTGACACATCTCAGGTGGCTAGATATGTTGCCTTATTTATATGGAAGCATATTTAAATAAGGAAATTCAAGAGGTAAATCAACTTGGGGTAATCTCACAGACCATGTTGCAGATGTGATTTGTTCTATGGTTGATTATGACACTAAGTGTCCTATATATAGGACCTTGAGCATCCTCCTGCACTTTGGACTCACCTTTGGGAGATCTTTGGAGACCCTCATATCTCTCCATTTCAAGAGGATCCCATAGTAGATTGTCTTCTTCCCCTTGCACATGCAAATTTCATACCCTATGATGATGATACTATAGAGGAGCTTGAGTATATCAGAGTCTTGCATGTTCTAATGGATCAAAGGCCTATCTTCATGTTCCTACTCATATTGAGATCCCATCTTAATCATCTTCATACTATGTTGTACCTAATCAGATTGGCACTGACTCATGCTTAGACCCCATTAATTCAGTGCAACAAGACATTGTTCTTCAAGACACACCTATTTGGGATTTGTATCTTACAAATATATCATCCTTGTTTCTGGAGTCTCAAATTTCAGATCTGGAGGACAGTTTTGAGGACATCCATCTCATCTTTGTTGATAGCCACATCAATGCTGCCAACTCATCTTTGTCACCCATGGAGATTGTTCTTCATCAGCTTTTGCAAAGTCCTAATTTGTCACCTCCTACATTTATTAGGTATGTACCTGATTTGGTTGTGGCATCCTCGTCATTCATGGACATAACAACATTTGAGTAGTTTCTTGAGGTACATATAGTTTGGATTGGATTCCTACATCTTCAAGTTTATGGGAGTGGCTTCTCCTATTTCTAGTGAATTGGTTTCTTATAAAGGAGAGAAATGTTGTTTGCAGACGATGGATCATGTTATGTCTTCAAGCATTCATCATTGGCATAGGAGCTACTTCTACATTGGGGGGATTCTTATCCTCATTCTCTATCTTATGGGGGAATTTATTGTACTTCTATGTCTGATTCTATAACTGGGGGGCCACTTGGTGTCCTTCATCTTAGTCACATGTAGTACCTTTTTCATTGCATCTCTCATTTTTGGAGAGGATTTTTTTCCAATAGTGTTTCTCCTTTTCTCTATTTAGAGAGACCTCACTGGTGTGAGTTGCATTGCTTTGCATTAGTTTGTAAATGAGTACCTAATCAAACCTAGTTGTTGGGACTCATTCATGCATGCATTTTGCATTCATCATTAGCTCTTTATCTTATCCATATTAATCTTAAGGGGGGATGTTGGAGTATTTTAAGAAAAAAATTCTAATTATTTATTAATTAGGTCCTTTAATTGTTTCTTCACTTAAGCTAAACTTAGGGGCTTTGTTTTATCTAAGTGTTATACTTTTTTAGTCTAATTTCACTTAGAGGCACTTCTAGTTACCTTTTTTATCTTGTAGTTGAGCTTAATTTAGCTCCTACTTTGCATTGCTTTAGTTATTCTCATTTTAGGATTAGGGCATCTCTTCCTTTCTATAAAGCAATTCACTCATTCATTATAATGATACCTTCAATATTGAATATTCTATTCTTTTATGCATTACTACAAAATTTTGTGGTTGTTGTAGAGCATACAATCTTTGCTTGGTCTTTTTTGTGTAATAGATGTTTTTCTTGCAAATGAATCTTGGCTCCTATGATTGATCATCAACATCTACATTTTGAAATAATATAATCCATAAAATAATTAAAATATTAGCTTATCAATGAAGTTCATAAATTTATATTTTAAATCATAAATTCACCCGTACTTGTTACTTCTTTAATTTTTAAAATTGTTATGTCAAAATTTTTTTTATTTCAAAAACATATATTTATTCTTATTATTTTCCTATTTTTCATTTGAATCTTATAAATTTCTTTTTATTTATTTATTTATTAATGTAAAAGGTTATTTTGAAATTGTTAAAAGCATTTTAAAAACAAATGTGGATAAGGATAAGATATAGAAGATTAACAATACATTTATAGCTTAATGGCTTGTCAAATAATAAACTCACAATATACAAAATTAAAAATAAAATGAAATTTGTTATAATTAGATAGAAAAATTGGATCATTCTTATTTTCAAATATGTTTTCCATTCAATAAAATTTAGCAATAATATAATTTTAATTATTTAATAAAGAAAACTTTCAAGAATATAAAATATCTTTCAAAATTCTTATCTTGAAACTATTCTAACCAGATACTTAATTTTTAAATAATTATAAATAAGTATCAATTATATAATCAATTAATCAATTAATTAATTATTCTTCATAGTTAAGAATATACCTAATACAACTATCATTTCTAAAGACTCTCAAAACTAATATCATGTAAGCTAGTATATGTGTGATAATTTTTAGTAGGTTTGAAACTCCACATCTATCATGGTCTACCTCTCCCTTCCATATGACCATCTATCTCTTGAGATTGTGATGATTAGAATAAGAATGTTTATGTACCTCAAGATAATATGGGGTGATTGGTGCAGAGGCACTAGGGCAAATTAGTGATCAATGCCAACAAAAAATATTTCATGTTTTCTTTCTTTGAATTTTGGTTTGTTTTTGTTTTATTTTGCATCTCTCTATGTTGGGAACTTTCTATACAATCAATTTTGCGGAGTTTTATTTTCACTACATTGTCGGCTCTGGCTCATGATAGGCTCTGTCACAAAAAATAATTACTTTAGACAATTGATGAGTTTAATGAATATACAAATCATGGAATTTTGTAGCACTTTAGACCAAAAGACTCAATGAAAAACTTTGGAATGTCAATTTGTTCATCTGTGCAAGCTATCAAATGAATCTAAACTCTTAGAAGGAAGTTGTAGTTATCGAGCACTAGCCTTGCTTCATCAATTTCAACAAAAAGATCATTTTTACTGTCATAACCTCTCTGACTATTAAAATAAGAAATGAATCTACAACATTTTAAACAATCAAATTATAAAGTTAATGGCAATTGGTTGCCATTGGTAACCTGTCACTTGTTACCACGATGTGAAAAGGGACTAGAAAATACTTTAGAACTTCTCATGTTTTAATATAAAGTGTGCAATTGGTGTTTGAACAAGATAAAGTCCTCTATTTCAATTGGAGCATTGCTATAAAACATTTGAAGACACCATTCAACTCCCATTAAGTGATGAAACGAATGAAACAAAGGCATCATGGGAGAAAAACAAAATGAAATTCAGAGAATCCCAAAACGAACCATGGGAAAGTGATGGGTTGTGTGAGAAGTTTGAAGAGTGCATAACCAATAGAAAACCATCCACCATGAAGAAGAAATAAAATACCAAAATCAATCAGTCAATGTTGTCTATGAGAAAGAAAACGAGAGAGATAGATAGTATGCATTGGACTAGGAAGGGTTTTAACTGCTATGTAAGAAGAAAAAATTCAGCTCATTGAGGAGATGAAGCCTCGTGAAGAGACGGTCTACTTTTCTCCTCCCCTCCCATGCTACTTCATCAACGGCTTCCAATGATCGTCCATCTTGTCAACCTTTATGCAGCTCCGACTCCTCCTCCTGCTCATTGATCTCGCTGAGACTGGTTGGCGTCATGTATCCTCTAGTTCAAGTTTGGTTTTGATACTCCTAATCTCCATATCTACTGCTCAGAGTCTAAAGTTATTGTTAATGGTTTTCAATTAGCCTTTCTAGTTACTTGATTTAGACTATATTTTTTTTGTCATCCTTCATCTCTTGCCCTGGGTGGGCATTTTGGATTGTCTGTTTATGTTTCTGTATCTAATCCACCAACTTTCTTAGACTTGTTTAATTTTTATGTCTTATGCATTAAAAGTTTATACTAATATAATCGGCTCTTGCCCTTGATGGATTTAAAAAAAAAACAATTCGAAAAGAATGAGAAGAGAGTACAAGATAGAGAGAATGGATGGTGCGTGAGAAGAAGGTACAGAAAAAGTTTGAAGACCAAAACATGGCACGAGCCAAAAGAAAAGAGCAGAAGGTATGGTATAAGGTAATGTGAAAAGGAGAAGATATAGGGGGAGCATGTTTGATGGGGCAAAGATGAGCTTATGTTTGTAATTTTCTTCTTTTCCCACACGTTGCCTCATTGTTTCTTTTTCCTTCTCACATCTAATCCATGCCTACTCTCCTATTTAGCCTATCTCCCTTCCTAACTATGCATACAAATATCTTCATCTTGTGTGCTCTTTTTTCGTGTGCATTCACCTTTCCCTATTCATATAGCATTCAAATCGTTGTCACTTCTCATGCCTCTTTTCTTCTCCAAAATTGTTTCACCTTCTTTCCTTCATTTATGAGTTGACACGTAGTCCTTGGTCTTCTATTTATTCTTACATTCATCCAACGATTCAAAATTTTCAATGCCACACAACCACTATTATTTGCTTTATTTATAGAATGGTTTTTATTTACACATTGCCAGAGTGACAAAACTTATAATGAATCATTGTTTAAATTGAACACAATTTTAACAAACTTTGTAATATCCTGAATGTAAAACATAAAATCAAAATCAAAATTTCACTTCATTATCAGGAAACCAAAACATAAATTTTAATATTGAATCGGATAGCCATTCAATTTAGATGCTCCAACATCAAACACCATAGGTACAAAAATGTTCCATGAGTGGTAACTCATGAATATTTTGGCAATGGTAGAACTTGAATCTCGAACCTTGCCAAATATAAAGAACTAACCAAAGAAGCCTCATTAGTTGCTCAATTCTTCCAATGAGCCAGATATTCCCACTGAGTCAATGATCTAATCAATCCTCTCAAAATCCTTTTTTAGAAATTGATGTTCTCATTCTGATACATCTAGCGAATCTGAAATTGTACCTTGTTACTCACTTGATTAACCTTCATGGTGTTTATGCAAATCTGTAACTTTAAAGATTGGAGAAATATCAATCCAAATTAGAAACTCAATCTCATATGCTTGCACGTTTTATGAGAAATTTTTCAAAACCTTGCATGGGCCAATCTCTTCCATTTAAGCTTATTGTAGGTTCCTTGTGGAAACCATTCCCTTTGCAAATGTGTCATTACAGCTTGGCTAACCAATCTCAAACTCATATTAGCATGTTCTTTGTGTTTCAGGGTACTCTTCTCCAAGTTCCCCCTCACTTGTTTGTGTAATCACGAATTGGTGCAATCATAGGTAGAGGGTCTAGAATAGGATCATACAACCATACAACATAGAGTCAAACAATAGAAATAACACAACAAAATGTTCATCAAATAGGAAATTATTATATTCATTATTAACAACATCAATTGCATCATATGCATTGATATTCGAAAGAATAATGGGCTCACAGGCATGTCGCAAGACATTACAAGTTTACACATGGTGCATTGGCTTGATCATACTCCCACAAATTGGTAGAAGAGGTCTATCTCACTACTTTGATTTTAACTATGTTCTATCTATATGTTTTATATCTCTAAGAATGATTACAAATGCCATTATATATTCTCCTTAAGTTCTAGTAAAAATTTGCATGGACCACAAGGTCTCAAACCCGATGAATGATTAAACAAGTAGGTTAGCCTCAAAATACATCGAGGATGAAGAAAATGTATTGCAGACCACAAGAAAGGCTCCCCCTAGATCCCAAATGTCTTGACTAATGTTTCAATTATATCTACACACCACAAGAAGGGTTTGCAAGAGAATTGTCTCCACATACACAAAATGTTCTAGCAAATGAATGAACTTTTGGATGTGATAACTTGATGCAAATCAAAAGATCTCTAGATATGATGTAGATGACCATGTTTAGAGTTTAAATCTAGATATACAAGGAATGAAGAGAAATATCCATTTCAATGCATAGAGAGTGTTGAACAACTACAAACCAAAATGCAAGGAAAAGGAAATTGTTTTTTTTCTCATGCAAGATTGCTTGATAACCAGGGATGATCCTACATTATGAATGTACTTAGCAAAAACTTACACTAAAATGCTCTTTCTACTTAAATTTGGACTATCTCTCAACTCATCAACACCCCTTTTTCTATACCCATACAAAATTTAGAATGAACTCTTCCCCAAACTTTAGTTTATAAAATTATTATATGCAAACTCTACTTGTACCAATATCAAATCTCATTGATTTGATTTGTCCCCAATCAAACACCTCTTGAAACAAATTTTCCAAGCTTCGATTGACAACTTCAGTTTGACCATTGATTTGAGGATGGCAGGATAAACTAAAACTCAATTGTAGTCCCATCTTCCACAAAATACACCAAAAAGGACCAACAAATTTTGTATCCTAATCTGAAACAATAATTTTTGGCAAGCCATGTAACCATACTATCTCTTTGAAAAATAATATAGCTATATGGGAAGCATCACTACACTTATGATATGATATAAAATGAGCCATTTTTAAAAATCTATCCACTACATCAAAAACCAGCCTATGGAATCCTATGGAATCAACCCAAAGCTCTTAAATCTCTTAAGTCAAATATGAAGGATAAAATACTAGATTTGCGGTTATAGAGGTAAAAAATGTGATAAGATTGCTTAGACACATGATAGGATAAGCAAGACACATGCTAGGATAAACCACACATGTGGCAAGATATACTAGAGATGCAACTGTATAAGCCAGACACATATTTCTAGTGAAATTTCTGCCTAAGTTTAATTTGAATGAACTGAAATCGTGACTAAATCTAAATGTTTAATGATTAATGTGGCAAGAAAGCACTACAAACAAGAAGACACAATGGCTACTAATGTGATAAATAGAAATAAGAGTATGGCCTAGGCTTCTCAAAGCCCAAATCTCCACTAGTCTTATCACAAAAGAAGACACATTAAACACTCTTTACACCTAAGCTCAAGACCGATGGCAGAAAATCTCATGCCCACAATTGGAATCTCAATTGAATAAAATATGCAACACCTTAATGAATGCTTTCAATTCTTGTCTTTGCAAGATAAGGACAGGTAGAGGACTTCATGACTAGAAGCATGACCTGATCAACCTCTTCACAAAAGCTACACATAGCTTATACAACCCAAAAATTTCTATCTCAACTCAAGGGAGCCTTATGGTGAGTAACGTCAAGGTGTGATGCTACACCCTTGCATTGAGAAAGACACCAACAATCTCAATAAAAAGGGTGGCCACTACAACAAAGTTTCTAGTCGTTGTTCAGGAGACTTGTGTGTTTGCACTCGTTGGTAAGCCACTTAAGGCTTTGGTCAACCATGTGTGGCTTTGAGTGTCTCCCACCCCCCCAAATTGACACCAACTGCATGCTGGAATCAGGGATCACTGAGAGGGGGGGGTGAATCAGTGATCTACAGGTTAGCAGATTTTCAAACTTAACTTTAAACCACCAGAAGCAAACAAATGAAACTGAAATGCAAAAACATAAAATAATCAACCACAAAAGCATAACATCGGATTTTATGTGGAAACCAAAATGGTAAAAACCATTGTGGGATTTGAACCCATAATATTATTTCACTATGGCCAGTAGAAAAACAATATTACAATATGGGAATGTACAAGCATTTAGGAACACTACCTAGAGCTCATTGCTCGAAAGGCTCATTGCCTTACAAATTAGTTATAGTGATGAATTACAGTGAATGAACTCTGAAATAGCGTCTAAAATGCCTAGATGAGTTCCAGTTGAGTGCTAAATATATTGACTGGATCACCTTCTTTGTTCTGCTCTGTTCTCCCCTATTCATAGTCTCAGTCAGCTACCGGATCAAGAATATGCATGTGAAACTGCACTACAAAGGATTCTCAAACACCACTCGCTCACATACAATCACATCATACACCAAAAAGATCATCCACACCAAACTTATATACCGACAATCACAAAATAGATTGTTTACCATGTCGGCCTGCTAGTGTAACATGTAGTCTCATGTCAGCTTGACTGGATCCCAAAGGATAAATGTGGATCATCAAAACAATAATAAAGTGATGTGTCTATGTCGGCCCAATCATCCCAAACATGATTCAATGCACCATAATCACCGGAAATCTTCTGGACCAAAAATGCTTTGTTCACCCTAGAATACCAGTTAACTAGTTATTAGTTAACACTTGCTTCTGGATAAGAAGAATTATGACCACCGAATGGAGTCTCTATGAAGAGTCACCATCAATGACAACCCTAAACCAATAATCAGCCACTGAAAACTACCAGAAACCACTAGATGAGTGTTAATTTCCAAAAATCTCCCCCTTTGGTATTGATGGAAACACTCATGAAAAATGGCTAATTGTTGAGCATTGTACACCGGTTCAAAAGAATCAAAAGAATTTATAAGGCTCCCCCTTAGACAAAGAATTCTACTCTTCTATACTATACATTTTTCAACTTTCCTCTCCCCCTTTGACAACAATGACAAAGATGGGGTACTATCCAAAACTTATATACAGAGATATTTAACGGAGATTTTATAAATACTTGAAGATGTCAGCATTAATAGTCTTCAAAAATCCTAGGTGAGTATCCCACCCGCTCTTCAAGCTATCCAAAATAGTGATGAATACACTAAATACAGTGGCATGAATTTCTAAATCCTTTAAATCAGATGGCACAAGTCGGGTCATCTCCTTAATACAATCTACCTTATTACTCAACATGGTGTCCAATCAGGGGGTAATCAGGTTCTGAAGCTCACCAACTTTTCTTAAAATTTTGTCCTTGTCCTCTTGGAGGCTTGAGATTTTATCATTTAGAGCTATAATATTCCCTTCAACAGTGTTGGCCAGAGCTACATTTGGATCAAAGGACTGTGAAATACAAGCAAGATTTCCCTAGCAAACACCTATCTACTTGTCTATATCTACATTGAATTTAGGCAAAATTAGACAAGACTTGTATAATTTACCGCCTTCTGACAATGCATCAGAAACAATCTGCAGTCTCTTATTTAGTCTCACTCTATCATCCTCAATCATCTTCTGGAATGTCTGCATCCTAACATCCTTAAATCTATCCAAAAATTTCTGAGTAATAGAGTTCTCTAAAGAATCAAAATTTGTATTTACACTGTTAATCAATTCTAATATTTTATCAGAGGGGATATTGTTAGAATCTAACTATACATTTGGAGCCACCTTCTATAAAACATCAACCGACATCAAAATGAACTTCTTATCTTTAGACTCTGACTTCACCAGATCCTGACTGGCTTGGGCTTGCATAACAGCTACGAGAATGAGCTTTTCTGCAGGAGACATATGTCCAAGGTTCAGTGGACCATCTAGCTTTATAGGGATCTGAGGTGGGGTCCCTGTAACTGGAGGAGTGACAATTTTCGGATCAGCTACTCCTTTGCCTTTGTCTACCTCAATGACCTTAGCCTCTACACTCTCAGCATCTTTTTTCTCTACCTCATCCCCTTTATCTTTTGCACCGATATTTCCACTTGGTGCAGTATCATCCTTTTGGATCTCAAGGGCTGCTGAGTAGTATACCACCAGAGGATTATCATCGATCTCAGCACCAAGTGTTGTGTTACCTTGATCTTTCGGATGTCCCTCAGTCTGAGTTTCAACCTTCTGACCACCGGAACACCTTTATTTTCTTCCAGTTGAGAGGATTTAAGTGCATCCTTTTACAGAGGGTCATTTACAATTATTTTTCTCCATATATCCTCTGTCTCTTTCCTTACTTCCTCTACCTTCCCAATCATTAATCTGTTCACTCTGTTCTTGCTTCTAAATTCTTTTTTTGTTCGCTTCCTCAATAAGCCTCTTGGCTTCATCATGAGTTCATGTAGACATTTATTAGTTCTCTCTCTTTCATCTCTCTGTCTATTTTGCTTGTTGTCATTCTCCTTGAATAAATGAGATTGTACAAATCCTTGGGAATACTCTTCTCTAGCTCAAAAATTGATTTGCTAAAATTGTGCAAATATAATGCAACTGCTTGTTCTAGTTTTCTCTGATCTCCTTCATCTAGATTCTCATAATAAGCTCCAAGATTCTTTAAGTTCCCATCAACAATTATTTCATCTATTAGCTGGTCTGTTGACAACAGAGGAACAATTGTGTACTTACCTTGCAGGTCACCAAACTCAAGGTCTTTGTCCAGTTAACTTATGACCTGTCTACCTCTTTTGGGCCTTCCGGTAGGACCAAGATTAGTTTTTCCTTCTTGATTTGTTGGGCTCCACCGGGCTACGACTTCCTCACCACTCTGACAAATTCACCTTTCTTCTTTGTTTTTCCTACTTCCTCATCAGATTCTATTTTAGAAGCCATCAAAGATGCTACAACATAAGTGACACAATCAAGGCAGAGAGATCCAATGAAGGACAACCCAACCTTTCATCTTAACACACAAATCATGCACAACACACTAGTAACCGGTAACAAGATGCCAGAAATGGCAGAAAGAACAACCGGTAACATAACATAAAACATAACCGCTAAATAGTATGAATAAATCTTATAACAATTTGAAGAATTACATATGCCACATGTTGGAACGCAGTCCAGGATACAAATAATACTTACAATACAAACATAAGATCTACAGATCATCCACATATCTAATCGGCTTCCGGGAATAGTATGTCGATTCTACCCTAATCTGAACCTTAGCCTTCTAGCCTCAGCCCTACTGGTTCAGAATCTCGCCGGATGTACATCTTTTCTCAATCTCATAACTATGTCTTCTATCTTCTCACCTCGCTCCTCAAATGATTCACAAGCTTCCATTTATACCATCCGCAAATAATTACAACTCAATCAAATCGGCCCAAAGACCAATCGATTCATGAAACGTGCAATGGTAACATGTCAGCTCAAATCACTAAGAACAATCTCCAAATCATAAAATGATGTGCAAACCTCCGGAATTACCGGCCAAGGCCCAAAGCAACACCTCTAATGATCTGCAAGTCACAGAGATCAACCGCAACTCGAAATCATCTTTGCTTAACACACTGCCAGATCAACCGGTAAGAACATATCAATCGGGACAATACCAAAATCCACATCTCACCGGAAACAAAGCCAAATGCTATGAAAATTGAACATGATAAAGACAAAGAACTCAAGGAGTTAAAGACAAAGAACTCAAGGAGTTAAATCCAAATTCACAACACTAAAATCTCAAACAAGAATAAATGCCACAATCTCTAAGCAATTCCACTGCTACCTGCTCAACCAGTAAGAACTACATTGGTGCTCCTGCATCAGAATCTCGGGGTTAATTGAAAAGTGAGTCCCATCACTTGATCTAGTTCGGCAATCTATCAGTAGGTACTTGCAACTGCCTCGGGGGGTTCGGCGATCTGACTACAACTTCTGGTTGCCTCTCCACAGCGATCTACCAATCCAAAATGTGGCCTACCTCAATCGATTATTTGTTCAAGTGTCCACCCACTAATTTCCTCAATCTCAAGCTCTAGGATTGGTGGTCTACATGCAAACCTTTATCTGCCTCACGTTTGGCAATATGAACAAGTCCACAAGTTGCCTCAATCTTCTCTCCAACCAAGCGGTGCACAAACAACACTCTGTCCAACAACAAGTTCACAAACCAACTCTGATACCATTGGACACAGTCAAGGCAGGGAGATCCAATGAAGGACAGCCCAACCTTGCATCTTAGCACATAAATCATGCACAACATATTGGTAATCGGTAACAAGAAGCCAGAAACAATAGAAAGAACAACCGGTAACATAACATAATACATAACCGCTAAACAAGATGAATAAATCTTATAACAATTTTAAGAATTACATATGCCACATGCTAGAGCGTAGTCTAGGATACAAATAATTCTTACAATACAAACATAAGATCTACAGATCATCCACATATCAAATCAGCTTATGGGAATAGTATATCGGTTCTACCCTAATCCGAACCTTATCCTTCTAGCCTAAGTCCTACTAGTTTAGAATCTCACCGGATCTACATCTTCGCTCAATCTCATAAATCTATCTTCTATCTTCTCACCAACCTCCTCAAATGATTCACAAGCTTCCATTTATACCATCGGCAAATAATTACAACTCAATCAAGTCGGCTCAAAGACCAACCGGATCATGAAACGTGCAACAATAACATGTTGGCTCAAATCACTAAGAACAATCTCCAAATCATAAAATGTTGTGCAGACCTCCAGAAATACAAGCCAAGGCCCAAAGCAACATCTCTAATGATCTGCAAGTCATGGAGATCAACCACAACTTGAAATCATCTTTGCTCAACACACTGCTAGACCAACTGGTAAGAACATATCAACTAGGCCAATACCAGAATCCACATCTCAGCAGAAACAACGCCAAATGTTATGAAACTCGAACATGGTAAAGACAACAAAATCAAGGAGTTAATGTTGTCTTGATGATTATTATCTTGTATTCATCACTTGTTGTCATTGATGAAACACTCTCACACACACATATGATTGCATTGACTATCAGTGTAACTTCATTGATTTACACTATTAACCAATATGTTTAAGGTCTATCTCTAACCCATACTTTGTGTCAACCGGTATGTGCCTAAGAGATAACCTGTGGTTACATTAATTTGACATCAAAATGAAGATAAAGTTGAAGATGAAGATCAAGCGGCAGATTCCAGGACAAAGGTTCACATATTTTGTTCCAAACGGTATTGAATGTTTTAACTGGTATCCATTTTTGTGATGAGTTACCAGCACCGTTTGTTTGTCGGTCATTTTTGTGATGAGTTATGTTTTAATCTAGATACACTGCACCTAGGAAATTGTGTTCCTATGGCCGACATAAGATTTGTATGTCTATTTAAAGACATCTTAGTGAATCATTTAAAAAAGAGAGAACTGATATAGAAGAGGAGTTTTTATGAGAATATTGATATGTATAAAGAGTGAAATCTTTTGTTGGAGAGCGATAAGTGTTGAATGTAATTAGAATGATCTGATCAAGCAAGTCTTGTGCTACTTAGAATAGATCAAATCTTTCTTGTTGTTTTCTAATCATTACAATAGAATCAAATCCCCTAACCGGGTAATCTCTAACAAGCTTCATTGTACAAATCCTCTAACAAGGTGATCCATTAGTTTGGATTCTAAAATCCTCCAGCAAGGTTACTCTTAATAGGGTAGTACTCTTAACAGGGTATAAGCTTCTAATCAAGCTTGGGATCTCTAGCAAGATTCGCTCCTAGCAAAGAACTTTGTAAGACCTTAACTAGTCAGTTTTCTATTACTGTAGATAGTTAACTTGTGAGTTCCATCTCACCGTGGTTTTTACCTATTTGAGTTTTCCACATATAAACACTTGTATTATGGTGGATGTTCTACTTTATGTGGATGTTGTTATTTCATTTTGGATAGCATGTATTTTATTCAAATTCTTAGTTAAGTTCATCTACCGGTTATTGTTTAAAGTTGTGCTTATTTTGGTGTCACTGATTCACCCCCCCTCTCAGTGCTTTTCAAGACCATCAATTAAATCCAAATCCACAATGCTAAACTCTCAAACAAGAAGAAATGTCATGATCTCTAAGAAATTCCACTACTAACTGCTCAACCGGTAAGAACTACATCAGTGCTCCTACATCAATATGTCCTCTTGGGATTATCCTTCTGCTACAATACACCTTTCCCAGATGGCCTAGGTCCTATATATTGTGCTGCTAGAGGAGGAGCAGACTTGGTTTCTTTAGGTTTGACCTTGGAGGGAACCAGATCAACCTTAGGCTTCTTGGTTTCCTCTTTGGCCTCTTTCTATGCATGTCACTCTCTTGCTTTCTTCACCTCCTCCCAATTTAATCCCATCTGAGCTACCACCTCCTCAACCATCTTTGTAACTTTCCTTTTAAAGCAGGTGTAGTGAATTGCATGTGCAAACTAAGATCCTTCTCCTGGAATGTTCCAAATCTCCCTTCCTTAGGCAACCGGTTGACTCAATAAATGTTGAGCATATGCCTCAAGTGTGATGGAGTCAACTCCATACCCCATGGGCATGATCCATAATGTTCTGGGCTCCACAACTTTCATCAGACATTGATCTTTGTCAACCATAAAGCAAATGGTTTGCTCATACTTATCCATAATTTCCTTAGGGATTCTCTCTCTGCTTTTCATTGATGCTTGGAAATATTTGAAGTATCCCCAAAGAGAAGATATTCTCATTATATATAGCATCTCTAATTCCCCACAATCCCTCTTTAATATACATCGCTACCAGTCTATCATAGGCCCATTGGACCTTTCCTTTCACACTGGTTATTTCATTCAGGAAATATAGGGCCAAGCAAATAAGAAGAGTACCATATTTGAAGGTGTGCTTTTTATCTTGCTTAATCTTCTTCAAATTGCTTAATAACTCACTTAGGAGGATTGTGCATGGGTCATACCTTTTGTCATCTTTCAACATCTGATAGGAAGAGTATACATGGCAGTACCAGAGACAAAGTTGTTTTTGCTTGACTGGTAAACCTTGTAACCAACCACCATTGATGCAAATTTCACATCATTCTCCAGAATATCATTGATAGCCATTGTTCTGTTGTCGAATTTGGAACCAGTGGTTGCTATCACCGTGTCATTCGATACTTTCCTTAGGCTAAGCACTTCACCGGTTTCAATGAGGCATGTCATAGCTAGGATTGCCCATTTGGTAATCTTGTGAGGCTTGTCAAACCATATAAACTCATCATGAACTTGACTAAGAATGTACTAGATCCACTCTACTTCGTTGAACCAAAAAAAATGGATGAACTGTGAAAAACCCTTATCGTGAATAACTTTGTACTCGGGTTTGAGATTTTCCAAACTGTCTGCCAAGTGTTTGTTATACACGTCCAACATATCTACATTATCAAGCTCCTCAAGATCATAGTGGATGTATGCCCTAATATCTTCATTATGAAGCATGTCGTAGGGTACTGAAGAAAATGCACTTCTGGACCGTCTTCAATAGACTTGAAAGGGTGTTTCTTGAATATAGGTATGGCTATGTCCTTAATCTCGATCACAAAAGGGGTAGCAATACCAGAAGCTGAAGCCATTTCAAATTCAAGGTTTCTAGAAACAAATACTTTGAACAGATAAATACCTTGATTTGCAATTGGGCATTGAGATTCACTTTAGAGTCGTTGAAATCATTGTTGAAATCACCAAACTACTTCATTCTTCGTCCCTGCACTATTTTCTTGATTGTATTGTGACAAATGAAGCTATCAAATGCCTTTTTATCTTTCAAAAACCTAATTCTTCATTTCAATAAATGTTGCAACCAATGATCATGATTTTTATAGGATCACTTACCGGAGCACCGAATTCTTCTCTAAAACTTCCGAATAACATTTGCATATCTGATCTAAGCCTTCTACAACCTTCTGGAATCAATTGCAGATCACCGAAGAGGGGGTTCTTAGAATCTACATGAAAATTTCCCCCTAAGGCATAAAGCCCTAGTTACCGGATGAATATCTTGCACCGGATTTGAGTGCAGACCCATGTTCTTCTTTAGATTCATCTTTTCTAATGCACATCTTCTCATGCTTGTCTCTGATCTCTTATACCTTCGTCTTTCCTTTATCATCTGATTTTCTCTTGTCTACTGGAACACTGTTCTTTCTTCTATAGTACTTTGCAATGTGACCAATTTTATTACATGCATGGAAAACAACATTATTCTACATAGGCTTGAAGTTCATCTGATTTGGTCTCATCCTACACTGGTCAGAGATATGTCCAAATATCCCACTAGCATAGCATCTCTTGTTTTGGAAGTTATTCATTATTGCTATACATATATTTGACTTGTGACCAAAATTATTGTATATGAAACACTGACTGGTAAAGGTAGGAGCATTATTCATGTTGTTCATTCCCTTATTCATCCTACTTCTGCATTGATTCACCATATGACCAAATTTATTGCAAGTAAAGCATCTACCATTGAATTTGCGAGCATTAGACTGTCTTACCAAAAGATTCTTTCTCTTCTTCTCATCAAGTTTTGCATTGCCTTGTCCAGATCCAAAGAATTCACCTTTCTCAAATCCATGTCCTCGCATGTCCTTTCCATGTCTCTAACTTTCCAGCATCTCATCAAGCCTTGCTGAGCTAGCTTTGAATTTGTCTTTGTAGTCATTAGTAGTATAAAGTTCATCTCTTAAGGTAGCAATTTGTCTTTCAAGTTCTTGACCATTATTCCTTGATTGTGTCAACTCAATCTTCAACTGATCATTCTCATAGGTAAGCCTGAAGCATTCATCAACTCTTTCTTTCAATGATTGTGCCAGATTCTCTTCATTTTTCTTCCGATCCTCAATCTCCTTAGTCAACCTCATCACAATGGATTGCATCTCATTCTTCAAGGCAACATTCTCTCTTTCAATCTTGTTGCATTCATCGACTTTACCCTCATTTTCCATGATCTAATCTTCTTTCTCCTTCAGCTTGTCCATCAATTCTTTCCTCTTGTCTCTTGAAGTGCTCACTTGATCCTTCAATTCATTAATGAAATCATCAACATCATTCAAGTTTTTCTTCAAGGTACAGATTTCATTTCTAGCTGCATCAAGATCCTCAAGTGTCACACTTAGTTGTCTCTGAAAATCAGAATACATTGATTCAATCTCCCAGACCTTCCTCAAGCGGTTAAGCTTCCTCAGAGGTACTAGGTTATGATACCAATTGTTGGAATCAGGGATCACTGAGAGGGGGGATGAATCAGTGATCTACCGGTTAGCAGATTTTCAAACTTAACTTTAAACCACTAGAAGCAAATAGATGAAACTAAAATGCATAAACATAAAACAATCAACCACAAAAGCATAACACCGGATTTTTACATGGAAACTCAAATGGGAAAAACCACGATGGTATTTTAACCCACAATATTATTCCACTATGGCCAGTAGAAAAATAATATTACAATATGGGAATGCACGGGCATTTAGGCACACTTCCTAGATATCACTACTCAATTGTAATAACCTAGAAGGCTACAACCCTCAGGGAAGGCTCATTGCCTTACAAATTAGTTACAGTGATGAATTATAGTGAATGAACTTTGAAATAACATCTACAATGCCTGGATGAGTTTTGGTTGAGTGTTAAATATACTGACTGGACCACCTTCTCTATTATGCTTTGTTCTACCCTGTTCATAGTCTTAGTCAGCTACTAGGTCAAGAATGCACATGTGAAACTATGCTACAAAGTATTCTCGATCACCACTCTCTCTCATACAATCGCATCATACACCAAAAAGACCATCCACACCAAACTTATTTACCAGCAATCACAAAATAGGTCATTTACCATGTCAGCCTGCTCAAGTAACATGTAGTCTCATGTTGGCTTGACCGGATCCCAAAGGATAAATGCGGATCACCAAAACAATAATAAAATGATGTATCTATTGTTAGGATAACCAGTGAACAACTGAGAGGAGGGGGGTGAATCAATTGTTAACAGATTATATCAATTAATCCACTTAATAACCGTTAACCGGATCACATAAACATTAAGTACCAGAATAGTAGAAATAGATACTGGTAAGAAATAAAACTTAAAAATGAAATAAATAATCAACACAATGCAACCATACCACATAACACCATGATTTGTACGTGGAAAAACCGAAAAGGGAAAAACCATGATGGGAAGCCTATCCACAGTTAGATGATACTTCTGCAGAAAGTATGTGATACAATGAGGGGCCTACACATGCAGGAAGGCACACTGCCTAGAGCATACTGCTCATTATAAAAGAGTCTCACTGACTACAAAGAGGTAATAACCATCTCAAGATAAATGGACAACAATCCAGAATAATGAACTGCCAGAGATATCATCTACCATGCCTGATTACAGTCCTAGTTAAGCTCAATACCGGAGGCCTTTGACCTCTTCCTTAATCCCGATTCGGTCACCTATGATCGACCAAATCTCCTTCGCATATGATATTGCATTCAGGTGAACTCACAATATTGGCTCCCACTTTTTGGTACATCCTATTTTTTATTGAAATCATAAATTTTTCAAAACATATAATGATTTAAGTTTTAAGAGGTCCCATTTGAATTAATCAATTGAAGAGAGTTAGATCAAAGGCTCATAGATCAAAATTTCTTGGATAGAACCTCTCTACTTCTAAATCATACTTGCAATGGAGTCTCCTTTACATCTATCAAATGTTGATAAAAAACCAATTTTACATTAACTTTTGGGGGGTCAAATGAATTCATTTAGAAGTTTTGTTTTTTTAAGTATTTAGTCCTTATAATAAGCTTTCCAAATAGTATAATTTTTAATATATTTAATTTTATTAATATATTTTTGTTTTATTTCTTATGAATGTAGGTTTTTCATCGAACATGAACTTCTTTGTTCAATCCATTGGAAAAAATAATAAAGTAATTCAAAAAAAATCTGAAAAATATCTATGCCCTAGGTATGGATGTCTTGTTTCCAACAAAAAAAATAAAATTGAATTTTGATATATATAGAACATGTTATGTGTTCAAACGTACACCTATATCTAAATTATAATTAGTCAGACTTCAAAACTAAATAAAATGAAAAATATTCAACATATCATTATCAAATCAATTGCATGCCTTGGGTATTGATGTTACAAAACAAAATTCAAAATAATTAAGTTTTTATCATTTATAGAAAAAAAGTTATGCATTTCAGGATGCACATCACTCTTAAAAAATGTTATTTTTTGTAAAAAAACTACTTTTCGAAGGAGATGGAAAGATCAATAAATTTTTATTCAAAAGAATTGGAAAAAAGTATATTTGGAATCTACAAACAAGATGTTACGAATCACTAGTTTACATCATCTTCAAATTCTTAACGGTTTAAAAGTTATAGGTGTCGGAAAGTGAAGGTTTTTTTCAAAATGTCTATCTAAGTGTCAAAGTTGGTCAAAAAGTGGGAACCAGTATTTTGAGTTCACACATTCCAAGACCACGACATGTTTTCTATAATGAGATCTTACATCATTTTATACCAACCCTAAGACCTAAACCAATTAGGTTGGCCACCTAAAAGATATTACAATAAGATCATTACATACATCCATATTACAATGATATGCCATGTCGGCTTAAGACCAAAACAACAATAACCAATCCACAAATCATCCCAGTAACGTGTAGAGAACACATTAACATGATACCGGTCCATAACCTGGATAGGCACTAGACCTAATCTGGGTCCACCACACCAAAGCAATGTCTTCACTCAGTTGAGGCACAATCAAAGAACATTTTCAGAATCCTCAAATCCATCTAGAAGTCACACCAACACCATGTATGCATCCTGTCAAATATTCCTCAGTGAAAGCTCTGTTGGTTAAACCTTAAACCAATGTCGGTATGGGTTTACAAGAGTGTATGATAGCATCTGATTACCAAGTCAATTCCAACTGACCAAAACATGCTTCAAGAACATGTAACACATAAAATCAAACATACTCCATTGATCCAAACATGTCGGAAGTTTCCAATAGATAGTCTCTTATGTCGGTAACACTAGATCTTCTACCGGTAACCAAAACTTGTATGTCAATAACCAGCCATAACAGCTCGTGTTGACATCAATGCAACACATAATCAATTCATCCATAATACCAACAATCTCCCCCTTTGGCATTGATGGCAACACTAGATGTGAGAAACATCTAAGTAGCAGGAAATGCCAACAAGTCTCCCCCTATGGAAGATGTCCAACAATCTCCTAAATATCAATAACTCCCCCCCTGCGAATGATATCTTTGTAAAGTTCTGAATTTATTTTTCACATCACTATATCTCCCCCTTTGACATCAATGCCAGAAATCTGACACAAATATCAAAGAAAGAGTATAAACCTTTGAATCTCAAAGCTGACTACTCCCCCTGAGTAGTAGCACCACTCATCAGTGCCAGAATGAATAATATCTTTGATAATACATGTTGGACTGATGACAAACTGCATCAATCAAGTCTCTGGCAGAGGGGTAGAAACCCCTAACCTGTCTCTAAAATACTCAAATGATTCCTTAGATAGTGGTTTAGTAAATATATCTGTAATCTGTTCTTTGGTGTTCACATAAACCAATTTGACTTCCTTTCCTTCTACCTTGTCCTTCAGAAATTTATACTTTATTGATGTATGCTCAGTCTTAGAGTGAAATACCAGATTGTTAGATATGTCAATAGTTGCAGAGTTATCATAGTAGATAACTACCAAATCACTACAATTTACCTTGATATCCTTCAATATTTGCTTCATCCACAAGACTTGAGTGCAATTAGTTGTTGTTGCAATATATTCAGCTTATACAGTAGATAAAGAAATGCATGACTGTTTTTTGTTGATCCATGAAACCAATTTCTTTCCAAGAAAGAAAGGTCCACCAGAAGTTCTCTTCCTATCATCGGTATCTCCTGCCCAATCTGAGTTAGTATATGTACATAAAGTGAAATCATCATCTCTAGAATACCATAAGCCATATTTTCTTGTTCCTTGCAAATACTGGAATATCCTCTTTACTGCACATTCATGATTTTCTTTAGGATTACTTTGATATCTTGAAACAATACTTACTGTATTCATAATATCCAATCTAGTCTGAGTTAGATATAGTAAGCCATCAATCATAGACTTATACCTTGTTAGATATATTGGTGTAGAAGTATCCTCGATAGATAATTTCTCACTTGTCATCATAGGAGTACTTACCAGTTTGGAATTATCCATACCAAACTTCTTCAACAATTCCCTCAGATACTTAGTTGACAAATAAAAATGTCTTTGTTAGTTTGAGTAATCTGCAAACCTAAGAAAAATCTCATCTCACCAATCATGGGCATTTCAAATTCATTCTTCATATTATTAAAAAATTCCATGCACAATTTATCTTCTCCTCCAAAAATGATATCATCAACAAATACTTCAATAATCAGAATATCATCATCAGTGATCTTATTTTATAAATTACTATCAGCACTGCCTTAAGTAAAACCAAGCTTCAAAAGATATTTATCCAATCTTGCATACCAAGCTTTGGGAGCTTGTTTCAATCCATATAAAGCTTTCCTCAATCTGCAAACCATATATTTATCATCTGTCAGTGAAAATCCATCAGGTTGCTCAGTGTATACTTCTTCCTCAAGTTCACTATTCAAAAATGTACATTTAACATCCATTTGATAAACCTTATAGTTCTTATAAACTATATAGGCAAGAAATAGTCTAACAACTTCAATTCTAGCTACAGGTGTAAATGTCTCACCATAATCAATTCCTTCCATTTGAGAATATCCTTTACAAACTAATCCAGCCTTGTTTCTTACAACTTGACCATCCTCATTCAGTTTATTCCTAAAAACTCATTTAGTTCCAATAACATTCTTATTTTTAGGCCGGGGAACTAACGTCCAAGTCTCATTTTTCTCTATCTGATCTAATTCATCTTCCATATTCTTTAACCAATTTTTATCTTTACAAGCTTCAATAACAGATGTCGGTTCAATTTAAGAAATAAGACATACCTCTTCATTTTCTAGTCTTCTTGTCATAACTCCCTTGTTCCTATCTCCAATGATTTGATCTTCAGAATGATTTAATCTTTCATACCTTGGTGTCTTGTGAACTTCAAGTTCACTGCTCTGATCATCAGTCATAGTTGAATTTTATGATTGTACTGGTGTAACTGTCTTAGTTTCCTATACCGGTTGAGGAATTGTCGGTTTAGTTATGATCATTTCCACTGTCGATTCCCTGTCATATGATATAGATTGATTTCTGTATTGCTCATCCACTTTCACATTAGTGCTCTCCACAATTTTCTTCAATCTTTTGTTATAACATTTATATGCTTTTCTTTGAATTGAGTAACCAAGAAATATCCCTTCATCACATCTAGGATCAAACTTCCCAATTGAATCATCTCTTTTGATATAGCATTTACTTCCAAAACTTCTAAAATATTTAATAGTAGGTGTATGTGTAGCGTCGTAAATTGTACGCACTTGCTAGGGTGGTACAATTTCACACCTAGTTTAGCACCCGCCTTGGTGCATTTTGCATTTTGCATTGCATTTCCCCTTTAGCACTTAATTAATCAAATTAATTAGGTCTAAGGTTCTATTTGATCATCTCCCATATCATAAAGTTGGGCCCTTTTCATTAAAGTGTGCCCCTTTCATTTTATTCTTCCAATACATCATTTAATCTAAAACCCTAATTAGGTCCTATTTTGAACTTGGGGGCTTGATTTCGGGGGTCAAAACATCTCGAAATCACTTGTAACTTTGGGATTCTCTCTAAAATCATCATATCCGACGGCCCTGAAAATTTGGTGAAAAGTTGTCGGGACCATGGCGCCCCGCATGCACATGGTCCCGGACATTTTTCCCGAAATTTTAGGAGCGCAATCCAATCATAAAATAAAGATTAACCCCAAGAAATTGGTGGGAGATTCAATCTCTAAGTCGGCCTAGAGTTGAAATTAAGACCTAGGGTTTCATATATAAGAGCTCTCTTTCTTCATTTGAAAGGATCGACATTTTTGGTTTCAAGGGCCTTCTATGCAGTGAAAGAGCAGATCTTTGAAGACTTCAACAACATTCAACATCCTTCTATCAAGCATTTATCAATTTCATTCATCCATTTAGGGCTTGGAAGACATTGAAGAACAATAGGAGATTACCGACTGAAGATTGGCTTGTACTCCTCCCTTGAGGGTTGGGTTTCGGAATTCGGACGACGCCGCAAGTTACAGATCCGGAAGAAGCAGGCCGAGATAGCACTCCACACCAAATTCCAGCCCAGAAAGCTAGGACAGGGGTGTGGGGCACCCTGGTCCTACCAGGACAGGGGCGCTGGGCACCCTGGTCCCTGGGACAGGGGCGCTGGGCGCCCTGGTCCTTCTGTCAGACAGCAACTTTCAGCAACTTTCTGACAGCTTTTCAGGTTGCAAAAATAGTAGTTTCAGGAGCAGAATCAGGACAGTGGCGCCCACGCCCCCGTCCCGAATATTTTCACTCAGATTTTGACTCCGGGTACACATTTGCATTCTTGTCTTGTCCTTGTGTTTACAGCTTTTCATTATTTAAGTTCAATTCTGCAATCTTGTTATTAGTTCATACTTGCAATTTGGGGTTAGGGATTGAACTTGCATCATTTTATCTATCATTTGCAACAAAGGAATAGAAATCCTAATAGGCAGCCCATGGCTCTCTCTTCCACAAAAAGAAGTAGCCAATTGTGTGATACCTCTAGGCTCTTTCGTATTCCACAAATGTGTGATTGAAAGTGAGATTAGGGCATGTTTGCTTAGTTTCACTTTTTCCCCCACACATTTTGGTGAACCCAACGTGAAATCCAATCTTCTCTAATTCTGATTTATGTTTTCAAATTTGAGTGTTTATGCTATTTCAAATTCAAATTTGTATTTACAAGTTTTAATTTCTTGCAAGATTCAAAAATCTAGAGGAAATTTTTGCTAAAATCCTAGTTTTTCAATTCAAAGTTGAACTTGTGGATAGCTTAATTGGGATCAATAATTTCAAATCTGATTTAGGAACTCATTTGAATCATAAATTTCATTTTCTAAATCTACATTCTAAGTGCTTTCCTTGGTTAAAATTACACATTTCCTTCTATTTTGCATGTGTTATCATTTGAAAAAGGAAAATTGTTGTCATGATGCATTCATTTCATAGATGTGATAATGGGTTAGCTTCCCTTGTTTCAATTTTTCCTTCTCCTAAAGAACCTCCCCCCATCTATAACAACATTTTAGTGCCTAAAAGAGTTGTCACTAATCCCTTTGAGACTCTCCCATGCTCTAAGGATGAAGACTTTAAGAGTGATCTTGACAATTCTCCTAAAATGTGCCCTTCCTATTTAGCTATCCTAGAGGAAGAGAATGATATCATAAACACCTTTCTTAATGTTACTTCACCTTCCCTACATGATGCCTCTCTAAGTGAAAATGCATTGATGGACATTGACTTATTTTCTCCTAAAGTTGGTCCTTCCAATGGGGGCATGTTAGTGCAACAAGAGGTTATGAAGATCTCTTTCCTAAGCATGAATCTTTGGAGAAATATGTTCATGTTCCTCCTAAAAAACACTCCCTTCATGAGGATCCTTTTGTGCAAGAAGATGACATTATCCCTACATTTCCTAGTGATGGCATTTCCTTTTCCAACAAAATTCCCACTAGAGATTATGAATTAATGATAAATGCTTACCCTTCTCCTAAAGTTTGTCTTACCCATAAGCATCCCTTAGAGAAAGAAGATGAAATAATAAGCAATTTCCTTAACTCTCTCTCCCCTAAAGATCATATTGAACATATTTTGAGGAAAGAGGATGATCTTAACACATCTATTGATGCTCTCCCTCCTAAGGATGAGGAATTAATAAACAATGTTATCTCCTCTCCCAAAATTGACAATACTTCAAACATTCCTTTCAACAACCTCACTATTTGGGATGAACCATTAGAAGAAGGTATAGATTATTCTCTACCCCTAGAAAAAAGGGATGAAATAAAGATTGAAAACTCCCTTGATAGTTTCTCACCTTCCTTGAATCTCAATTATTCTCCCTCTAAAAATAAAGCATCTCCCTCTCCTCAACTTGGTTCTATTCATAAGGATACCCTAGCTCAAGGCAAGATGGTTAACATCTCTTTCAAAGGTATCCATCTCAAAGGTGAGACTTTAGAGAGTAATTTTGGCCCTTCTCCTAGAGAGTTTATTCCCTATGTAGATCCTTTGATGATAGAGGATGATATGACCTTTCCTAGTATTACTCTGCCTACTAGAACATCAATGCCTACCCCTTGTCTCTCTCCTAAAATTGATTTAATCCATGATGAGATTTTAGTGCAAGAGAAGACTATCAATAATTCTTCCAACACTTTTGTTCATTCCTCTAAACCATCCTCAATCAATTTGATACATGTGAATGGAACACCTAACAAACCTCTCTTCACTGTCCAAGGTGCTTGTCCTTCTCAAAATTCTCAACCTTTAAATAAGCCTATCTTAGTGGTTCAAGGTGGTTATGCTAATGATTCTTTTTGCACTCCTAAGAAACCTATTATTACTGTGCAAGGAGGTTATTCTACTAAGAACCCTTATGAGTGTGCTAAGCAACTGACTAGAGAGAGTTATCATGCGGTTGCCCATACTTATAATACTAGAAATAATAGGCAACCTAATCCTCCTCCAGTTATCCCAACTTCACTTCCTCCTTCCCAACCTATTCTTCCTCAAGTTCCTCGTATTTCACAAGTTCTTGGTAAGGAATATGATCTCATAGAACAACTTAAAGCTACCCCTGCTAAGATATCCCTTTGGGATTTGATTCAAACTTCTTCCGCTCATCATAGAATGTTACAAGATGCCTTGAAAGATTTGAATGTTCCTCCACCTAATACACCTAGTAATATAGTGTCTTTGGTTAACTCTGTGATGAATCCTAAAGCTCAAATTGTGTTTACTCAAGATGAGTTACCTTCTCATGAAATTCAAAATCAATATGATCCCTTGATGATTGTGGTTATCATAAATGACACTGCTATAAGATGAACACTGGTAGATAATGGTTCTGGCCTTAATGTGTGTAGCATTAATCTATTGCATAAGATGAATGTGGATACATCCCTTATTGAGCCTGACTCTCGTCCCATTCGAGGCTTTGATAATGTGGCTAAGTCTTCATTAGGTATTATCACCTTACCCATCACAGTGGGACCTGTTACTTTGCCTACTCCTATCCATGTTATGTCGGGAAATCTAACATACAACTTGTTATTAGGGAGACCTTGGATTCATAGTATGCAAGTTGTCCCCTCTACATTGCATAGACAAGTTAAATTTATTTATAATAATAAGACATATACCTTGATAGGTGATAATAATCTTCAAGCTTGTTTGCAAACATCTGTAAGGAAGTTAAGTAGCGGAAACAACTTCCTACACTAACCTTGAAAGGAGGGTAATGCAAAACTTTTTCAAATCATTACAACAGTTATAGAAAATAGAAATAGATATAATAGCATTCATACCACAACACAGTGATTTACGTGGGGAAAACCCTTTCGGGAGAAAAACCCCACACTCCAAAAGCAACTCAATATTTTACTCAGCAATCAAAAACAAATTACAACATACTTGCAGAGCAAGCTCTTCGCAGGAGTACCACTAATCAGAGATTCAGAGGCAACTCAATAGCCATAAGACTCTTACACACAACCTCTATCTCACACACCTCATAAATAGGAGATACAATACAAGAAACCGTCAAACGGTATTACAAAACCATGGGCTAAAACCACCCAATAAGGTGTAGCCGACCTTATCTCCCTTCTAGATGCCCTATGACATGTTAAAGCACACATCAACATGTGTCGCTCCCATTTACAGCTCATTTATGTATCCGATACAAATTATTTTTTCCTATTTCAGGAGTACAAACTTCTGGAGGCCATAACTTGAGAACCGGGTGTCCGATTGACGAACCGTTTGAAGCGCCGGAAAGCTCGTGAAGTTCTCTATCACCTCGTAACCCGCTTCACCAGTTACGGCCACTTTTCAGGGCATTTTGGAGCCTCTAAAGTCCCCAAAATTAAGTTTAAATATTTTATTGCACCCCTCCAAGATGAAAACATTAATATCTTCAAAACTAGCTGTGACCTTGCAACGCAACTTTACCGGAATGCTTATCTAGCCAACCAGAAGCTTCAGGGAGAGTTTCACACCATTTCGTGCTCAAATGAAAACTTACTATAAATAGTAACCTCACATAAATGCAAGGTTGAGACACCATTTTTCCCAACAAATCTCCCACTTGTCGAACACCTTGCAAGAGCGGAAGGGAATGTCAACACAATGAATCAATTGCTAGGGGCCATAAGGCCCATAGACTCTGAACACCATTTGAACTTTTCTGTGCTCACAGCCTTAGTTAAAGCATCTGCAACATTCATCAAAGTTTCCACCTTAACCAGCTTCACCCTACCATCTTCGACCATATCTCTAACAAAATGATACTGAACATCAATATGTTTGGTCCGGGCATGAAATGTCGGGTTCTTAGCTAGGCTAATTGCACTCTGACTGTCACAGTAAACTATCACTGTACCTTGCTTTATTCCAATATCTGAGCACAGTCTCTTAAGCCAAATGGCCTCTTTACAAGCATGAGTAGCTACCATATACTCTGCTTCAGTAGTGGATAAAGCAACCACAGCCTGTCGCTTACTCATCCAACTAATTGCACCACCAAACAAAGTAAACACATAAGCACTGGTGGATCTTCTGCTATCAATATCACCTACCCAATCTGAATCCACATAACCATGGATATCAAGGGAAGTCATGTCTCCAACTAAATTACCATGATAACACAAAGAATACTCTGAAGTACCCTTCAAATATCTGAAGACTCTTTTGACTGCATCCCAATGAACTCTACTAGGATTAGACATATATCTAAAAAGTACTCCCACTGCTTGGGCAATATCTGGTCTAGTACAGACCATAGCATACATCAAGCTTCCAACTGCACTCTGGTAAGGCACTCTGCTCATGTCTTCCATCTCCAATGGGGATGTAGGACAATCTGAAATAGATAGTTTCGTTCCAACTGTAAAAGGAACACTCAATGGTCTATAATTTTGCTTGTTGAATCTCTGTAACACTGAATTCACATACTTACTCTGGCCTAGCCATAGCTTTCTGTTCACCCTATCTCTTCTAATTTCCATCCCAAGAATGTGCTTTGCTGCACCAAGATCTTTCATTTCAAATTTAGCAGCGAGCTGAGACTTCAGTTCTGAAATCATACCTTTCCCTTTACCAATGAATAACATATCATCAACATATAATGTAATGAATAAGAAATGATCACCATAAGATTTATAATAAACACAGTGATCTGATTTAGAACGTTCAAATCCCAAACTCAACACATATGTATCAAATTTCTGGTACCACATCCTAGGACTTTGTTTGAGGCCATACAAAGATTTCTTCAATTTACAGACCAAATTACTTTTGCCTTTCACCACATAGTGCTCCGGCTGTGTCATATAAATATCTTACTCCAAATCACCATGAAGGAAAGCGGTTTTCACATCCATTTGCTCAACCTCTAAATCATAAGCAGTAGCAATAGAAAGAAAAAATCTAATGGACGTCATTTTTGCAATAGGAGAAAATATCTCACCGTAATCAACACCCTCAACCTGAGAGTAGCCTTTTGCAACCAACCTTGCTTTATACTTCTCAATGCTTCCATCTGAACCAATCTTTTTCCTGAACACCCATTTACAACCAACAGGTTTTTGTCCTTCAGGCAATGGTACAAGATCCCATGTATCATTCTTTTTCAAAGCTGCCATTTCTTCCTCCATAGCAATCTTCCAGGATTCTGCATCATTCATACCTAATGCCTCTTCTACAGATTTCGGTTCATCCACACTAGTATTCAGAGAAAAAATACATCTCCAATCATTAGGTGAATACCTTTCAGGTGGTTGTCTATGTCTTGTAGACCTTCGAACAAGCTGAGTTGGAGGTTCTTCCTCCTCTTCTAAAGATTTAGAGCTAGATGAGCTCTCCTCAAATTCTTGCCTATCTAGGGGTCTCGATTCAACTCTTTCAGGTGTAGAAGGAAGTTGAATCACATCTTCTTTTTTAGTCTGTTATGGCTGCAATGTAATAGAAGGAGACTTAATTTCTCTAAAAATAACACTTCTACTGTGAATTACCTTTTGTGCAATAGGGTCCCAAAGCTTGTATCCTTTCACACCATAACTATACCTGATGAAGATACATTTCATAGCCTTGTTCTCCAACTTTGTTTGCTTCTCCTTTGGCACATGTGCATATGCCTCACAACCAAAAACTCTAAGATGTCTCAATGAAGGCTTGTGACCTGACCATGCTTCCATAGGCGTTTTATCAACAAGAGCTGATGTAGGAGACCTGTTAATCAGGTAGCAAGCAGTGGCAACAGCTTCAGCCCAAAACTTTTGTTCGAGACCAACACCACTCAACATACTCCTAGCCTTCTCCATTAGTGTCCTGTTCATTCTTTCTACAACTCCATTCTGCTGTGGAGAATACGGAGTTGTCTTCTGCCTGTTAATTCCACAATCTTTATAGAATCTATCAAAATCATTAGAGCAAAACTCACTGCCATTATCAGTTCTCAAACATTTTATTTTCTTTCCAGTCTGCAACTCAACCATTGCTTTAAATTCTTTAAAACGACTAAAAACTTCAGATTTACTCTTTAGAAAATAAACCCATGTCCTTCTACTAAAATCATCAATAAATGAAACATAATATGTGGATTTTCCAATCGAAGAGACATCTACTGGACCAAACACATCAGAATGGATAAGATCCAAAACACCACAAGTTTTATGAGAACTCGAGTAAAACTGAACGTGGTTTTGTTTTCCATAAATGCAATGCTCACAGAAATCAAAGTCAAGATTACAGTCATTCAAACCTTCAACAAGGTTTTTATTTTTCAAGGTCCTTAGACCCTTTTCTCCAATGTGGCCAAGTCTCTGGTGCCATAACATAGTCTTCTCTGCAGGTAACTTTTCTTCAGACGAAAGAGCACCCTTAGGTACCCAAAAACCATTTCCATCTACTGAAGGTGAAACCTTCAAATCTTCCAGTGAAGTATCCGCAGATTTGCTTTTTACAGAAGTGCTATTACATTCAACAATGTATGCTTCAAGCTTATACAAAGTACCAAACCTGACACCTCTAGCAACTACCATAGCACCCTTAATCATCTTACATCCTGCTTCAGAAAAGACTACCTGCACACCCGCATCTATCAGTTTGCTCACAGATAACAGGTTTCGTTTTAATCCAAGGATATGCAGCACACCATTAATCCTTTTTATTCTACCATCAGAAAACCTGATTCTAACTTTACCTCGACCAACAATGTCTAGATGTGAATCATCACCCAAGTACACCTTACCTCCATTAAATCCTTCATATTCAGAAAACCAATCTCTATTGGAAGTCATATGAAAAGATGCACCTGAGTCAATTAGCCAGGCATCATTACCTGCATGAGTTGCCAAAGCCGCAATAAATGCATCGCCATCTTCCTTGTCGGACTCAAAATCAGAATCAAACTTTTTCTTTTTCTTCTTCTTCTTTTCTTCTTTGCAGTCCTTACGGATGTGACCTGGTTTACCGTAGTTCCAGTAAATGACTCTGGACTTTCCAGGAGATTTCGATCTCCCTTTGGATTTGGACTTGTCGCACTTCTCATTCTTCTTGCCTTTCTCCTTAGGTCTTCCACGAACGGTTAGGGCTTCCTTTGAACTGATGGATACCTTCCTTCGCATCTCTTCACCGAGTAGGGCACCCACCACATCTTCAGATTTCAAAACAATAGAAGTACTACCGATAGCCATAACAAGAGAATCCCACGAATTAGGCAAAGAACAAAGCAAGATCTGACATTTCTCCTCCTCGTCCATCTTAACACCGACGGATACTAATTGAGCCACCAACATATTGAATGCTTCTAGGTGGTCTGTAATTCGTCCACCCTCTTCCATCTTCAAGGAATACAATTTCTTTCTCAAGAAAATTTGATTTAATAAAGATTTCACTTGATACATCTCACCAAGCTTAGTCCACAGCTTCTTTGCAGAGTTCTCTTCATGGACATTGATTAGAACAGAGTCTGCCAGGCACAGTTTGATTAGACCCTTGGCTTTTCGGTCCATAACATCATACTAAGCTGCCGCAGTAGGATCTAAGGGCCTTTGGAAATTCGCATCAACAACATCCCAAAGATCTCGATCTATTAGCAGATCTTCCATCTTCAGCTTCCACATCTCAAAATTACTTCCATTAAATTTCTCCACCTCTATTCTCCCTAACGAACTCGCCATCTGAATATTCCTGCAACAAGATCAAAAAGTGTCTTCTGCACAAGCTCCCACTCAAATTTGGATTAGTTCAAAAAACCCAACTGCCCACAATTGAAACCAAAGGTGATCAGGCTCTGATACCACTTGTAAGGAAGTTAGGTAGTGGAAACAACTTCCTACACTAGCCTTGAGAGGAGGGTAATGCAAAACTTTTTCAAATCATTACAACAGTTACAGAAAATAGAAATAGATATAATAGCATTCATACCACAACACAGTGATTTACGTGGGGAAAACCCTTTCGGGAGAAAAACCCCACACTCCAAAAGTAGCTCAATATTTTATTCAACAATCAAAAACAGATTACAACATACTTGCAGAGCAAGCTCTTCGTAGGAGTACCACTAATCAGAGATTCAGAGGCAACTCAATAGCCATAAGACTCTTACACACAACCTCTATCTCACACACCTCATAAATAGGAGATACAATACAAGAAACCGTCAAACGGTATTACAAAACCATGGGCTAAAACCACCCAATAAGGTGTAGCCGACCTTATCTCCCTTTTAGATGCCCTATGACATGTTAAAGCACACATCAACACGTGTCGCTCCCATTTACAGCTCATTTATGTATCCGATACAAATTATTTTTTCCTATTTCAGGAGTACAAACTTTCAGAGGCCATAACTTGAGAACCGAGTGTCCGATTGACGAACCGTTTGAAGCGTCGGAAAGCTTGCGAAGTGCTCTATCACCTTGTAACCCACTTCACCAGTTACGGCCACTTTTCAGAGCGTTTCGGAGCCTCTAAATTCCCCAAAATTAAGTTTAAATATTTTATTGCACCCCTCCAAGATGAAAACATTAATATCTTCAAAACTAGTTGTGACCTTGCAACGCAACTTTACCGGAATGCTTATCTAGCCAAATAGAAGCTTCAGGGAGAGTTTCGCACCATTTTGTGCTCAAATGAAAACTTACTATAAATAGTAACCTCGCATAAATGCAAGGTTGAGACACCATTTTTCCCAACAACATCTACTTCCAAAGGGAGTTCTTCTAAGCCTTCCTCTTCTAGTGATGACTCGTTAAACAAGATACCTATGGATGAATCATCACCCTCTGATAATCAAAATTCTTTGGACGAGTCTGAAGTTCCTGAAGAAGATTCTTCTCAACTTGAATCTACACATGAAAAGGCTTTTGATCCTGAGAAGGTTCTCACAGAAGACGATTGGGGATCTCTTGATTTTAATCCCACCTTTGTAGGTGAGTATAGGGTTCCTCCTAGAGAGCTTAAAGTTAAAAAGAAGGAAGAAACTAGAGATCAATCAGTCTTACCTGAACCTATGAGCAATAACTTTGTGGCCGCTTCTCAAACTTCTTCTCCTCACACCTCTAATTTTGAAGAATTTGATTCTTTGCCTTATGAAAAACCACCTTTTCTTTCTGAAATGGCTAATCGTTCTGGTCGTGGTTTTCACATTTTGGCTAAGAGTGGCTATAGTGGAAATGGTTGTGGCGCAAATGAACAAGGAATTAAAGTTCCTTTAGAACATAACATGCATGAATATTCATTTGGACTTGGATATAATCTTTCTAAGCCCACCAAAGCATCTAAAAGACCATCTCTCAATGTGAATGCTATATTTAGTAGTGATGATGATCTCACTTCAACTAAATCATCTTCTACTTCTATCAACTCTCATTCCCCTCATAAGGAAATCTTGGCGATGAAAAAATCTCTTTATGACTCCCCTCAAATTTCTAAATCCACTTATGAATCTTTATCTCCTATTCATCATAAAGTCCTTTCCTCTAGGGATAAGGCTCTAATAAATTACACTCATCCTTCTTCTAAGATTTCTTGTGACTTTTCTTCTTCAATTTTTATCATTTTATACATGTTTTTGATCTCACTTATAGTTGAGCCTTTAGCATGTCATATTCAAATACCTCATTTAGTCTATCATGTCTTTAAATAACATTAATGGCTATTATGTTGCTCATCATTATGTGACATTGGCAGCTCATTTACTGGGGGCTCATTGTCATTCATGATGGTACAATTTCAAGTGCAATCATATTTTTGAAGCAACATAATAGCCTAATTTTTCTATGTTATCTCTTGTTCCTATGGGGTAATAATGTGGAAATATTGATCATCTCTTCTTTAGAATCCTCTTTTCCTAGATATGGGAGAAGATGTGTATTCTCTTTTTTATCCTACCCACTTCTTGTGAGGAGCATTTTACATACACTAATGTCTTGCTTACATGAACTCATGTGGGTATGTAGTACATTTTGCTTATGTCTAAATCTCTCCCTAGAAGATTGTGTAAGTCCTTCTCATTGTCCTTATCCTTGAGAGGCAATGATCTTTCCTTATTTTTATCTAAGGATCCACTTTTTCCTATTTCGTGGATGGTGTGAACTTTCTTTACTTGATGTTATTCCTTGTATGCATTTGTTGTTGTTTGTTCAAGGATTCTCTCTTACAAGAGGTGTAAGTCCTTGACTACAACCTCTTTTGCACTTGGTAAAATACATCCATAATGAATTCACTCTCCCAATTGGGTTAAAAAGAGTGTCATCCTTCATTAAGAACCACTTTCACCTCGCAAAAGAAGGAAGTATTGCATTCTTATTCTCTTCTTTGTCTTATTCTAGAAGATGTTATATTTGTCTAAGACAATTCCTCTCGGGGATAGGTGTCTTTTGTACAAAGATCTCTTCTCCTCTAAGGATCTCCTTTACACATACTACAGGATATCCCTTTTCAACTATCTTATCCTTGCTTAAAGAGTGCAAAACTCTCTTGCTTGGATCTATGATATTGTTGCATTGTGGGGGTATCTTCTTTTGTGATGAAGGTAGGTATCCTTGTTCTACTTTGCTTATGACATAAACATTACACTTTTTGAGCAATGGGTCATTCTCGGAACCAGAGCACAGACTCTTAGAGCGAGATGTCTCCATTTTTGTTTTATGCAAGGTGATTATTCTCGGAACCAGAGCACAGACTCTTAGAGCGAGATGTCACGCTTTTGTACTATACATATACAGGTTGTAGCATACTCGGGCATAGACTCCTATGAGGTGCTTCTAACCTCCCTTACACACACATGCACGAGGTTGAGTGGAACTAGCGGCATAAGGCTAGACTTTCTCACTCTCCTCCCTTACATGGATCACCTAGACAGACTCTAGGGGCTAGTTTTCCATGTCCCTTTTTCCATGGATCACCTAGACAAGATCTAGGGGCAAGAAGTCCATGTTTTCTCTCTCACTATTCTTCTCATGGATCACCAATGTGTGTATTCATGCTTTTTTCCTTTCTTTTCTTCTCTTTGCATTTTGTTTCCATTTACATCCTTCATCTTGTGTTAGAGAACTCTCAAATCCTCACACTCTTTGTTGTGTTGGAATTGAGATTTAGTCCTCTTTCTTACCAAATGATTCTCCATTAGTTTCTGATCTCATATCAAATCTTCTTGTGAGCATTTGTCATCAATATTCTTTAACAATTCGAAGTGGTAAACATGATACCCTATTTCAACTCACTAAAATTAGCAAGCCGAAATAGGGGGGCATATAGCTACCCTCGAATTTTCATCACCTTCCTTAGTAAGCATTAGGTGATTTTGTGATCTAACGTGTGTTTTGTAGGGTGCGGTTCCTAACTGTGTACTGCAGATACCGTTGGGGGCTTCGTTCGACAGACTTATGGATATATCCTTTTTCAAATAATGTTTACTTTTCTATACTTTAGCTTGCATATGCACGTAGTGTTCATATGACCGCTAAAGTGGGGGCTAAAATGTAGCATCGTAAATTGTACGTACTTGCTAGGGTGGTACAATTTCACACCTAGTTTAGCACCCACCTTGGTGCATTTTGCATTTTGCATTGCATTTCCCCTTTAGCACTTAATTAATCAAATTAATTAGGTCTAAGGTTCTATTTGATCATCTCCCATATCATAAAGTTGGGCCCTTTTCATTAAAGTGTGCCCCTTTCATTTTATTCTTCCAATACATCATTTAATCTAAAACCCTAATTAGGTCCTATTTTGAACTTGGGGGCTTGATTTCGGGGGTCAAAACATCTCGAAATCACCTGTAACTTCGGGATTCTCTCTAAAATCATCATATCCAACGGCCCTGAAAATTTGGTGAAAATTTGTCGGGACCATGGCGCCCGGAGAGGACCATGGCGCCCGGCATGCACATGGTCCCAGACATTTTTCCTGAAATTTTAGGAGCGCAATCCAATCATAAAATAAAGCTTAACCCCAAGAAATTGGTAGGAGATTCAATCTCTAAGTCGGCCTAGAGTTGAAATTAAGACCTAGGGTTTCATATATAAGAGCTCTCTTTCTTCATTTGAAAGGATCGACATTTTTGGTTTCAAGGGCCTTCTATGCAGTGAAAGAGCAGATCTTTGAAGACTTCAACAACATTCAACATCCTTCTATCAAGCATTTATCAATTTCATTCATCCATTTAGGGCTTGGAAGACATTGAAGAACAATAGGAGATTACCGACTGAAGATTGGCTTGTACTCCTCCCTTGAGGGTTGGGTTTCAGAATTCGGACGACGCCGCAAGTTACAGAACCGGAAGAAGCAGGCCGAGACAGCACTCCACACCAAATTCCAGCCCAGAAAGCTAGGACAGGGGTGTGGGGCGCCCTGGTCCTACCAGGACAGGGGCACTGGGCGCCCTGGTCCCTGGGACAGGGGCGCTGGGCACCCTGGTCCTTCTGTCAGACAGCAACTTTCTGACAACTTTTCAGGTTGCAAAAACAGCAGTTTCAGGAGCAGAATCGGGACAGTGGCGCCCACGCCCCCGTCCCGAACATTTTCACTCAGATTTTGACTCCGAGTACGCATTTGCATTCTTGTCTTGTCCTTGTGTTTACAGCTTTTCATTATTTAAGTTCAATTCTGCAATCTTGTTATTAGTTCATACTTGCACTTTGGGGTTAGGGATTGAACTTGCATCATTTTATCTATCATTTGCAACAAAGGAATAGAAATCCTAATAGGTAGCCCGTGGCTCTCTCTTCCACAAAAAGAAGTAGCCAATTGTGTGATACCTCTAGGCTCTTTCGTATTCCACAAATGTGTGATTGAAAGTGAGATTAGGGCATGTTTGCTTAGTTTCACTTTTTCCCCCACACAGTATGTCCAAACCATAATTCATAAGGGGTCTTACCAGTTTCATCTTTGATGTGAACTCTATTGAATGTGTATACTGTTGTACTCACTACTTCTCTCCAGTAGATGTAAGGAAATTTGGCTTTCATCATCATAGATCTTGTTGCATCCAGAATGGTTATGTCCTTTTTTTCCACTACTCCATTCTTCTGAGGAGTTTGAGGTGCAGATAACTGTCTCCTAATTCCATTAGTCTCACAATAACTGTTAAATTCATGAGAAGTGAACTCACCACCTTGATCTGATCTTAGACATTTGATTTTCAATCCAGTTTCTATTTCAACCTTTTCTTTAAAGATCTTGAATTTCTCAAAGGCTTCAAACTTCTCCCTAAGAAAAGTCACCCACATCATTCTAGAATAGTCATCAATTATCAACATGAAATACCTATCACCTTGAAAGCTTCTAGTCATTTCATGAACATAATTCAGTGTGAATCAAATCAAGCACATCATTAGATTTATCATGTATTCTCTTAAAAGAAGTTATAACTTTCTTTCCCAATTTACATTCCTTACATACTAGATTATGAGGCTTCATAATCTTAGGTATATCTCTAACTGCCATAGTTGAACTGATTTTTACAATACAATCAAAATTAACATGAAACAACCTCTTATGCCATAACCAACTCTCATCAATATGAGCAATCAAACGTGTCTTATTACTAGTGTTAAAGTGAAAGATATTACCTCTAGTCTGAATACTGGTTGCAATCTCCAAACTAGTCTTGTTAATGATTTTGCATTTTCTATCTTTAAACTGAAGTTGGAAACCCTTGTCCACCAATTGACCAACACTCAAAATATTATGCTTTAAGCCTTCTACATAATAGAAATTATCAGTATTATGCTTCCCATCCAGAGAAATAATACCTCTACCTCTAATCATGCATGCTTTGTCATCTCCAAATCTGACTTGACCACGATTGTATTCTTGCAGGGATAGAATTTTCTTTTGTCTCCAATCATATGATGTGAGCATCCACTATCAATTACCCATTCATCCTTATCTTCACCTTTTGCTGCCAGGGCCTTTTCTTCATTCATGATAGCCGGTTCCGGATCATCTTCCTTTAAAGAATAGAACACCCATTCCTTTCCATTGTCGGATCCACTAGCAAAGTCTTCTACCGGTTCATCCCCAGAGTCATCACTTACTCCTTCCTCATCCGCTGTGTAGCATTGTTTACTTTTCTTGAATCTATATCTATTCTGGTTAGGCTTAAATGATTTCTTAACTCTTTCCTCAAATCTTGCATTCCTTTCAGGACATCTAGATGCAAAATGACCAATCTTATTACATGAAAAACATTTAAAATGTGCTTTTCCTTCACACTTACTTCCTGCAGGTCCTTTAGGTACTCTTCTAGCAAATAAGGCTTCAAGTTGCTCAAATTCTTCATCTTCTTTCCTCATATCTTCCAATTATTTTGCATATAAGGCTTTCCAATCACTTTTGTCAGTAGATGATGATGCATGAAAAGCATGCTCAAACTTTACAACTCCAGAAAATCCAAAATTTTCAAGCTCAGAAGCAGATAATTTCCCAATCAGAATGTCTCTGTTAACTGAAGTGTTTTCCATTGTTCTCAACTCATTAATTGCAGTTACCTTCATCTTGTAAGCTGATGGAAGGGCTCTCAAGACTTTGGAAACTATTTCATCTTCACTCAGAGATCCTCCACAACATTGAATTCCCATAACAATCTCATTTACTATTTCCACAAACACAACAATTCTTTCATTATCTTCCATCTTCAACTTTTCATACCTTACCCGGTAACCATCAAGTTTAGCAATATTGATAGTAGGATCACCTCCATTTAGAGTTTTCAATTTATCCCACATAACCTTTGTCAATGATTTATTAGTCAATCTCATGATTTATTGATCAGTAAGTGCACACAAGAGGGCTTCTCTATCTCTGCAACCATTTTCAATATTCTTGTCCAGGTCTGTAGGAGCAGGATTGCCGGATGCCGAATCATAAGGTGTGTATCCTTTCTCAATGATTTCCCAAATATCTTTGCCAAGACATCTAAGATGAGTCTCTATTCAAATTTTCCATATCCCATAATTTATTCCATCAAGCTTAGGGATTTCTCTTCTAAAAATAGTTGCCGGTGGATTTGAAGTGTTAGCTGCCATAGGATCTACGTCAAGTGATTAAGCTTCTAAAAAAGAGGACCAAGACTCTGATACAAATTTTTAGGATAACCGGTGAACAAATGAGAGAGGGTTTGAATCAATTGTTAACAAATTATATTAATTAATCCACTTAATAACCTTTAATCGGATCACATAAATATTAAGTACCGGAATAGCAGAAATAGATACCGGTAAGAAATAAAACTTAACAATGAAACAGATAATCAACACAATGCAACCATACCACATAACACCATGATTTGTACATGGAAAACCCAGAAAGGGAAAAACCATGGTGGGAAGCCTACCCACAGTCAGATGATACTTCTGCAGAAAGTATGTGATACAATGAGGGGCCTGCGCATGCAAGAAGGCACACTGCCTAGAACGTACTACTCATTACAAAAGAGTCACACTGACTACAGAGAGGTAATAACCATCTCAAGATAAATGGACAACAATCTAGAATAATGAGCTACCAGAGATAGCATCTACCATGCATGATTACATTCTTGGTTAAGCTCAATACCGAAGGCCTTTGACCTCTTCCTTAATCACAATTCGATCACCTATGATAGACCAAATCTCTTTCGCATATGATATTGCATTCGAAGACCACAACACATTTTCTATAATGAGATCTTACATCATTTTATACTAACCCTAAGGCCTAAACCAATTAGGTTGGCCACCTAAAAGATATTACAATAAGATCATTACATACATCCATATTACAGTGATATGCCATGTCAGCTTAAGACCAAAACAACAATAACCAATCCATAAATCATCTTGGTAACGTGTAGAGAACACGTTAACATGATACCACTCCATAACCTAGATAGGCATCAGACCTAATATGGGTCCACCATGCCAAAGAAATGTCTTCACTCAGTTGAGGTTGTTGGCATATGTGTAGAGTATGATGACATGATGATATTGTATGTTGTCATTGATATCAATACGCTGAAGAGTGAACCGATATATTGAAGTAGGCAACTTGCAAGAGAACCGGTATATGTGATGCAAGAAGAAGCGGTATGATGTTGTGAACCAGTATATGTGAAAAAGTGAAGCGGTATGTCTGTCCTAATGAACTGGTATGTTGGAATGTGAACCGGTATATGGAATGTTTTGTATCAAGGCTTCATATGGTATGACTACCTGTTGGTAGTCTTAGCTTAAGGGTTTCCGGTTGAAGTGTTATATGCCTATGTGACAAGGATGAGTTAGCATTGTAATGAAGAACAGATTGTGTTGCCACATCAGCCTTGTGCGCATGAAGGATCTTGCATGAAGGAGATTGATCCTATCTACCTCGGGAATGTGTGAAGTCTCTGTAAATGGTGGAGATTGCGTGATGGGTTATCAGCCTCCAAGAAGCGGTGAATAATGAAAGATGGAGAACGTCTTGAGATCTGTTCAAGACTGTTGTAATCAATGCAACATGTTCAACGGTTAGGATTGAACCGACTAAATTGCTTAACGTAAATTTTTAGGGTTTAGGGTTTATGCTACTAACCTATTTGTTTCCTATAAGGTCGATGTTGTCTTTCATGTTGAGGTTGTTGGAAAATGTTGTCTGTGTATCTAAGTGCAGAGATACATGATTATTGTTAGACTAGATAAGAGAATAGATACTTGCAAAGTGTGATTGTAGAAGGAAGGAACTAAAGCAGATCTTCATTGGTATTGAAGTGTTGTTACCAGATCATTGTAATACTTGTTGACCTCTAACCACTTCAACTGTTGGAAAATCCCTTAACAGGTAGCTTTAACCGGCTTGATGTAAAATCCTTTAACAGGGTGACTCAAAATCATTGAGTTCTTAAAAATCCTCTAACCAGGTAACCTTTAACAAGGTTTAACCCTTAACCGGGTATTTTAGCCATCCCTTAACCGGGTGATCCCTAGCAGGATCGGTTCCTAACAAAACCTATTGTAAAAGTCTCTAGCCAGACTAGGCTCCTAACAAAGAACAACTTGTGGGTATTCATCCCCACCGTGGTTTTTCCTAGTTGGGTTTCCACGTGAAAAATATGTGTGTTATGTGTGATGCCTTTTCATGTGTATGCGTATGGGTGAAGTGGAAATAAGATGATTAGATTGTGTGCAAAGCTAAGTTACCAGTTTAGATCCTTCACCGTCTCACTGTGTTTAACCAGTAGTAATCTGGTTTAGATTGGTGTTAGTGATTGCCAGTCAAGTGCACTGTTTGCAGTCAAATAGGATTAAGTAAAAGTGGTTTTTGCCTATACTAATTCACCACCCCCCCCTCTTAGTACCGGTTTGGTACTAACTGTTCATCATTTATTCATCAATTGGTATCAAAGCATCTTCTAAGTCCTCTGTGTTGTAAGCTTAATTGCTTGAGGTAAAGATCCTACTCTAATGATGAAGAGGGAAGGTCCAAAGTTTAGTAGAGACAACTTTAAAATATGGAAGGACAGAATGAAGATATACATCAAAAGCATGGGTGCTCAACACTGGAGCTATGTTGAGAATGCTTATGTTATCCCCATCGATACTCTCACCGATGATCAAAAGAGAGAGATTCAGGAGAATGGGCAATTCATGGAAGCCCTAATCAACAACTTATCTGACATTGAGTTTATTGATGTTCAAGATAAAGAGAATCCCAAAGAAGTATGGGATGCCCTTGAGAATATCTATGGCAGTGATGAGCATGTGAAACAAGCTAAGGAAGAAAGCCTTAGGGGAAAGTTTGAAGACATGTGGATGATTGAAGGAGAGACCATTCAACAATATGGAATAAGAATCAAAACTGTTGTTGGAGATATCAGGAGTGTAGGTGGTAAAATGGAAGATTCCATCGTTGTTAGCAAAGTTTTGAGATCCTTATTACCGATCTATGCAATAAGGGTTGCTGCTATTCAGGAGTTGAGGTCTGTAGACAAGACAAAGGTATCTTTGGACTCCATCATTGCAAAGTTAATAGCTTATGAGCTAAATAGTTATGATGGAAGTATTCAAAAGACTGAATCAGCCTTCAGAGCATCTGCTGCACCATCTAGAAAAGGCAAAGAAGCTAGTACCAGTGGTGAACCAAGATAAAGTAGAGAAATGGATGATGAGGAGATCCTAATGGAATTCGAAGCTCTTCTTTCCAAGAGACTTCCCAAGGGAATCGGTAAATATAGAGGTAAGCTTCCTTTGAAATGCTTTTCTTGTAACTGGATAGGACACATTGCTATAAACTGCCCTAATGGTGACAACAAGGACAAACCAGAGAGGTTCAAGAAGTTCAAAGGAGGAAACCGGAGAAACTATTTTGTAGCAGTTGATGAAGGTGTCACTGATGAGGAATCAGAAGATGAAGAAAATGAAGATATTGTGTTTGTAGCGATCAAGGAAGATCTGTCAGACAAGAAGGCTCTTATCTCCCACTTTGATAATTCCAATGAGTGGATTATTGATAGTGGTTGTTCTCACCATATGACTGGTGACCGGAGTAAGTTTCTATCTCTGGAAGAGTATGATGGTGGTGTGGTTTGTTTTGGTAATGATGCACCATGTATGGTAAAAGGCAGAGGGTCCATCTCTCTGAATGGAAGAAGCAATGCTAACAATGTGTATTGGGTAGAAGGTCTCAGACACAACCTTTTGAGTGTTACTCAACTGAATGATAATAGACTCACTTTGGAATTCAAAAATGGAGTGTGCAAAATCAAAGGAAAGAATGGTGAACTGATGGCTACTGGTATGCAGACCAAAGGTAACCTATTTCAGCTAAATGCTAATGTCAGTACATGTCTAATGGCTAAGTTTGAGGATAGCTGGATATGGCATAGGAGACTCTGCCATGTAAACTTTGACAATATTGTGAAGGCCAATAAGATCAAGGCAATTAGAGGATTTCCTATGCTGATAAAACTGGAAAATCCTTTGTGCAGAGAGTGTCAATTGGGGAAAATGTCTTCCTCAACCTTTAAAGGTAAACCTTTCACTACAGATAATTTACTTGATCTTGTGCATACTGATTTGTGTGGTCCTATGAAAACTAGGAGTGTGCAGGGAGATAGGTATTTTATGATTCTTACTGATGATTGCTCAAGGAAGATGTGGGTCACATTCTTGAAGGACAAATCTGAAGCTTTTGGAAAGTTCAAATCCTTCAGAGCACTGGTTGAAAGAGAAAGTGGTAAGAGGATTAAGTGCTTAAGAACTGATCAAGGAAGAGAATTCACTTTCGATGAATTTAACAAATACTTTGAAGAGAATGGCATCAAGAGGCAACTGTCTACCCCCTGGACTCCACAGCAGAATGGCCTAGCAGAGAGGAACAACTAGATTGTGGTTGAAGCAGCTAGAACTATGTTGATCCAATGGAAGGTTGCTCACACCTTTTGGAGAGAAGCGGTGAGCACTGCAGTCTACACAATTAACCAGGTACTCATCAAAAGGGGTAAGGATAAAACACCTTATGAGTATTAGACCGGTAAGACACCAGTGGTAAGCTACTTCAGAGTGTTTGGTAGTAAATGTTATATCAAGAGGAGTGAACATCAGAGCAAGTTTGATGCTAAATGTGATGAGGGAATATTCCTATGGTATTCCACAAAGAGCAAAGCTCACAAATGGTTTAACAATAGGACTCAGAGAATTGTTGAAAGCATCAATGTTAGAGTTGATGAAACCTCTCAGAAATTTGAAGAAACCAACAGTGAGCAAGCAGGAGATAAACCTGTAGTAACCTTCTGGGAACCAGTTGTAAAACAACTAAGCACCAGTAACAGTGCTCCTACACCAGTAGATGTTGATGCTGATGAAGATGAGGATGAAGAAGAAAGGCAAGAGGATACAACTAAGATAATTCCTAGGTATGTAAAGCTAAATCATGATCCAAAGCAGATCATAGGAGACAGGGATGTAGGAATTCTTACAAGAAGAAAATTCAAAGAAAACTCTTGCATGATCTCTAAATTCGAGCCTAAAACATTCAGAGAGGCACATAAAGATGAAGTTTGGATCAAGGCAATGGAAGAGGAACTTGACCAGATAGAAAAGAATGGTACATGGTCTTTGGTGCCCAGACCGAAGCATAAAAATGTCATTGGCACCAAATGGGTTTTCAGAAATAAGCTAAATGAAGATGGCTCAGTGGTTAGAAACAAAGCCAAACTGGTGTGTAAAGGATATGCTCAAGAAGAAGGAGAAGACTATGGAGAAACCTTTGCTCTAGTAGCCAGATTGGAAGGAGTTCATATGCTTCTTGCATATGCAACATTCAAGGGATTAAAAGTATATCAAATGGATGTAAAGTCTGCATTCCTGAATGGAATACTAGAAGAGGAGGTGTATATAGAGCAACTAGATGGGTTTTCCCCATTAGAAGATAGTGACATGGTGTGTAGGCTACATAAGGCCTTGTATGGACTAAAGCAGGCACCTAGAGCATGGTATGAATTCTTGCACTCCCATCTTGTGAAGATTGGTTTTGAGAGAACAAGTGAGGATAGTAATATCTACCTGAAGTCAGAAGGAGATCAGATTCTAATCTGTGAGGTATTTGTTGATGACATAATTTTTGGAGGAGATGACAAGATGAGTCATGACTTTGCAGATGAGATGAAAAAAGAATTTGAGATGTCACTTATAGGGGAGATTAAGTTCTTGATTGGACTATAGATTCAACAAATGAAGGATGGAATCTTTATCACTCAGTCCAAATATGTCAAAGAGGTGTTGAAGACCTTTGGCATGGAAGATAGAAAACCAGTTGGTACACCGATGGTGACTGGTTGTAAACTATCAAAGGAGGATGACTCAGTTCTGGTAAATGAGAAAGAATACCGATCAATGATTGGTAAATTGCACTATGTAGTACATAGCAGACTGGACATTGCACATGCAGTGGGCATTACTGCATGGTTCTAGAAAACCCCAAGAGAATCCCACTTGGTATCAATCAAGCAGATTCTGAGATATCTAAAGGGAACTATTGACTATGGATTATGGTATCCATACAGTAGTGATTTCAACCTGAAAGTGTTTATAGATGCTGAATGGTTTGGTAATGTGGACGATTGGAAGAGCACAAACGGTGGTGCATTCTTTCTTGGTGGTAGACTAGTCTCATGGATGAGTAAGAAGCATAGTTGTATCTCTCAATCTATAGTAGAAGCGGAGTATGTTGCAACATTTATGAATTGCACCCAGACAATCTGGATGAAGTATGTATTAAATGGCTTCAAAGTTCCTGTATCTGAATCAGTAAGTATATTTTGTGACAACACAAGTGCAATCAACATCTCCAAGAATCTGGTTTTACATTCTAGAACCAAGCACTTTGAGCTTAAGTATCATTTCTTAAGGGAAAAGGTTTAGAACAAAGAAGTTGTACTGGAACATGTTTCTAGTAAGGAGCAGTTATCAGACATATTCACCAAGCCTCTACCGAAGGCTACCTTTACCTATTTGAGAGGTGAATTAGGGGTGTTGCCCCTTCAAGAGGTGAACTAAAGGTGTGTGCTCCACATCAATCAGGACTTACATTGATATATCTTTTTCAGGATTGGTGTGATGAAGGATGCTACTCCTTAGGGGGAGCAACATAGTAGAACATAAATGTATCTGCCTTCACTTTGGCATTGTTGTCAAAGGGGGAGAAGATGTGAAGAAAAAAAGATATCTGTAGCATTGGGGGAGAAGATGTGAAGTGAAGAGATATCTTTGTATATTGCCATCAATGCCAAAGGGGGAGATTGTTGGCATATGTGCAGAGTATGATGACGTGATGATATTGTATGTTGTCACTGATGTAAATATGCTGAAGAGTGAACTGGTATATTGAAGTAAGCAACTTACAAGAGAACCGGTATATGTGATGCAAGAAGAACCGGTATGATGTTGTGAGTTGGTATATGTGAAAAAGTGAAGAGGTATGTCTGTCCTAGTGAACCAATACGTTGGAATGTGAACCGGTATATGGAATGTTTTGTATCAAGGCTTCATATGGTATGACTACCAGTTGGTAGTCTTAGTTGAAGGGTTTCCAGTTGAAGTGTTCTATGCCTGTGTGACAAGGATGAGTGAGCATTGTAATGAAGAACGAATTGTGTTGCCACGTCAGCCTTGTGCGTGTGAAGGATCTTGCATGAAGGAGATTGATCCTATCTACCTCGAGAATGTGCGAAGTCTTTGTAAATGGTGGAGAACGCGTGATGGGTTATCAGCCTCCAAGAAGCGATGAAGAATGAACGATGGAGAACATCTTGAGATCTGTTCAAGACTATTGTAATCAATGCAACATGTTCAATGGTTAGGATTGAACTGACTGAATTGCTTAACCTAAATGTTTAGGGTTTAGGGTTTATGCTACCAACCTATCTGTTTCCTATAAGGTCGATGATGTTTTTCATGTTGAGGTTGTTGGCAAATGTTGTGTGTGTATCTAAGTGCAAAGATATGTGATTCTTGCCAAACCAGATAAGAGAATAGATACCTGCAGAGTGTGATTGTCGAAGGAAGGAACTAAAGCAGATCTACATTGGCATTGAATTGCTGTTACCAAATCATTGTAATACCTGTTGACCTCTAACCACTTCAACAGTTGGAAAATCCCTTAATAGGGTAGCTTTAACCGGCTTGCTGTAAAATCCTTTAACAGGGTGACTCAAAATCATTGAATTCTTAAAAATCCTCTAACTAGGTAACCTTTAATAGGGTTAACCCTTAACTGGGTATTTTAGCCATCCCTTAACCCGGTGATCCCTAACAGGATCGGTTCCTAAAAAAACCTATTGTAAAAGTCTCTAACCGGACTAGGCTCCTAACAGAGCGAACCTTAAAAAGGGTTCAAAGAATAGCTTGTGGGTATTCATCCCCACCGTGGTTTTTCATAGTTGGGTTTCCATGTGAAAATATGTGTGTTATGTGTGATGCCTTTTCATGTGATGCTTTTCTATTTTGTGTCAAGCGGTAAAGCATGTTGGACTAGTAAGTCTTTACATTTCTATTGATATTTCACGCGTATGGGTGAAGTGGAAATAAGATGATTAGATTGTGTAGAAAGCTAAGTATTACCGGTTTAGATCCTTCACCGTTTCACTATGTTTAACCCGTAGTAATCTGGTTTAGACCGGTGTTAGTGATTGCCAGTCAAGTGCACTGTTTGCAGTCAAACTGGATTAAGTAAAAGTGGTTTTTGCCTATACTAATTCACCCCCCATCTTAGTACCGGTTTGGTACTAACTATTCATCATTTATTCATCAGAGGCATGATCAAAGAACATCTTTAGCATCCTGAAATCCATCTAGAAGCCACATCATCACCACTTATGCATTCTATCAAAGATTCCTCAGTGAAAGCTCTATCGGTTAAACCTTAAACCAATGCCGGTATGGGTTTACAAGAGTGTATGATAGCATCCGATTACCAAGGCAATACCAACTGACCAAAACATGCTTCAGGAACATGTAACACATAAAATAAAACATACTTCATTGATCCAAACATGTCGGAAGTGTCCAACAGATAGTCTCTTCTGCTGGTAACACTAGATCTTCAACTGGTAACCAAAACCTATCTGTCGGTAACCAACCATAACAGCTTGTGTTGACATTAATGATAAAAAATCAATGCAACACATAATCAATTCATCCAAATACCAACATCTATGTCGTCCCAATCATCCCAAACACGATTCACTACACCACAATCACCAGAAAGCTTCCAGACTAAAAATGCTTTGTTCACCCTAGAATGCAGGTTAACTAGCTACCGGTTAACGCTTGCTTCCGAATAAGAAGAATTACATCCACCAGATCGAGTCTCTATGAAGAGTTTCCATCAATGACAACCCTAAACCAATAATTAGCCACCAGAAACCACCAGATGAGTGCCAATTTCCAACACTGTATACACTCCCAAGTTAGGTTCTAGTTTTCACCTTTACCACTTATATAGAAGGTCGAAGGAAAAGCCACTTTTTTTCATTACCCTTAGAGTGATTACTTCTCCAAAGTAAGGCCTTCAAAAAAATAAAAAGAAGATATTATGATTTCTCTTACACCTAAGGTCCATAAAGGCAAGGGGAAAGGATACTTTTACAACACCTTTGGGTTCTAAACATAAAGCATGTATGCATACAAGACATGAAAAACAAGAGTTATTTTTAAAGTACCAAATCCAAATGTGAGGTAAACTAAGAAAGCACAAAACTCAACTAGCTACCCTTGCATAAGCACAAGTTAGTAGTTGCAACAACCCCTTTAGGCACTGCAAGATGATATTACTAATTTCCAAAAGAGGCATCTTCTACAAGCGATGAACAAACTACACCACTTCGTTAACTTACCAACAAGTGTTAGCCAAATCAAAATCAAATCTAAAATACAAAAGATGAAATGCAAAAACCAAAGTTACAAAAACTAGAGTCGTTGTAATATCTTCTAGAAATGCAAATAGAACCGATTGATAAGTTGCAAAATCTAAAAAATTGCAAAACCACAAATGTGACAAGATATACCACACACATGTTAGAAATAACCACATATGCATCAATATAAACTAGAGATGTGAAAAGATCTACTAGAGATGTGACAAAAATAGAAATTGATGGCAAATGATAAAAATCCTAACTAGCCACACACATAGCCTAAACTACCACATATGCATCAAGAATGATAAGGTACACAAGAAGAATGGTCAGATATACATCAAAATAGAGAAAGTTTAGATCTGTGAAAAAAATTAATAACCAAGCACATGTCAAAATCTGTCAAATATGCAAAAATAACAACCAAATACTCATTGAAAAAGTCCATATAGGTGGTCAGATAAAATCATCACAAATTTCCCCTGCAAATCTGTAAATACCTAGAACTCAAACAAAAACATGCGGTTTTGAGAAAAAGGCAACTAAGGCCACATGGTGGAAAGGCACTTTTGTACAACATTATACGGTTTCGAAGATATCTGATCAACCTAGGAATTTTTTTGAGGTGGTTGCTTTGGAACCACGAGATCTTGGGGAATCCTCTCTGTTTGTCTCTCTTGGTGGGGCTGTTGAAACTGTGCAAGTTTCTCCTGATGTTTCTCGAGTGAATGGGACTCAAGAGGCTTCTTCTAGTGATAACGATTTGGTTATCATTCCTGGCAGCTCTCCTTAAAATACCAAATCTGGTGACTCTTCAAATATGGCCTTGCTTGTTTCGTCTCCTATTGATGTTGGGGTTTTGCCGCCTGCTGGTTCTGGTGCAGCTGTGTCTATCGGGATGAGGTAGACTAGTGATGTTAGGGTTTTGCCTTTTTCATCTACTGGTTCTAGTGAGGTTGAGACAGTGGCTATTGACATTCATTCTCAAGATTTTGGTGCATTGGATTAGCATGTTAAGGCAACACAAGTGGAAGAGGGATGAATTTTTGTTAAGGGCAAGAAAGCTAAGTTCTTTAAGCCTTCTTTTGACATGACTCTTTGATCCCATAAGAGAAATTCTAAATGTAAATGTTGATGGTTCTTGGGTGGGGGGCGGTTTTAGGTTGGCTATTGGTTGTTCTTTTTGCAGCTTTGTTTTAGGTTGTGGGGGCCTATTTTTTTAAAACCCATGTTTTTGGTTATGCGTGTCCTTTTTACTCATGGTTGTTTGGTGCTTTCTTGTTCCTTTTGTTTGGACAAATTTATGGTTGAGGGTTCCAGATCCTCTCAAAATCTGTTTGTAAAGGGTTTTGGGTCTCTTCCAAACCTGTTTACCCTAATAAAAATAAATTACAAACAAGGACAAGAGTCACATCAGGCATGCCAAAATGTTTATGTTGAAATTTTGGATTTATTTCTAAACTTTAACTAAGATCCAACCAAACCCTAGATCTACAAATGCTTTCAACAAAACTCAATGGAGGTCTACAAATTCATCCAAATGACAATGAAATAAGAAAAACATACCTTCACATGCAAGAGAGGCTTGTGTCCATTGTTCTCCTATCCTCCATGATCTTGTATTTGATACGGTTTCTCTCAAATTTGTGTTGTGCTTGCACAAAATCTCAGAGAAGGATGGATGTTGTTGTGATGATGTATGCTAGAATGATATTGGCAAAATGTAGGTATGATAGCTTGATTGTGGATTACAAAATGGAAGGAGAAAACCTCTTTTATAGAGATCTTAAGAGAATCAAGGGCTTAAATTAAGAGGTTAAATGATGAATGGCCAAGATCATATAGTTGAAAAAGAGTCAATAAGATTAGAGGGCGGGTAAAGTTGAAGGAGGTGATTAAGAGGTGGAAAAGTAAAAAGATAAGAATGAATAAGATTAAGAGGTTAAATTGAAATGAAGGGCTAAGATTGAGGAGTAGGTAAGTTAGAGAGATGTGTTGTCATGTGGATAAGAAGAAAAAGGTAAATGAATTAATTAAATAAATAAAATATATATTTAATTTGGAAAAGATGGATTAAATAAATAATAAATATTTATTTAAACTAGAAAGAAGAGGCTTAGTGAATTAATTAAATAAATATTTTTTTAAATTTAATTAATAGAAGGCATTAAGATAAAATAATTAAATAATAATAAATATTAATTTAATTAGAGGACAATTTTAAGTGTCTACACCCTCTACTTTCATGCACTAACATGTAGCTTACGCTTACATTTTTCTTCCTTTCTCACATGTTGCTTCAATGTTTTTTTTTTCCTTCCCATATCTAATCCATGCCTACTCTCCTATTTAGTGTAGCTCCCTTCCTAACTATGCACACAGATATCTTCATCCCCTATGCTCTTATTTCCTATGCACTCACCTTCCCTTGTTCCTATAGCATTCAAATCAACGTCACTTCTCACACCTCTTTTCTTCTCCAAAATTGTTTTACCTTCCTTCCTTATTCCTCTCCAATTCTAATTTTATGCATAGTCCTTGGTCTTCTGTTTATTCTCACATTCATCTAATAATTCAAAAGTTCCAATGTCATGCAACCACTATGATTTGCCTTTATTTTTAAAATGGTTTTTATTTACACATTGCTAGAATGACAAAAATGATAAGGATTCATTGTTGAAATTAAACACAATTTTGACAAACTCTACAATACCCTAAATATAAAACACAAAATCAAAATCAAAACTTCACTCTATTGTCAAAAAAACCAAAACCTAAATTTTAAGATTGAGCCAAATAGACATTCAGTATGAATGCTCAAACATCAATGTCTACATCAGTAATTAATCATAAATAGTACTATAAATAAAACTCAAATTTTCTTGCCAAAGTGAAACTATAATTACTAAAGTAAAACCGTACTTAATTCTACATTAAATCATGCTTCATGTATAGAATTTTCAATATGATAAGACTATCATTCATAGAAATCTCAATAAAAATGATTATTAGTTATAGCGATCAATAGATAGAAGATAAGATATACATCTTTTCCCCTTACGATTAATGTTATCGATGATATTATTTTACTTTGCCTACATTATACAATTACCAAACACTCAAAAAAAAAAATAGAAATCTTAATTATTCTAATAACTTATCTATTACCTTTTTCTATGGTGAGACTCTATATTTTTCAGTACTTGCACACAATTTGTTTTTTAATTATATGATTTTATGCATATGTTAAATTGCAAAAGATTTGCAACACTCATTTCTAAATACAATGAACCACACTAATTTTCCTTAAAAAATCATAACAAAGTTAGGCAACGTCTCATTTTCATACAAGAAAGTCCTTTTAACTTTAACAAAGTCTTTGACATTGACAAACTAAATTGAAATTAAAAATACTACGCAATGTCAAATTTGGGCCCTAATATTATGAACCACTCAATTAACTAGAAAATGGCAGTCATTGTCATGGGATGCTAAACGCATGCAAAGGCCGAATATTCTTTTTAAGCATCAAAATTCCTATACATGTTAATGTATGGCATCAAGATAAGATATAAGTAGTGGATTATTCTTTGTCCCATCTCAAATTTATTGACACATGTTTTGAAAGCGGAAAGTATTAATCGCGTTTTTTTAAAATATTAATTATGTTTATTTCGGTGGAACGTCTTAATATAATAATATATTGATAAGTGGTATAATTTTTTGTTACTTTTGATTCATGATTCAAGTTTTATTTATATTTGTTTTATTTCTATTTATATAATTTTATGTATATTAATCATTTACTTATTATTATTATAATATTTTCAGTTATATTTATTTCTACTTATTTGTACTTCTTATTTTGAAATTACCATTTTAATCTAAGATTCATTTTAGAGTATCTTAGGAATGACTTAATTCAAGTTCAAAATGCACAAGAATGAACTCATCATTCAAATAATCATATTCAAATTTAAACTTTCTCGTCCCCTTCTACTAGTTGTTATGAGACAGTTCGACACACCTTTGTATGACATGTTTCTATGTTGTGATATTCAAAATGAATTTAATTTCATAAAGAAGATTACATATGACATCAAGGAGAGAACCATTAGAATGCATTTGGATTTTTCAAAGAAAACAAAGAATCCAATTCACTATATATACCTTTCATTTGATCTTTGGCATGCATTTGTACATTTTAACCTTTTCTTTATGACGTGTTTATTATGTTTCTCTTACTTTTATTTCACCCTATATATTATGTTTTTTGTGTTTTATTTATTTGTCTTTCACTTTCTATACTATTATTCGCACTTTGTTTCCCTCACTTGGGAGACATTGTCCTTATCTCATTTTTATGTTTACCACCTATGATATCTTTATGTGTCACATCATATTGTCTTATATTCCGTTATTAAATCGTATTTTTTCAATATATTCCTTTTTTGGATTGGCCACTTTTTGTTGTTCACTTATTCATTGTTTATATATCACTATGCTACCTCCTATTTATCACGACTACTATAATTTTTATGTTTACCTTTATTATGACCAATGAACGAACTTATATTTATTATTCATACTCAATCATGGCTCCATATTTATCACTTAATATAGATTTTTCATTTCCCATACCCTGATTTCATGTTTTTGTATCATGGTTTTGTATGGTCACACATTTGAAACATTTGTGATAAATGTAATTTCTACATCTTATTGATGTTTTATGATTTATATATTTAAGTTAGAATCGTCTTCATTATATTTTCAACATTGGGGCGATCATTTTACATGTGCTTTCGTCCTTATATCCTACATATTTATGCGTACACATTTATCTATTCACTTCATTTCATACTTGATATGCTTGACACAATCCTTATAATTGTATTATATAGGGAAGTATTATTTGTTGATTCTTATCTTGAATTTTTATGTGTGTTGTATGATAATTCGACTTTACATGCTTGCACCTTTTACAATTATCTTATCATTTTTTGTATATTATTTTTCTCTTCTCTTATTCCTTGCATACTATATATGCAACTAGTAGGAGACATGAATATAAGATAACTAGTACTTTTAATGGTTGGTATATTTTAGATAGTGACTTAGGCTAGATATAAAACACAATATCCAAATGGATCTTTCACATTTTGTGCACACATCATGTAGATATCTATCAAATTACCAAATCATGTGGAGTTGTATTGGATTGCATATCTAGATCACATAGATCTTTATCATGTCACATCTTGCAAACTTTTTTCTTTAAAATGTCACATTGTCTGGGGACTTATAACAAGCCCACATATCATTTAGATCCATATCATAATGCCAAATCCAATAGAGTATTTTGTATCACTTTTCATACATGTGGAATTTTATATTCCTTCTCTCTTTGTTTCATTTAGTACGCTATTGAAACAACTTGTAGTTTTATTTTATTTAGGTTATAAACTAAGAGCTATTGATTGCATTTTTTTATTGTTTTACTAGTTTAATTGGATTGTTCGTAATAAGGATAATTCAATAAGAATTATTGCATCATTTTTAAAATATATTATATTTCTAAATGAGTGCCTAAATGTTTAATTTTGATATTGGATGAGGGTGTCCATATACTTTCTTAAAAGAAAACTCGTATTAGAATCACATACAAATCATCGTGATCCGATGCCTTTTGCAACCATTGCATTAGTCGCTTAGTGGCTGATTTTTTTTGTTTTTTTCTTTGTAGCTAGTTTTCTAGGCTCTGCCCACATGACTCTTGTTTTTGATATAGCTGGTTCTGTAGGCTCAGCTCGAGTGACTCTCGTGGAGTGATTTTTTAATCCTCCAACCCTTTTTTGTGATTTTTGTGAATAGTGTACTTTTAAATTGTTAATGTTAATGCTCTATTAACTAAACAAAGTTCAAAGTGTTTGAGAATAAACTCAAAATTCAAATAATCATATTCAAATTTTAACTTTCCCACCCTCTTCTACTGGTTCTAATGAGATAGTTTGACACACCTTTGTGTGACATGTTTCCGTAATTGAGGGAATTTATCATCTCAAGGATGACGAATCCTCAAGGACAAATTGTCCTTCCGATTACCTCTGTAAACTGGCGCTAAGATGAGCCAAGGGATAACAAATTTATACGAGTGTCAGCCACCCGAGAAGCATCTTTGGATGGCTTTGTAGAGCCTTTGTCCTTGGGACAAGCACGCAAAGCTAGGACACCAGTGCGACGCACTATTGTCCTGTACGGACGGAGCGTAGAGTCCAAGCAAAAAATTTTGGATGCACTGATAGAAATTATAAAACAACTAAACAATATGGGAAATTATGAAAAATACGGATTACGAAATAGAACAAGGAAAATACTAAAGAATAAGAAAATCTCACAACCAGTCCACACTGTGAAGCCTCCCACAAGATAATCTCCTCTTCGTGAAGTTGTGCCTACACACATGCAAGAGAGAAAATGTTGAGGGTTGTGTTTTGGAGTCTACCTAAGTCAAACCCCCATTTTGGTGTTTCCATCTTCATGAACAACCCAAAAAGCCACAGGAAAGGAAGATGATGAAGAAGCTGATAAAGAAGAATGTAAAGACCAATACAAAGACAATGCTATGTTATTTGATAATTGGAAAATAAACGAGATATTGAAAGTGCAGCATAGAGTTAGATTACTCCCCTAGTGCTTGGCAAGTGTTGGAATGCTTGATAAACTTGGTAGCTTGATGATGCTGAAACAATGGTGGTGGTGTCTTCAAGAGCTTCAATTTCCAAGAGTAAGCCTCCAATCTACCAAAAGATCCTTTGGAAATATCCCAAAACCAAGGATATAGGCTAAGGGACGAGTTTGAATGTCGGTGGCCATGTAGGGAGGCTTTACGATTCCTTCCTAGCATGGATCGTAATGTCCCAATGACCACCTGTTGGCTGGCAGGTTAGTGAGATGGTAGCACATCACGCGAACATCACTGCGCCACGTCTATGTCCGCGAATCTACTAGATCGACAGAGATGGTAATGCCTCTGGGGAAGCTGACATGGACTTCTTCGGTGGTCAAAAGGATAAGTTGGTGAACCTGTCCTCCAAGTAGCATGGGGGAGGTGCCACATGTCGCAATTGCCACTAAGGGTAATGAGGGTGATATTTTTGACTCTACATTTTGCCCCCACTTTAGCAAGCATGTATCTGTTAAGAGATGTGAAGCTAAAGTAGGAAATGTAGAAAAGGTGAAGAGGAGAAAATATCACAATAGGGAAGCAGATGCTCATTGATCAGACAAAGTTGCCCACGACGATATGATGATAGAATTTTGAAATAGAAACCGGTGCTTGGAACATCAAAAACATGTTAGCTGCAGTCAATCCGAATGGATGATAAGATATGATAAAGAAGTTGGAACAAAGCACAACAAGAACAAGCCTCACCTTGGAGGAAAATCCTTGATGACAAAAAGATACAAGATAGGGCGGTCGCCATTGGTACAAGATACGCCGATATGGTTAGCATGATGTGCCATGCAGAGAGCCATATGATAAGGCATGATAAGCCAGTATGGATGACCATATGATAGGGAAAATTGGAATGTCGATATGGATAACCATATGATAGGGAAATTGGAATGTTGATATGGATAACGATATGATAGGGAAAAATGATATACTGGCATGGGGAGCGAGGCGCTAGACCACCATGCGATAGGGTAGATACGTTAATCAGCATTGGTAGCAACATGCTAGATTTCCATGCGATAGGGCAATTAGATTTGGAAAATAGTAGATTCGCCTCTACCAAGGAAAGAAGGATGATGTAGATTGGAAAGATGGTTTAGCCACCATGTAGGCAATCTTTGGAATAGATCAAGATCAAGTGGTTTGGCCCTCACCTAGGTGATCTTGGAAAGAAAAGATCAAGTGGTTTGGCCCCCACCTAGGCACACATGATGAAGAAAATGCATGAAAAAGCATAAAAATAAAGGCACAAATGCAAAAATGATGATATGATGCCCCCCCTTAGAATGATATACATGGAAGGCATGTCATTCTAAGGAGAAGAGGAGTTGTGGCATGTCAACATAACGAGATGTTTTTGTGGAATGCCACCAAGAGATCGTGGCACATAAATGTCCATAACATCAAAAGATGCAATGCAAGAGGACATGGGGATCTGATAGTATGGCATCGAAACCCATAGCAATGTCAAAAAGACATAGAGTATCACTGTGAGATGGGTGTATCATCACAGTGCCAAATTTCTCAGATCTAATGAAGAGCACAGGAAGACAAAGATAAAATAAAAATCCGGGTCAACATGGAAGAAAGCAAAGAATGCCCCCAATGCTTTGCATCATCCTTGAATGTCAAAAAGAAAGATACGACAAACATAAGAAGGAGATAAACAAATAGAGGAATGTGTATGACAAAAATCCCCTATATTCGAGCACGTACAGAGTAACTCAAGTCCTTCAGGAGAGAACAATGGATACAAATAGTCAAACTCATGTATCCAACTACCTACGAAGTGACCTGGGTCATCTGGGAGGGAACAAATAGATAAAGAAAGCATGGGAAAATACAACCACACATACATGCAAGCAGATGGAGATGAAAAATAAAATTCCTAATGATCAACCCTTAGGAGGGGATCGTATTGCGTGAGATCATCATCCTTAAGAAGAGCCTCATCCTCCAAATCTAGGTCATAGGGAGAGGGTGGAAAGATCGGAGAGGAACTATTGAAAGTGCCACACTAGATGCCTCACCAGTAGCGAGAGAAGGATACGAAGCAACATCAACATCTTCATCTACAAGCTCAGAGGAGGTGAGGGTCAACGATCGTGTGAAGATCATAGACAAGGCTAGAATTTCCTCCAAGGAGTTGAACATGCAGGCCTCTGGGGAGGAGGCATGTGACTCACTTGGAGAAGATGGAACAAGCATAGGATTTTCGGCCTCGGAAAGGGGGACAGTGACAAACTTGGGAGAAGACAGGGCCTTCTCGATAATGCAAATAGAGATAGGAAAACCAATAGGCACTAAGACAAGCAAAGGAAGGGATGAAGAATATACATGTGAAGACTTGCGTCGTCAAAACTCCAAAACAAGGCCCTGCTCAAACTTGTGTTTACATGGGATAGGAGTGTCAGGCCTCCTATCAACTAAAGCAGGTTGAAGGACCACAGGAAAGTTGTGATGTTGAAGGGGTGGCCGAATAGGTGGAGCAGTAGAAGCTGCACTGGAGACCACCTGTGTGTGTGGCATATCCAAAGGCACAGACAAAGGTGGAGTGTCCAATAAAGAACTGGTAAGTGGATGCTCTAAGGAAGAAGCGATGAAGGCCTGCACCCACTTAGGGGGAGGGTCATCAAAGGTCCCTGGAGCAGTGGAAAGTGAAACCAAAACTGATGTAGAAGTGGGAGCCACCAAAGGACTAGGCTTTGAGATAGCAGTGTTGGAGGATGCACCAACAGACTATAAGGCACCATCACATGCTCAAGCTTGGGCCCATTGGAAGTGTTTACGCTCACGTTCAAGATAGTTCCGATGGAGGTGGGGACCACCAACCATAGTCGGAGATGAATCAGGAGCATCATGCTCCATAGGAGAGGCCTCTGAGATCGGCTCAAGGACAAGAGAAGGCCTAACCGATGAAACAAGAGGGACATCCTAAACAAGCACCACATTCACATTGATGGGCACCCCACCTCACTTCGCTTGAGGAGTGGGTGGAGGAATAGGAGGCACCAGTGTGGTCTATGATGTAGATGCAAGTGGAGATGAAGGAACCCAAGATGAACGCTTCCCCTTCGCTTAACGAGATGGCCTAGGGGTATCATCCATAATGGGAAGCTCAAAGGGTGGGTGAGCCATGGACTTCCACAGTGAAGGTGCCTTTCCTTTGGATGCAGTAGGTGTAGTCACAGGAACAGAGGACACCACTAGGGTTACATGGTGCAGGAGTGGGTTTAGCTCCAACCCCCTGTGATGGAGGGACATGTGGCACAACCCATTCAAAGACCGAGATCTTGGGTGCAAAAGTTGATGCAAGAGGCAACAAAGGTATGATAGGATGCATCGATGTCAAAGCTGACTCCCCTGACTTGTATTTATAATACGTACAATATAAAAGGTCACCATGGGGAAGCATGGGCCCAATTGAGGCAAACCAGAAGTGATCCAAAGAGAAGTCCCCACAGGAAATCAATGCTCGATATCCGGTGTCCTAGATGACATGCACTGTGCCCTTGTGAGGAAACTTTAAGAACTTGTGAACCATGGTAGGACCACCTCCATAGCGATCATCCATGGGATCCCGAGTCTAACTCATAAGAGATCAAATTCGGGGATGATAGTAAAAATTGAGGACACCAACTTGAGACCTACCATGACCATCAAGTTAATGCTGCCTAATGGGCTAATAGAGAATCCATGGTGGGTCTACAAGGTAGTGCGACACTCGTCATAGACAAGCCTATGCCATCCATTCATGAAGAGTGTCTCCTTTGTGATGACATCAACTCTGGTAGAGGGGTCAACCATCACACTTGTGACATTTTGACCATTCAATCAAGCAGGGATATAGAGAGGAGAAGGTTCTCCACAATATGGGGCATCAAGCAATGTAAATGAAATAAGAATGTCAAACACCTTCCCCTTCTAGGCAGGGGGGAGACGATAGGGGTGATGGTCACCATATAGATATATGGACCACCATCCAATGTCAGATCATATGTATAACACATTTGTCAAGTGCAAAGGAAACAGGTTGGTATAGATCTGCAAGTCACTATTGGTTTTATCCATGACCTTGTTTGACATATGTTTCCTTGCATCAACTTTGATAGCCCCACTATCAATGTGGCCTTGGACAATGTATCTAAGATGATAAATTATCTCAATGTCATGATTAGGCACACGATGGTAATGACAATAATTCAACCCATCAAACTAGAAGGGGTAGGTTTGGCTATCTGACAAAGGTTTAGGCTCAAGTAGGGTGATCAGGTTGTCTCACAACAACCACTGCATGATACTCAAATAACATTCATTTAGTTTTGTGAAGACTCATTTTTGTGAAGACTGAGAGGAAGCTATCGGAGGAGTAGCTGCTATATTAGCCACAAATTTATTCCTCTGAGATCCATATAAGGACATGCCAGGAAAGGACCCACCATGAGGGTTCAAAGAAGAGTCTCTGAATTGTGTCAGGGTGTGCTGATAATCGATCAAGGTAGAGCACATGCTGGAAAATTTATGATAACGATTCAAGGATAACTTCTCCCTTAATGTTAGCTTTAGGTTGCCTATGAACATACATTATAAGTCGTTATCCGATAGGGCAAAGGGGATCTTAGTTGAGATCACCTAATATCATGAGATAAAATCCATCACCTTCTCATCTGGTTACTGCTTACAATGAACAAGGTTGGATACAATGACCTTGCTACCTGTGATAGCCTAAAAAATCTTGAGAAAGAGATCCATCGGTTGGTCAAAGGTATAGATGGAATGTTCAGGCAGAGAATTGTAGCATTCCAATGCAGTCCCTTTGAGGGAATGAGCAAACAGCTTAAGGAGAACAAAGTCTATATTGTGATAGTCACTACACATGGTCACAAATGAATCCATATGAGTGTTTGGGTCACCATCGCCATTGAACTATCAAAATTCAACAACTTGGTGGTTATTGGAAGGATGGTATTTAGGATAGTGATTTCTAAAGGGCTCTTCCTATAGTATACAAGTGTAGATGATTGGCCAGAAGCAGAAGCTAGAGAAGTGAGCTACAACTGAAGCTGGCCCATGTTCTGCAGTATGGTATTCAAAACCAAGTTTGTGGGTGGAGGAGGAGGTGGTGGAGCTACACCACCTCCCTGCCAGACAACATATCGACTGACATGGCACTGACAGAGATAACTGCAATATGAGAAATAGTAGAAATAGTAGTTGAGTCACTAGCCATACCTGTGTAACCTAAAGGAACATAGGAGGCACTGATACTCAAGATGGTGGAATCGACCATGTAGGCTCCCAACCCCAGGATTATAATACCGACCTAAGACCCAAATGGATCAAATTGGGTGTCCATTAGGGGTACCTCAGCTAGGGGCACATAGTTTTTAACAATCATGGATAGGGCCCTTAGCATCTCCAGGCTTCTCCTATCGGATATCAACACGTCTCTCAACATGCTGACAACATTCCCTACCTAGGGGAGGGCATTTTCTCAGTTTAGGAATCCCTCAAAATATCTCAGATTATGTTCTAAAGAATTGATCTGCTAAAAATTGATAGAGACAACATAATCATGATCAATAGTAGGAGGGGAAGATGGGGTAGAACTTCTAGGAGTGTTAGGTTGAGAATTAGAAGGAGAAGGCCTCCTAGTCAGAATAGATTTCAGAATGTGAGAGGTCAAGAAATCGTTGGGATTGGATGACTACTCATCCTGCATGGCGTCAAGTAGAGGAGGATTGTAGCGATCAGGAGGGAAACTCCCCTTGGATAACCTCCTGACTATAGCTCCTGTCATAGTCTGGGTCGTAAAGCTCATAAGTTGATCAATAACCAAATCACAGCATAGGGACACCTATGCAAGTCTTTGGAAAAAGATGTAGGATTGTTTTGTCTTGATGTGTTTGTTCTTTTTTTGAATTTTTAAGTTTTTAAATGAATCAAATGAAAAGTGAAAGAACTATACTAAACTAGAAAAGGAAATCAAATAAAGCAACACAAGAAAAGAAAACACACATGAATCCCCTCTTCACATCGGGTTCACCAAAATATAATTGAGGGAAATTGTCACCTCAAGGATGATGAATCCTCGAGGACAAATTGTCCTTCTGATTGCCTCTGTGAACTGGCACTAAGATGAGCCAGGGGACAACAAATTTATACAAGGAGTGTTAGCCACCCGAGAAGCATCTTTAGACGACTCTGCAAAGCCTTTGTCCTTGGGACGAGTGCACAGAGATGGGACACCAGTGCGGCGCATTGTCGTCCTGTACAGACAGAGCGCAGAGTCCGAGCAGAAAATTATGGACGCACTGACAAAACTTATAAAATAGCTAAACAATATTTGAAATTATGAAAAATATGAATTACGAAATAGAATAAGGAAAATACTAGAGAATAAGAAAATCTCACAACCGGTCCATGTTGTGAAGCCTCCTGCAAGATAATCTCCACTTCGCAAAGTTGTGCCTACACACATGCAAGAGAGAAAATGTTGGGGGTTGTGTTTTGGAGTCTACCTAAGTCAGACCCCTGTATTCGTGTTTCCACCTCCATGGACAACCCAAAAAGCCATGGGAAAGGAAGATGATAATAAGTTGATAAGGAGAATGTAAAGACCAATACAAAGACAATGCTATGCTATTTGATAATTAGAAAATAAACAAGATATTGAAAGTACAAGATAGAGTTAGATTACTCCCCTAGAGCTTGGCAAGTATTGGAATGCTTAATAAACTTGGTAGCTTGATGTTGTTGCAACAATGGTGGTGGTGTCTCCAAGAGCTTCAATTTCCAAGAGTAAGTCTCCAATATGCCAAAAGATCCTTTGGAAATGTCCCAAAACCAAGGATATAAGCTAAGGGACAAGTCTGAATATCGGTGGCCGTGGAGGGAGGCATTATGATTCCTTCCTGGCACGGGTCATAAAGTCCCAACGACCACCTATTGGTTGGCAAGTTGGTGAGATGATAGCATTGCTGCATGGACATCTCTGCACCGCGTCTGCATTCATGAATCTGCCAGATCGACAGAGCTAGTAATGCCTCTAGGGAAGCTGACATGGACTTCTTCGGTGCTCAAAAGGACAAGTTGTCAAAGCTTTCCTCCAAGCAGCGTGGGGGATGTGCCACATGTCGCAATTGCCACTAAGGGTGATGAGCATGATATTTTTTACTCTATAGTTTCTATGTTGTGATATTCAATATAAATTTAATTTCATAAAGAAGATTACATATGACAAGGAGAAAATGATTAGAATGCATTTGGATTTCTCAAAGAAAACAAAGAATCCAAATAACTACATCATCAAATAGGTCATCTATATTTTTGTATATGATGTCTTTGATATTACCCATTGTCATTAAAACAACATGTCAAAGGGTTTTAACACAGGAGAACCCATTCAACTTTGAGTCAACATGCTCTTAAATGATGTTCCTAGACACCACCTTAACAAGTTTAGATATTATTGTTGGCATTATGTTGTCATTTATGTCAACCGGTATAGGATGGCTATCGATATAAGATATGTATGCATAGTATTGTCTGTGATGCATACTGGATGTGATGCCTTTGATGTCAACGGTAAGGGATAAAATGTCATTCAACACAATGTCCATTGGAGTCATCAGTACACAAGTTAGTGTTTGACTTGTGTTTAAGATATAAACATGGAGAAGATAAATCAACAAAGTGAGTGGTTGCCAACCGGCAAGCTAATGACGAGTGTACAAGCAGGGTGAGTAAGATGCTTGGATGTTGATTGTGATGAAGAGGCAGGATGTTATCAAGAATCACATCAATGCCAGAGGAGAAGTATATACAGGTCAGTAGTATACTATGTGGATGTCAATCAACAAGACTCCCACCGGATAAAGATGCAATGACCATTTAAAATGATGATTGACAGTGAATGTACCCCAACCAAATTACATTTGCTTGTTTGAAGATATGTTTCTCAAATAGGGATACCACATTGGTGTAATGCAAGATGGAGATGACAAGGATCCACTCCCACTAGTAAGTGGAGCTTATCTCCTATTATGCATGGAATGCATCATAGTCCTCCAAGATAAGAGAGAAGAGTAGAAGGCAGGTGATTGAAGGCTCACACCGGATGAACTGGTGAAACACTAAGTTGTCTTGGGTGCATGAGATCAAGGATAAGAATCGGATCAGCCAGGTAGACATGATGAGTTGTCGGTAAAGATATTGAAGGATATGGTTGTCACTTTGACAAACATGTTAATAGCAGAACTAGTCTATTGATGAAGAAGGCAAGGTTGAGTAGTTGTAGACAAAGGATATTGCTGAAATGTAGATAAAGTTTGGTGCCATCGACGTGCATGGTATCTTACTAGTATACATGCAAAACATACTACCTATATAGATGTAAACTGGTAAGATGACAATGAGAAAAAGTGAAAGGATCCCGTCTGTTGAAAATGGGCATAAGGTAGGTTAGCAAGTGTGCTGACTAGTTGACTGTTCCACCAGAAGAGAAACAGAGTGCAAGATTGAAAGAAAACCAGTTAGGGTATAACCAGTAGATGAATCACTGGTTGTGTATTGCTAGTTAGTGACCAAGTCTAGCCAACATAGAGGTCTTTGCTGAGATGGATATCGACAAAGATTCCACATGAAGTTGAGGTGGTATGCATGCGCAGGTCGGTGAAGCATCTGTCCACAAGGTAGATAGTGGCAATTCCATATTTATGTCAACTGCGTAATTCATGGGATGTGTAGCAGAGGTTTGTGACTCGAGGTCAAACAAAAAAAAGAGATCCAGGACAAACTGTTTGAATAGATAGAGGTAGGTGAAGGAAACCACCAATCCATTCTTGGTGATCGACCAAGAAATCAACCAACAAATTTAAAGTAGATTACTCAATAAGGAAGGCATGTTCTAGAAGGCATGGAAATGATAGTTTTGATTGATGTGGTGTAGATCATCAATCAAGGTGACCAAATCTGATGAGATCTAATTGGATTTAGTCTTCCTCAAGGACGATGAAGAAACCCTAACCACCTAGATTTTGAATTGGTTTTTGGCTGGAAGACTTGTTTATAAATATAAAAGTCAAATTTGATGAAGGAGTTGCTAAATGATAGAGTGGTGCCATTGGTGAAGAAGTGAAATTAGTCAAGTTCTCATTGAGAAGAAGAAGAAGAGACAGAGAGTGAGAGAGAACAGGGTTGAAGAGTTCAAATGGCAATAGTGAGGCAACTGATAGTTTGCCATTGAGTCTTAGAGAGGAGTATAATGATGGTGACTAAACTGACAGAGAAGAGGCAAAGAGGATTGCAAAAAAGAGAAGAGCATAGTGAGAACTAGAAGAGAACCAGTAAGCTGAGAACCGACAATAATCAGATTATGGATATCTGACTGAGTGAAGTAGACTGGTGGAGAGTAGCAGTATAGCAAAGAGAAGAGAGAACTGGTAGAGAGTAGAACCGAGAAAGAAGAAGAAGAGGTTGAACTAGTAAGGTTACAATAGGAGATAAGGTTGCAGCTGTGAGAGAGTGAGCAGAGAACCAACAGTGAATTGGATAGATGATTCAATCAAGAGATTAGTAGAAGAGTTACAAAGTTTATTTTTAACAAGGCTATTACTTTTGTAATTGATTATGTTCCTTGAAGATCACTAAGTTGGAGCAATGAAGGCTATTCTTTGTGGGTTATCAGATGATGTCCTCTCACAAGTGGACAAACGCAGATCGACAAAAAGCCTATGGGATAGATTGAAGAAGCTCTATGGAAATGAGCCTACTACTACAAAACTAGTTTGTGAAGATAGTATGAGAAATGCAACTCATGTGTCTACAGATGATGAAGGTGGATTTGTTAGCAGCCACAACAATGATGAAGAAGGAACCCACCTCTTCATGGCTCAAGAATCAGAAGATGAGAGATACACATTTGAGAATGATCATGCAGATCATTCCCATTGGCAAGATGTGTTTAGCAGTGATAGTGAAGGTGAAGAAGAAGAAGAAGAAGAAGAAGAAGAAGAAGAAGAAAAAGTTGATCTTGAAGGAGAACTTGTGAGTGCACTTGATGAGCTTAGTAGAGTGAGAAATGAATACAAGCTATTCAAGAATGCTAATATTGTGGAGCAGAACCAGTTAATCAAATGCCTTGAAGAATCTGAGAAATGTGTCTCAGGATTAAAGACTCAACAACAAGACACCAAGGTGTTCCGGTGTAATGATCTAGCATATAAGATAGAAGTCAAGGCTAAAGAATATCAACAAATGGTAGGAGAAATGGAGATTCTCCGAAATGACCTTGAGAAATGTTAGGATGAGCTCAAGGAAAGAATTTGGTTTGATGGCAGCAGTGATGCCTTGGACAAAATGTTGAAAAATCAAAAGCATGCCAAGGATTCCAGTGGATTAGGAAGTGGTGCCGGTGAATGCTTCACTAGCAGGAATGTCCCCCATAATGACATTTTGTTTGTCTCCTCAAATAGATAGAACAAGGGATAGACCTTCACTGTCCGGAATACTCCCTCAAAGAAGATTGATCTAACCACAACCGGTGAAGACATGTAGACAAGGATGAAGATCAGTGTTGCAAGAAGGAGAAACAATTCAGATCCCAAAGAAAAAGGGAAGATGGGATAAGGTAGCTCCATTGGAAGCAAAAACATGAGAAGACAACAAACAAGACCTCCTACCAATAGAAGACAAGGAAATGCTACCGCTCACAAGACAAAGCAAGTGTGGGAAAGGAAGGAATTAGATGGAGGAACTACAGAAAGTGAACATCCCAAGGTCCATCCTCGGAGAAGCAAATATGGAGTTATCAAACCGGTAAGATCTCCCTATGTATGGCAGAATAAGTTTGTAAGTTATAAATCTTCCTTCTACGGTTATTGATTTGCATGTAATGGTTATGGCCATAGGACAGAAGAATGTAGAAAGGGATATAGACGGAATAATATAGAATCTCATAGATATCATGCATATGAGAAAAATGTATCAAGTAGTAGATACATGCATATCCCCTCTCCCAGTTATGCAAATAGTGTTTGTTGTAACTACAATATATATGGCCATAGAAGCTATGAGTGCATGAAGAAGAACTCATGGGTCCATGGCAACTAGTAGAGCAACCATGCTTAGTATAGTAGCAATTATAGAAGATATGAGCATAAAAGACCTGTATGGAATAAGATGAGAAGTGTACCTACACATGCAATGAATCCATGGAGACCGACAATTGACTACAATGACATGATTAGAAAAGGAAAGAGCAAATTGGTATGTTAGAAGGTTCCCCCATCATTAGATTGGCATGAACACTATTTGCTTCTACAACAATGCTTCTGATCATGTGGAAGAATCCAATAGAGCAAGTACCAATCAGCAAAAGAAGGTAAGACCTACTCCCAAGACTGAAAATGGGAAGAAGAAGGAGATCAAACAGGAATGGAGGAAGAAGCAAGAAGATGCAACCATGGACCAACACTGTGCAATCAATACACAATTGATATCTCCTAAGACTTAAAGGAGATGCATGACCTTAGGGGGAGTAGTACACTGACCTTATTATTCCCCCCTTAGTAGAAGAGGACACATGGAAGAACAAGGGGTTGTCGGTAAGAAAGATGAAAATGAGATGGCAAGTGTGTGTAGTAGCTACTTTGTCTACACACCAACATATGAGAGAGATATTGTTTTTGCATGTGTCAATGGATGGCTAAATTGCATTTGGAATTAGAGGCACTTGACACAAGTGGATAGGAGTTACAGGAAGGTGCTCCGACAGTGATGATGGACCAGTACAAGAAACTGGTATGTGCAAGATGTTACCGGTAAGAATGCTAATAGATACTTGTAGGTTATGTAAGACAATAAGCTCCAAGATCATTGCATTAGCCCTGGTAGCATGGAATGTGGTGTTCATGTCTCAAGTGGTGTTGATGATGACCTGAATGACATATACTAGCCCAATAATTGATCTTGTATGCATGCATCTTTGTGGGCTAACTGGTTTGATTTATGGCATGGTGATGATATTGTATGGCATTATGTACTTCCAGGATCATGTCATAGGCTATGGTAGATATAATGGAGCTGATAGACCATTAGATTGATCACATATGCATAGCTCAACTAGTATAAGGTAAAGATTGGAGCTTCATTTTTTGAACCTGACAAGAAATGAGGTCCTGAGATGTATGACTCGGGGGGAGTTCAAGTGCTTATGATACATAATCAACATGCTTAAACTTATGGGTGTACTGATTGCATCAACTATAGAAGATGGAAATTATTATAGGAATACCCAAGAGAATTTCATGACTACGGGTATCCATTTTCCCAATTGGTAGCACTCATAGTACAATCACATTTGATTCTTAAGATCAATTGGTATCTGAAAGGTGACAATGTTGTTTGACCACCAGGTATCTTGTTGTATTCATTAACACATGGGCCTTATATTGGTTTGATTCTTGCATATGCATTAGGATCCCGATTTGCATATACACTTGATTGTTGAGCAATCGATGTTAGTTGATGGTTGAGCCCTCCATCTCAAATATTGTGAGTTGAGAGGATGTAAATTATGAAGGTTAAAGGAGAAGATGCATCCGATACAGAAAAAGGGGAGAAAAATCTCTATTATTGCCCAATAGACACAAGGAGGAGAGAAACCTTGATAGTGCCCTTTGACATTGTTATCAAAGGGGGAGAGAGATTTTGTAGTATACCACATACTATATGTGTGAGAATCCATGGATCACACAAAGGGGGAGAGAGATTATGTAGTATGTTGGATACTACATGTGTTGACATCAATGCCAAAGGGGAAGATTGTTGGCATTGTGTTTTCATTGATGTCAATTAGTATAGAATGGATCCCAGTATAAGAGATGTATGTGCAGTACTATGTTTGATGCATACCATATATGATGCCTTTGATGTCACCGGTAAGGGAGAGAATGTCATTAAGCACAATGGCCATTGGAGTCACCTATACACAAGTTAGTGTTTGACTTGTGTTGAAGATATATACATGGAGAAGATAAATCAATAAAGTAAGTGGCTACCAGCCAGCAAGCTAATGACCAGTGTATAAGCAAGGTGAGCAAGATGCTTGGATGTTGATTGTGATGAAGAGGTGGAATGTTATCAAGAATCAAATCAACACTAGAGGAGAAGTATGTACAGGTCATCGGTATACTGTGTGGATGTCAATTAACTTGACTCCCACCAGATAAAGATGCAGTCACCATTTGAAGTGATGAATGACAGTGAATGTGCCCCAACTGGATCACATGTGCCTGTTTGAAGATATGTTGCTCAAATAGGGATGCCACATTGGTGTAATGCAAGATGTAGATTACAAGGATCCACTCCCACCGATAAGTGGAGCTTATCTCCTATTATTCATGGAATGCATCATAGTCCTCCGAGATAAGAGAGAAGAGTAGAAGGCAAGTGATTGAAGGCTCACACTAGATGAACTGGTGAAACACTAAGTTGCCTTAGGTGCATGAGATCAAAGATAAGCACTAGATCAAGCAGGTAGACATGATGAGTTGCCGATTTAGATATTGAAGGATATGGTTATCACTTTGACAAACATGTTAATAGAAGAACTAGTCTATTGATGAAGAAGGCAAGGTTGAGCAATTGTAGACAAAGGATGTTGTCGAATTATAGATGAAGTTTGGAGACACTGGTGTGCATGGTATCTTACTAGTATACATGCAAAAAATACTACCAGTATAGATGTAAATCGGTAAGCTGACAATGAGTAGAAGTGAAAGGCTCTCGTCTGTTGAAAATGTGCATAAGGTAGGTTAGCAAGTGTGCTGACCGGTTGACTGTTCTGCCAGAAGAGAAACATAGTGCAAGGTTGAAAGTAGTTTGGTTAGGGTATAACCAAAAAGGTTATAGAACCAGTAGATGAAGCACCAGTTGTGTGTTGTTGGTCAGTGACCAAGTCTAGCTGACATAGAGGTCTTTGCTGAGATGGATATTGAGAATGATGCCATGTCGAGTTGAGGTGGTATGCATGCATAGGTCGGTGAAGTGTATGCTCACAAGGTAGGTGGTAGGTCGATATTTATGTCGACTACATAATTCATGGGATGTGTAGCTGAGGTTTGTGTCTCGAGGTCAAATAGACAACAGAGATCTAGGACAAACTGTTTCAGTAGATCAAGGTAGGTGAAGAAAACTACCAAGCCATTCTTAGTGATCGACAAAGATATCAGTCAACAGATTTAAAGAAGATTGCTAAATAAGGAAGGCATTTTATGGTTGTGTTGATTGATGTGGTGTAGATCATCAATCAAGGTGATCAGATCTAATGAGATCTGATTGGATTTAGTCTGCCTCAAGGATGATGAAGAAACCCTAACTACCTGAATTTTGAATTGGTTTTTAGCAGGAAGACTTGTTTATAAATATGCAAGTCAAAATCGATGAAAGGAGTTGTTGAATGATAGAGTGGTGTTGCTGGTGAAGAAGTGAAATCAGTCAAGTGCTCAATGAGAAGAAGAAGAGAGAGAGTGAGAGAGAACAGGGTTGAAGAGTTCAACTGGTAACAATGAGGCAATTGGTAGTCTGCCACTGAGTCTGAGACAAGAGTATACCGGTGGTGACTGAACTGACAGAGAAGAGGCAAAGAGGATTACAGAAAAGAGAAGAGCACAATGAGAACCAAAAGAGAACCTATAAGATGAGAACCAACAATAATCAGATAGTGGATATTTGACTGAGTGAAGTAGACTGGTGGAGAGCAATAATGTAGCAAAGTGAAGAGAGAATTGATAAAGATCAAAATTGGAAAAGAAGAAGAAGAGGTTGAACTGGTAAGGTTGTAGTAGGAGATAAGGTTGCAGATGTGAGAGGTTGAGAAGAGAACCGATAGTGAATTGGATATAGGATCCGGGGAAGAGATTTGCAGAAGAGTTACAAAGTTCATTTGTAACAAGGCTATTACTTTTGTAATTGATTATGTTCCTTGAAGATCAATGAGTTGGAGCTTGGTGTAGGGGTTGGTTCTCCTTGGTTTGGTTCCCTAAACATTGTAAAGAGATTTTCATTGTGAGGCTAGATTGGAGCAATAGACTCCAGCAACATTTCTCACTGAGGTTTTTCCCATCTTGGGTTTTCCTTGTACATCTAGTGTTATGTGATGTCCCTTTCATGTGTAATTGCATTTGTGTTAGTCTCCCATCTAACCGATAAGTCTTCTTGTTGTTAGATATGTTAACTAGTATACACACATAGGATAGAAAATAGAAAAGTTTGCAAATCACTGATTCACCCCCCCTCTTAGTGGCACATTGTGTCTAATAATTACAAGGACACAATTATATATTTATTTATTTTGCTAGTCTAATCTCAAATGTCACAAATGAATTTTCATACAATAGATTAAAGTTATAATAGTTAGGATTGAAACTACAATGATTGTGATCACCCTTAATTATTTTTATGCTAGTTTAGATCCTAAGATTTTCATTAAATTAAGGCCATAAATTATATAGAGGTGAAATATCAATTTAGCACATCATCAACAATATTCCTTCACCATTGATGTTAGACTTAAATACCCCTATGCATAATATTTAATTTCCATGCATTTATTGTAACTTGTCTATCTAAATTCTCATTAGTTTGGCTTAAGTTGTGATTTACATTCTCACCTTGTGTGTGTGTTCTTAAATGGGCCTTGATTTATTACACAACCTTACATTAGCTAACCCTACCCATCTTTCAACTCACCTTTAGAATTTTTTTTTCTATTTATGATTCCTTTCTAATTTTGAAAATCTAAAAGTGATTTTTATATTAATCTAAAACTTTAAATTTAATGACTATTAATTTTTCTTTAATATAAATTAGTTTGATTATTTTGCCTCTTAAATTTTTCCTAAGTCTGCATTATTTTTCCTATGGTTGGGATCCTTTGATATATTAGTGGATGTTGATAAAATTTCCTAAGTCCAGCCTTATTATTTTGGCCAATATCTCTATGATTAATTATCGAGCTACTAATAGTTCCATAAATTTGCACATGCATCAAGTGGATGATGATGTTTTAACCCAAGTAGAAAGATACTCGAAGGTTAGCGACCAATGTTAAGCGGTCATTGTGGCCTACACATAAAAATTAAATAGATCTGATGGCCCTCGCATGCCCGCAAATGAAGATGTAGGGAACTTAAGGATCATGAAATTGTGAGATGATGTCATGTGTCCTAGGAAGACCAATAAAGACCCATAATGGGGCCACTGACATAGTTGAGTTTGAAGGTGATTTTGCGTTTCTTAGTCAGGATTTTGATGGATATAATTTCCATATTGAAAGGTCAATATCAAATTGACCGATGGTGATTGTATGATGCACCAGGCTAGATAAGATCTACGGTGTAAATTCAGAACATATTTCAAAAGGGTGATTAAGGTTGCTTACTTATCACTCATGTGGGAAAATAAAGGCAGAAAGAACTAAGCTTGTCAACATGGGATAAAGGAAGACAAGTTGAGACACATGGATGCCAACCAATTTTTAGAAGACCTATTTAAAAGGTTGTTTGATAGGTTGAGGTGAATTGGCAAGCAAAGCTAGCAGTTCCTAGGGAGCCATCTCAGTAAAACTTATTGTCATGACAACAAGAAGTTAAGATTTTAGAGGCATAAAGGGATAAGGATGATTTCTGAGTTGGCAATAGAATGATCAAGGGCTTGTCAACAAGATCAGAGGATGCATATTGTTAGGAATTATCAATAAGGTAAATCAAGGAACTATCTTTGAGAATAATTCAAAAGATATTGACTCAGTGTCCTCATAGGGATTTTGAAGCTGAAGTTTTGCAATTGAGGAGCAACAAAATCAGAACAAAGTCTTTCATGTAAGATGAGCTTCATCAGAAAGCAGTGGATTGATATCTTGAATGTGACGGTATTATGGGTTTGATAGGTATGATTTCCTAAGTTCGTAGCTAGCAAGATGAGTAGAAAGCATTGAAGTGATGATTTTTCACATGCATGAGCACCTGTGAGATTTTGCCAAGATCAAGAGCTCAATGAAACGTACAAAATAGAGACATAATATGGGAAAAGAATAAACTGTATTCTTATCAATAGAAAATGATCAATAATCAAATTACATAGTTACATACAATGTAGATGAGCTTGCTTATATAGGCAAGGCTAGGGATATGTGAGCACACAAACATGACATGTGGCTCAATAAGAAACAAGGGTAGGTAGGAAATAGGTGTGGGTAGGTAGGAGAAATAATATAATAGTCCACATGAGGTGGACCACCCACTGAATGTGGAGTGTAACAACAAGATCAATACCATAAAAGGTGGAATTTCTCCTACACACACTATCCCAATGTGGCACAAACACCCAAGTGTCTCATACCCAAACTACTATGAAATGCATTATCGTAAGTAAACTTAAGTAAGTGTAATAATATCCAAGATGAATAATTATTTACACCAACACCCCCCCTTAAGTGCAACTTAGGGGAATGCACTTAATCAAAGCAAAATGGGTCCCGGCTACAAGGCCATGTTAGGTACCCATATACAAATGCAAATACATGCAAACCAATGCAATGAAAACTCTCACAAAGTGGGGAAAGAGAGAAAAACCCAATGGGAAAAAACCCTCCCCCAAAAGAGAGATGAAAAACATACAAGAGAACTCTCATAGAAGAATGTGAGGAACAAAACCCCATGTGAGGAAAAAGTCCCCCCCATATGAGAGAAGAAGAGAAGCTAGGAAGCCCCCCCTCAATGTGGAATCTACACCAATGATAGAAGCTCGATGTATGAAGAAACTGCTCCACGAACGTCAAACAACATTCCTCCCCTTAGAAAGAAACAAAACCAAAGGTGTATCCATGAAGTCTCCCCAATCATGAAGGGAAGATGTATGAAGAAAACTCATGATGAAAGGAATCTCTGAAAACTGCTCAAGTGTCCCCATGTCGATGCTGAAAAATACCCCCTCCAAAGGTGGTAAACTGTGCCACACTACTGAAAAAGGCACTCCAAGATCTAGTGGAGATGGATGTAGAACATGTCCCAAAGACTCACATGTCTCCTCAAAAAATAAAGAGACCTCCTCCAACTGCTGTACATAAGTATCCACAATCATGTCAACCTCGAAAGAAGGATCATGTAGAGAATGAACAAGAGGGTCAGAGTGTGCCCTCGCAACAATCGAAGAAGGATCACCTTCATCAAAGAGAAGATGAATGTCATCAATGATGTCTCCCAAATCTGCAATGTAGGATTCCACAAACAAACCTGCAATATCTGTCAAGTAATCATCCAATGAATCTGAAGCTAGAAGACAATGGATATCCTACTGCACTAAATCACATGAAGGCAAAACTGTCACACTATCTGCATCATCAGGTGCAATAGGTGATGTAATATCAATATGAGGAGATGAAATACAAGGCTCAAGAATGGGGTCACATGTGAGAATCCCCATGTTCAAGTGTCCAAAATTCTCCTCAAAATCTGAACCATCACAAGAAGTGTGATCATTATGTGTAGAATCATCAAATGTGAAATCATCATCATCAACAAAATCTGAAAAGGAGTATAATTGAGATGCATGATCAACCACCCCAGTCGCAATGATAGCTCTAGTCTCCAAGTCTCTAATGAAAACTGAGTTAGGTGTGAACTCCACAACTCTCTTAGTTGTGCCATGTGAGATTTGATAGATAGAAAGGAGATTGTTTGTCAAGTGGGGTACACACAACACATCATTGAAGGAGTTATCCCCAATGTCAATAGATCCTTTCCCAATCACATCCATGTATGTATGATTGCCCATCAAAATCTGTGGCATGGTGCAAGGCTCAAATGTAGAGAACATAGACTGCGAAGATGCCATATGATGAGAAGCCCCTGAATCTAGAAGCTATCTCTCTGAATCATGGCTGATAGTAGCACATAGAGCTTTTCCTTTTCTTGTTCCAAAAGAGTGAGTCTTTCCACTTGTAGAAGCCATGAATGCTTGCCCTTTTCCTTTTGAATGTGAGGAAGTGGAAGTTGATGAATCATCCTTCTTGTAGACTTTAGGCAAATCAATGTTATACTTTTTGATGATATGTGTGAGCTCATCAATCTTCTTAGAATGGCAACGATGTTCCTCATGACCAATCTTTTTACAATAAGCACAAGTAGGTCTCTCCCTCTTTGGTGAATTATCTCTCTTGGAAGAAGATGGATCTCCTTGTTGTGGAGAAGATGTTGCTTTTTCTTTAGGCTTTGATTGCCATTTCTTCTTGTTTGAGTTGTCCTTTCCTTGATTTCCTTTGTTCCCTTGATTTGCCACTAATGCTTGAGACTTAGAAGCCTTAAGAATGCCCATGCTTATCAACTTAGTTTGTTCCATCATCAACATTTCATTGAAAGCATCAAATGTAGGCATTTTGTAGCTTGAACCCATTGTCATCCTATGGGTTTGGAAACTAGAAACAAATGTTGCATATTCTTGTGGAAGCTTGCCTATCAAGTTGAATATCAATTGAGTATCCTTCTTATCAATGCCACAATCTTTGAGTTGTGCCCTCAACTCATTTACCTTAGTGACATAATCTTGTATAGTATCAAAGTTCTTGGGATCTAAGATGGTGAGATCACTATCAATTTGATATCCCCTAATCTCATCAACTTGACCATACAAGTCTTGAAACTTTTGCCAAGCATCCTTGATTAGAGTACATTTCTCAATATGAAAAATGAGATCCTTTGATACATACTTTCTTAAGGTACCAATTGCCATGATATTTTTAGTGAGCCAATCCAAGTGACCAACTGGATCAACCTTAGGATCAGTGGGAGCAACAATAGTTCCATCAATGTAATGAGTGAGTCCTTTTTCCATAAGTTTACTCCATGCATCAATTTTCCAAGTAGCATAATTATGTGGAGTTAAGAGAGGAAAATTAGAAGAACCCATAGCAGCAAAAAGGAAGGAACACAAGAGCACAAAAGCACAAGAGACACCCCCCCAAATTCACTCAATCAAAGTACCCCCCCAAAGTGATGATTTTGGCACTTTATACTTAGTGAGATTACAATGAGCCACTTGCAAAACAAGGCAAAGTGGACTTATGATGCAAATTTTACAACTTCTCAAATGAGATACAAGAGACTTCAATCAATAGTGCAATGAATCTAACTGAGATTCAAGCAAATATACAAGTACCAAGAGAGCCAAAAATGGCCAAAGTCTGAAAGTACAATTTCTACTTACAATAGCATCAATCTGATAGCATCATGTGAAATTAGACAAAAAAATACGCACTTTCAAAAAAAATGGCACCTGAAAAGGAGGTCGTATGACCCCAAACGAAGCCTCTGAAGTTGCAAAAACTGGGATTACTCAGGTACAGTCACCAAAAACTATATTTTCTGAAAAATTCGTGCATCAAAATCAAAAATTTCTTCACCACTATGGAGAGCATGAAATTCTAGCCCATTTCAAAAAAAATTGCACCCAAAAAGAAGCAAAAATGAGCAAGTTATGGCCATTGGAAGTTGAATTGCAAAATCAAAAATGCAAATGAGAGGGGCCTGCTAAATTTTTGAAAAATGCTGATGTGGCGCTGATGTCAGCAAGTCACTATGTTAAATTTGACAGCCATATGACCATTGCAAAAACTTCACCTCTCTGTTGACTGAGCGTCCGTACTGTACGGACAACTGATGTGGCAGATGACTGTGCAGTCCGTACTGTACGGATTTGCTGACTGAGCATTGTACAGTGGCATCTACATGGTAGCCGTATGGATCTGATGTGTGAGGGTTGTACCTGCAGGCCAGTGGCCACCTACCATGTGGTGAGCGCGAGATTCACAGGGGTCCTGCTGTCCGCGTGGCAGAGGAGGTGGGCTTGCCGGATGGCCGGCAGTGGCAGGTGGGCCGCTGGTGGCGGTGACAGGTGTGGTCGGCTGTGGAGGCGGCGAGAGGCACCAGGAGGAGTTGGTGCTGAGGCGGTGGCGATGTGGATAGTGCAGCGGCGGCCGGTTCACGGGCGCTGGTGGAGAGTGCAGGCTGACGGGGAGTAGGCTACGGTCGTTGGCAAAGAGGTAGCGACGACAGCGGGACTCGGCACGGAGGACGGGACGAGCAGGTACGAGCAGAATGGGAAACTCTGCATCGATAGGTATGACGGTGGAGCGCTTAGCGCTGTAGAGCAGGTACGCGACCTGCAAAACCTGCGACACGCAGGTACGAGGTACGGGGTGTCTGCGGACCCCCCAAAAACTTTTTATTTTTTTTAATTTTTTAATTTTTTTTTTTGATGATTTTTCTGATTTTTTTTCAAATTTTTTTCAATTTTTTTTAATTTTTGATTTTTTCAATTTTTTTTTTTGACGAAATTTTTTTTTATTTTTCAATTTTGGAAAATATATTAAATTTTTTTTGAAATTCACACAATAATAGTAAAATTAGCGAAAAAAATTTTTGTCACCAAAATAGGCCGACTTTATAACCAAAATTCATGGAAATGGCCTTCTGGACGCAATGGCGGGGTCGGATCTGGTCTAGGACGCCTCCAAAAGATGCTGCTCCTCAGATCTGCCTCTTGACGTCTCAATAATGCCTCTTCAAGATGAATCAATGAAGCCCCAATAGCTCTGATACGCTGTGAGATTTTGCCAAGATCAAGAGCTCAATGAAATGTATAAAATAGAGACATAATATGGGACAAGAATAAACTGTATTCTTATCAATAGAAAATGATCAATAATCAAATTACATAGTTACATACAATGTAGATGAGCTTGCTTATATAGGCAAGGCTAGGGATATGTGAGCACACAAACATGACATGTGGCTCAATAAGAAACAAGGGTAGGTAGGAAATAGGTGTGGGTAGGTAGGAGAAATAATATAATAGTCCACATGAGGTGGATCACCCACTGAATGTGAAGTGTAACAACAAGATCAACACCATAAAGGGTGGAATTTCTCCTACACACACTATCCCAATGTGGCACAAACACCCAAGTGTCTCATACCCAAACTACTATGAAATGCATTATCCTAAGTAAACTTAAGTAAGTGTAATAATATCCAAGATGAATAATTATTTACACCAATAGCACCGCCAAATGGAGTAATTTTTTATTATAAATATGGTCAAGTGGTGTTTTCAGTTGGTAGAAAGAACATAAACCTCAATATCTTCTAAAAAGGTTTCAAAATGACAAGGATGATTTTTGAGCAGTATCATGCAAAGAGTTACAGTGAGATCTATGATACCAGATGGAAATCCTTTTTGAGTGAGTATGCTTATAGTCAATGGAGCCTTGAAAATGAGGAGATAGTCAGTGGAGGCTTGAAATTTATTTTTCATCTGAAAAAGCCCTGCATGACACGTCCTCTGCTTCTCCTCTACCACTAAGTGGTAGGGGATTTTAGTAAGGACCTCACAAAGGGATAAAAGCGGAACAAGGTTGGGGTGGAGGCAGCAACCAATCATCTTTGCAATGGCATGGAAGCTGCAACGCTTTCCCTTCTTAGTATGTTCCTCTATGAGCCCCTCTTTCCATTTTCTCTGATCCTGGGCATGAAGGTTGAAGCTCCTCCTCTAGTTTAGGGGAAACTTTACTTCTTGTCAAGAACTAATTTCCCTTCTAGGAAAGGAAATTCTATGTAGGATAAAACAATGCATCTCACAATCCATCTGGAGGTATCAAGCGTGATAGTGCACGACTCAAGCAATTTCATTTTACCAAAATGCAATTAGGAATTTTGGTTCTACCTCATCATGAATGCTAGTGTGGATAGTTTTTGGAAATCGTAAAATAGAATCACAAGCGGTCTTATGGGCTTGTGACAGGTGTCTCCTCTGGCCCGAAGATTGTTTGCTCCCTTGTTTCTATAAAAGGAAATTCAAGGCCATGTGACTGGGGTCCATAGATTTTGGTGCAAAATTTTGTTCTAGTTTCTTGGTCATGTATAGTGAGTCTAGGTGAAGGAAGCAAGCTATAAAAGTCATTTATAGAGAAACTAGAGTGAGTTTGGGGTCATATTTTATGTAGGTTTTTGAAGGAGTTATATATAAAGTGTTTTGTAACAGAAGGTAGTAGATTAAGTAAATAAAAACAAGTTTCAAACCCATTTCTCCAATGTGTAATTATATCATGTTTTTGAATGAGTAGAATCAAGGTTTTCTCATTCATTGCACTTATGTGGTGTATGTATTTTTTGTTCATGCTTTGGTCTAAGGGGTCAATTAAATGATTGAGTGAAATTGTAGAGTGGTAGGGCTTATGCAAGGATTCAGATAAGCAATTTGGGTTGGGATATGCATATGAGAAATATTGTAAGGCAATATTTTCTTATATCTCATGCTATTAGATAAAATTTTGTTATATTTTCATTTTATTTCTTATAAATTCAAGTACCCAATGGATAAGGCACTGGTCACAGCCTGTAACTATCTTAAATATCAGTTTTGTGCTCAAAACACACCAACAACTTGTTGTTAAATTGATGAATATCAAAATATCTTTTCATTTTTTACGCATATTGTTGTTTACAAAGGACATCTCATGCTCCAAAGACGATTGAGGATCATTGAGAACTAGCCATTTTGTAGCATTCTCCCTCTTTGTTGATCCCTTTTAAACAAGATTATCTGCTTTTCTTTAATTGCATTTGCAAGAATGGTGCAAATGTCACAAATGCATTAAGGGATCACCCTCCCAGGTTTTGCAGAGCCCAAAATGCAGAAGGGTTTGCAGACCCTTGTCAGTTGGGCCAAGCGCTTGAGGATTTTAATTGTCAGAGTTGGCTTCTCCATAGATATTTAGAAGAATCAACTTGGTCTCTACCTCGTTGCAGTGTAAACCCCTTTTGGGGAACCAAAAAAATGGGGACTCTACTAGGAACAAACCCAAAATCATGAGCTTGTTAAGTCCATCTCCTTGTCAGTTGAGTCAATTCTCATAAATATTGTTTGAGAATTTGTTGTAATGTAGAACACAAGATATCACTAAGAGGGGGGGAAGTGAATCAATGATTATAAATAATTTCAAACAATGTGTGCAACCGGTAGGATAATGAAAACACTAACAAGCAACTACACATAAGAGCACATCACATAACAACATATATACGAGGAAAACCCAATGTGGGAAAAATTTTGGTGAGAAAGTTGCTAGAGATCTACTGCTCCAATCCAGCCTCACAATGAAATAACAAGTTTACAAAGTTTAGGGCACCAATCCCTAGCAATTTATGGGTGCCTACCCAAAGGAGCACCAACCCCTACACTACAAACCCACTCAGTGAAATACAATGAGATATAAAATCAATAAAATGATAAACACCTAGTTACAAATGGGTTTTATAACACCTCAAAACTATTCACTCTGTCGGTTGAACTATTTTCTATTACACTACTTCTCTTCTCTACTGGTTCTCTATTTACTCTGTCTGAGTCTTTTTAAATTAGTTTATGCCTTGCCAGATCAACTCTCACACTCTATTTTCCCTCCTTCACTCTCTACTGCTATCTTACCGGTTTAGACACTATCGGTTAGATGAGCTGTTACACTCTATAACTATCTACCAGTTAACTTAAACCTTGAAGGTTAAACCTTCCTTACCGGTTTCTTCAAATAACACTCAATCACTTCAATATTTTTCTATCAACACTTCTAATGATCAACCTAAGAGAAGCACACTTTCTCATCCAACATCCTCTCTCTTTTTTACCCAACTTAATGTCATAGATTTGCATATTTATACACATGCTTTCCCACCAAAATAAAAACTCAAACTTCACGCGCTTAGGGTTTTCTTCACCAACCATATTCCGTATCAAATTGGATCTCATCTTCTTAATCGACAACATGCAATAGGTCAGAAAAAATATCTATCCTTTTTATTCTTCCTATAAACATTTACTATATTTAGCAAACTAGACTCTGTTCATCGGTCTTGATTTTGTTGATCACAATAAATGATCAGATTGTTTCTTTCTCCAGATCAACAAGATGATCAGATATCCTGCTTTGATCATAATTTTAAAGAATAAATTTTTTTCCCTTCGATCTGATTTGAGCCGCAATCCTCTACAACCAATCTGTGATTTTCATAGTCGACATTTAATACTGACCTAGTCGGCAACTACCTCATTGACGCACCATTCACCTACCACTACATGTTTGCCACCTGGAGTCCATGTGACATCTCTATTAGCATCCAACTCACTTGATTATGTCGGTTAAAACTTGGTCACTGACTGAACATGCTACCGACATACACTAACCGGCTAACCTTCATATCGTGCACTTCTTTGTTCTATCGGTTAGAACATGCTATCTCGGACCGCATTTACTGGGTTTGCTTGCTTACCGGTTGAAATCTCATACCAGTTGACATCAACATGACAACATGTAATTCATCTTTCAATGTAGATTCTATCTATATTTGTCCATTTTTCATGACTATTCCCTAATACCTCACAAATTGTGAGTAGTGACTCTGAGATCTCTGTATCGGTGTGCATTATTTGAAGAAGAACTAAAGAAGAACCAAATAATTTGTAGTAGAGATGAAACAGATTTGAGCTCTTATGATGAAGTACCCTGACAAGTTGAGGAAAGAATCCATATGATGTCATATTATTGAAGAAGGAGGTGTTGCAGTGCTAGTTTTTGAATAAATCTGACCTGTGAAGAAATTCCAACTATTCAAGATATTTGTCCTCTGCAAAGAGGTGGCGACTTTACAAAAGAACCTAATGAAGATGTGAAGATAGCTTCAGATCTATCACTGTTGCAAACTAGAAAGTTGATTTCCAGCCACTACAATACTTCCAGGTATTTTGATTTTCTCAAGTCAAATATATTTCCATGAGTCATTTGTAGAAAATTTTTCCCTATTGAGTGAGTTAGGTACTAAGAAAGGGAGTAGTAGTGATTATTTAACATACTTTTGAGATATAATTTTCAGATTTTTTATTAAGTTGAAAGAAGTATGTTTTGAGCTATGCATTGTAATATTTTAAGATTGTGATAAGGGAAGAAATAGGGAATGATTGATAAGAGGTATTCTTTTCTTATAAATCCCTACGAACTGTCAAGTGTAAATGTGCAAAGTATGCAATCTTTGTCAAGTCATAGGAAAATTATCTCTACCAAAAGATATAGACCATTAAGTTTTACTGGTATTCAAGGTTTCTCAAACCTTGTTCCTACTAAAGTTAGGGAACATTTACCAAGGTTTAACGGGAAAGGCTCAAAATTAGCATGCTAGCATCTACAAAAGTTTTCTGATTTGATGGGAGATTTTGTGATAGGTCATGAAGACGTTTTCATGAATATTTTTGTTCAATCTTTGAAAGAAGATGCTAGAGATTGGTTTTCATATTTGCCAGCATGTTACTTCTCTTCATGGGATGAACTTAGTGCAACTTTCATGGAACAATTTGGTGAAAGAGTTAATCCAAGTTCAGTTATAAAAACATTCATGGATGTTTAAAAGGAAGAAGATGAGTTAGTTCCTTCTTTTAGTCTCATATTTACAAGTACATTGGTTGACATTCCTAGCAGTTATATATCAATTGATGCAGCATGTTTAGTTGTTTACCTAGCTGCATTTGATGAAGAAATGAGCTATTTGTTGAGAGACAAAGATCCTAAAACTTTGCGTCAAGCTTATAGGATAGAAATGGATATTGAGAACAATTTGAAGTATGGAATCCCTAGGGGTTATCTATCTACATGTGTTTGTTGTCCTATGACACCAGATTTTGAAGAAACATGTGAGTCAAGAGGTGACGATCAATGTCAAAGCATCTACATCCTAAATGATCACACTAATCATGTTATGACTTATGATTCAAATAAAAATGTGAGCGAAGAGAAATTGTCCTAGATAGTGGTTATTCCTCATGTTAGTAAAGAGAAGGTTAGTGAGAAATTATATGACACAACCGATACAGAGATGGAAAAAATTTCAGTTAAAATACCACGTGACATCATTATTAGTTGTTTCAGTAAGGATACCACACAAACGGTCCATCTATAGTCTACTGGTTCAGTTGAATCTAGTAGCTTGTATAAAGAAGAGTTGGAAATATATACATCTGATGAAGACAATGCTAGTGTGCAAGATTTTGATGATATAGATTCATTCTCACAGGAATCCATTATGTGTGATGCTGAGAATTTGAATAATGAGATGCCACCATTTTTGGTTGATAATGCTATTGAGCTAGAAAGCTACATGGTGTGTTCTAATGAAGAAAGCATGCTTCAACATGTGCCTATCCCACATGAATTTATCCAAAATAATGTGTATGAAGAGTTAGTTAAGGTATTGTGCCTAAAATTAATGTTTCAAGTAGTTGTGTACTAGTTGTCCCATTATGAACACCTCTTCATGCAATGGACTAGATTGTTTCTCAGTTTTCTCATCATCATCACAGTGTTCTTGAACTGACATGTGTGGCTGGGAAAGTTGAAGCTCAAAGGGGTCAAAATAGTCATGATGATCTTGCTGAAGCCTATGAAGATCATAACATTGAGTATTTGTGTTGTGAGGAGTATAATGCTGAGAGTTGTTCTAGCTTAGATTGTGATTCATTTTTACCTAATGAGAATGAATGTGAACTTGAGATGGGTAGTGGTTTCAATGAAACTTTTAATGCACTGTTTGATGAGGATGCAGATAGGGATCAGCTAGTACTTTGCCATAGTATTTTTAAGAAAGGTTTTCATCTGGTTTCTAATAATTTGTATGAAGAGACAATTGAGAATCCATACATCTTAAATGCTGACCAAGATGTGATTTCTGACTTGAAGCTGATTAATGAAGGTGAATTTTCCCCTATCACTGGTTGTGATGGTAATGATGAAATCATTTTAGACTATTGTGAGCATAGTTTGTATGATGAGGGAATAATTATTCAAACTAATCAAGGAATTCTATTTGTCATTGTTGGTAGTGAGGTGTAAGAGACCAAGGAAATTTTTTTAGTTTCATGCCATTTGAGTGAGTATTTGATCAAAGGAGACATAAATGATGTCAAACACAGGGTTAGCTTATAGTTTACAAATGTATGTGGTCAATATGTATATAATCATATTTTCAAGTTATTGATCACATATAAATGGGAATTAGACTTTTGATAAGGGTAAATACTGGTGTTTCATTTTTGGTGGCCTTGAGCCATCAGTTATAGTTTGACTATCCAAACTATAGTGTAGGGTTCAGAGAAGAGGAGGTTGACTCTGCCACCCAATCCAAACTTGTGTTGATAATATGGAAACTGAGATACAGTTGAGGGTTAAAGCTCTGGTGAAATGAAATGGAACTAGAAGAGAATATAATACAAAAATACTAAATCTCAAATGCAGGTCATGAACTTGTATAAGAAGCAATTGTAAGGAGTTTTCAAGCAAAGGTTTGGGTCTTGATGTGGAAGGCTAGATTAGAAGAAAAAGGGAAGCATGGTAATTTTAATGCCCTCTGGTTAGACCCATATCTGATTCAAAACAAGTGGGGAGAAGATTCATATTTTCTCCAAGATATAAACGATAAAATCCTTGAGCTTCTTGCTCATGGATAGTTCTCAAAATTTTACTTCTTTTGAAGTATTTCTTTTCCATGAGCATTAGAATAGGTTTGTATATAAGTAGAATAGGTTTCCATTTCTATCTAAGTTGCCATGTTTGGGTAGCTTCATTTTTATCTTCTCTGTCAATGGTCTACTCCTCTTGAGATTCTAGACTCTTGCATCATCCCTAAGTGATGATCGTCCCCAACCAGAGTCACTGATAGTCTTGAAAATGACTATGTAAAAATTTAGTATCCCTGTCAAAATATTAGTCATTTTGAATTAATGATGCTCTTTGTTCTTTCCCTCAGGGTTTAGGATTTGAGGTTTATGTATATCCAGGTAAGTATTTTATTCAAAACCCAAATCTTGCTATATTTCTTCATTACCTTTTTCACTTAAAGGTGAGGGTCACTTTCATCATTGAAGGGACCACATTTCCTTTCCTAGGTGTTATCTCTTGTGTCAACCTCTTAAATTTTTCCTAAGTCTGTGTTGTTTTTCCTATGGTTGGGCTCCTTTGATATTTTAGTGGACATTGATAATTTCCTAAGTCCAACCTTAATATTTCAGCCGATATCTCTATGATTAATTATCGGGCTACTAAAGTTTCATAAATCCACACGTGCATCAAGTGGACAATGATGTTTTAACCTAAGAAAATTGATACTCAAAGGTTAGTGACCAATGTTAAGCTATCATTGTGGCATACACATAAAAAGAGAACAGATCTGATGGCCCTCGCAGGCCCGTGAAGGAAGGTGTAGGGAAGTTAAGGATCGAGGCATCGCGAGATGATACTATGTGTCCCAGGCAAACCAATAAAGACCAACAATGGGGTCTCCACCAGAGTTGAGTTGGAAGGTGATTTGGCATTGCTTAGTCAATATTTCGATGGACCTACTTGCCATATTGGAAGTTCAATATCAGACTGACCGATGATGATCGTATGATGTGCCAAGCTGGATAAGATCTACGGTGTAAATTTAGAACGTATTTCAAAAGGGTGATTAAGGTTTATTTCTTATCACTCACACGGGAAAATAAAGGAAAAAACAACTAAGCTTGTTGACATGGGATAAAGGAAGACAAGTCAAGACACATGGAAACTGACTGATTTTTAGAAGACCTATTCAAAAAACTATTTGACAGGTCGAGGTGAATTGGCAAGCAGAGCTAGCAATCCTAGGGAGCTATCTTAGCAAATCTTATTGTCGTTCCAAATAGAAGTTAAGATTTTAGAGGCATAAAGGGATAAGGATGAATTCTGAGTTGGCAATACAATGATCAAGGGCCTGTCAACAAGATCAAATGATGCATATTGTCAAGGATTCTCAGTAAGATAAATAAAGGAACTATCTCCAAGAATAATTCAAAAGATAACGACTCAATGTCCTAATAGGGATTCTAAAGCTGAAGTTTTACAGTTGAGGAGAAATAAAATTAGAATAAAATATTTCATGTAAGATGAGCTTCGTCAGAAAGTAGTGGATTGATAGCTTGAATATGACGGTATTCTGGGTTTGATAGGCGTGATTTCCTAAGTCCGTAGCTAGCAGGATGAGTAGAAAGCATTGAAGTGATGTTTTTTCACATGCATGAGCACCGCCAAATAAAGTATTTTTTTATTATTAATATGGCCAGGTGGTGTTTTCAGTTGGTAGAAAGAACATAAACCTCATTATCTTCTAAAAAGGTTTCAAAATGACAAGGATGATTTTTGAGCAGTATTGTGCAAGGAGTTACAATGAGCTCTATGATACTGGATGTAAATACTTTTTGAGTGAGTATTCTTATAGTCAATGGAGCCTTGAAAATGGGGAGGATAGTTAGTGGAGGCTTGAAATTCAATTTTCATCTAAAAAAGCCTTGCATGACACATCCTCTTCTTCTCCTCTACCACTGGTTGGTAGGGGATTTTAGGAAGGACCTCACAAAGGGACATGAGTGGAAAAATATTGGGGTGGAGGCAACAGGCAGTCATCTTTGCAATATCATGGAAGTTGCAATGCCTTCCCTTCTTATTATGTTCCTCTGTGAGCTCCTGTTTCCATTTTCTATGTTCCTGGGCATGAAGGTTGAAGCTCCTCCACTAGTTTAGGGGTGACTTTACTTCTTGTTGGGATCTATTTTCCCTTCTAGGAAGGGAAATTCTCTATAGGATAGAATGACGCATCTCACAGTCCATCTGGAGGCATCAAGGGTGATAGTGGTATGGCTCAAGCAATTTTGTTTCTACCAAAATGTAGTTAGGAAATTCGGTTCTACCTCATCATGAATGTTAGTGTGGATAGTTTTTAGGAAATCGTAAAACAAAACCACAAGCAATCTTATGGGCTTGTGACAGGTATCTCCTTTGGCCCAAAGCTTGTTTTCTCCCTTGTTTCTATAAAAGGGAATTCAAGGCCATGAGACTGGGGTCCATAAATTTTGGTGTAAAATTTTGTTCCAGTTTCTTGGTCATGTATAGTGAGTCTAGGTGAAGGGAGAAAGTTGTAAAAGCCATTTACAGAGAAAATAGAGTGAGTTTGGGATCATATTTTATGTAGGTTCTTGAAGGAGTTATATATTAAATGTTTTGTAACAGAAGGTAGCAGATTAAGTAAATAAAAACATGTTTCAAACCCATTTCTCAAGTGTGTAATTCTATCATGTTTTTGAATGAGTAGAATCAAGGGTTTTCTCATTCATTTCACTATTGTGGTGTATGTATTTTTTGTTCATGCTTTTGTCTAAGGGGTCAACTAAATGCTTTAGTGGAGTTATAGAGTGGTAGAGCTTATGCGAGGCTTCATATAAGTAGTTTGGGTTGGGATATGCATATTAGAAATATTTTAAGGCAATATTTTCTTGGACCTCATGCTATTAGATAAAATTCTGTTATATTTTCATTTTATGTCTTATAAATTTAGGTACCCAACGGATAAGCCACTGGTCACGACCTGTAATTATCTTAAATATCTGTTTTGTGCTCAAAACTCACCAACAACTTGCTGCTAATTTGATGATATCAGAATATCTTTTCAGTTTTTACGTATATTGATATTTACAAAGGACATCTCATGCTCCAAAGACAATTCAGGATCACTAAGAACTATCCATTTTGTAGCATTCTCCCTCTTTGTTGAGCCCTTTTAAACGTGATTATCTACTTTGTTTTAATGTCATTTGCTAGAATGGTACAAAGGTCATAAATGCATTAAGGGGTCACCCTCTTTGGTTTTACAGAGCCCAAAGTGTAGAAAGGTTTGTAGACCCTTTTTAGTTGGTCCAAGCTCTTGAGGATTTTAACATTTAGAGTTGGCTTCTCCACAAATATTTAGAAGAATCAGCTTGGTCTCTACCTCGTTGCAGTGTAAACTCCTTTTGGGGAACCAACAACATCTGCAATATCTTAATGTGCACATCATATTGTCTTATGTTCCATTATTAAATAGTATCTTTTTCAATATACTCTTTTTTTGATTGACCACTTTTTGTTGTTCACTTACTCATTGTTTATATATTACTATGTTACCTCCTATTTACCATGAACACTATGATCTTTAATGTTTACCTTATTACAACCTATGAACTAACTTATCATATTATTATTATTCATACTCATTTATGGCTCCATATTTATCACTTGATACATATTTTTTAATTTCTCATACAATTATTTCATGTTTATGTTACTATAACTTATAATTTTTGTCATGGTTTTTGTATGATCACACATTGAAACCTTTGTGATGAATGTAATATCTATATCTGATTGATGTTTTTATGATCCTTATATTTAATTTAGAACCTTCTTCGTTATCTTTTTGACATTGAGGTGATCATTTTACATGTACTTTCATTTATATATCCTACATATTTGTTCTTACACATGTATCTATCAACTTCATTACATACTTGATATGCTTGACACAATCCTTATAATTGTCTTATATTGTGGGGAATATTATGTGTTGATTATTATCTTGAAATTTTGTGTTGTATGATGATTCCACTTTACATGCTTTCACCTTATATTATTATCTTATTATTTTTGCATATTATTTTTCTCTTCTCTTATTACTTGCATACTATATATGCAACCAGTTGGAGAGGGGAATATAAGATAGCTAGTAATTTTAATTGTTGATATATTTTAGATAGTGACTTAGCCTATATATAAACCCAACACAATATCTAAATGGATCTTTATCACATTCCATGCGCACACACATGTCGATATATAGATCATATTACCACATCATGTAGAGATGCATTGCATTACATAGCTAGATCACGTAGATATTTATCATGTTACATCTTGAAATTCTTTCCTTTAAAATGCCACATTGTGTGGAGACTTATAACATGCCCACATGTCATTTAGATCCATATAATAATACCAATTCCAATAGAATATTTGTATCACTTTCCATACATGTGAATTTTTTTATTCCTTCAATCTTTGTTTCATTTTTTGTACACTATTCAAACAAATTGTAGTTCGTTCTTATTTTGTTTATCAACTAGGAGCTATTGATTGCATTTTTGTCTATTGTTGTACTAGTTTTTTTTGGATTGTTCATACTAAGGATAATTCAATAAGAATTATTGCATCATTTTTCAAATATATTATATTTCTAAATGAGTGTCTATGTATTTAATTTTCATATTGGATAAGAGTGTCCATATACTTTGAAATGAAAACTCAAATTAGAATCACAAAAAAATCAAAGTGGATGATAAATATAATGGTGAAATGATCATACACTATTTCCTATTTTGATTTTCCTTCACCTTCGTAGAATATATTATTGCAATAACATATTGGCAAGTGACATATTATTGTGTTTGATTTAGTTTATTAATGGATTCATATCCACATCCTTTTCATCCATATTTATATTAGTTTTTGTGCATTCACCATTTAATTATCATTATTACACCCTCATTTCCACTTGCTTCATACACTTTCTCCCTACCTTGTGTTGGAAAAATTAAGAGTACATCATGAAGTTGTGAACACTTCAAAGGATCAACCAAGAAAGATTCCAACCACAAGAGAATGCTTGAACATGAGCTTGAGATAGGAGATGATATGATTGAGATGAAACTGATATGATAGAATACAAATGAGCCTTTCTTATAAAAGCAAGGTGATGAGGTAGAGATGCAACTACCTTGATACAAATATTAAATGCACGATGCATTGTGAAACTAGTGTTAAATAATGAGCTATGACTCATATCTATCTAGAATGACACCTAGGATAACTAACATGAACGATAATAAATGATTAGCTAAATGTGACAACTAAGAAATCCTATTGTAAACTTAACAATGTGAATAGATTCTAACTATGACCTAGTTAGGATACAACCTTGTTCACACCAACACCCCTCCTTAAATGCAACTTAGAGAGAAGAATTATTATGCAAATGATGCAAGACTAATATGAGAATCTAATATATGGGTCCCGAAAACTAGGCCATGTTAGATACACATACATAAGTAATCATGCATCTAATCTCTCAGAAACAAATAAAAGGAGAAAAAATAGTGGGGAAAAACTCCTCTCCAAAAAAGAAATAAGAAAAATTATGTACAAGTGAAAGACAAAGTGATATATGTAGGTCTCAACATCAATACCCTTGGGAACTACATCCATCGCGAGGAATACAATTGATAGCCCCCCATAAGACAAAAATAGAGAGACTATATAGCCCCCCATAATGAATAATCACATACAAGAATGGGAAGTGTTCGAGGACAAAATGAGATCAAATGCCTACAAAACACTTGTCTCTCCTTGGGAAGAAACAAAACCATTTATAAATGCAAGTATGTTTCCCATGCAAGATATGCTATAAAATATGGAAGCATGAAGAATTATGATGATGTCTCTGAAAACTACTCATGTGTCTCCTTGTCCAAGTGATTTGACAATGCCACGGTCTAATCAAGTGCATGCCCAATCAGTGAAGAAGGTGACAAAATGGAACTATGTGGAAACTGATGTAGAACAAACTCCAAAGACAAATGTGATGTGACAATTAGAACTCAATGGATTGTTGGATATTTTTGGAGATGTTGCTGCTAGGATATGTTGTTGTCATTGATGTCAACATATTCCTATGATTTGATTTGGTGTTTTCATATTGGGAACATCGTATGATTCGGTTTTGCAGTTTTGTTTTTTTTATCACTATTTTGCAGAGTTCAGTATTTCCTCCAATATATTCTGGTATGATCAAATCTTGAGCTGATATTTTGGGATATTGTTTGGGATGGTCTTGTATATCTTCATTGTATATGGATCGTAATTTGGTGCTCTGCAAGTTATCTTTCTTAGTGATAGTTACTGATTGCTTATGTTCTTGAGTTTCATACATTGACAGATGAAGATTTGATAAGTGGTGTTGGTGCAGCTATTTTTGATGATTCTAATGTGCTTTCTGGTTTTTCCTAGTCATGTCCTATTTGTTTTGATGATCTGCATTGATTAAAACAAATAAGAAATGCTTAAAAGACAATGATAGTCTTGTTGATCGAGAATGATGGAAGTCTCAATCAATGAATCTGGATAAGGAGTTAATGGAATCGAAGGTGGATCAAATATATCTAAAGAAGAATTAAGAACCTCTAAAACAATTGTAACCTCATCTATAGTCTCAAAATACTCCAAAGTATCAAATTTCCTAATAATATCACAATCATAGGGTATCCTATTTGAAGAATGAAGAGGTACATTGAAATCTAAAATAGAATCATCTAGGAATGGCTGAGTATCAAGATATCCATATAACTCCCAAATGTGAGTCCAAAGAGCATGAGGACACTCAAAATAAATAGTAGACTCCAAAAAGTCATCATCAACATGCATAGTAATAAGTCTTAAGACTTGAGTCATATTGTATTTCTAAGCAAGATTCTGACTAGGTGTGCCAATGAAGAAACAAGGTTATACAAATATGGAAATAAATGAAGCCATATATTATGGTTAATGATGGCATCTCTCTATTGTTTGTAGTTCCCTCTCTCCAAGGTGATTAAAGAAGGATGAAATGAAAAGCCCATTATAAACTATGACAATTCTTAAAAATCTTAATGATACAACCAACAAATGATTATAGAAACATCCAAGTGTGATAAAAAACTAAAAATAAAGCCCCCCAACATAATGTAACTCTCCAAATATCAAGATGACCAAGTTATCAAGCAAATGCTCCAAAATGCAAAAAAGCTAATAGATAGTACCTAGTGCTAAATCTAGAAAAAGAGCATGGATTAAATGATAGAGCTCCTCAATACTTGTCCAACACCACAAGAATGAAAAAACTCAAATATTGTAGCAAAAAGTTATGAGCTCTAGTTTCCAGATAGAAGAGTTGAAATCAAGCTGCAATAAATGTTGATAAATGGTGAAATCAAGAAGATTGACATATGCCACTATGGAGTTGGCAGAACCAACTTTCCAAAAATACATGGAATGAAAAAAAAATGGCTCAAGATGCCCAAGACATGCTTCATAGAAAAAAATCACCTATATGGAGCCCAATGAAAAATTGAAGGGGTTGGATTGAGCCCTAGGCCGAATAGGTCTTTGGTCGCAAACATGACCACCTACATCAAAAGCCAAAATAGAAAACCCAGATGGGGTTGTAGCAAAAGGGCTTGGATAGGCTGAACGAGGTGGCCATATGCCCGAATAAGGCAAGGAAAATGGTGAAGAAAGTGTGGTGGTTCCACATGCCACATGATATAGAAAATGCTCCACCAATAGAAAGCCTCTAGTAAATGCAAAACCACTAATATTTAGTGGCCACCAATAGTAAATGCAACAATAAAATTGCATAGACAAGTACAAAACAAATATCAAATGGAGCAACCCAAATGTAATGATACATAGATTTTACTTCAATATGACATGACAATCAAAAAAGACTTTGAGAAGAATAGACAATCCATCTAGGAAACTTGCTTCCAAAAACATTAAAACCATCAAAGACAAATATGAACCACAAATGAAACCAAATTTGGCCTTGGTCAAGACGATGAACCGGCCAATGTAAATTATGATCCCCAAAGAAAAAATGCATATGACAAAGGCTATGAGGATGCACGAGTCTACAATAGGGCATGGTATTGTAAGAGGATGGACAATGAAGAACCTTGTAGTTGCAAACAACCACTATAAGATAGGACTCCTCAAGCATAAGGAGTCAATAGCCAATTGCACTGCCACCGATAAGTATCTAGTTCTTATGCTTTCAATAAAGCTTGTTTGTTCAGTGTTAGGGTTTCATTTTTATCAAGGAAAGCAAGCGAATTACAGGGAAAGTTTGTAAAAAAAATTTAGAATTCAAAGGGAGTGATTCAAGATAAAATATAACTAGCAATTGCACCTTCATGTGCAATGGGCATGCCGAGGACGTGTGCAATGTCAATTATTTTTTTTACAAACATTTTTTATATGCAAGGTCAATTGGTAGAAAGAGATATAGATGAAGAAAAGGAGATATATAGGGGTAGAGAGAGATAGAAGAAGAAATATGGAGAGATAGAAATAGAGAGGTAAAGAGATATAGATATAGAGTTCTATGAAGAAGAAGAGTAAAAGAGGTGGATGGATAGAAGGAGATATATCTAGAGATAGAGGCAGAGAGAGGAATAGAGAGATGATTAGATAGAGGGAGAGAGAGATAGAGAGAGGGAAAGGGAAAGGTAGAGAGGAAGAGGGAAAGGGAGAGATAGATGGTGAGATAAAATGATAGAAAGATAAAGATATAAGGAGATATATAGAGGGATCTCGAGGGAGTCAAACAAACAAAGAGGCATACAAATAGAGAGAAGTAGAGATAGAGATACAGAGGTGTGGAAGAGAGAGGGGGAAAAGAGAAGGAGGGAGAGCGAAAAATATACGAGAATGGAAGAAAGTGGAAGATATAAAGAGATGGATAAGAGATAGGGTGAGAACAAGGGAGGGATAGATACGAAGAGATAGAAATATTACTTGTGAGAGACACATATGAAAATTTATCATATAAGAAAAGAACAATTGGTGAATTTGACACAATCTCTTGAAGAAATGAAACTTGGGGCATTTAAAAAGGAATCTCTTGGAATACAGAGAAATTGGGGAATTTTCCACGAGAAGGGAAAAGAAAAATGGAAAATGCAACATGACTCTCTCCAAGATAAGGAAACTGAGTAACGAAAGACAGGTGAATTTAGGAAGAGGAATCTCTCCAAGAATAGGAATGTTGGGAATCAATGCAAGGAATCTTTTTAAAGTAGAAAAAAGGGGAAAGAAAAGAAATTTTAGGAAATTTAACACAATAAATTCTAAAAAGGAAGGAAAATTGGGAATTTCTATTGCTGAAATTGAAATACAATTGAGGTATTTTCCACAATTCAAACTACTTGAATAAAAATAATGCCAGTCTAATAGCTATATGTCTTCTATGTATTTATTTTTTCTCTAATTAGTATTCACCCACTATTAAAAACTCAAATATATTCACCTGAGCACCCAATCGTAGATGGAGATTTTGCTGCCATGTGAGACAATCACAGATCCGTCCTCTCTGTCAACTGACAAAGTGGAGGGGAAATCATGCCTGCTGGGAAGATGCATGAGTTTATCCTTCATGTCAAGTTTGTTAAGTGGCAAAGCCACCATGGCTGACTTTAGAGCACCTGAAGCTCCATTAACGGTCCCTTAATGTTCAGCTCCTCAATGCCTAATTCACTAATGGCTCTAGAAGTAGTGTCTCTCCATATGTTGCTGCAATTGAATAAGGAGGTCGTTGCTAATTGAGGAACATATGATATCAAAGAGAAAGATGGGAGCATTCTTACCAAGAAAATTATTTGACCAAGCCCTGAAGAAGAAAGACAAAAGTCTCTGTGCTCGTACAACAAAGCAAAAAACCAAAAACCAACGAATGAAAAATATGGAAAATTCAACGGTGGAGATGATTCCCATTGTCTTGTATCCCCTCTAAAAGAGTCTGAGTCATTGATCTTCATAGTTAATTGATTTGTTCATATAGGGTATGCCTTCGGCATAAATATCTAAAATACGAGCATTTTAACAAATTAGGAAGTATATTATTAGATGTCAGGGACACCAGGTTTGGTCATATTGACTTGAATGAATTTAGGGATAAGGTAAAAAATCCTAATATGCATTCAATCACATAGAGATTAGTGGAAGGTGGGTTGTTAGAAGTGGTGACATTTCTAGTGGTGATCTAGTGTATAGTTTTGGTCATGGAGTCCATTAATAGAGACAATCGAAACACTAAGGAGATTAAATCAAACGGTGATAGGGTTCTCATAACCCTATTTTAGGATACAATCCACAATATCTTTTGACTCCCAACTAGGGAGGTTTATTCACATCGATATTTCACTCTACCACAAACACAATTAAATGAAAAGAAGGGTTTTTATAGAAATGTCAATGCCAAGGAATGGTTTTGTATTGCAAGAAGAGGACAATCCCAATTACTAAAGACAATTCATAAGTCATACCTGAAAGAAGAAATAAATATATAATCGTTTTATTGCACAAGATACAAGGGGATGTTGACGCCTTCATATTGCATGAGTGGATGTATTTAATTGTACAAGCTTATATATGCATTGGTGAACAATAATTAGACTAGGAAAGCCTAATTAGTGATAGACTATATACAATGATCACTTTCTTCCCCCTTAACATGTTTTTCTATATGTCGTCTTACTTGTTTTATGCCCTACACGAGATATTGTCCCAGATTAAACCATGTGGAGCAGTTTGTTGACAACATTTAGATTTATGATGACAACTTTATAAGAGTGAATGATGCATTCATAATGAAGCTTATAAGAAAATTTCAAGGGGATCTATGCCAAATAACTTCACCAGAGGCCATCAAATTGGTTACCAAATATGGAATCTATTTCATACAATTTCAAAGATTTACCTACATTAGACTAGGTGGCTACAATGGTTTTCTATAGAAGTTGCCCAAATATGTAGAGGACAAATTTGTCTTGATTGAGGTATGTAGACAAGTTTGTGAAGTTAATAAGAGGTGTGCTAAGATAAGGAATATTGGCATCCAATTCCCAATAGGATTAGGATATTATGTTTGCAAAACTCATTCCAATGCATTGAATATTGAAAGGGAATTGGTCAAATACACTGCCTCAACTTATGGTCATCTCAAGTTACATTTTGATAGTAAAAAATTTGTCAAAAATAACTTGTATTTAGGCCTTGCATATAATCATTTACTAAACCTAGAGGATTATTGGGCAGACTATATAAATGACAATGAAGTTTGTAAGCACAATTGGATGAGATTGAGCTTGAAACAAATGATGGATTCAATTAAGATCAGATGCGGAAGGTATTGAAGATGATGAGTATGATTTTGTAAACACTAACTACACAACTAACATTCAAATGTATACATTGATTTATATTGACTAGAGCTTTCCTGGACAAAGAGACTAAAAAAAATGGATTATTGTAGTCCTAAAGAGGACACAAATTAGGCTAGCAAAGAAGAAAGATGACACTTCAAAGGTTGCTCCTAAAAAGTCGCTAAAGGTCAAAGTCCAAGTTATTCCAAGTGTTGTGAATACCTCTTCTTATATTCCCTCTACTCAAAAACCAAATCAAAAACCACTCCAAGTGGTAATGGAGGTGATAATGTGCCACTAGAAAAGAGAAAATCTCCTTATAAGACTTGAGGAGAAGGCTCTTCACTAAAAAGATAGAGACAAAGGACAAGAAGGAGATAAGGAGAAAGAAAAAGAAATAGTAGATGACCAAGATCAAATAGAGGGAGCAATAGACTCTAGTCCCAATGAAAGTCCCAGAGGCAGTGAGTCAAACCTTTTCTTCCCTTTTAATTTGCAAAATGTAGAGAAGACTCTACTGATGAAAAAATGATGTAGGGGCATCGATTTAATCTATTTGTTTTTGGTTTTATTTTAGTTTTGTTGGTAGGATTTGGTTTGGGCAGATACAGTTCTTGTCGCCATAATGGTAGAAAGTTGGATAAATCAATATAGTTGCCTTAGGAAGGAGGAGATAAATGATTAAATATTAATGAGCATTTTTGGAGGAAAATGGAATGGATTAAAAGAATTAGTTATGAAGAGATGGGAAATAGTCAGAAAAGAAAGAAGTGGAAGAGGTGGTCCAAGGAGGTGATAGAGCATTGAGTGTGGTGTGAAGTTGCCACCAAGATTAAACATAACTAACTAGTGAGTGGTTGCAGAGTGAGTTGCATCGGCCAAAAAGAGGATTAGTGGCCATCTTATTAGCAATGCGAAGAAACAAGAGACCAACCCAACATAAGAGGAAGATTTGGTGTGTGTGGAAAATTCATAGTAGAACCTAGAGTAGGTAGTGTGAAAACAAAAGGTGAATGCATGAGGTAATTGAAGAATGTTTTTGGAGGTTCGGAGGGGTGTTTTGGGACAATTAGTGACCAAGGGGCTTAGTGTGTGGGACTGCATGGTATATAGCAGTGACCAAAGGTGGAGATATTATGTGTGTGGTTGTAAGCATTGAATGTGCTAGAGAGGTGAGGAATGTGAGGGTGTTTCTGAAAACATATTCTAATTGAAGGTCCAATATGTAAATGAAAAATATTATATTCCTTTGTTGCAATTTATTGTTATATTGAAGTGTAGAGTTTCTTTGTTTGTTTGTTTTTCTATGTTTTTTATTTGCAAAACTAAGGAGTGAGACTTTTAAGTTTGTCTTGCATAAAAAATTCTATTATTTACTCCTGACTTCATGAAAAGTGCTTTACAAATATTGTCCTCCCTGTCATGACTAGAGACCACTTTATCTAAAAGAGGAAAATTAAGTCTACTAGGAAGCCACTTGAGGATGTCATAAACTAATTGCTTCAATCTAATTCTTCTCTAAGATCTATGAAAGTTAAGGTTACTTCAAGGATAGTGGAGGATGAAACCTCAAATCATCTATTTCTAGAAATTACTCATCTCACCACACAAAAGGACCCAAGTTAGGCTATAGTTTTTTATTTTAATATGACTCATATAGACATGGGACCCCCTAATAGGGATGGAGATCTACACAAATTTTAGGTAACAACTACTAAATTGATGAAAATATCCAGAAAGGATAAGTTTGATAAAGAAGAGTTGAAAATGATGGTAAATGTACTTTCAAATTGTCTAAGATCATTACAAAATTTAAACTCAACCCGAAGTTAGATGCTAGTAAAGAATTAATAGCTAAGGTACAAACTGATAGTCATTTTGGTCGGGTCACTCAAGATGGATTAAGAAGGTCAAAGCTAATGGAGGGCCTTTTATTGATAGCATGTGAAATGTATATAGTGAGATTATCCTGACAAGAAATGGTGTCAATTCTAAGGTGGAAGCCACCAAACAAGAGGAAGTTGTGTGCCTACAAACAATGGAATAACTTAAAGAGAAGTGTCCCTAGATACAAATGTTGTTGCTAAGAAAATCATTCCAAATTCCGAGGATAATTGATGTGTCATTTTGATAGAAATTCTTAAGTGGAAACACACTTTCCTACAAAAAAATATTAGAGAGAAAAAAAAATTGTTGAAAGATGCTAACAAGATGCTAGGACAAACTATATAGGAGTTTATAGACATTACCAAATTGAGAAACTAGATAATTTTGGGGATGCTATAGTAGATGAACTAAAAGAAGAATTTGAGAGTAACGTTGACACACTGTCTAATCCTAAACCTTTCAATGAGGAAAATCAAAACAGATTGGCTAGAATTGAATTCTCCCTAATGTGGTATGCATATCATGCAAAAGCTTTCTCTATCAAAAATGAAGTCATCTGAACTAGTAGATCCTTGTGGGGGTTAAGAACATGAAATGTTTTTGTTCTACAAGAATAGGAGATGATAACTATTTAGAAGGCACTAAAAGATTACAAGGCTAGGAAAGAACAACAACAATAGACTCATCAAGGTGAATCCAACGTGGACTAGTCAAAAGTGCCACCTTAGCCATGATGTCACTTTATTATTTCAATTGTGTTAATGTTATGGTTTATTAATGTTTAAAAAACTTTATTTTAAAATGAAAAAAGAATCAATATCAAGAAACATTTGATAGTTACATTTATGGACATTATTAATATATGTTTAGAGACTTTGGAAGGGTCTGAATTTTTAATCCCTATTATACTGTGGTATAAGAGTGAGAAATGATCAAATTTGAAGATTAATAATAAAATTTTATTCTTTGTCCATTGAAAGATTTATTATCTATGTGCATTAAATGTGAAGTTGGATTTGATGTTCATTCTTGAATCTATGAATTTAAATGAACATATGGGTGTGATTACTTCTTTGTGGGTACTAACAATATTCATCTGAAGCATACTTACTCTATTTATGGAAGTTTAGTGAGATTCATCCTTGGTTAAATTTTTTGTTCACATTCGTATTGCATATTGATATGTGTAATATCAAAAATATTATCCCTTGTAATTAATGTGACAAATGGAGCTTTTCCTCCATGTCATCAGAGGCTAGGATCCGCCTTCATGTCCTCTTGTTCACTTAGACCAACCATGTCAGCTCTAGCTGAACCATTACCAACATAGACCTGTCACCTTCAGGGACACAAGCACAACGCAAAGATGTCTGTGCAATATGCTAGTGTCCCACGAATCTAATAGTCTGCAGGTGGTCATTTGAGCATTACACCTATGCTCGAAAGGAATTGTAATTCCTCTACATGTGCCCACTGACATCCAAATTCCTTCTTGGCTCTATATCTCTCACTTGGGAAGCATTTGGGAGGATCTTTTGGCAATTTGGTTAATTGTTTTCTTGCAGGTTGAGCTCTTGGAGAGAACTTGAAGCCATTCCACCATTGTTGCAGCACTACCAAGCATTCCAAGAATACCATTCCAAGCACTTCCAAGAATTCCAATATTTGTTCGTGATAGCGGAGTTATCTTAATCCTCTATCTTGCATATTTATCAACTTTATTTCCAATTTCACATTACATTGTTATTCTCTTTATCATTTATCTTTCCCGTGGCTTTCTTGGGTTGTCCATGGAGGTGGAAACACCAAAGCGGGGGTCTAACTTAGGGAAGCTCCAAAACACAACCCCAATATTTTCCCTTCTTTCTTGTGTGTAGGTTCACAGAGGTGAGAGGATCATCATTTAGCAGGAGGCTTCAATCATGGACCGATTGTGAGTGTTTTCATCATTCTCCCTTCCTTTTGTTTTATTTTAGCCATTTTGAATCTCACAAATTTTAACTTAGCTCATTCATTTTATGTACTTCATTATATTATCCACATATTCAGAACTCTCCATACATGCTCTGTACTTCGTTAGTACAAGACAACAGCACACCACGTTGGTGTCCTAGTTTTGCACACTCATCCTCAGGACAGAGGCTTGATAGAGCCATCTGTGAGTCCCTGATCATGGGTAATTGTCCTGGTTCGGTATTTTATCCCCTGGCTCATCTCAACGCTAGTTCACAAAGGTAATCAGAAGGACAATTTGTCCTCAAGGATATATCATCCTTGAGGTGGAAAATTCCCTCCATTACATTTTGGTGAACCTAACGTGAAATAGGATTATCTTTGCATTACTTTCTTTTCGCTTCATATAGCTGCATTTAGTCTTTTAAATTTTCAAAAGTTTAAAGATATGAAAAACAATCTAAAAAAAAGAGGAAAGTAAAAAAAAAACTTTCATTCGCATTTAGTTTTTATGTTTTTCCATTTATCATTTAAAATCAACTTTATCATTTGGTGTCCCTGTAGTGTGGTCCTGAATGTCGTGTCGCTTGTCTATGAGCTTTACAACTTAGACTGCAACATGAGTCATAGTCAGGAGGTCATCTAGGCAGTGTTTTCCCCCTGATAGCTATAGTCCTCCTTTACCCGATATCATGCAGGTTGGGCAGTCATCCGATCCCAATGAGTTCTTGACCTCTCACAGTTAGAAATCTATTTTGACTGAGGGGCCTTCTCCTCCTAATTCACAACCTAACTCTCTTCCCCTCCTATGATCGATCACGAATCTATCATCACTATAGACTTTGAGAAGATCAATATATTAGAGCAGAATCTAAGACTTTGAGGATTTCTTGAATAGAGAGAATGTACTCCCCCAGGCTGGGAATGTTGTAGGTACCTTGAGAGACATATTAATCTTCATCAAGAGAGGCCTAGAGATGTTGAGGGCCTTTTCCATACTGTTAAAAGTCATGTGCCCCTGGTGGGTACGCCCCCTTTGGACAATTAGTATGATCCTTTTAGTTCCCAGGTTAGTGTTAGCATTCCGAGCTTGGGTGCGCACATGGTGGACTCCACCATACCTAGTGTTAGTGCTTCACTCACTCCCTTGGGCTACACAAGAATAGCTAGTAGTTCAACCTCTGTCAATGCTTAGGTTTCAGTAATTAGCACTAGCACTACATCTATCGACAACACTGGTCCTTCTGGAGGTTCAGGTGGAGGTAGCGACAGATTTGGCCCACCTCCATCTCCTCCTCCTCTGCCTTCTAATCATATCCTGAATAAAATCTTACAAAACATGGGGTAGTTGTAGTTGCAGCTGACGAATTTAGCCTCCACTTTTGGTCAATTATCTGTGCCTGCATGTTATAGGAAGAGTCCCCTTGACATTACCATCCTAAATACTATCCTTCCAACAATAGTTGAATCCTTGAAGTTCAATAGGTTCAATGGTGATAGGGATCCAAACATGCATATAGATTCCTTCATGACTATGTGTAGTGACTACCATAGTCTATATTTGATGTTGCTAAAATTGTTCTCGTGTTCCCTCAAGGGGACAACGTTAGAATGGTATAGCTCCTTACCTGACCATTCCATTCGTACCTTTGATCAGCTTATGGATCTTTTCCTTAAATGGTTTCAGGCGAACATTGGTAGCTGGGTCACTATCACTGACCTTATTCATTGTAAACAAAAGCCTCATAAAATGATCATTGATTTTATTTCGAGATATCAAGCTATCTCAACCAAGATCCTATTTGTCTTGCCAGATAGTGATCTACAGAGGATGTTTATTGGAAATCTACAACCAACATTGAGGGAGAAATTATCTCTTAACCAATATCAGAACTTTACTAACATGTGCTCTGCTCTCACCGATTACCAGTACATTGTGTCGTAGTTCGGAGATACTTCTTTGAACCCTCGCAATGCGTCCTTTGTAGACACGACCATGGATGGGTCCCGAAAGAATAAGGGTGTCGCTAATATTGTGACTATTCCTCCAATGGCTACTACGCAAGCCTCGCAACAAAATAGAGTCTTCACTAAGCTGAACAACTCCTACTTGAGCATAATGCAGCGGTTGCTGAAAGACAACCTTATTACCCTTCCGAAAATTTAACCGTTGTCTAAAAGTTGGCCTTATCTGTGTTGGTATGATGGTTCAAAGTTTTTTCATTATCATCGTGCTCCTGGTCATGATACTGAGAGATGTTGTCATCTTTGACATGTTGTCTAAGACCACATCAACAGTGGTGCAATCAAGGTGGATGCACAAAAGTACAAATCAAATAAGTCTGTTGATAAAACCAATAGCGACTTGCAGATTTATACAAATCCTTTCCCTCCGCATTTGGAAAACTTTATTTTTGTATTGGATCCTTCTTTAGATGATGGTCCATATGTAAACATGGTCACCATCACCCCTATTAGCTCACCTCCAGCTCAAAAGGGGAAGGTATCTGATCTGTCCTTGTCATTTACCCCTCTGGATGCCCCGTATTGCAGAGAGCCTGCTCCTCTTTATGTCCTTGCCAAGCTAAATGGTCAAATTGTCATAAGTGTGATGGTTGACCCATCTAGCAGAGTCAATGTTATCACAAAGGAGAATCTCTTTGTGAATGGCTGGCATAGACTAGCATATGATGAATGTCGCTCAACTTTGAGGATGCATGATGGGTTCTCTATCCACCCCTTGGGTAGTATCACCTTGACGATCCTCGTAGTGCCTAAGGTGGTGTCCTCTGTGTTTGTCATTATTCCCTAATTGGACCTCTTTTGAGTTAAGCTCGACATTCCTTGGTTGATTTCTATGGAAGAAGTCCCCTCGGTTGTGCACAAATGTCTCAAGTTTCCCCATGAGGGCATGGTTCATGTCATTCAGGACACTAGATACCAACCCTTGATTGCCCGTGGGGATTTTTTCATTGCACCACTTTTGTCCTGCCCTGATGGGACCCATGCTTCCTCCCAGTGACTTAAATTACTACGCTTATTATCAATATAAAATGAGGGAGTCGACTCCTACGTCTATGCAGCCTAGTGTTTCATTGCCACCTCCTGCATCAACCTCTCCTCCATTGATTCCGGTCTTAGAGTGGGTAGTGCCTCATGTCTTCTCATCATTGAGGGTTGAGGCTAAGCCTTCTCCCTCAAATAGACCTCCGTGTCCACCTAAGATTGCATAGCCTCCAATGGTGTCTATTGTTCTTGCGACTACGTCAAATGCAGCCAAGGGAAAGGCACCCATATTGTCAAAGTCTGTGGCCCACCCTCCCTTTGAGCTCCCGATCATGGCCAATATGCCTCAGCCCTCTCCTTATGAGAAAATAGAGTGTTCTTCTTGTGTCCCTTCATCACAGCCTGCACCAGGACCCTCTGTTCCTCCAACCGCTCCTCGCGCAAAACAAGGTCGAGCACCCATTGTTGTCGATGTGGTGCCTCTCTAGGATGCACCTCATGTCTCCTCGGTTGGGCCTTCTCCCATCCTTGAAAAAATTTCAAAGGCCTCTCCTATGGAGCACAATGCTCTTGAATCCTCTCTGGCTTTGGTTTGTGGTCCTCACCTCCACTGGAATCAGTGTGTGCATGAGCATAAACACTTTCAACGAGCCCGATCTCAAGAGCATGATGTTGCCTTACAGTCCGCTAGTGTTGATCCAACACCTAGTGCTGCTGTTTTGGAGCCTATTCCCTCCATTGCTCTTGTCTCTACACCTATTTTTCTCTTGCTCCCTACTGCTTCAGGGGCTTTCGATCAACCTCCCTCTAAGTGGGTGTAGGTTTTCATTGCTCCTTCTTTGGAGCCGCCTCTTATCACTTCTTTGCCGAACATGCCTCCCTTGTCCTGACCCCTTAACATGGCACATACTTAGGTGGTGCCTAGTGCAGCTTTGTCTACCTTGCCTTCTTCACCACCACTCTAGCATCTAAGTTTTCCTGGGGTCCTTCCATCTGCTACGGTTGATAGGAGGCCTGACACTCCTATCCTGTGTAAATGCAAGTTTGAGCACAACCCTATTTTGAAGTTCCACTAGTGCAAGTCTTTGCAGGTATGTTCTTCATCCCTTCCTTTGCTAGTCTTAGTGCCTACTGGTTTGCCTATTTCTGTTTGCATGATCAAGAAGGCTCTGCCTTCTCTTGTGTTTTTCACTACCACTCTTCTAGAGGCCAACAATTATGTTCTTGCGCCATCTTCTCCAAGTGAGTCACCTGCTTCCTCTACAGAGGCTTACATGTTCGGCTCCTTGGAGGACATCCTGACCTTGTCTACAATTTTCACATGATCATTGACCCTTGCCTCCTTCAATCCTATAGATGAAGACGTCACTGCTAGTGAGGCACATGATGCGGCCCTTGCGATAGTCCCTCTCTGAGATCACCCCCCTTCTCCCTATGACCTAGATTGGGAGGACGAGGCTCTTCTTAAGGATGATGATCTCCCATAGTACGATCTCCTCCTAAGGGTTGATCATTAGGACTTTTCTTTTTCATCTACATCTACTTACATGTGTGTGATTGTGTTCCCTTGTGCTTTCTTTATCTGTGTGTTCCCTCCCGGAGGACCCAAGTCACTCCATAGGTACTTGGATATGGGAGGTTGATTGTTTTTATCTGTTGTGCTCTTCTGAAGGACCCAAGTTACTCCTTAGGTTCTCAGATACAGGGGATTTTATGTCGTACACATTCCTCTATTTGTCTACCTCCTTTTATTTGTCATATCTTTCTTTTCAAAATTTAGGGATGATACAAAGCATTGGGGGCATTCTTTGCCTTCTTCCATGTTGACCCAATTTTTTATTTTCTCTTTGTCTTCATGTGCTCTTCTTTAGATCCAATAAATTTGGCAATATGACGATACACCCATCTCGCAATGATACTATATAGCTTTTTGACACTGCTATGGGTTCTGATACCAAACTATCAGATCCCCCTATCCTCTTGCATTGCATCTTTTGATGTTGTGGACATTTATGTGTCACTATCTATTGGTGACATTCCACAGAATCATCTCGTTATGTTGACATTCCACAACTCCTCTTCTCCCTAGAATGACATGCCTTCAATGCATATCATTCTAATGGGGGGCCATCATATTTTCATTTTATCTTTTAGCTCTTGCATCAGTTTCATTTCCCAGGTTTCTTTTTCATGTTTGCCTAGGTGGGGACCTAACCACTTGATCTTTTTCTTTTCCAAGATTGCCTAGGTGGGGGCAAAGCCACTTGATCTTTTCCAAAGATTACCTACATGGAGGCTAAACTATTCTTGATCTATATCCCTCTTGTTTGCCTTGGTAGGGGCCAATATACTACTTACCAAATTTATTTTCCCTATTGCATGGCTATCTAGCGTGTCACTACCCATGCCGGCAAAATTTATCTTTGTCTACCCTATCATATGGTTATCCATACCGACATATCACGCCCTATCATATAACCATCTAGCATAAGACATCTTTCTATCCATACCGACGTATTTTATACCAATGGAAGTCATTCATCTCATATCTTCTCATAGCCAGGGGATTTCCTCTAGAGCGAGGTTTGTTTCTGTTACGCTATCTTATCCATTTCTTTATCTTACCATCCATCACGTTAGTTTGCAGCTAGTGTGTTTGAGATGTACCAAATAGCAACATCTGTACCAAATCTCGACATCATCTCACTAGAAGCAACCTCATATGATCAATGAAAACCTACCTCCCTATCGCGACCATTCTTTCTCTGTATCTTCCTCTACTTTAGCTTCACATACCTTGGAAAAGGAATGCTCGCTAAAGTGGGGGAAAAATATAATATCAAAAATATTATCCCTTATAATTAATGTGACAAATGGCACTTTTCCTCCATGTCATCAAAGGTCTAGATCCACCATCATGTCCTTTTGTCCACTCAAACCATCCATTTCAGCTTTGGTGGAAGCATTACCAACTCCACCAATGTGTCACCTTCGGGGACACAGATGTGATGCGAACACGCCCGTGCGATGTTTTTGCATCCCACAAATCTGATAGTCTGCAGGTGGTCATTTGAGCATTATGCCTATGCCCAGAAGGAATCATAATGCCTCTGCATGCGCCCACCAACGTTTGAATTCCTTCCTGACTCTATATCTCTCACTTGGGAAGCATTTGGGAGGATATTTTGGCAATTTGGTTAATTGTTTTCTTGTAGCTTGAGCTCTTAGAGAGAACTTGAAGTCATTCCACCATTTTTATAGCACTACAAAGCATTTCAAGCACTTCCAAGCATTCCAATCTTCGTTCGTGATAGGGGAGTTATCTTAATCCTCTCTCTTTGCATATTTATCAACTTTATTTCCAATTTCATGTTACATTGTTATTCTCTTAATCATTTATCTTTCCTGTGGCTTTCTTGGTTTGTCTATGGAGGTGGAAAGACCAAAGTGGGGGTCTAGCTTAGGCAAGCTCCAAAGAACAACCCCAACATTTTCTCTTCTTGCTTGTGTGTAGGTTCACGGAGGTGAGAGGATCATCATTTAGTAGGAGGCTTCAATCATGGACCGATTGTGCGTGTTTTAGTCCTTCTCCCTTCCTTTTGTTTTATTTAAGTCATTTCACATCTTGCAACTTTTAACTTAGTTCATTCATTTTTTATACTTCATTATATTATCCATGTATTCAGAACTCTCTATATGCACTCTGTACTTCATTCATATAGGATGATAGTGCACCACACTGGTGTCCTAGTTCCGTGCGCTAATCCTCGGGACAGAGGCTTGACAGAGTCGTCTGTGAGTCCCTGATCATGGGTAATTGTCCTGGTTCGTTATTTAATCCCCTAGCTCATCTTAGTGCCAGTTCATAGAGGTAATCAGAAGGACAATTTGTCCTCAAGGATACATCATTCTTGAGGTGGAAAATTCCCTCCATTACAATATGTTAATATCAATTATGATTCAATTAGAATGAATGGTCTTTGAAATCTCTTATTTGAAATTTAATCTTAGTTTTTGTTATTTGTGCTTGTTGCATAGTGATGTGCAAGTATTTCTTGCCTTTATTACTTTCTGTAAAAAGTATACCCACATTTTCTTTTCTTTTAAAATGTGAATATAAAAATCTTCTTTTTTTTAATAATAAAAGTGGCGAACCACTAAATTTTATTAATATTAAAAAATTTTACAACCTGGTTCAAAGAGCACCGGTAGGAAAGAACCAGGCAAAGAAAACCTCTGGTCTTGCTCATAAATAGTATATCCAGATAAGAACAAGGATCGAAAGAGAAATATCCAACAAACCCTAGAAGGATTCCCCAAAAACCATATGGGCCAACAAAAAACCCAGCCCCCCCAGAGTATATGAATACAAAAACTCTTTGAGTGAGAGAATAGAACATCAAGAATGCAAAAACCAAGAACTGGTTCTTTCCAATGGAGGAGAGAGAGGGTGGATACTATCATCATTCTACACTATTGGAGCCACAATCTAAAGAAACATAACTGTAGTTGGAGAAGACATAATCGCATTCAATGAATTCGGGAGAAAGTGAATACTTGAAAACACATTAACAGTTGCTACCAAGATATCTGGTGATACATGATCTAAAAAAGCTACAAGAGAAAACATAGTATCATCATAAAGATTAGAGATCAAGCCTTCTCTTATAACTGAAAGAAGTTCACCGTGCCAGCCAAAAGATAGTAATTGAGAATGAGATAGGAAACCACCATAAGAAAAAAACACCAAACTCCAAATGATAGAGAGACAAAGCATTATCCAAATCAGTAGCAGAATAAATAAAGGGATGAGTGTATGCATCCAATAGCGCCCTAACCATAGAAGAATCCAAGAGCATGTCCATATAGATAGTAATAAAGTGAGATGCAACCACAACAAGAAAACTATTTGCATTTTCCACCAACCATCATCTGCCCACCACTTTGCGAAAAGCCAGAGAAATATAGAGAATTTTTTTTAAATAGGCAACCAATCTTTTCATCATCAAAACCATGAGAGTCCTGAAAATCACACTGCTTAATAGGCAACAAGACTCTATAACCAACAACCTCCATCAAAAAAGAAATAATGTGATGCAAGAAAAAAAGCAGACTTATAAAGAAACCAAAGGCCATCATAAATAAATATGCACATCCTCCAAAGGATGTGAAAGATACTAGAATAAAGATCAACACAAGCTTGTTGGAAATGTGCCTCAAATTAACTTGACTTGTGTTCAGGTTGATCGGAGTAACCTATCCCGATGGAAAGTTGTCAGTGTGACTCTTGTTGATGGGCTGATGGAACCCTCTTCTTGTGATTGGCTATCGGGTGAGCAAGTCTGAGTGGATCAATGACTGTCACTATACCGCTCTTGCGAGATGCACGAAAGTTATCCATCGTGGCTTGGCAACCTAGTGGTTGGGCCCGGCAAGAGAGAATCTTAGGTGAGTTAAAGGCTGAGTAGATCACAAATGATCAGATGATGATCATAGAAGATTCGACAGTGATCGCTAGGTCACGATGGGAAATTGCTCATTAAACTTTCCATCGTGACCCAGCAACAAAGAAGAGCTTCATTCCGGGTGGATAGTGAGGTTGTGCTAAGGTGGCAGCGCAGGGACTCCGGAGCCAATCAGGAAGTAACACATGGAATAAGTGAGTAGCTAAGGTGAGTTAAAGGTCAAGGAGATCACAGATGATCAGACAATGATCACAGAAGATCCAACGGTGGCGGCTAGGTCATGATGGGAAATTGCTCGTTAGACTTTCCATTGTGACCCAGTGACAAAGAAGAGCTTCATTCAAGGCGGTTAGTGAGGTCGTGCTAAGGTGGTAGGGCAAGGACCCCAAAGCCAATCAGGGGGTGCCATGTGGTGGAGCACAGAAAGAGATCAAGGAAGATCAGATGATCGGGATAGCTATTTGGTTGTCTTGCTAATGACCTGATGAGGTTGCCTTCGGCGATCGGGTTGATATCGATGATCGGGGTGACATTGTTGGGTTATGCAGATGGCTCGATTGAGTCGATGTGGTGTCATCAAGAGATTGGGTCTACCTGTTGAAGGCTATCCTGATAAGCCGATGGAGCTGATCTATTTGGAGCCACATTATTGGAGTTGTCTACTGGTTCATCAGGAGATCGGAGCAATGCATTTGTGGTCTTTCCGGTGGCTGATGGAGTAGAGACCAACTACGGGTTTGCATTCAAACCAAAGTCAAAAAGGTGAAACACTTGGACACTGAAGATGGTCTTGTTAGTATATATGAATACGAACCAACCCAACTTCTTGAAGAATGTGGGATAATGGACGAGTCATGAATACAGGACGGTCGATGGTTAGACTTCCTGGCAGTTGAAGTGACTAACTGTTGTGTGAATTGCATTCGAAAGATGTAATCAGAGTAGCCAGAGGAAACTGAAATGCAATGTTGGTTAGGTGGATGGATGTTACTGAATGAAAAATGGTTGGAATCCATAACAGTTATGCTTAATTGATATGTTGTAATTGATGGCTGATATATATATGTTGCCAGAGATGTAACCGATGGGTGAGAGAGGTTACTGTGTGATGTATGGTGTGGAGTCCTGTTGGAAGCCTGAGTGTTCTGCATAGGTGATGACTATGATCTGAACATAGATTCTGAGAGAAAATGCCTATGAAGAGGATCTGTAACTTTATTTTAACCTTCTGTTAACTGTGAATAAAGTGATCTCTTTTTGGTGGTGGGTTTTTTACCCGTAAGGTTTTTCCCATGTGAATCTAGTGTTTACTCTCTATTGTGTTTTCTATGTGATTATTTTTTAATTAGTCTGTGTATATCTTAATGTTCTACAAAATAATTTAAAGACGTACATGATTTCCCTTAGAATTGGTGTTAGGAGAGCATTTTCCACACTGTGCTTTCCTTACAAGTGGTATCAGAGCCAGGTTGTGTTATCCTTGTTGGGCAGGGTTGGTTCTTTGTGTCAATTTTGGTTTCAGTGGGAGTCTAGCAGAGTGTTTATTTGTCTTGTTTACAATTTAAGATGGCAAACACCTCTAGGCAAATGGACATTGAGAAGTTCAATGGCTCCAACTTGGAGTTGTGGAAACTTAAAGTTGAAGATTTGCTAGTTGATAGAGATCTTTGGATTGCAATGGCTGGAACTAAACTTGCAAACATGAAACAAGAGGACTGGGACTTTGCAGATAGAAAAGCCAAAGGGTTGATTAGACTCTATTTGGTAGACTTTGTTCTGTTAAATATTCATGAGGAGAAGACTGCTATTCTTCTGTGGAAGAAACTTGGTGATATTTATCAGGGAAAGTCTTTGGTAAATAAGTTGTTCTTAAGGAAGAAGTTGTATTCCTTGAAGATGGACGAGGGTACATCTTTAGCAGATCATCTGAATATTTTCAACATGATTGTTGCATAGTTAACCTCCATAGGAGTCAAGATTGCTGATGAGGATCAATGTATGCTTCTATTATGTTCTCTGCCTAGCACATGGAATCATCTGGTAATGGCCATTGGGAGTACAACAACCATGCTCATAATGGAAGGTGTGGTTGCTTCGTTACTGTCAGAAGAAACATGAAGAAAATCTTCTAAGATGGTCAAGGAGGCTCTAGCTATTAGAGGCAAGCAAGAGGACAAGAATTCTAAATCCAAGTTAGAGGAAAGTTCTAAGTCTCCCGGAAAGAAGTCCAAAGCGAAGTGCTGGAATTGTGGGCAGACTGGTCATATCCGAAAGGATTGCAGAGAGAAGAAGAAAAATAAGAGTTCTTTAGATTCTGGGTCCTCTTAGAATGATGATGGAGATGCCTTCTGAGCTGCTCTGGCAAGTCAGACATCTGTTGATGTCTGGTTCAATCTTCATGAAGAAGATGTTTATCACGATGCCATGTAAGACATGGTACCATGTTTGGCAGTGATGTATATTCATCACTTGATGGTGGATGATCTTCATGTGACTGAAGATGTTGACATATTGAGGATTCATAAGTCCTTGGTAGAGATGTTGTTTATATTTTAGCATGTTATGCTTGTTAGGTTGTTTTTATTGTGTCGTGGTACACTCTTGAGATGCATTTAGAGTTATGGCATGATATGGAGGTGCTCATATAGAGCATCTTATCTCTTTGTATGAGATGTTTTAGATCATGATTGTCATGTTTAAGTTCCTGATTCTATAGTTGGAATTTTGACATTGATCTTGGTTATTTTTGTGTTTTGAGGACACTGATCATTTGCTTGATACTTCATGATATTGTGGTTTTTTATTTGGAGTTTTGGCATGGGTTGATTAGTTAAAGGTACTCATGGATACATGAAAATATAGTATACCTTAGAGGTATGTATAGTTGGATGTGCTAGCACTTGCTATAGGTGCTTTTCTAGCTATGTTTGTGACAAATGTTGGTACATTTGGTTAACCTTTTGGGATCGAGACTTTTGTATTCTTGGGAGACATAGTTATGTTTTTCTGTGAGACAGATTATATGGTTTTCTCAATGGATAGCTTCTATATGTGTCCAGTGGTAGTGGCATGGTAGAAGGTAGGTATGTCCATGAATAAGATGTGACTACTCTGTAGGTATCTCAATGATGCACACAATAAATTCTATTTCTTGATGATTTATGATCGAGTGGTATATCAACATTGATGGGCTTTAGAGTCCATGTTTCTCAGGTATGTCTGTAAGTGTTTGGCAGTCCAACGAACTTCTCGTCAAGTGGGAGATTGTTGGAAATGTGCCTCGAATTAAATTGACCTATGTTCAAACTGATCAAAGTAACCTATCCCAATGGAACAATTGTCAGTGTGACTCTTGTTGATGGGCCAATGGAACCCTCTTCTTGTGATCAGCTATCGGGTGAGCAAGTCTGAGTGGATCAACAACTATCGCTATACTGCTATGGCGAGATGCATGAAAGTTATCCATCACGGCTTGGCAACCTAGTGGTGGGGCTCGAAAAGAGAGCAGCTTAGGTGAGTTAAAGGCCGAGCAGATTGCAGATGATCAAACAACGATCACAGAAGATCCGACGATGGTCGCTAGGTCGTGATGGGAAATTGCTCGTTAGACTTTCCATTCGGACCTAGCGACAAAGAAGAGCTTCATTCCAAGTGGATAGTGAGGTCATGCTAAGGGGGCAAGGTAGGGGCTCTAGAGCCAATCAGGAAGTGACATGTGGCATAAGTGAGTGGCTAAGGAGAGTTAAAGGCCGAGCAGATTGTAGATAATCAGATGGTGATCATAGAAGATCCAATGGTGGTCACTAGGTCATGATAGGAAATTATTCATTAGACTTTCCATCGCGACCCAATGAAAAAGAAGAGCTTCATTCCAGGCGGTTAGTGAGGTCATGCTAAGGTGGCAGGACAGGGACTCTGGAGCTAATCAGGGGGTGCCACGTGGTGGAGCATAAAAAGAGATCAAGGAAGATCAGACGATCAGGATAGTAGTTTGGTTGTCTTGCCGATGACCCAATGAGGTCACCTTCGACGATCAGGTTGATATCAATGATCGAGGTGACATTGTTGGGTTATGCTGATGGCTCGATCAAGTCGTTGTGGTGTCATCGGGAGATCGGGTCTACCTGTTGAAGGCTATCCCAATAAGCTGATGGAGCCAATATGTTTGGAGCTACATTAGTGGAGTCATCTACTAGTTCATCGACATATCAGAGCAATGCATTTGTGGTCTTTTCGGTGGTTGATGGAGTAGAGACCAACTACGGGTGTGCGTTCAAACCGAAGTCCAAAAGGTGAAACACTTGGACACTGAAGATGGTATTGTCGATATATATGAATACGAACTGACTTGACCTCTTGACGAATGTGGGATAATGGACAAGTCGTAAATACAGGACGGTTGATGGTGAGACTTCCTGGCAGTTGGAGTGACTAATTATTGTGTGAACTGCATTCGACATATGTAATCAAAGTAGCCAGAGGAAACTGAAACGCAATGTTGGTTAGGTGGATGGATGTTACTGAATGACAAATGGTTGGACTCCATAATGGTTATGCTTAACTGATATGTTGTAATTGATGGCTAATATATATGTTGCCAGAGATGTAACCGATGGGTGAGAGAGGTTACTGTGTGATGTATGGTGTGGAGTCTTATTGGAAGCCTAAGTGTTCTGCATAGGTGATGACTATGATCTGAAAATAGATTCTAAGAGAAAATTCCTGTGAAGAGGATCTGTAACTTTATTGTAACCTTCTGTTAACTGTGAATAAAGTGATTTCTCTTTGGTGGTGGGTTTTTTACCTGTAAGGGTTTTCCCATGTAAATCTGGTGTTTACTCTCTATTGTGTTTTTTTTGTGATTATTTTTTCATTTGTCTGTGTATATCTTAATGTTCTACAAAAGAATTTAAAGACATACTTGCTTGATTCCCCTTAGAATTGGTGTTAGGAGAGCATTTTTTGCACTGTGCTTTCCTTACAAAGATAGCCCATAGAAAATCATGCCATCAAACTACCGCAGACCACCACCTCATAAAGAATAATGAAAACGTCCTCAAGAAAAGCATGACCATTACTCATACGAAATACCTTATGATAAATCAAGATTTTCACACAAAGCAAATCCCCAAAGCCTTGTGAAAAAGAAACATACCCAAACTACCACCTCAAAGAATACAATAAATCAATGATAATTATGCCTACGAGCGAGCCGCCACTGTAAATGAAGATATCTGTGTATCCATGAACTTCAATCAGGTAGTACAAAACTCAAAACTAAATAGTAAACAAGTTTAAACCAACGTGCGAGCCACACTGCAAACGTAGATGAAATCATTTTATGGACACCCAAAAATAAATCTCTCACGAGAGCAAAATAGTAGAAACAAAGTACCAATGAAGCATGATTACAAGATACCCCCCAAACCAAAAAATCACAACCCCTAAACTAGGCCACAACCAATACCAAGGCTAGAATTACAAGAAAGCATGCAGACTTAATGAGGAGATATAAAACACGACCAAGAAGGCCTCATACACCACCACACTAAACTGCATACCTATTTATAATCACAAAAAAGATACAAGGTCGAAGCTAAGCAAAAAGGTTGTATACAACTAATTAATATTTTATAGGATGAGGGGGTAAGCAACTGACATCAATATCAACCAAAGACTGAATATCTTCATCTAAGGCTTTATTTGCCAAGAAATCCACAACCTTGTTGGCTTCCCTACAACAATGAGCTATAGAGAAGGAATTAAAAAATTTGAGTTGTGCAAGTATCTTATCCAAACAATATTTAAGATGCCAAGAATTTGAGGAACGATTTGTGATCATATAAAAAACTATTAGAGAGTCACCTTCTATAATGACATCTGAAAAGTGCAATGAAAGGAGCAAATCAAGCCCAACTGATAGAGCATGTAACTTAGCCACATTATTGGTCCCATTAGGAATACAGTGACACTGTGCTTTAATAATTCAAGCCCTATTATCAGAAACTAGAACACCAATGGCAGACTTCCTAGGATTACCATGAGATACTCTGTCAAAATTTAACTTATACTTAGAAGAAGGGGGACACAACCAGACTACCTCTTTCCTATTAATTAAAGGAGACCTTCTTTTAGAAATGGCCCCAAGCATGGGGAGTGTCTACAAAGTTGGCCAATGCCTGGTAATCCAATTATCCCATGATGTAAAAGTATGTTGAAGACTAATGCCTTTGTAAATGAAAGCCAAGGTAGTATCAGAGATGGATTTTTCAATGCAGAAGAGCACATCTAGCAAGGTGGAAGAGTGTTTCCTAAAAAATATGTTATTCCTCTCAAGCCAAATATTCCAAATCAAAATAGAAGGAGCAATTATCCAAAGACAATCATAAAATGAAGATGAATATAACAGAGGCCAACTCATGAATTGGGACCGAAGGTCACCACATAAAGAAGTACACTAGTTTAAATTCTTAGACAACCAGTACCAACATTGAGAAGCAAAAGGGCAATGAAGAAAAAGATGATCAACTGATTAAAGAGACCCTCCACACATAACACATGGAAAAACAATAGTAACACCAAGCCTATCCAACCTCATACTAGTTAGTATTTTATCCTGAATAGCTAACCAAGCAAAAGCTCCTACTTTTGGAAGACAAACAACATGCCAGAATAACTTATAGGGCAAGTCCTCCCCCCTACAACCTGTAGACAAATAATTATACCCCTCCTTAACCAAATATTCCCCTGACTTTGAGTAGACCCAAATAAGCTCATCTTCAACCTTAGAAAAAAGCAATGGGTGTTTCTTTAATTCTTCAACAAAAGGAGATTTAAGATCTTGATCCACCGAGAGAAAGTCAACTGATTTCCATCTAGCCATAGGAGCAAGAATCGAGGAATCCACAAAAAAATAATCAGCCACAAATATGCCCCAAGAAGATTTGAGAAGAGTCATAAGAGGCGACCAATCCCTCAGGCTAGAAAGTGTTGGGAAACCATTCTAGACTTCCTCCCAAAATCTAGCCTTACGATCATTATGAATAAGCCAAGACAACCCAAGAATAATAACAGATAGACACTTAACCATGAAATTCTAGATTATAGACCCCTTAGGGAGCGAGGAGGTAGTAAAGATGGCCTCCCTAGAATGGTTTCTCAAATATTTTGCAGATAAGATAGATGCCCACTTGGAAGAGGGTTGCTTGTACAACTTCCAGACCAACTTAGCACCAAAAGCAATTTTTTTTTTACCAAGATCCCTAATCCTTGCACCACCCTTATCTTTCGAAGAACAAACCTTATCCCATGCTAACAAAGGAATCCTAGTCTTATTATTAACATTATCATCCCATAAAAAAGATCTTAATACTGATTGCAGAGAAATCACATATTTCTTACGAGCCTTTAAAAATGATAATAGATAAATTGGAACCACATTTAGAATAGCCTTAATAAGCACAATTTTCCCAGAAAAAGAGAGCCATTTATGAGACCAGGAAAGTATCCTTGAAGAAATAGCCACTGAAATCCATTCCCAAAAATTATGCTTCTCTAAGCCATTAAAAAATGGGATTCCCAAATACTTACATGGGAACTGGCCAATAGAGAAACCCCAAAAATGAGTCAACCTAGACTGCACCAAAGGGGAAACATTAAGAAATAAAATCTTAGATTTAGCCCGATTTACCTTCTGACCAGAAAATGAAGAATAATCCAAAATGGTCCTATTAATGACCTTTGCTTCCCCCATAGTGCCTTTACCAAACAATAATGTGTCATCAACAAATAAACAATGAGAATGACTAGCAGCCATATGTGGAATAGAAATCCCCTTCCAGTGGCCACTATTCCTAGCTACCAGGATAGCTCTACTAAGAGCTTCAGCTAGAATAATAAACAGGAAAGGAGACAATGGGTCTCCTTGCCTAAGACCTCTGGAGGAAGCAAAAAATCCACATGGGAAACCATTCAAAATCACCAAGAACCTAGCAGTGCTAATACATGATTGTATCAATGTAACCCATTTTACCCCAAACCCAAAATTCTTAAGCACACAAGAGAGAGCCTACCAACTTACCCTATCATAAGCCTTCATCATATCCAATTTTAGTATCATAGCTAGAATAGAAAGATGAGAGATATAATGCAAAATCTCATGGGCCACAATAGCACCTTTTGTTGTTTCCCTACCAGGGACAAAACCCCTTGCTCCCCTAAAACATTCTTTGGGATGAGCTTAGCAAGCTATACAGAGATAGCTTTAGTGATAATTTTATATAAGGTATTACATAACACAATTGGATGAAATTCCACAAAAGATTTAGGATTCTCTAATTTTGGAATGATAGCAATAAGAGTTGTGTTAAGCTCCTTCAAAATAGACCTATTGCATCTAGCCTCTGCTAAAACAAGACAAAGTTCTTCCCTGAGAAAAGGCCAACATTTTTAAAAAAAGAGAGTAGTAAAATGATCAGGTCCAGGGGCCTTATTAGGTGCCATTGAAAAAACAACCTCCTTTACTTCTTGAATAGAAAAAGGAGCCATTAACATTACATTATCTTCATCAGATATTAGTCTAGGAATAGCAGAAGAAAAGCTATCATTAAAAACATATGCCTCCTCCTATAGCAAGGACTTAAAAAACTGAACAGCCTTAGTGGCAATATCTTGTTCCTTCGTAAGAACAAATCCATCAGGATTTTGGATACGCGAGATCCTATTGCATTGCCTTTTTAATTTAGCTAAAGAATGGAAGAATTTAGTATTCCTGTCTCCATCACTCAACCATAAATCCCTAGAATTCTGTCACCAATAGATTTTTTCCCTAGAGAGAACCTCCTCAAGCTGAGAATTTAACATTTTATGTTTCTCAAAAGTAGCAGAATCCATCCCATAGTTCATAACCATAGCATTAAAAACTTTGAGTTCTTCCGGAATCCTAATCTTTTAAAGTGAGTTGTACCTTTAATCAAATTTAGAGAGAAACTAATTTACATTTTATCCAACTATTGATTAACAATTTAGTCTCACTTTTGGGCAAAAGGGAGTCTTTGTTTATAAATTTCTAAGAGACAAATTTGTTAACCAACATCTATCATTTGTCCTATATAGGTTGTTGCATTGTCAAAATTAGACCTATCATCCTATATGAGATGCTTCATTCCTGAAGCCAGACACCATCATTATAATACTACCAAGAACACTTAACTTTGGCAAGAAGATTTAAATGGTTGCTAACTCGTTTGGACCAATGAGTCTTATCTTTTATTTGATTTATCTTGTATCATGTTCCTATGCTACTCAAGGATGTCCTAGACTATAGTAGCTATGATGGGACATGCTCATTTTTTGTTGTGTTTGTGGATTGTTCCTCTAGTAATGATATGACTTGTTCACTCCTTGCAAATGGTATGTGAATCATCTAGGTTTTGTCATATCTAGATGCTTATATCCACTTGACATAAAAATCTCAATGATGATATTGTACCATGTTAAGCACAAGTTCTCATCACCACCATCCAGTCTATCTCCCATATTCACTCTCATCCATAACTACTTCTGTGGCCATCAATTTACCATCTCCTTATCCATAGCCCCCTTCATCCATCATCATCTATTTCATTTTCTTCTAGCCTTATCCCTTATCTTTCCTTTCAAGAGCACACATGTGTTCTCCTAACCCACTTGTTCTCTTTAGGGGGCATCATCTTACTAACTCATCATCCTTCCTCAACTTTTCTAAGACTAGAGCATCGTGCTTCTAGTCCTTTGCCCTTTCCTACCCACTATGTTTTAATTTTCTTTGAAACAATGCGATAAACTGCATTGTTTCAAAGAGGGGTAAAATATAGAGATCTAAAATCATTGTCCTTAAATAAATATTTATTATTTATTTAGTTATTTTTGTTGGTCTAAATAATTATTCATCATGGATATTATTACACCTTACTTAAGTTTACTTAGGAAATTCATTACATAGTAGTTTGGGTATGAGACACTTGGGTGTTTGTGCCACATTGGGATAGTGTGTGTAAGAGAATTTCCACCTTTTATGGTGTGATCTTGTTGTTACACTCCACATTCGGTGGGTGATCCACCTCATGTGGAATATTATATTGTTTCTCCTACCTACCCACACCTATTTCCTACCTACCCTTGTTTCTTATTGAGCCACATGTCATGTTTGTGTGCTCACATATCCATATAGCCTTGCCTATATAAGTAGGCTCATATTCATTGTATGTAACGCTTGATGATCCAGTTGATCATATTTTTATCTTGATAGAATACAATTTATTTCTATCATATATTTTGTTCTCTCTTATTTGTTCTTTCCATTGCTTCTTGATCTTGGCAATATCTCACCTAGTATCAGAGCCATTAGAATGTCATTGGTTTGTTAATTGAGAGAAATTTGATGCTATTTGGGGTTTTCATTTTGGAGCTTTCTATTGCAGATTATTATTGAAGTTTGATGGGTCAAATATGAGGTCACCATTGGATTGAGGAGGTCCAAGAAAGTCATTTTTGTCTTTTGTTTCATCCAAATCGGACTTCGGAGGCCAAATCTAGAGACATTTGAAGTTTGAAGCTGCGGCAAAATATTTCCAAAAATTATAATGTTGCAGGCAATTGTCAAATAGCAATATCTCACTCATCCGAACTCATTTTTTCAAGCAATTTTTTTTGTTTTGGGGTAGAATTTCGTGATCTGTACAGTGGTGTAGGAGTTTTCTATTTTTTGGATACATGAAATCCCAATTTTTACAACTTTGGAGGCTTCATTTGGGCTCATATGGACTCCTTTTTAGGTGCCATTTTTTTTAGAGTACATAATTTTTCATCTACTTTCAAAATCTGCCATTTGTTTGTAGTGATTTTGAGTAGAAATTGTACTTTCAGTATTTGGTCATTTTTGGTCTATTTGGTACTTGCATTTTGCTTGGATCTTAGTTTAGATCACTCGTAGTATTTGTTGAAGTCTCTTAGATCTCATTTTGAGAAGTTGTAAATTAAAATCAAAAGTCCACTTTTTATTGTTTTGCAAGTGGCCCATTGTATATGCACTAAGTATAAAGTGCCAAAATCACCTTTTTGGGGGGGTTTCTTGATTGAGTATTTTGGGGGAGTGTCTTGTGTGATTGTGCATCTCTCTATCTTGTGTTTTTTCATTTTGGTGCTATGGGTTCTCCTAAATTTCCACTTTTAACTCCTCATAATTATGCCTCATGGAAGATTAAGGCATGGAGTAAACTAATGGAAAAAGGACTCATTAATTATGTAAATGAAACTATAACAACACCACCTGATCCTAAGGCCGATCCTAATGCTCAAATTGAATGACTTACTAAGAATGCTATGGCACTTGGAACTCTTAGAAAGTATGTATTAGATGACCTTATTTTTCACATTGATAAGTGTACAACAATTAAAGAGGCTTGGGATATTTTTTAGAAATTGCATGGTCAAGCTGATGAGATTAAGGGCTACAAGCTTGATAGTGAACTCACAACTTTGGATCCCAAGGATTTTGATACAATCCATGATTATGTCACAAAAGCAATTGAGCTAAGAGAAAAGCTAAAGGATTGTGGAATTGACAAAAATGATGCTCAATTGGTTTATAACTTGTTGGAAAAGCTTCCTTCAAAGTATGCAACCTTTGTATCTAGCTTTCACACCCATAGGTTAGCTCAAGGTTCCTCATACACTTCTCCCTCATTTGATTCATTCATGGAGATGTTGATACTTGAGAAATCTAAGTTGACCATGATGGGGATTCTCAAATCTTCAAAGTCACAAGCTTTGGTGGCTAACAAAGGGAATCAAATCAATCAAGGAAAAGGCAAGAATCAAAAGCAACCTAAGTCAAAACAACAACAAGATGGAGCACAATCTTCCTCTCCACAACAAAGTGATTCACCATTCTCACCTAAGAGGAAATCATATAAGGATAATCTTTTTTGTGGATATTGCAAGAAGTCAAGACATGATGAACATCATTGTTATAAGAAGGATATTCATGAGTTGAAGAATCTTGTTGAGAAGAATAGAATCAACCTACCTTCTAGAATGTCTACATCAACTTCTTCTTACAAGGATAAAGGAAAGGGAAAAGCTCTTTGTGCTACTACAAGTCCTGATTCAGGCAGATGGCTTCTAGATTCAGGGGCTTCTCATCATATGGCATCTTCATAGTCTATGTTTTCTACATTTGAGCCTTGCCACATGCCGTAGATTTTGATGGAAAATCATACATACATGGATGTGATTGGGAAAGGATCTATTGCCATTGGGGATAACTCCTTTAATGATGTGTTGTGTGTATCCCATTTGACAAACAATCTTCTTTCCATCTATCAAATCACACATGGGGTAACTAGGAAAACTGTGGAGTTCACACCTGATTCAGTTATCATTAGAGACTTGGAGTTTGGAGCAATCATTGTGACTAGGGTGGTTGATCATGCATCTTGGTTGTACTCTTTTTCACATTTTAGACCTATTGATGAGGTTGATTCTTCCTATGTTGATTCAGATTTTGAGGAGAACTTTGGGCATTGGAACTTGGGGATTCTCACATGTGACCCCATTCTTGAGCCTTCCATTTCATCTCCTTCTATTGATATCACACCACCTATTGCACTTGATGATGCAACTAGTGCAACAGTTTTGCCTTCTTATGATTCAGTGCAGCAGGATATTTCATGTCTTCTAGCTTCAGTTGATTGGGATGCCTACTTGACAAACATTGCAGATTTGTTTGTGGAGTCCTGCATTACAAATTTGGGAGACACCATTGATGAAATTCATCTTCTCTTTGATGAAGATGATCCTTCTTTGATTGTTGCGAGGGATCACTTTGAACCTCTTGTGCATTCTCTACATGATCAATCTTTAGAGGTTGACATGATTATGGATACTTTTGTACAACACTTGGAGGAGGTCTCTTTATCTTTTGAGGAGACATATGAGTCTTTGGACATTGTTCTACATTCATCTCCACTATATCTTGGAGTGCCTTTTTTAGCAGTGTAGCACAGTTTACTATGTTTGGAGGGGGTAACTTTCAGCATCGACATGGGGACACTTGAGTAGTTTTCAAAGATTCCTTTCATCATGAGTATTTTTTCTACATCTCCCCTTCATGCTTGGGGAGACTTCATGGATACACCTTTGGTTTTGTTTCTTCCTAAGGGGAGGAATTTTGTTCGATGTTCTTGGAGCAGTTTCTTCATTCATCCTCAAGCTTCTATCATTGGTGCAAATTCCACATTGAGGGGGGGCTTCCTAGTCTCTCTTCTTCTTCTCTCATATGGGGGGGAATTTTTACTCCATGGGGTTTTGTTCCTCACACACTTCTATGAGAGTTCTTTCTATCTAGTTTTCATTTCTCTTTTGGGGGAGGGTTTTTTCCCATTGGGTTTTTCTCTCTTTCCCCATTTTGTGAGAGATTTCATTGCATTAGTTTCCATGCATTTGCATTTGTACGTGGGTACCTAACATGGCCTCATAGCTGGGACCCATCTTGCATTGCTTAGTTGCACTATAGACTTAAGTGCATTCCCCTAAGTTGCACTTAAGGGGGGTGTTGGTGTAAATAATTATTCATCATGGATATTATTACACCTTACTTAATTTTACTTAGGAAATGCATTACATAGTATTTTGGGTATGAGACACTTGGGTGCTTGTGGCACATTGGGATAGTGTGTAGGAGAATTTTCACCTTTTATGGTGTGATCTTGTTGTTACACTCCACATTCGATGGGTGATCCACCTCATGTGAAATATTATATTATTTCTCCTACCTACCCACACCTATTTCCTACCTACCCTTGTTTCTTATTGAGCCACATGTCATGTTTGTGTGCTCACATATCCATATAGCCTTGCCTATATAAGCAGGCTCATATTCATTGTATGTAACGCTTGATGATCAAGTTGATCATATTTTTATCTTGATAGAATATAGTTTATTTCTATCATATATTTTGTTCTCTCTTATTTGTGCTTTCCATTGCCTCTTGATCTTGGCAAAATCTCACAATTTTAACATAATATTTTTATTAATAAAATTAATATTTTATATTTAATTAATTAATTCATGAGACTTTTCATTTAAATAATTAAATAAATATTTATTATTTATTTAATCATCCCAACCCCACCTTTTCCTCCATTAATTAATTAAATTTATTTATTTAATTCATTGTTCTCTTCTTTTTAATCCCAACCCTTCAAGTTGTTCGCATGGATCATAATCTAAATTCATCGTCATTTGACATAGTCCTCTTCATTCACCTTATCCTTTCTCCAATGTCCACATTCATTGAACAAAAAAGTCAACCCACCTCTTAATCTTAGGCTTCCATTTGAAATTAACTTTTTAATCTTATCTACTTCCAACTACCACTCAATCTCATCCATTTGTCTCTACCTACTACTCAATCCTATTGAATTTCTTCTAACTATGTGATATTGGCCATTCATCTTTTAACTTCTTAATCTAAGCCCTCGATTCTCTTAGAGATTTCTATAAAAGAGTCTTCTTATGTTTCATTTATAATCAATCAATCATTAGTGTACTTGCATAATGCCAAAATATCTCTAGATTTTACATCATCACTTAAATTACCATTACATCTTATATTATCAAATCAAGACGACACTGACCTCACTAATGTATGGGATCCCAAGGACGACCGTGATCCACCACTGCCTCCTACTTCCACTACTTTAGCCACTTAGCAGTTTGTTTTTAGATGATATTGTTTCCAAGCACTACCTGTGGTTATTTATGCTTAGCGCTATTTCTAGGCACTGTCCATATGACTCTTGAGGGGTGATCTCACATCCCCCTACTTTTTTGTGTGGATAGTGTACTTTTATTTAAATTTTAATAGAAATACCTATTCATCAAAAACATCAATCACACTCCACTCCTTACATGCCATATTGTGCTAGTGCTTAAAGATGAGATCAAATACACCATTTTCACAAGATCTTGGTAAATAGGTCCATATTTTTTAAACCTAATTTGTAGGGAATATGAGTTTATTATAATTTTAGGAGGGTGAGATTACAAAAATCATCATTTTCTAACATTAGTAAACTAATTCTACACATCCTCAAATTCCATATTCCAATATTGAACTAAGAATTAAACACAACTAACTTCTCTTAAAAAATTAAATATTTATTTCCAATTTATCTTTTACAACTAATTGATTAAATCTAAATTAAAATTTATATATTTACATAATCCTCAATTATATCTAAAAAATTATTCCATTCCAAAATGTAATTAAAAAATTCATATAAATTACTTCATATAACCTAAAAAACACATTCAAATCCAAAAAAAAATAAAATCATAATATTTAAATTAATAATTCTAATAAAAAAAGTCACATAAATTACCCTATATAACCTACAAAACACATTCAAATCCCCCCCACAAAAAACAATAATATTTGAATTAATATAACTTCTCACTTTTTTAAGAGCAAAAATTAATCCAATTAGTATTATTATGGTTTTCAAGATGGAAAGTTATAACATGGAGCCAAAAAAATAATAATAAAAGATTCCTAAACTATAATGTAAAAAGATTGGCAACACTCATTTCCAAAAAAAAATCATAACAAAGTTTGGCAACGTCTCATTTTCATACTAGAAAATCCTTGTCTTTGACATTGACAGACTAAATTGAAATAATAAAAAATACTAGCCAATGTCAAACTTGGGCCCTAATTATATGAACCACTCAATTGACTAGAAAATGTCAGTCATTATCTTTTGAAAGTAGGGAAATTCCTATAGATGTTAATGTATGACATCAAGATAAGATATAAGTAGTGGATTATTCTTTGTTCCATTTCAAATTTATTGACATGTGCTTTGAAATCTGTTAATCACACTTTTTTGAAATATTAATTGTATTTATTTAGGTGAAATGTCTTAAAGAAATAATGTATTGATAAGTGGTATATTATTTTTGGTTTATGAATTGAGTTTTATTTATATTCATTTTATTTCTATTTATATATAATTTTATACATATTAATCATTTACTTATTTATTATATTTTCAATTATACTTATTTTCACATATTTGCACTTCTTATTTTCAAATTACCTTTTTAATCTAAGATTCATTTAGAGTATCTTAGGATTGACTTAATTCGACTTCAAAATGTGCTAGAATGAACTTATAATTCAAAGAATCATAAACAAATTTTAACTTTCCCATTCCCTTCTATTCATTGTTATGAGACAATTTGATACACCTTTGTGTGACATGTTTCTATGTTGCGATATTCAATATGAATTTAATTTCATAAAGAAGATGACATATGACATCAAGGAGATTTGAATTTCTCAAAGAAAACAAAGAATCCAATTCATTACATCATCAAATAGATCTATATTTTCATATATGTTTTCAATATTACTCATTGTCATTAAAACAACATATCAAAGTGTTTTAACATAGGAGAACCCATTTGACTTTGAATCTTGACATAATCTTGAATGATGTTCCTAGACACCACCTTGACAAATTTAGATATCACATAGACATAGATATGTATTTCTTTATTTTGCTAGTCCAATCTTGAGTGAAACAAATGAATTTCATACAATAGATGAAACATGTAATAGTTAGGATTCAAACCGACGCTAGTTTAGATCCTAAGATTGTCATTAAATTAAGGCCATAAATTTTATAGAGATGAAAAATCCATTTAGCACATCATCAACAATATTCCTTCACCATTGATGTTAGATATAAATACCCCTATGTATAATATTTAATTTTCATACATTTATTGTAACTTATCTATCTAAACTCTCATTAGTCTTGTGTAAGTCGTGACTTACATTCTCACCCTATGTGTGTGTGCACGTGCTTAAATGGGTCTTGATTTATTACATAACCTTACATTAGCTAACCCTATCCATCCTTCAACTCACCTGTAGAATTATTTATATATATATATGATTCCTTTTTAATTTAAAAAAACTGAAAATGATTTTTATTTTAATCTAAATTTTTTAATTTAGTGACTATTAATTTATCTTAAATATAAATTATTTTGATTTTTTTGTATCTAGGAAAGTATAAATATTATGAGATGTTATCCTTATTTTCATAGTTTTTCTATATTACTTGGTAGACCTTGGTTGAAACACTTGAAAGTTGACTTTATATTATGCATTAATATATTAGATTTATTCATGAAAACTTTACATGCACTTAAATATTGCATGAGATACATATGATCTAGATTATTTGAACTAGTCATAGTGAACCTCCATATTAAAGCAAGGAATATATTCATGAGGTATATCAATTATATTAGAAGTATCAAAGGATTAGTGAGAACAAGATATGGTGGAATATTAAGTTAAGCATAAATAATTATTTATTAGATCAAAGAAGGATAAAGAATCAACATTGTGAATCCCTTAGTGTTCATATGAAGAAAAATACTACATCCATTCTAAATTTTTTTATAGTGGTACAATAGATATAACATATTTTCATACTACCTCTAAATATGCTGTATAAGTGACTAAATAATAAAACACTTCATGTTTTACCTATTAATAGTGTGTTTCCAAAGAGTAATTTTTTTTATGAAAAAAGAAATACACAATTTAAAATCAAATTCACATAACTAAAGAAGAGTATCAAGAACCTTGAGGGAGAGGACGACTTATATATTTCCTTTCATTTGATCTTTAGCATGCATTTGTTTATTTTAACCTTTTCTTTATGACTTTTATGTCGTGTTTATCCTATTTTTATTTCACCTTTTATATTTTGTTTTTTTTGTTTTTATTTATTTCACCTTTTATATTTTGTTCTTTTTGTTTTTATTTATTTGTCTTTCACTTTCTATACTATTATTCGCACTTTGTTTCTCTCACTTGAGAAACATTGTCCTTATCCCATTTTTATGTTTAGCACCTATGATCTCTTTATGTGTCACATCATATTGTCTTATGTTTTGTTATTAGATTGTATATTTTTATATATACTCCATTTTGAATTGACCACTATAATTTTTATGTTTACCTTTATTATGACCTATAAACTTAAGTTCTAATTATCACTCATACTCAATTATGGCTCCATATTTATCACTTAATGTACATATTTTTAATTACTTATGCCCCAATTTAATGCTTATGTTACTATACCTTATGATTATATCATGGTTTTTGTATGATCACACATTTAAAACCATTGTGATGAATGTAATCTCTACATCTCATTGATGTTTTCATAACCATTATATTTAAATTAGAATCTTCTTCATTATCTTTTTGGGGTGATCATTTTACATGTTCTTTCATTCTTATATCCTCTAAATTTGTGCTTACACATGTATCTATTCACTTCATTACATACTTGATATACTTTACACAATCCTTATAATTTTATTATATTGTGGGAAGCATTATTGTCTTGATTCTTATCTTCAATTTTTTTATGCTTTTTGTATGATGATTCAACTTTACATGCTTGCACCTTATACAATTATCTTATCTTTTTTGTATATTATTTTTCTCTTCTCTTATTCCTTGTATACTACATATGCAACCAATTAGAGAGGGAATATAATAACTAGTACTTTTAATGGTTGATATATTTTTTATAGTGACTTAAGCTAGATATAAACCCAACACATTATCTAATGGATCTTGATCACATTCCATGCATATACATCATGCGGAGTTGCATTTTATTACATATAGATCACATAGATCTTTATCATGCCACATCCTGCAAATATTTTTCTTTAAAATGTCACATTGTGTGGAGACTTATAACATGGCCACACCATGTAGATCCATATCATAATACCAAAGTCAATAGATTATTTTGTATCACATTTCATGCATGTGGAATTTTATATCCCTTCTCTCTTCATTTAATTTTTTGTATACTCTTGAAACAACTTGTAGTTCACTCTTATTCTAGTGAAGAGCTATTGATTGAATATATTTCTATTGTTTTACTAGTTTTATTGGATTTTTCATATTGAGGAGAAATTTTCAAATATTTTATATTTCTAAATGAGCGCATAAATATTTAATTTTCATATTGGATGAGAGTGTCTATATACTCTGAAATGCAAACTCAAATTAGAGTCACATACAAATCAAAGTGGTTACAAAATATAATGGTGAAATTATCTCACCCATACTATTTCCTATTTCAATTTTTCTTCACCTTGGTAGAATATATTATTGCAATAACATATTGACAAGTGACATATCCACATCCTTTTCATCCCTAGTTAAACTAGTTTTTGTCTATGCACCATTTAATCATAATTATTACACCCTCACCCACACTTGCTTCATACACTTTCTCCCTACCTTGAAATTGCCATTTTAATAAGTAGGGATCATTTTTAAGTAGCTTGAGGTTAACTTAGTTCAAGTATGCACATGAGAATGACCTTAAAATTTAAATAACTAGTCTCAAATTTTAGTTTTATTTTCGTCCTCTAGTAGTCATTATCAACTATTTTAACACACATTTGTGTGGCATGTTGGCCTGTTATTGTATTTGAGGATATTTAGTGTGAAATTAATTTCATAGAGGAGATCATATATGATATCAATGAGACAATCGATAGAACACATTTAATCTTTTAAATAACAACAAACACTAGGTTCACTATATTATATTATAGGCAATGTACATGCCTCTGTGTGTTGTTTTCAATATTTCTCATCATAGTTGATCTAGCCTACCAAATGAATTTGAAATAGAATATCCTAGTAAGCTATCAAGTTTAGAAGCCCTTAAATGATATCCTTAGACGTTACAAATGTGAAGGGGAGTAGTTCATTAGGTGCACATTCTACTAGTTAAATCTCATGCAACATGAATTGATTTCATGTGATAGATTAGATTCATGATAGTCAAGATCAATCCTATGATGCTCATCATCATCATTCATCATTTTTTCTACTAAATCTTAAGATAATCATCAAATTAAAATCATTAATCTTTAAAACATGATTAATTAGTTTAACACATCATCAATATCATTCTTTCATTATCAATATTAAAACCGAATAAGCCTATCATACATATATAGAGACTTATATAATAGGAATTCTATTCATATACACCTCTGTATGCTTGTAAAATTTTCTTTCAAATAGCATAAACATTTCTATTAATAATGAAAGTTTCATTGACTTTCCCATTATCCTTTAGGAAATATAGTGGTGAGACTTTTGTGAGCAACGTCATGGGGAATTATTATTTGGAGGCATTGGCATATAATCAGGATACATTCTTGACATAATATAGACCAACGAATAGGGAACATCTCAGTGGACTGAAAAAGAATCCATCTATGCTAGAAAGAAAGTATAGTTTTCCTTAGTGCTTCTACTTTATTAGTGCAAAGATGACTCACTCAAGGTAATGACATGCACTTGGTACAGTGGCAGACCTGCTCTATGATTAAGAACAGCTCATATTATAAATATAAGCAACTATTAAGTCTGAAAACTTGCATTTTTCTAATCATGGAGAAATATAAGCCCTATATATTCATGGTTATTGTGCAGACTGCTTATGCTGGTCTCATCATAATCTCTAAGGCTGCCCTAAATAATGGATTAAGTTGTTTTGTTCTGGTGTTTTACAGGCATGTGGTTGCTTCTGTGCTTCTGGCTCCTCTTGCATATTTCCTTGAAAGGTAAGTTTTAATATATTTAATGTATTGAGAGGGACTTCTAACTTTGTTCATTTCATATTTGAATCCATTCATAAGTACTGCCCAGTATAATCCTATGGTTTTATTATGAAGGAAGACTCGGCCATCCATCACCATTTACAGCTCCTGCATGATTTTCTTGCTTGCTCTATGTGGGTATGTTATTTCTCATTTTATGCTTCTGGGTTACAGTGCAACTAACATTGACGTAATGATCCAAATGTCTGAATAATATGACATAATGATTTGCAGGACAACTATCCAACAAAATCTCTACTTGGCAGGACTGAAATATGCTTCTCCAACATTTGGATCTGCGTTAGGGAATGTCATTCCTGCAATGACCTTTGTCATGGCTGTTTTGTTCAGGTAAATCAGAGGTGTTTTTACGGACGGCTTAGATTACATACATTAAGGTTTGATTTTTAGGTTTAAAAGTGTTAAACATTCAGAGTTGACTGATATTCTCTAGGCTTAATATGTCGCTTAGTGTGTGATTTAAGACTGACTGTGTTTTTATAGACATAATATCAATACCCAAGAGTCTAATTTTTCAATGATCGGAAATCTTGATCCAAAAATATTTAAAAAATTGAATCTAAAAACTTTCCATGCTCATTAACATAGACTGTAGAAACCTAATGTCTTTGAATTTTCTTTCAAGTTTTGCAACTCTTTGACTTGAGTGAAAAAACAAAATTTAAGAAATATCATTATTGATTGGACATTTTTCTGATATGGGTTTAGATTGGAAAAAGTTAGGATCAAAACCCGGGCAGGACAAGCAAAGGTTTTGGGTACCTTGATCTGCACAATTGGAGCATTAGTTATGACTGTGTACAAGGGTTCTGTTATACCCAAGCTCTGGTCTCCTCCTATTCATCAAAAGCACCATCTTAATAAAGTTCACGAGGATTGGATAAAAGGTTCTATTCTAATGATGACCAGCTATATTGCATGGTGCACATGGTTTATTCTTCAGGTTTTCATCTTAATCCTAACTAACTTCATTTATAGAGAAATAGTTGAATATGTAACGTAAACATTGATATATTGTACCTGATTTGCAGGCTAAAATCATAAAGTTTTATCCGGCTCAAATGTCACTGATAACGTTGATGTGTTTTGCTGCCTCACTGCAATCAGGCGTGGCAGCCTTAATTTTTGAACGAAAGCTTTCTGCCTGGGCTTTGGGCTGGAACCTTCAACTATTGACTGTTGTCTATGCTGTATGAATTATATGCACTTGTTTATAGCTTTTTATACATATCTTAAAAAGGGCAGTTCACACAACGTCAGCTGATTGATTATGGTGTTTTGTTTATGCAGGGAATAGTGATTTCAGTGCTTGCATACTGCATGCAAATGTGGTGCATCGGCAAAAAAGGGCCAGTTTTTGTAGCTATGTTCTCTCCTGTAGTCTTGCTAATAGTTGCCATTTTGTCACCTGCTGTTCTAGATGAACAACTGTATTCTGGAAGGTGAATATATGGAATGAATGTATAATATCGTTTTGATTTGTTTAGGTGGTTCATTTAAAATCAGATAAATAGATAGATTTTATTGAAAAACTAATATAATTAATGATATAAGATTTCTACAATTCATAGAATTCTTTGTAAGCAGGTTTTTAGAGAAGATTGTGTGCGAGGTTTTTAGATCAATGTTCCGGATCACACTCCGTGATCCATCATGAGGATGATTGAGAGCACAATCATTTTGATGATGGATCACGGAATGTGATCCGAAACATGATCTAAAGAAACCTGCTTACAAAGAAAACTAATATAATTTTAGATATACTGCCTAACCAAATCCTAGATTAACATACTTATATGATATTGCTTGCAGTCTAGAAGGAGGGATTTTGGTTGTTGTAGGTCTTTATACAGTGCTATGGGGGAAGAAGAGGGATATGAAGGATGATGGTAAGCTGCTACCAATGGAAAGTCTACCAGAAAGTATCTCAAATGAGGTCAAACAAGGATCCATGCAATCAAAGGAAAGAGAGCATATAAATATCATATGAATGCAGATTTGGCCTATTTCAAAGGAGCATTAGATGATGCTACAGGCCATATTCTACAATTTTAAAGTCAAACCATTATGATACACTGGCTTTAAGTAATCTACAACCTAATATAGTTTTTGTGTCACTTTGGGATTTTGGGATAAGGAAAGAAAAGCAAATATCATAGTTTATGATTCCATGGACTGTAAGTTTTATAAAAGATGAAATTATTGGTATTGTTTTTATAGTTAAAATATTTTTATTTTATATTATTAAAGAGATATTTGTCATGTTCAAATTTTATAGTATGTATTTAGTTATGAATAGTCATCTTGTGGTTACTTAATTAATAGGTTGCATAATTATTATTATAATTATATATAGGAAGTTAGTTTGTTCTAGGGATTATAGTTAATTATATATGGTGTATATGGGAGGTATAGGTTAGTTAATTTTATCAAGTTGAGTATTAAGTTCTTATGGAAGATTATTGGAGGCGCACCCTTCAAAATGTGTTAGAAGTCTTCCCCTTCAAAGTGACATACTATTATCAATTATTTTATGTTCATTTTTTGTTATATTATTCTATTGTGCAAGTTGGTACATTACATTATCAATATAAATCTTCATGGATTGAAGAGTCTCCTTCTATTTGGTATTAATAAAATATAACTCTTATACTTTGCATTGTTCTAATATTTCATTACGTGTGTTGAGATCTTTCTATTTTTTTAAATAAAAGACATATTCATTTATTTGCATATACCTTAAATAAAAACAAGACTAAATATTCTTTATAACATCATTTATATATTTTTAATAGTATAAATATAAAGACACCCGATTCATTTTATTATATGTATCTAGACATACAAAATTAATGGTGATGAATATGCCTAAATGTGGCACAAATTCTCTTAGATAGCTATATTAGGTTACATGAACAACTTGTCAAGTATATGGGGTAATGAGATGTCTTCTATTAGAATTAATAGAATATCCATATATTTTGTAATTATTTGGAAGTATATTAATGATGTGAATATACTTTTCATGTACATGTTTTCTTTAAATTTTATGTTAGATTGTTAGTGAACAAATTTGCTCTTTGTTTTTAAATGATTAATTTTAAACTCCGTTACCTTCTTCTAAGAACAAATGATTCACTGAACAGTTGGGTAAGTGTTTGTTCGAATCACTTCCCTCTGAATTTTTGCCTAGGTACAACTCCCTATCTAGGTTTTTCATAAAATGTGTTTTTGTTTTTATTTATATCTAAATGAAAAGCTTTTAACTAGAAAGCACGTAAGGCCGCCTATTTCATTCTTAGATGAAAGGCTATAACTTTCCTCATGTCTCATAAATAATGGAAAACTGTTTTCTTTAATTTTTCAATACATGTAACTACAGCAACTGAAACAAAGTTCAATATACTTCTTCCACCTAAACTATAAAAGACGAACAGATTCAAGGGAAATAAATCCGCCCTCAATCATGAATCTTTTCTAGATTAAACAACACATTCAAAGGACAGAACATCAGAGGAATAATGAAATACTACAATGAAATGATCAATTACTATTACTTGATCAGATGAACATTTACAAAGACATGTTATCTATTCGGATTCAAAATACACAGATCTTTCTTCTCCCCAAAAACAATATGATCAGATTTCATATATATCCTTATGCAACAAAGACACAAAAATACATCTGCCAATCTTTTTCATAACAGATCTCAATCATTTGATTCTTCCTTTGATTAAGAACAGAAAATACCCAAAACAAAAACCTCAATCGAAGTTCACAAAATTAGTTTCTAAAATCTAACCCTTTTACCATCTGTTTTACTTAATTTATAGTCTAAACAGGGGAGATCTCCCTAAAAACTCAACCACTCCCCAATAAAACAGTTACAAAACCAACAAAAAGTATTTTGGGACAGTTGTCCCGAAGTTTTTGCATAACTATGAAAAATGTTTTTTTTTTTTAAATAAAAGAAACTAATCCTAAATTAATGCATTATGTCATATCCCATCATTGTCATCTTCTCCATCTTCGTGGGCATCATGAGCAGCTATGAGTTCTTGGATCATTGATTGGCTTGGGACTTTCATTGCATTGAGTTTTGCCTTTGCCACTTCTTTATTCCACTTGTGTTGCACCATCTTCTTTGAGTGCTTTGGCAGTCGATCGTTCCCAATGAAAACCACAGATTCAATCCTAGCCACCTTGGTTATATCCTCCGGCATGAAACTACTCTTGACTCTGATCCTCTCCATGTTTAACTAGAAAGACTTGACTGCTTCCTGTGTGCTTGACCCACAGATTCCTAGCTCCCAGTCATGATCGGGATTAACCACTTTATTATCCTTGACTATACTACTTTGCAAATCCTGGAGTTCATAGACAGAGGTTCTTGCATCCGTAATTACCGACTGAAAGGTGAGCACCCGCCACATGATAGTTTTCTTTAGCATGAAAAGTTGGCATTCATTAGTTACCAGCTTAATTGAATGTTCTATCAGAAATTTGGTAGCCCCATACTCTTCGATTTTGGTAAACAGAGGTAGGACATTTTGCCATTTGTGCTCTTCTTTCTCCCATGGTACAAGCTGGTTTTGGATTTCAGAAATCAGGCTCTGTACTTCATCACACAACTTTCGGGAGTCGGTAATGTATTATTCACCATCTTTGATTACTTGTTCAATCCACTTCTCAACCGCTTCAGTGATGCTCTTAGCCCATTGAACTTGGTTCATCAACTTCTTGTTTTCCGAAGAAGTTGGGTCAAAATTCTCAATGGCATGGGATATTGGAATTACTCCAAGGCAACCGATGCTATCAATGAACTGAGCCAAAACACTTATGTGTCTTTTAAGTTCTCTTTTCTCCCATCCATCCTTCTCTGATCGGGTAAGCATTTTCTTCACTGACACTTGGAAAAAATGGTTATCTATATCCCTGCTCATCTTTCCCAATTCTACTTTTGTGATTTCAAAATCATCAGAACCGGCCTCTTTGTTCTCATCTTTCGGTTTGTAAGAGGCAATTTTCGCCGTCCATTTACCGATTTCTTCATCATTGTTCAGGTGAGCAGTGGTCTTGAACCTCTTTGGCTTTGGATTCTTCTCGGAGTACTTGGCAACCATCTCCTGAATTGGAATGGTCACAGGAAGAAAACTCCTTTTCTTGTTCACTGAGGTTGTTAACCATTTAGGAGTCGCAGCAGAATGAGTAGTTCCTTCAATCATTTTTGGTGGTGGTGTAATAGCCACAGTCACCATTTGGGAGCCCAGAGCACAAGCAACTTCACCATCCAAATCTTCAATTTCAAAGATCTGAGCCTCAAGCATGACATCTTTTACTCCCATATCCTTGACCTGGTCCATCTTCCTCTGGGTGACACTACGTGATCGAGTATGCTGAGGGATACTGAAATCTAGAGTTGGGCTAGACCTGTGTCTAGGCCGAGCTGACTTGATTTCCTTACCTGCATGAACAAGAGCACTGTTAGAAGGACATTTTGGTGAAGATATATTCCTTGCAGAAAGGGACTTGGCACCTGGTTTCATTGCTTTCTTTTTAGCCACCCATGCCATGGTTCTTTCCAAAACTCGTTCGGTTCTCAATGGTATGTCATCATTTTCCTCTTCATCCCAATTAATTGGGGGCATTTCAGTCTCTGCATGGGCTAAATACCCTAGTTCAAATAGTTCAAGATAATCCTGTTCAAGCCCTTTAATATCTAACCTTATTTGCAAAGAGATAACCTGTTCCAGCACCAATCTCATGTTTTCTCTTTTGAAGACTTCAAGTTCATCTGAACAGTCTTCCCAGAAATCTTCTAACTGTGGTGTGGGAAGATAAGGCATTAAGCCAAGGCTTCGAGAAAATCCTTTATTGTCAAATCCTTTTCTTCCAGAATATAGAGTGAAATTAAAATTTCTAAGGTCTGCTCCTATACTTAGTGCATCAGACATTGAATTACAAGACAACACTCCCAATTGTATGGGAAAGTGACCTTCCCACTTGTCTTTCGGCTGTGCCTTTTTGATCACTAAGGTCAGTTGCCTGCATACTTCTGCTAGAACAAAACAATCAGAATAGAAATGAGGAAGATTGAAGGGTTCCTCTTCAAAGCCTCCTACTCGTATATAGAAAAAGTGTGGGAACTGGATGTAAAAGCTACCAAACTTCTTAATCAAGATCTGTGCATAATTTGAAATCCATTTGGCCTTTGTACCCTTCAATTCATGACACATATCACCCAGGAATGCATTGTGTACCCTTCTGAAATCTTGTAGGGCATTGTCTTTTTGCAGCATTGGATAAAACTCATACACCGGAACATCTTCCTCAGTGGGCTGCTTGGGTATACCTGTTAACTCTTTAACACAGGCCAGACAATACAAAAGATATGAGGACATGAAGAAGTTTTGTTGAAACTTCTTGGCTAGACTCAACTTCTCTCTCATTGAATCAGCAATTAACTCTGCCCAATCAAAATATTGTTTTCCTTCCAGAACTAATTGCACATAGCAATATATCCAATCATCAAAGCTATAAGCTTCGGTAGAATCTCTGCTTCGATGCAACAGAAGCATCACATCATGGATATGTGACAACATGTGGTTCTTGTTAGGAGTTTTAGGTAGTCTAGAACCACCTCTCTGAGGGACCTTCAACCAGAACTTCACCACATTATTCCTGTGTCCGGCTCTATTTGCATTGAACTCACTGATTGACTGGGCAGGACAGAAATTAGAAAACTGGTAATCTGTTATCTTGAAAACTGAAGCAATCACCTCACGGTTAATGGCAAGAAGGGTTTCACCATTATCTCTCTTAATAGTTTCAGATACAAGGTCATATCTAGCAATACACTCCCGAACCAACTCTGGACAAGGAATTGCTGGAGGAAAGGCTGCAGCTTCTAAAATTCCACTACTCAAAATCTTTATACAAAAAGACTTATCAACACCCTTGAACACCCTTTCTTTCAAATATTCAAGGTTCTCTCCCTTCAGGTTAGTATCACTAACTATGGCTTCTGTGGACGCCAAGCTAAAGATGTTTCCAAACAAGTGCAGGGTGGACTTCATGATTTCAAAACAAGAAACCTAAATTTGATTGCAGTGAAACCTTCTGTATGAGAGAAAATGCAAGGGAAAACACTAGAGAAAAGAAGGAAAGACTCACCTTCACAGTTGTATAATCAGACGACGGCTAGCAGCAAGAAAGACTCCTATCTAGGGATAACATAAACAAAAATCTAGTAGCAAGTAGCAAATGCAGAACACAAATGATTTTCATACCTTATTGAGAAAGGTAATGATACAGAAACATTAAATGCAATGATTTCGCAATTTCATTCTGAACGCGGCAAATTGGTAGATTAGATCCCCGCACGCATGCATTGAATGCATGGCGGCATACTTTAAGAAACTACCAGTTCCCGAAACGTTCACTTATTTCAAAAAAGCCAAAGAATGACATCACTTTACAATATGGTTCTGCCTCTCCGTATTTAGCAATAAATGCACTTCTCAAAACATTAGAAACCGTGGGATCCACCAACATTGAACCCGTATGAACATCTTGAACCAACTTCTTGAGTGTTCAAGTAGTTCAAGATGTACGTTGCGTCAAACTATTGACCACTTGCCGTGTTGAACACATTGAACATATTTGAACCCTTTGAACTCAGTTCAATAAGTTCAACACAAACATTATATTACTGAACAGGAAAAACCTTTTGGAAGAGCTGCTGCAAAATACTTAGAGAAAGCATTAGTACAAAAAACTTTTTCCTGAACATCTTGGAACCTATTGAACCCAGTTCAGAACAGTTTGACGTGTTCAAGGAGTTCAATCAATTGTCTGAACTTGACTTAAACGACTAGGAAAAGGATTTGAGTATGCATTAAGGACTTGAACCAAGGTAATATGGCGTGAACTAGGACTCCAACATAAAAAGGAAAAGATGACCCACTCTCGCCATGAAGAATAAATGACGCGGTAACATAGATATATAGCTTGGAGTGTCTTCTATAAGTAGTACTGGTTAGATTTTATTTTTAGGATATTGGATATGAAGGCATGTTGGCCAAAAAGTATGTATTGCATGTGATTTCTATTTTTATATAATGTTATTAATATTTCTCATACTTTTTTATTATTCTTTATGTGGCTATGAACAAGTGACATTTCTACAATTCTAGATAGATAATCTAATGAAGATTCTATTAGTGTATCCCAATTATAAAAGAATAATAACCATAAAGTACACAACAATTATAGATTTATAAGGTAAATGTGATATTAAAAATTAATGATACAACTATTATTTAGTTTTTCAATGATGAGCACGTTAAATAATTTAACACAATATGTTAGTATTAAATTTTAGGATTAAGAAAAATTGTACTATCTTACATGCCTACAAGATAAGTTGTTTTACAATAATTTAGAACATAAAGCCCATATTTTTCAAGTATGTCCTTGAAAAGTAGGAAAATGGGTTTCTAGCCTAAGAATACAAATTGGGAATCATTTCCAAACTCTTTCATTGGATAACAGTCAACTAGGACCAACTTCGGTCCCTTAGAAGAGCTAGGCACTTTTTTTTTGTCTTAAGTATAATGAGAAAACATCTTACAGTAATTGCTTATGACTTTGTCAGTTTATGCTAGTCAGACAACAAGACCTCATAACAAACTATTAGAGTATTGATATTTGAGACCCATATATAGAACATTGACCCATATACAAAAAATGATCCATATACATCGACTGAATACACATGTGATCAATATACAAAACAATGATTCATATACATCATATTTCTCCATATAAAAGAAAATTGACCCTGATTGTATACAAATGTGACCTATATATTGTATGATGTATATAGTCTCTAACAAAATCTACTACACAAAGTGAAGGTATCATCATTTTACTCCTCAATCTTCATTGTACACCCTAGGGGCCCTTCCATCCATATCATAATCCTACTCCATTGCATTGTTTCTATTGCAGCTACCTGATAGGAAGGTGCTAATGCCTTTCCACTTTCCTAGCTTCATTGATTTCATTCATGAAGGATTTCAATGCATTCACAAATGGTGATCTCTTTATCTTGAATATGGACCATGTGTAGCCATGAGATAATTTTAACAGGTAGAATCTGGTTGTACCATCCTCTATAAATCTTTCAAACATTTTCTTTGCTAACCTCATGATAATGGTGACCTACATTTCAACATTGTAATGGATGAGTTTTCTCAAAGACTCAATAAGCATCAACCCTTACCTTGAAATTTTTCTTCATTCCTAAGAGACCAAAACATCCAAAGTATCTCACATGATAACATAAGACAAAATAGATTACTATCTTTTTTAATACCATTAATGAATCCAAAACGACATCATCATAAGAGAATCTATCAGAAAAGTTGATTCCAAAGCTATTTCATATTTATTTAGCCACAACACAGTCAAATAAAATATGCATAGTAGATTCAACAACCTTGTAAATACTACAAACATCAGTATCTTGTTTCTTATTTCTAATAGGTGATATATGAAGAATAAAAAGCCACTTAAAATATTTCTTCTTGGGCATGATGTTGTTGCCCTATAAATAGGTAAAAACTGTTGGTATTTTGGTATGGTTTTGTCATTGATGTCAACACCTACTAAAACTCTAGCACTTTGGAGATCCAGCAACATTCACTGACAAGCAAGTGACTTTTGCACAGTCATCGGTATATGGTACACCGGTAGGATATAATGATCACCGATGCTTGGAATGACATGGAAAACACTTGGTAATGTCGAAGACATCGATTGGACATCTTGTCTTGGAGAATTATTTATTGGTATATTCGTATTTGCATATTTGTTGTTACCGACAAATAGGTCTAGGTTATGCACCGACGAGATTATTTTTTCCAGATCAGCATGACACACTATGAAGATGATTAATTATTGTTGTAAATGCATTCAGCCGACATATTGAATCAGTTATTGCATCAGATATTGTATTGTTTGTAAAATGATTTTATTGTAATATCTTGTAGAGCTGACCTACTAAAATTGGTCTTAAGTTATGGTATAAATGTAAGATCTTATTTGTAAGATCGAATGTGGAATGTGAAAAGGAATTGTAAAAAGGTATATGCAAGATTAAGCAGAGCTATACACACAGACATCATTTGAAGGTGAAGCTAGGTTTTTGTGAAATCATATCAGAACTACACAGGTACAGAATCCAGCATATGAAGATGCTATTTTGAGCAGTACATTTTTATTGGATTTAACCATCCAATTGTAGTCAGTGTGACTCCCATTTTGTGTTTGAGCAGTGAGCACTAGGCGCTTGGCCTTTTTGCATGTGCAGACCCCATTTATATACACTTACATACTACAGTAGTATCATCTGATTGTGGGTAAGGTTTCCCACTGTGGTTTTTCCCCTTATAGGGTTTCCACGTACAAATATTGGTGTTATGTGTTGTGGATGACTTTGTCTTTTTGTTTCATGCATTAATCTTTACTGGTATTGCAATTATCTGATAAAACTGTCTACCGGTATAACAGATTGGTTCACCGGTATTAAGCAGTAAATTGGTTAAGTTGTTTTTGGTTTAAATTTATTTGACAACTGATTCACCCCCCCTCTTAGTTGTCTCTGGGACCTAACAGTTGGTATCAGAGCTTAGTCCTCTTTTGCAGAAGTTTAACAGCTTGAGGAGATCTAATGTCTACTAACTATTTCAAGAAGGACAATCCTAAACTTGATGGAACCAACTATGGCATATGGAAGATTAGAATGGAGACACATCTAAATTGCATTGGAAAGGACATCTGGGAAGTTACAAAAAATGGCTATACTGCTCCTACTTCCAGTCAACCTAATCCACCTAACTTGACTAAAGATGAGGAAAATGATTGCAAAGCAAGAGAAGCACTTTTGAGCGCATTAACAGATCAGCAAATCATGGGATTATCAGACAGATCAACTGCTAAAGCTATTTGGGATCATTTGGAAACATTGAATGAAGGAGATTCCACAGTCAAAATTGCAAAACTTGAAAGCTTTCAGGTTAGGTATGAAAATCTAAAAATGGAAGAAGATGAAAGGATTTATGCTTTTATGGAAAGAGTTAATGAAATTGTCTTGGGTATTAAATGTTGTGGAGGAACCTTAAGTGAAGATGAAATTGTTTCAAAAATTTTAAGAGGATTGTCACCGGCATATAAAGTGAAGTTCATTGCTATAAATGAGTTAAGAACCATGCCTAATACATCAGTAACTAGGGATACATTGATTGGAAAACTTTCAGCCTTTGAAATTGAGGAATTTGGTCTTGTTGCTACTATAAAGATAGATTTAGCCTTTAAAGCATCAACACCATCTGCATCATCATTTGACAAATCTGATTAGAAAGTCTTTTATGCAAGAGAACTTGAGGAAAGAAGAAGAGAAAATGAAGAACTTGAAGAGCTTGAAGCACTCTTTGCAAGGAAAATGACGAAAGGTCTAGTTGGAAGTAAGTATGAAGGTAAAGCACCCTTTAAATGTTTTAACTACAATAATATTGGTCACATGGCTTCAAGATGCCCCGATAGACATGCTAGACTAAGAGAAGAAGCTAGAAGGACATACAAGCCTAACCCTGAATATCAGAGATACAAATTTAAGAAGAATAAAGACAAATCTTGTTATGTTGCTGATGAAGGAGTGACTGATGATTTTGATGAGGATCCGCTAGACAATGGATGGGTTTTTGTTGCTATAACAGAAGATCAACTAACACCTATAGTCCAATCGGTAGAGTAAGCCTTGGTAGCTAAAATTGAAATAAAGGATGAATGGATCATTGATTCTGGATGCTCACATCATATGACAGGAGATAAAGGTAAATTCTTGAACTTTCAAGAATATAATGGAGGCCTAGTGAGATTTGAAGATGATAAAGCTTGCCTAATCAAAGGTAAGGGTTCAATATCTCTTGATTGTAAGCATAATACTGACAATGTCTACTATGTTGAAGGTTTAAAGCATAATATTTTGAGTGTTGGTCAATTAGTTGAGAAAGGATTTCAGTTACAATTCAAAAATGGAAAATGCAAAATCATGAATAAAACTGGTTTAGAAATTGCAACCGGTAATCAGACTAGACGTAATATCTTTCATTTGAATAATAGTGAAAAGACATGCTTGATTGCACATATTGATGAAAGTTGGCTATGGCATAAGAGACTCTGTCATGTCAACTTTGATTGGATGGTAAAAATCAGTACTACTAAGGCAGTTAGAGATTTACCTAAAATTGTCAAACCTCACAATACATTATGTAAGGAATGTCAATTTGGAAAACAAGTTAGAGCTAGTTTCAAAAGTATTCCAAAAAAATCCAATAATGGTCTTGATTTAATTCACACTGATTTATGTGGTCCAGCTAGAACAAAAAGCTTACAAGGTGATAGATATTTCATGCTAATCATTGATGACTATTCTAGAATGTGTTGGGTTACTTTTCTTAGAGAAAAATCAGAAGCACTTGAAAAGTTTAAATTGTTCAAAGCAATGGTTGAAAATGAAACCGGTACGAAAATCAAATGTCTAAGATCAGATCAAGGAGGTGAATTTACATCTAAGGAATTTAATGCATTCTGTGAAGTGAATGGAATCAGAAGACAACTATCAGCACCTCGGACACCACAGCAGAATGGAGTTGTTGAAAGGAAAAACTGAACTATCTTGGAAGCAACCAAAAGTATGTTATCAAAAGCAAATCTACCACATGTATATTGGAGAGAGGCAGTAAGTAAAACGGTCTATACATTCAACAAAGTTCACATCAAAGGTGAAACTGGTAAGACCCCTCATGAACTATGGTTTGGTATTACTCCCACTCTTAAATATTTCAGAATATTTAGAAGTAAATGCTATATTAGAAGAGATGAGTATATTGGGAAATTTGATCCTAAAAGTGATGAAGGAATATTTCTTTGTTATTCATCTAAGAGTAAAGCATATAGATTTTTTAACAAAAGATTGCAGAAAATTGTTGAGAGTACAAATGTAAAGATTGATGAACAATTTAGAGGAACTTCAAGGTACATAGATTCTGAACCGACAACATAAATTCTAACAAATGAACCTACACTGAACCCACTAGTACAAAATGAAGATCCAGTTACATCGGCGCCATCTGAAAATTCCACTGTGACTGAGGAATAGTAGCAAACAAAGACACCCTGGTATGTAAGATTGAATCATTCTGAAGATCAGATAATTGGAAACAAATATAAAGGAGTTATGACAAGAGGAAGATTGACAAATGAAGAGGTATGTCTTATTTCTCAAATTGAACCATCATCAGTTAATGAGGCATGTGAAGATAAATATTGGACTAAAGCTATGGAAGAAGAATTAGAACAAATTGAGAAGAATAACACTTGGACATTAGTTCCCCGACCTAAAGACAAAAATGTAATTGGAACAAAATGGGTATTTAGAAACAAACTTAATGAAGATGGAAAGGTTATCAGAAATAAAGCAAGATTAGTGTGTAAGGGATATTCTCATAAAGAAGGAATTGATTATAATGAAACCTTTGCACCGACAGCTAGAATTGAGGCAGTCAGATTATTTTTGGCTTTTGCAGCACATAAGAACTACAAAGTATACCAAATGGATATTAAATGTTCATTTCTGAATGGAGATCTTGAAGAGGAAGTTTACATTGAACAACCTAATGGATTTTCTTTGACAGATAACAAAGATATGGTTTGTAGGTTAAGGAAAGCTTTGTATGGATTGAAGCAAGCTCCAAGAGCTTGGTATGCAAGATTGGATGAGTATCTTTTGAAGATTGGTTTTTCTAAAGGTAATGTTGACAATAACTTATACTATAAAGTTACTAATGATGATATCTTGGCTATAGAAGTTTTTGTTGATGATATAATCTTCGGAGGAGAAGATGGATTGTATAAAGACTTTTCTATTAAAATGCAACAAGAATTTGAAATGTCTATGATTGGTGAAATAAGATTCTTTTCAGGATTGCAGATTTCATAGACTGACAAAGGTATATTCTTAAGTCATTCAAAATACTTAAAAGAGTTACTAAACAAATTTGGGATGGAAAACTCTAAACTGGTAAGTACACCTATGACTACAAATGACAAACTATCACTAATGGATGAATCTACACCTGTTAATCCAACAAGGTACAAATATATGATAGGAGGTTTACTATATTTGACACAAACAAGACCTGATATTATGAATATAGTATGTATTGTTTCAAGATTTCAGAGTAATCCTAGAGAAAATCATGAATCAGTAGTAAAAAGGATTTTTTAGTAATTACAAGGCACTACAAATCTTGGATTATGGTATCCTAGAGATGAAAACTTTGAACTATGTGCATACACAGATGCAAATTGGGCAGGAGATGTGGATGATAGAAAAAGAACCACCGGCGGAGCATTTTTTCTTGGAAGTAGATTAGTTTCTTGGTTGAGTAAGAAACAAAGTTGTACATCTTTATCAACAGCAGAATCAAAATATGTTGCAGCAACAACTAACTATACACAGGTACTATGGCTTAAACAAATGTTGAAAGATATAAAGGTAAAATGCAAGGAACCTATAACTATCTATTGTGATAACACAACAACAATTGATATATCTAAGAATCCAGTACTACATTCTAAAACAAAACATGTTTCCATCAAACTGAATTTTCTAAGGGAAAATGTTGAAGCAAAAGAAATAAAACTGGTCTATGTGAATACTAAAGAGCAGCTTGCAGATATTTTCATGAAACCTCTTCCTAAGGAGACCTTTGAATATCTTAGACAACAGCTTGGGGTCATACCCCCACTGGTAGATACTTAGAGAGTTGATATTTGTCATCAACTGATAGAATTAACAAAGAATTCTTTTACTCCGGCTTTGATGAGGAAGCTACTTCTCAGGGGGAGTAGTTGGTATACTGAATTGGTTGGTATTTTTGGTTTTGTTGTAACTTTGGCATTTGATGTCAAAGGGGGAGTAATATCTATGGAAAAATACATTATCCTTTAGGGAGAGATTGGTATGGAAAAATAGAAAAACATAAAGAAACACATGTTACTCTTAGGGGGAGAGATTGTTACTTTGAGATTGAGTTTACTTATACTTTGGTAATTGTTGGTACTTTGGTATTTGGCATTTCTATTTTGGCACTTTGATGGTTTTTCCATCTTGTGTTGCCATCAATGCCAAAGGGGGAGATTGTTGGTATTTTGGTATGGTTTTGTCATTGATGTCAACACCTACTAAAACTCTAGCACTTTGGAGATCCAGCAACATTCACCGACAAGCAAGTGACTTTTGCACAGTCACCGATATATGGTACACCGACAGGATATAATGATCACCGACACTTGGAATGGCATGGAAAACAGTTGGTAATGTCAAAGACATCGATTGGAAATCTTGTCTTGGAGAATTGTTTATTGGTATATTCGTATTTGCGTATTTGTTGTTACTGACAAATAGGTCTAGGTTATGCACTGGTAGGATTATCATTTCTAGATCAGCACGACACGCTATGGAGATGATTAATTATTGTTGTAAATACATTAAGATGACATGTTGAATCGATTATTGCATCGGATATTGTATTGTTTGTAAAATGATTTTATTGTAATATGAGCCGACCTACTAAAATTGGTCTTAGGTTCTGGTATAAATGTAAGATCTTATTTGTAAGATCGGATGTGGAATGTGAAAAGGAATTGTAAAAAGGTATATGCGAGATTAAGAAGAGCTATACATGCAGACATCATTTGAAGGTGAAGCTAGGTTTTTGTGAAAGCATATCAAAACTACACCGGTACTGAATCTAGCATATGAAGATGTTATTTTGAGCAGTACATTTTTATTGGATTTAACCATCTAATTGTAGTCAGTGTGACTCCCATTTTGTGTTTGAGCAGTGAGCTCTAGGCACTTGGCCTTTCTGCATGTGCAGACCCCATTTATGTACACTTACTATCTGTAGTAGTATCATCTGATTGTGGGTAAGGTTTCTCACTGTGGTTTTTCCCCTTACAAGGTTTCCACATACAAATATTGGTGTTATATGTTGTGGATGACTTTGTCTTTTTGTTTCATGCATTAATCTTTATCGGTATTGCAATTATCTGATAAAACTGTCCACTGGTATAACAGGCTGGTTCACCAGTATTAAGCAGTAAATTGGTTAAGTTTTTTTTGGTTTAAATTTATTTGACAACTGATTCACCCCCCCTTCTCAGTTGTCTCTGAGACCTAACAAAAACCTTCTCCCAATCCTTATCATTGCAATTCAAATTCAACACAAAATTAATATGATTAATCAGGTCAAAATTACTACATAAAGCATCATAATTTTTTTTTGTCTTTGGTGTCCTTCAATAGAGCATCATCCACCCATTTGAACAGACTAAATATGTCTTCCATCATAGAACACTACTTGGGAACCTAGAGACAAAGATAGGCCTCCTTCAATAGAGAGTAAGTTCTTCATTTGGAGGGAGGAAAGTGGTACTTCTGACTAAGAGCATTCCAAAAATTTAATTAACAATTAATAAATATAAATCATTAAAACAACAAATACCTTTGAGATTATATTTTTTAGCAAAACACCCTTGGATAAGGGCAAGAGGTCTACCTTTGTGAGATATGTTCCATCAAATGGACCTCTCACTACTTAAGGTATTAATATCACTAATGATTCTTGTTAGCAACAACCAAGAAGGAAGATTGAGAATGGGGTGGTGAATCAGTCTTCACCGAAATACCAAACTTAAATGCAAAACATAGATATGATAAATTGCAGTAATAAGACAGATAAGAAAATTGAAAGGACAACACACAACACCAGGATTTTGACATGGAAAACCTGATTAAGGGAAAAACCATGGTGAGAACTTACACACGGTAAGATGATACTCTACGGTAGTATGTGGAAATATTAGAATGGAGAATGCACATGCATTCAGGCACACTGCCTACAGCTCACTGCTCAAAAGATAATGGCTTGGAAGGCTAGAACCCTCAGGGAAGTCTCATTGACTTACAATGAGATTCAGACTACAATCTGGAAGAAATGAACTGAAAGAATAACATCTCCAAATGCTTGATTACAGTCTCAGTTAAGAACAGATTTCTTCTCTACAACACCAATCTCTCCTCAAAATCAACACCAAAGGATAAATCACTTGTTTTCATGTAAACCTCTTTCTGATAATGTAGACATGAAATTGACACCTAAATTACATGAATATATCACCTATATATACTATAGTGTCATTAAATTGAGACCCTAGCAATTTACAACTGCATTAGGGTCATCACGCATGCGAACTAGAATCCTCTAGATTGATTGGAGACTAGAGAGTGCTCATCTTGTGAAAACAACTTCTTCCTTGGCCTCTGCATCACTCTGTCTGTACTATGCCCTGGAGAAAGGGGCAGAACAGGGGCATGGTGCCCTTGTCCCTGGCCTATTTTGGGGAAAAACCTTCTTAGAGCATGCATTGTGGGTTGTGCAGTGAGTGGGAAATCTCCCTAATGTCAGCCTATGATGAAATTAAAATCCTTCGAACATATATTTAAGGGGCATTCATCCTCTCATTTGCATAAGTTCAATAAGCGGGATGAGTGGGAAATTCATAAGCGACCAATCATTCAAGAGCATTCAAGCATTCTTTTCCAGCATTGAGCATTCTCAAGTCTCCCTTCAAGGCTAGGTGTTGCATTCAATTCAAGGATTCAACCATTTAAGAGATGATTAATTTCAACATTAAATTCCACACAAGAACTTCTATCAATATTTCTACTACAAGCTCCCTTAAGGTGATTTACAATTCAGTCTTTCATTTGCATCTACTTGCAAGTACTTTCCTTCATTACCTAGTTAATTCCAAAACTGGGGTTTGACCTAAAGGAAAACCCCCAATCCCAACCCATTTTCCTCTCTTTTGTGTGTGTAGGTTGCAGGTGCACAGCTGTACTTTTAGATTGAGGCTTCATTTGTAGAGGCAGAAAAACCCTTTTTGTTTCGCAGATTATTCGAAGGACAGTGTACATTCCCGTCATGGTCTAGACAACTTTTTGTTAAATTTGCAGGGTGACGTCGTCTCAACATTTTACTACCAAATCCAAGTGCACAACTTCATCCCATATTCAGATCTCAAGTTATAATTGATTCTTTGTCACTTTTGCACTACATAATTCAACCAATTTCCTTTCCAAATCAAACAAGGAAGAAGAGATCATCCTAACATTCTTAATTCATTCAAAATTCAATCTATCATCTTTGTGTGGAGATTGAATCTAGTGAATTATCCCTTATCTTCCTAATGTAATGGTGAAAAGTGCTTGAAGGATGATCAATAGTGAAACTCTCATCTCTGTTTGAGGGAAAGGGTTAGTTCCTCTTGATTTATCACTCATCATTTTTCCACCATTACATATACAAATCATCAACCTTGATAAGAAGGTCGACTAAACCCTCAAACCTCAATTACAAAATTACATCACGATATTAAGATCGACCACTAGACCAATATAATGGTTTACATAGCATAACATGGTCATAAAACAAATTCCCAAATGCACAACTCCATCAGAAATCACACCAAGATCAACCGCAACACACTACACCACTAGGAAAACCACATAACATGAAAATCATCACCGGTTGATAGAAACCATCAAAATATTGCACAAAAATCAATACGGATCATAAAAAATAATAGGAGACAACTAGGAAACACCAAAAAACACATTAGAAACATCAACAATAGTTGCACCAAAACCACTTATCAAATCTTCATTGATCAACATCTGAAAGCTCAAGAACACAACCAATCAACAACTGTCACGAAGAAGGATAACTTGTAGAGCACAAAATTATGATCCATCTTAAACTTAGATATAAAAGAGCATCCCAAGCAATATCTCAGAATATCAGCACAAGATCTGATCACACCAGAATATACCAAAGGATATACTGAGCTCTACAAAACAATGATCAACAAACCAAAACAACAAACCGGATCATAAGATCTTCCCAAATGCATTGGAGTAATGCACATGAATATGTTGACATCAATGACAAAAACATATCCTAGTAGCAAAAATGACCAACAATATCCCCCTTTGGCATTGATGGCAACATATGAATGTGAAAAAACAATCAATGCAAAGAAAGAAGATATCTCTAGCAAACTCCAACAAACTCCCCCTAAGATTAGGACATATAAAGTAGTTTTTTACATGATCTCTCTCCCCCTTTGACAATGATGCCAAAGATCTCAAAATAGAAAACCAAAATCTATCTCCCCAAAATAGAGACATGAGTCTCAAAGGTCTCTCCAAAAACAAAGACTACTCTAGCAGAGGAGCAACACCAACACACCAATATGGAAAAAAGGATAAGACTGTGAAGTCCACTAGATTGATGCAACTCAATACATCTAGTTCTCATCAAGACGGGTGGATACCCCTAACTCATCTCTCAAATAGACAACTATATCTGCAGGCAAAGGTTTAGTGAAAATATCAGCTATTGGTTCCTTTGTAGATACATACTCTAACTTCACCTTCTCATCATTGACTTGCTCTCTCAAGTAGTGATATTGGATTGACACATGCTTAGTCTTTGAATGTTGCACCAGATTCTTTGACATGTTGATAGTACTAGAATCATCATAGTATATAACAATATGATCATCATAAATAACTCTAATATCCTTCAACATTTGCTTCATCCAAACTACATGAGTGCAATTACTAGCAGCAACAATGTACTCAGCTTCAATAGTAGATAAGGACACTAAATCTTGTTTCTTGCTAGCCCATGAAACCAACTTCTTACCCCAAAAAATGCTTCACCAGTAGTGATCTTCCGGTAATCAACATCACCAGCCCAATCAACATTAGTGTAAGCAAATAGCATGGATACCATAAACCATAGTCCACAGTTCCCTTCAAGTATCTGAATATCCTCTTCACAATAGTGACATGACTCTCTTTCATATCATTTTCATATATAGAATCCATGCACACAACATGCATAATGTCTGGCCTAGTCTAAGTAAGATATAGCCGTCCACCAACCATAAATCTGTATAAACTTTGATTAGCTTTTGGAGATTCATCATTCTTAGATAATTTACAACCAATCACCATAGGATTTCCAACCAGTTTGGAGTCATCTAACCCAAAATTCTTCAACAATTACTTCACATACTTAGTTTGAGATATGAATATACCTTTTCTAGTCTATGTAATCTACCAACCTAAGAAAAATTTCATTTCACCAATCATGGACATCTCAAATTCTTTCTACATATCACCGAAAAACTTCTTGCCTAAGTCATCATCACCTCCAAAGATAATATCATCAACAAATACTTCAACAATTGGGATATTATCATTTTTAATCTTGAAATATAGAGTCAACAACACCTTTAGTAAATCCCAATTTCAACAAGTATTCATCTAGTCTAGCATACTAGACTCTAGGGGCTTTGCTTTAATCCATAAAGAGCTTTCTTTGTTTACATACCATGTGTTCATCATATGACAATGAAAATCCATCAGGTTGCTCAATATAAACTTCTTTCTCAAGATCATCATTCAAAAAGGAAGATTTGACATCCATCTGATATACCTTGAAATTTTTATAAGAAACATAAGCAAGAAACATTCTAACAACTTCAAGTTTGGAAACCGGAAAAAAAGTCTCCTCATAATCAATTCCTTATTTTTGAGAATATCCTTTGCAAACCATTATAGCTTAATTTCTAACAACTTCACCAGCTTCATTCAATTTGTTCCTGAATACTCATTTAGTACCAATAACATTTTTATCCTTAGGTCTAGGCACAAGTTCCCAAGTATTATTCTTTTCAATCTAATCTAGTTCTTCTTCCATAGCTCTCATCCAATTTTCATCTTTTCAAGATTCAATAATATCTTTGGGTTCAACTTTAGAAATCAAACATACTTCTTTAGTAGCTAACCTTCTTCTTGTCATTACACCTTTATTCTTATCATGAATAATCTGATTTTCAAAATGATTCAGTCTTACATACCTTGGAGTCTTCTAATTGTTTTGATTATCAAGTTCCTGCACTCCTTCACCACCACCAACAACACCCATGTTAATTGTCTCTACCAGATCATTCTTCTTAGGTTCTTTAGGCTCAATAGGATTTAAAAAAATATACTGACCACCATCATAACCACATGCTCTGATCTCTTTTCCAAGGTTCTCATCCACCTTCACATTTTCACTTTCCACTATCTTCCTCAGTCTCTTGTTGTAGCACCAGTAGGATTTTCTCTTTGTAGAATATCCCAAGAAAATTCCTTCATCACTTATAGCATCAAACTTTCCCAAATCCTCATTTCTCTTGATATAACATTTGCTACCAAATACTTTGAAATATCTCAAAGTAGGAACATGACCAAACCAAATCTCGTAAGGGGTCTTACTGGTATCACCTTTGATGTGAACTCTATTGAATGTGTAAACAACAGTGCTAATGGCTTCTTTCCAGTAGATCTTCAGAACATTTCCTTCAATTAACATCCAAGACAGTTATGTTCTTCCTCTCAACAGCTCCAATCTACTGAGGGGTTCTAGGAGCAGATAATTGTCTTCTAATCCCATTCTTCTCATAGAATGAATTGAACTCACCGGAACAAAATTATCCACCTCTATTAGATCTCAAACACTTCACCTTCAATCCAGACTCAGTCTCAACCTTTGCTTTGAATATATTGAACTTGTCCAATGCTTTTGATTTCTCCTTAAAAAATACAACCACATCATCCTAGAATAATCATCAATTAGTAGCATAAAATATCTATCACCCTACACACTTCTAACATTTGTAGGTCCACATAGGTCAGTATACACAAGATCTAGTAATCCTTTTGATGTATATTATTTTATTTTGAAAGAAATTGTTGTTTTCTTACCCAACTGACATTCCATACATATCAGAATAGCAAGGTTGACAATTTTAGGCAAATCTCTAATAGCATGTGTAGAACTAATCTTAATCATTGAATCAAAATTTACATGACGCATTCTCCTATTTCACAACCAACTCTCATCAATCTGAGCAATCAAACTGATTTTCTCACTAGCATTCAAATGAAAAATGTTACCTTCAATTTTAGTTCTAGATGCAAACTCTATACGGGAGGCATTTAAGATTTTGCATTTTACATCCTTGAATTGTAGATCATAACCTTTATCAACCATATGTCCAACACTAAAAAGATTATGCTTCAAAAATTCAACATACAAGACATCATCAGTGTTATGCATACAATCAAAATAAATAGAACCTCTCCCACAGATCATGTAGGCTTTGTCATCTCCAAATCTAAATATTCCACCATCATATCTTTTCATACTCACAAATTTACTTTTATCACTGGTCATATAATGTGAACAACCACTGTCAATTATCCATTCATATTTCTCTTCAACTTTAGTAGCTAAATCTTTCTCCTCAATAGCACAACTAGTGGAGTCAAGAGGTGGAGGTCCATCTTCCTTAATGGCAAGAAATACAACTTCATCTTCTTCTGATTCTTCATCTATAATACCTTCATCAGCAACATAGTAATAGTTCTTCTGATTTCTATACTTTTGATTAGGCTTGTAAGGCTTATCATGCTTCTGATGCTTTTCATATCTATCATTCCTATCATTCTTATAAAAATTTTCACGCTTATCATACTTAGCCATTCTCTTCGAGCATCTAGAAGTAAAATGTCCTATCTTATTATAAGAGAGACATTTCAATGGAAACTTTTCATCATACTTACCAACACCTATAGACAATCTCTGAGAAATTAGTGCTTCAAGTTCATCCAACTCCCTTTCTTGCTAGATTCCATCTCTCTTCTCTCTCTTTCATATCTAGATATTTTGCACTCATTAGGAGCATATCTCTGCTTACCAAATACAAATGCAGATGCTATAAATGTTGTTTCAAACTTTCCATGTGATTCTCCAAACTCACTTTTCTCAAATGCATCAAGATTTCCAACCAGCATATCTCTTGTCATTGTAGTCACACTCCAGATCTCATCAATAGAAGCAACCTTATGTTTATAGGCAGGAGGCAAAGATCTCATCACCTTAGCAAGAATTTCATCTTTCTCAATGGTTCCACCAACACATCTAATACCTAGGACAAGGTCATTCACCTTAGCCATGAAAGAGTGTATGTTCTCATCATATCCCATCTTCAATGTCTCATACATTCCTTTCAAACTCTGCAACTTAGAAACCTTCGCCTATTTATCACCTTCATACAGATTCTCAAGCTTTAGCCAGATCTCATGTACAGTCTGAAGTCCCATTACATTTTTCATATTAGAGTCTATTAGGTCACTAAGAAATGATTTATTTTCTCTAATATTATGTTTAGCTTCCTTGATCTCATCAAGAGTAGACGGTCCATTTAGAGGAACAGTCTAGGCATTCTTTGTAATCTTCCAATAATCTTCACCAAGACATTTCAAGTGCACTTCCATCCAGTCCTTCCATATAGCATAGTTACTTCCATAAAATCTCAAACTATCCTTCTTAAACATAACACCTTGAGCTACCATCCCAGATCTCCTCAAGTGATTAAGCTTCTACTAGAGGATCTAGCTCTAATACCAATTGTTAGCAGTAGCCATGAAGGAAGACTAAGAGAGGGGGGGTGAATCAGTATTCACCAGAATACCAAACATAAACACAAAACATAGATCTGATAAACTGCAATAATAAAATAGATAAGCAAATTGAAAGCACAACACACAACACCAGTATTTTGACATGGAAAACTTGGTTAAGGGAAAAACCATAGTTGGAACCTATGCATAGTAAGATGATACTCTGCAGTAGTATGTGGAAATATTACAATGGAGAATGCACATGCATCCAAGCACATTTCCTAGAGCTCACTACTCAAAAGATAATGGCCTGGAAGGCTACAACCCTTAAGGAAGTCTCACTAACTTACAATAAGATTCAAACTACAATCCAAAAGAAATGAATTGAAAGAATATCATCTCCAAATGCCTAATTACAGTTCCAATTAAGCAAAAATGTCTTCTCTACAATACCAATATCTCCTCAAACTCAACAATGAAGGATAAATCACTTGTTTTCACATTAACCTCTTTTTGATAATGCAAACATGACATCGACACCTAAATTACATGAATATATCACCTATATATACAAATCTTCAACCATGATAACAAGGTCGGCTAAACCCTCAACCCTCAATTACAAAATTACATCACACGATATAAAGATCGACCATCGGACCAATATAATGGTTTACATAGCATAACATGGTCCTAAAACAAATTCACAAATGCACAACTCCACTGGAAATCACACCAAGATCAACCGCAACACGCTACACCACCAGGACAACTACATAATATGAAAATCATCACCGGTTGATAGAAACCATCAAAATAATGCACAATGATCAATGAGGATCATCAAAACAAATAGGACACAACTAGGAAACACCATCAAACACATTAGAAACATCAAGAATAGCTGCACCAACAACACTTATCAAATCTTCATCGATCAACATCTGAAAGCTCAAGAACACAACCAATCGACAAATGTCATGAAGAAGGATAACTTGCGGAGCACAAAAACACAATGCATTTGAAATGAAGATACACAAGACCATCCCAAGCAATATCACAAAATATTAGCACAAGATCTAATCACACTAAAATATACCGGAGGATATACCGAGCTCTACAAAACAGTGATCAACAAACCGAAACAATAAACCCAATCATAAGATCTTCCAAAACACACCGGAGCAATACACAAGAATATTTTGGCATCAATGAAAACAACATATCCTAGTAGCAACAATGACTAATAATATCTAACATATTTTATTATGAGAAATCAGGCTTCTAAGACACTCTCATACCTTCCATGTAACCTTAAAGAAATTAAACTAGCCAGAGAGATAGGAAAACTACTAGCAATGAGGTTACTAAAGTGGAGAATGATGAACTTATAAGGCACTGAGAGGGCGGGGGTGAATGAGTGATAGTAAAAACAATACAAATCTGAATATCAATTTTACCAACTTAAAACTCAATAGACATGTGAGGAATAACACCATGTATGCAATCACCACATAAAGAATAAACCACATGACACAAGAGTTTATATGTAAAAAACCCAAATGGGAAAAACCACAGTGGGAGTTAGTACCCACAAGATCCACTATCTGCAGTATAGAGATCTAACCGATTAATTCTACAACACCCATTAGGGGCACACCCTGTTAGAAGTGTCTAATCCTAGTTAAGAGATTTTACAAAAAGGCCTATGAGGACCAGCCCTATTAGGAGCTACCCAAGTAGCTAGGATTTGCAAACACAAGTTAATGTGTCACCTAGTTAGAGGATTTAATGATCAGAACTATTAGGATTTGACCGCACCTTGTTAGGAATGACCTTGTAAGAGGATTTTCTTGTAGCAACTGTTAGGGAGATACCAAGTACAAATGATCTCAGTATAACACCTTCTGTGTCTAATAAGATCCACTTCAAAACATTTCAATATCACATAGACTTCATCTCTCAACTCCTTTGATCTATGTACTATCAGAAAATACAAAATTTGTTCATCACATGTCACACTATCAAGCTCATATATTTAAATCCTTTCATACCTCATCAGATAATTAAAATCATCATAAGGTCGGCTAGAACCTTGTTACAATTCCTTAGGTTCAATGCATCTAGACAATCTTGTATTGTACGCTTTAGTTATGTCGACCACTGACATAAAATTCCAATTTTGTGTCGTTTTACCAATCTGAGTGATTTTCATCACTACTAGTTAAGTCTCCATCAACTAATTTGTTCAGTCAAATAAGTCTCGTTCACCTGATCGATTCAACATGTGCGGTCACAAACATATCTTCATCTAATAGTCTTCAATGCTTCTGCAAAACCACATAATCTCAATCTTCATGATTTTCATGTACCAGTTGTTAGAATGTAACACTATCTGTCATTTACTGGTTGAAATCCTAATTACCAGTTCTGATAAGAGTGTCTATGCTTTACCAGTTAAGTTTAGTTGGTTGAACTATAGGACTTAGATGAATCAAAGAAACATAGTTATCATCAATGACAACATATAAAATAGTTATCATACATAAATCAAATCTCCATGCACAACAAACATATACCAATTGCATCAAGAAAACACACATTACCGGTTTAGTTCAAATGATCAAATGCCAACAATCTCCCCATTTGGAATTGATGGCAACACTTAGGAAAATTTTGTCAACCAAGTGTGCAAAACAAAAAAAATGACTATATGACATACATTCCCCCTTAGCAATTGCATGCTATTACAAAAATGAAATCATTACTCCCCCTTAATTGTACATACAAAATATACAAAATTTTGACTGGACTCTACTATTTCTACTCCCCCTTTGACAACAATGCCAAATAAAGAAGTAAAATACATACATTACATCAAAATTTGTCAGAAAAAATGCATGTATATATAGAAATAAAAGTGTTAAGGTATTTACAATGCAATTCTCAAGAAAACATCACTGTAATGAAACTTCAAATGCTTAAGATTAGTGTCCCATGTTTCCAACAATGTCTCAGTAATCTCAACATGTGTCAAGATCTATGTTGTAAAATCCTCCATAGCATCAACTATACTCATCTTAGGAGTAGCCAAAATTGCCTCTGACTCCTTGAATGCTCTCTGAAAAATATCTACTTTCGGAAGTAGTTGAATCTGGAGTTCTTTCAGTGATTTGACTCATTTCACTTGCTCGTGTTCACAAAGTTCTAACTGGTGTTGTAGATCAACAACATTTTTACCAAAAGTGATCACTGAGTCCTATACTAGTATGAAAGTTTCACTTAACTTTTGTGTTTCCTTCTTAGTATCATCTCTCTTCTTTCTCAAGTCTGCACAAAATAGTGAAAATTGGGAAATATTAGCCAAAATCTTACAGCTGGTTTCTAATCCAGTTTTTAACAAGTCTTTATTCACCGTTAGGGCTACTTTGCCTTTATCTATCTCAACCATTAACTGTTCTCCCCTTTTCTTCTTGTAATCCTTTTCAATAGAAATGCATGCAACTTATTCAAGGGATTTAATTTGATCACCAACACTAACAACTAATTGTCCAAGTTTGGCAATAGGGGTAGCCAAATTTTCTGTATCAGTCTCTAGTAGGAGACTTGACAAAATATCAACAATAGTCCTTATAGTCTCTTCTTCTCTTTGTTGTTCCTTTTAACTTTTCTTTTGTGCCGGAGATTGCATTGTAGTAGCAATCTCCATTAATTTTAAAGAACTCAAATTGTCCATATTAATAGGACCTTTAAGGCTCACAAAGTCATCATCATCATCATCAATTATTTTCTTTAGTTTGGATTCAAGATGTACCTCACGAAATGTTTTTATTTCCTTTGTTCTTCTCTCCTCTTCCACCTTCTCTATTTTCTTCTCTTCCTCCTTATATTTTTCTATCTCCTCTTCCTTAGTGATGTCTTTGACCAGTTGTAGATTTTCAATAGTTTGTTCTTTCACCAATGCTTCCTCTTCCTTATCAACTAAATCTTTTTTATTATCCTCGGTAGCAACATTTACATTTGCATCTGCACTTACATTGACTAGTGTAATTTGAGTCTCTGTTGACTATGCATTCACCAGTTGCTCAGTTGAGCTTTTATCTACTTCTTTATCTTCTCCTTTATTCTCAACCTGTTCCTGTTGAGTATCAAACATTTGTACATCAACTTCAAAAACATCTACATTGTCAGCAGTGTTAGCAACATAATCAGTATCACTGGTATCATCATTTGGTATATCTATAGGTTCAATATCAACAGGATCATCTTGCATATACTTGTTGTCTGGTTTAAATTTTTTGATCTTTACACCTTCAGGTAGTTCTTCTAACTTTGGCTTATCAGGAGTAATATCCTCAATTACTTCAAATTTCTCTTCTTCATTGGGAATGAGACCTAAAGCCTTTTTCACCAAAATATTAGTCTCCTTTTGAATTGATTCGGTCTCTACAACAAGAATTCTTGTTAATCTCTTCTTTGATCTAAACAATGCTTTTGTATTAACCTTTATCTATTCTATTTCCTCTTCAGTTGCTTCCGGTTGCAAGTGTTTAAGTGTATAATCAATAAATTCTTTATCTAGGCTAATTGCCCCTTGCCACCTAGCATCAATCAAATTATATAAGGAATCTGGAATTTGCCCTTGTAATTCAATGAGGGCTCTACTAAACTTGTTCATGCTGAAGAGGACTACATCTTCAATCTCCCTTCGTTGACTCTCAGACAAGTGATTAAATAGTATGTTTAAACCTTTGTAAATACCATACTCCTTAATAATTCTAACCATTCTAGTGAAAGAATTTTCAAGTGTTAATATTTTTGTATCTGCTTTACCTTTTCGAGTAGTCTTCTACTTCTTAGCACTTTCCCTTAGTGCTCTCTTATCTTCTTCTGATTCTTTTTCCTCTATATCTGTCACCGGTTTGTGAGCTTTCTCCTTCTTTCTTTTTCCAGTTAGGGCAGGCACAACAGGAGGTTCAATAGTTTTACTTTTCCTTCAGAATTGTATTTTAGAAGGTTTCCCTCTTTGGGATTCAACAAGCTTCACCTTAGGTTCTTTTGTTTTCTTCTTATTAGTGGCTTTGGCTTCTCTAGTCTTACAATTGGAGGTACTGGTTGGTACACTAGAATCTACACCTTGTTGAGCCTCATATTTGGCTCTTGCTGCAACTATCTGTTCTTTTGTGAATCTGGCCTTCTTAGCAAATGCCTCTACCTCTTTCCTTACTTTCTTTTCCATCACCGATTTTTGTAATTTAGAGTTCACTTTTAGTAGTTTCTCCTTGCAGGTTCCAAACCTCTCAGCGATGGTATCGATCGGTTGAGTTAACAAATGATCAACATAAGCAACAAGTAGATATTTATCTACTTCATTACCCATGGGCATTACTCATGTGGTCCTGGGAATAAAAACATCCATCAAGCATGTGTCTGTGTCAACCATAAAACATATATAATCCTCATACCGATTGACTACCTCTGCTGGTATGTGTTCCCTAGCATGCATTTTTTTCTGGAATTTATTAAAATATCCCCATGAAATATCATCAAACTTGTTTTCAGCATCCTAATGTTGTTCTTCATCTACAATAGGGCAAGTGTCCTAGTTATCCATTGTACATCACCAATACTAGGGAATTTTTTTTGGAAATAAAAGAATAAGGCCATGATAAGTTGTCCAAACTTGAATCTAATCTTCTTGTCCTTCTTGACTGCTTCCAAGTTTTCCACTAACTGACTCCCTAGAGCTTCAGTCAAATCATAGTCCACATTTTCCTTAATCATCTAGTATGCAATGTGAATTGCTGCTACCGGTATACTATTCATTCTGCTTGAATAGAAAATTTTATAGCCAATCACCATAGATTCAAATTTAACAGTAGGATCATTAATATCATTCACAATCATGGCTCTTCTATCCCATCTAGATCTAATTAACTTCTCAACATCATTCTTAGGTACAGACCTAAGCAATAGCACTTCACTGGTTGAGCACAAACTAGTTACAACATGGATTGCTTCCTTAGTTATTTTGTGAGGTCTGTCTAACCACATGAACTGATCATGAATGTGGCTCAAAATAAATCTTACCAACTCGTCATCAAAATCATCAATGAAATTGATCGCATGATGAAAACCTTTATCGGCTATGCTTTTGAACTGTTCTTTCAATCTTCCATATTCATTACACAGAGATCTGTATTACTCATAAATAACTGCAACACCCAAGTCTTCAAGTTTACAGTGATAAAAGAATCTTACATCCTCTACATGCAAAACACCATTTAGTACACCAAATAGGGCACCAACAGGGTTAGTTTCCTCCGACTTGTATGGATGTTGTTTTAATTCGGGTCTTGCCCTCTCGGTCACATTGACAAGATGAGGTGTATCCATTTCAAATATGCAAATCACCAAGCAAAGAGTATAATTTCTCAAATAAATACCTCTTCTGCTTCAATACTAGGATTTCCAACCGTCAAAAAATTTCAATACTCTATCACTGATTCAAACTTCACTTTGATCATCTTAGATTGTTGGTAAATGGTTTGAATGCTGCTAGCACAAACTTATCTCTTCTCTGCTTGCTTCACCAAAAGTTCTCAAGATGCAAAGTGACAAATGAAATTCAAAAAGTTCTATTTATTTGCACTTTAACTACTGCAATAAATGCATTTACTGACAAAACCCTAAAACACCTTAAAATACTCTAAAGCATATTACGGCTAGCAAAAAATAAATGATATTTACTGGTTATGATCCAAAAACACATCAAAATATCAAAATGCATTAGAATATGCAAATTTAGCTTACAGTACATCATCCAGGTGTTCAACTCAAAATTTTACAATAAGCTCACCCTAATGTTGTAGAAACAACTTAGTTTGTTGGAGATGGATTCTCCACATTAGGTGAAGAATCTCATTCCTTAGATGGTTTTTCTTCTTCTAGGTCTTATTCATCTCAGCTCTGGTTTCTTCAATATCAACCTTTTGCTTTTGTTTCCAGTCTACAGAATGATTCACTAGTTGATTCTTTTGTGTTTTGCAAAACTTGGCAATGTGTTCCAATTTGTTGTAATCATAGAATGTCATTCCAGATGCTCTCCAAGGTCCCGAGTTGTCTCTACCTATTCTTCTTTTGCAATGTATTGCCACATGTCCAAAAATTTTGCAGATTGAACAAGTCACATTGACTCTCTTTTCCATCTCATAAGGACTAGACCAGTTAACATGGGGTCTTTGCCAATTTGTGTTCCTCTGATCAGTGAAATTCCTTCTCCAATCACCAATAGGTCTTGGATTCATGTGAGGTACTGGATTGCTTGCTCCATATCTGTATTCAATTGATCTATGCCCATACATGTTACATGTATAACAATAACCTTCAAATCTCCTAGGAACATATCTAGTATTAGGTCTATAACCAGTATTAGAATTACATCTGCTTCTGCAAACATTAACAGTATGTCTTGGTTTATGATAGTTAAAGCAAATAGATTTGTAAGATTTCTTATCGGTAGGATTCAAAGCCTTAGGAACAGTTTTACCTTCATGCATGTTGCTCTTGGTACCAGAAGGTTCACCTTTTTCAGATGTATTGTATCCTAACCCAGATGTATCAGTTCACCTTTCATCCTCTGAGATTGGATCTGTCCATCCAACATAGAGGAGCTCTTGTTGAATTTATCAAGCTTCTCATTGGCCTTAACAAGTTCCTTTCTAAGATCTTGATTTCTTTTCATGAGGTCTCTATAAGAGACATTTCCATTTCAAGATCTAACTATAATACTTCTTTTTCTTCTTTATCCTCAGGTCAATGTTCATACAAATTTGCATTCTCCTGCTTGATCTTAAATATTTTATGCTCTTTATCTCAGATCTGATCTTCAACCTTTCTTCTAGCTTCAAGTTCCTCACTCATCCGGATTGTAAGTGCTGCAGACACTTAAAAATAATTATTTTAATTATTTTAAGTTCTTGAAATAATTAATTTATTAATTGTGCCAATTTTTATTCCTCCTCAATATTAATTAAATATAATTAATGTTGTCACTATAGTCTGTTGATTGATTTATTTAATAAATCAATCCACCTTTATTCTTCTAAAAATCCATAATATTAAGTCTCCTCAAATTCATCTTAATTATTTAATTTCAATTAATTAATTAATCTAGGTGATTCCTACAAATCACCTTTTTCCTAATCCATCATTAACCTAATGAATTCTTCTAGAAGCTCCCTAAACTCACTTAGCATTATTCTTCTAATTTTTAATTCCCTCCACTCATTCTCTCTCCTAGTCAAATCCTCCTACAAATCTTATCTACCCTAATCCCACTTAACCATTCTTCTAATCCCTCTTCTAATTAGTTGCTAGTGGCTAATCATCATGGTTATCCACAAGGTCAACTCCTTGTCCCTTCCACCCAACCACCTTCCTTAAATGCTCTTTTCCTAGGTGAATGTGAGATTTTCAAAATCTCACATTCCTCTAGGCATCCCATCCTCCAAGGAATTTTTAATTCCTCCTTATTCCTCCAATCCCCATGAACATCCTTTTTGAATAATTTTTAATTCTTCATATCCCTCCCTCAAGGAATATTTTATTCCTTGTTCTTCCCTTGTCATATTGGGAAGTCTTCCCAATGAGCCTCTAGGAGTGTGGAGACAAGAAATGCCTTTAAGCCATATTTCTTGGTCTCCACACTTGTCTTGTCATCTCCTCTTGGACCTTGTGTAGGCTCACAAGAAATCCTGACCTTCCATCTTGGGTCAATCCTAGCCCTCCATTTCTCCTCTTCTCTTCCTATAAATTGAGGACTCCATCCCCTCATATCTCATCTCCAAGTTTAGTAAATCCATCATCATACCATTACTATACCAAAATTTGTACTCATCCATACTTAGCCATTTCATCCTTTGATCATCAATCCATCCTCTCTCATCCATCCATCATATACCATTTGTACACAACATTGGAGAACCAACCATATTATTCCTATTGGACTGATCATATCAAGCTAGGAAGAGGCGCATTCTTGGCTTCAACAAGAGTTTGAATCGGAGGAACAAGAGAATCCTCTCTTGACAAGGTATAAAGGTCGTTTCATATTTTGATCTTTTGGTTGTTTTATATCTTTTATCATTGATTCAATCTAACCTTGCATTTGTGATTTTTCTCTTGGTTCATTTTGGCACGCCTGGTGGGACTCATGTCCTTGAATCTAACATTTATTTTGAGTTTTTGTGAGTTTTCAAGTCGTAGGTATCAGAACAATGTGAGCGCCTGCAAATTAGTGCGAACAACTCAAGATTAGTGTGAGAGAAAGGCATTTTAGTGTGTGCACAGGCACATCAGCACGAGCACATGTGCATCAGTGTGAGCATTGCATATTTAAATTTACTTTCTCGCTCCCTGTAGGTCTACATATTGGTGCGAGCATTTCTGGAATAGCACGTCTGATTTAAGAAATTTCCTGGCTAATCTAATAGTCTTGTTTATTTTTCATTTTGCTTCTTTCTTGTTGTTAAGAGTCATAATACTTAAAGAAATCAAAAAAAAAAATCTAGGAGGAAAAATTTGTTATTTGGTTTTACAAATTAGTCATTTTTTTCTAGTACTCTCGGTTCAACGTGAGTGACCTGCGAATACCATGGGTGCTTTGCTGGATCTTTGCTCAAATTCAAATTTTTGAATGTTTTCGAATTTTGCTGACTATTTTGACCTTTTTTAGCACATACGCTCACGTTTCAGCGTGTACGCCTGTGTTTCAGTGTGGGAGAACTTGAATTAGGGCGACCGTTTTTCAGAATCTCGCCCACTTTAAAAAAATTAAATTTTTTGAATTTTCCACCTAATTGCTATTTTTTTTTCTTAGTTGTTGTGTTTTAGTGTGAGCGCAGGCACTTCAGCGTGATCGAACTAGAACAACGTGATAGTCACGTATAAATCAACAACTATGTTTGTTTTTATTTTTTGTATCTTATTTTTCTTTTGGCCCACTTCAGTACATACACAGGCACTTCAGCACCTGTGTAGGCACTTCAACGCACTTGACTGCAGATTAATGTGTGCACTGTTTCTACAAGCCTGTAGCTACTAATTGTATTTTTTTGTGAGTGGTGCAGCTTCTTCGATTGTCCAAGACTAAGAAAAAATACAAAACTACTAATCAAATGGTTTAATAGGTTGCCTAGGAGTTTCAAACAAACATTATGTCTTTTTTTTTACTAGGCACCCAGATCTAATTAGGGGTAAATAAACCATTGCTTTTTGTGTTTGTGAAAAGAATAAAGGTAGGAGAGTATGCTCTCGTCTATCTAGATGATCAGAAATTCAGACCCTTCAAGCTTTTCATGTTTGTCACATGTTTACCCTTGGCCATCCTACCCTCTCGAGTTTCTCTTTGAGATGGTGAGAGAGGAATGACCCAAGTGAGTACACCCAGACCTGGGGTTCCCAACTCACTATAATAAATAGGCCATTGAGATAGAAAGAATCAATGGTTGGGGCTATATGAGAGTTCACTGTCATATTGGGTGCTTATTGGGATCCTAGAGATCTCAATCACGCTTGCATGACTACTAAGTTCTTGGTTCTTCATTGGGCTATAGGTCTCAATTGCGCTTGCACAAATGCGAAGGGTAGCTCCTAACAAGAAGCCATATTAAACACCTTATGCATAGTGGCCAAAAACCTTCTAGTCATTGGTGCAGGAGGTCGGACCTCAGAAGTTGCCCATATTTTTATGGTCCTTAGTAGAGACACAAAGTTCGCCATGAGGAGTTTTCATGAGAATTGATGCTTGGCTGCCCCAGAGAAATGAGCGTCATGGAGGGGAGCCAGTGAGGTCAAGCATCTAAGTGTCCTCTATGGGTAAGTGTAGCTAGGAAACCAATTGGGATCCAATGATTATCGTCCTTGCTAGCCTCAAGAATGTTGTATATGAGCATGAGTGTCTTTGAGCTAAAATTCATTTGATTATTGTGTTTGCTTTGCTTGATACTTACTTGCCAAGAGTAGACTAAACACATCATTATCCTCAAACACTTTGCAAAAGCACTTGCCTAAAAACAAACAATCATCCAATTCAAAGTTCTAGTCACAATTCCAATCATAGTCATACCCAAGTCACATCCTAGTCACCACCCATGCAAAGTCCCAATTGCATCAAAAATCCATCTATCTCATGTTTCATAAACCCAAGTTGTATAAGCATCCTAAGAATTCAATCACCCGACCTATCAAAAATAAGAAGCTCACACAAGCACAACTCATTAGATGTCAAAAATTTTGATAAACAAACCGCAAACTCTTGCTTAAACATAGGACCTTTTTGCATCATTACCATGATTACATCCATGGTCATAGCAATGAGTTTGATGCTAGTGATGAATTAAGAGTTTGTGCCCTCCATCAAGGTTCAGGTTTGTCTTTTAACACCAACTATCATCAAAATTAGGGTGGTGGTATCCCTTCGTACAACTTCCCATCTGAACCAATCATTTATTGAGTCATGTTCATGCCAAGGATAACCTAGTCACCAAATTTCTTCTAATCATCACTATCATCCCTCTTCAATAAATCATCCTCAATATTTTCCTAAGGACTTAGAACATCAATTGATCACAAAATCAATCACCTTCAATTATCAAACCAATTCTCAAATCCAAATCAAATCATCCTTCAATCCAATTTAACCTCACATTAAGGTTGCATGCCTTGTGAAGTTTCATTTAGACCTCATCCTTAATCAATCAATCACTTGGCTTTGTGCTTGAAGAAGAATCCTTTCCAATTACCTTTTCCCTATCCTTTGAGTCAATCAAGACTCTTATCTCATGTCTTTATTTTACTTAGGGTCATTAGTCAATCCTTAGTGGAAGAAAGGCTTTTGATCATCATTCCAAGGTCTAAATTCTACACAACTTGGTCATTACCTCACTTGCAATTTCATCAACATCCCCACCTAAAATCCTCATCCAAGGACTAAGGTGCAAACCTAATCAAATCTGTGTCCTAATCCAAGGACCCTATCAATCAACAAAATCTATTTTCATCAAACTCAAATCCTAAAATCCAAGAGCCATGCTACGTCCTCTCATCAAAAGTTTATTCCTCCTTCAATCAATGTTTTTTAAGGTTATTCTTGTATGGTCACAACTCGATCTCAAAAGAAAAAGATGGCTGACAAACAATATGGTATGCTAGACATTAGTGTCCTATATGAAGATCCTACACAAGATCCTACACAAAGTGTGCAACCTAGCATTCAAAATCAACCACAAAATTCTAATATGGTTGACCAAGATGAACTCTCTCCGAAAGTGCAAATTTTCCTAGCACACTCTTATAATCAAGAGATGCTCAAGAAATTTATCCAAGACAATCCTAGTGCACTTATAAAGACCCTCCTTGAAAATGGAGCTCAACTCCCACCCGATTTTGATAAATCCACCCTTGGTCAACAATCACAAGGAGACCTTGCTCCCACTCATACCGCCGCCCCTATTATTCAAACTCAATCAATTGCGGCCCCACCAATCATTCAACCCCAATCAATGGTGCTTGCAACATCTATCCCCATGGTCTCCATTCCACCTTCTTCCTTCTTACCATCTATACCACTATCAAATCCGATCTTGTCTATTCTCCAACATGCCTCTATACCATCTTATTATACCCAACCATAAATTTCTATTCCACAAACCTCCATTCCCATCAACAATCTCGCTAGCTTCATTCAAGCCTCACTTAATCCTGTCACAATAGTTTGCAGGTCACAATCGACTGTCACGCAAGTCCCTATGACGTCGGTCATCACATCTCACATCCCCGCTTCCTCATCATATCAATACATTAGTGGTGGTGGACCTTCCATGACTCATCCAATTCTAGGGTCAAACACAATTCATCATGTCCAAAATCCACAACAAGACCTCATTAAAGAAATCTAGGACATGAAAGAAGGGACTAACAAAAGCAAACCTTACTTATTTGAGGAATTTTTTCCTTGTCCTTATGACCCATCTATATTAGTTGCACCTTACCCTCGAGGGTTTGAGATCCCTAAGCTCACCAAGTATGAGGGCAAAGGGGACCCCCGCAACCATGTTCAGGAATTTCAAATCCTATGTCAAGAAGTCTCATATAGAGACATATACCTTCGAAGACTCTTCCCTAAGAGTCTCATGGGAGATGCCCTTGCATGATTCTCATCCTTACCACAAGGTTCCATTATCTCCTTCCCAGACTTGGCAGAGAATTTTGTGTCTCACGATGCCTACAACATGACTAATGATGTTTCCATGATGGACATGTGTAACACAAAGCAAAGGCCCGGAGAGACTTTTGCTAACTTCTTGAAAAGATGGTGACACCTCATCGAGAAATTCAAATGGGACATGCCAGAATAACACCAAATTGAATTATTTCAAAAGAATCTGGTGCCTGAACTATCAAGGCCTCTAACATCTCAATGTATTAAATCTTTCCAAAAATTGACCAATAAGGGCCTAGCCCTCGAACGTGTCTTGTTAGAGGAAGGAACCTTGAAAATTTACCAAACATCAAGTCAAAATTCTTCCTCTTATCATAACAATAAACCAAAATTCTGGTCCAAGAACAAGAACGTAGTCAATGATGGTGTGACTGATGCAAAGCAGGTTCAGACCGTGGCTGCTCCTCCCAAACCCATCACCACCAATTGCCAATTCAACAATCAAAATAATCAAAATAACTTCCAAAAGCCTCATAACAGTGTCTCAATCTAGGGGTGACCACCCAGATCCAATATCAAGACTCCAAGAGACTTCACTCCTCTTGCTAAGCCTATTGAAGTAGTGTTTCAAAAACTTGTTCAAGCAGGCACAATGGTTTTCCCAATTACTCCCACATTTGATCCCAATCAACCCAAACCTAGGTGGTATAATGAGAATGAATATTGTGAGTATCATCGTATCAAGGGACATGATACATGAAAGTGCATGAAGCTTAAAATCTACATACAAGATCTCATTGATAGGGGTGAAATTGAGGTAGCAAATGCAAAACTCGGTAATAGTAATGACAAACTCAAAATCTACCAAGAACCCTTCCCGAAACATGATAAAGGAAAAGGCTCATCATCTAACACAGTGAACTATGACTACACTAATCACATAGTGGGCTTTGACTCTTTAGCATGTCACATTGAGCCCACAGACAATCATGTCAATGTCATAACTATCCAAGGAGCTAACCCTCCCCCTTCCCAAAGTAGAACTAACCTTTCTAGGATATTCATTCAAGGTGCTACACCTTCCACTTCCCACTCTTAGAATGACTGCAATGTAACCACTTGCTGAGGCAAAGTCACTGTGCAAGGAGATCCTCCTCCACCAAACCCTCCCCCCATGTCTTTCACCCACTGATATGACCTCCTTGACCAACTTGGGAAGACCCTCGCACAGATCTCCATCCTAGAACTTCTCAAGGCTTCCCCTGTCCATAGGGAAATTTTGGAACAAGCCCTCCTTGAGTCTCATGTTCCTGATAATATCAATGCTACCCAATTTTGAGCTCTCATTGGAAACCTTGCCACTTAGCAACACCTTGTGTTCACTTCCAATGATGCTCCTACAGATGAAGACCATAATAAACCTTTGCACATCGAAGCCCTTATCTAGAAACACAAGGTCAAACACATCCTGATAGACGGTGGATCCGGACTCAATTTGTGTACATATAAGTTAATTAAACAATTGGGACTTTTTGAGGACTTGGTAGATACATCAAGAAGAATCACAATAAAATCATATGATGATGCAAAAAGAGTTTCCAAAGGCATGATCACCTTAACTCTACAAGTGGGCCCTGTCACAATTGAAACCCCTTGCCAAGTCCTAGATATTGATCTCTCCTACAATATCCTTCTTAGTTGGCCATGGATTCACTTCTTGTAGGCTGTACCCTCCACTTATCACCATTGCATTAAATTCCCCTTCAATGGAAGAGAGATCACCATCAAAGGTGATCCACACTCTTTTGAATATTGCAAGCTCATAGAGGGGAAGCATCCATATCATTTCCCACTAAATAGACCCTCGCCAACTCCTCCATCTAATGCATCAAATGTTGCCTCCACCTCATCCCAAGCAGACCCGCAAATCAAGATCCTTGATAATGGTTGTGGACAATACTAATTGGAGGATGTCTTATTAGTAGGCAACCTCCCCTTATCACCTAAGTCATTTGGTAAATCAAAAGAACTCAAAAAAGATCAAAAACCAATCATACAATGCAAAGATACCACCTTTCAGCAATGGGGCCCACTTGATGAGGAGATCCTGGACACAGATGTCTCTTCATGGCTGTATTCGGAAGAAGATGAAGACCTAGCAAGAATGCCTAAAAAAATGTATCCAAAAGCATCAACTATAGTAAAAAAAAATGGGTTACAAAGGACATGGCTTGGGACCAAAGGAGAAAGGAAGAAAAGCACCCATCAATCCTATCTCCTAAAAGTATAATAGAGGCTTGGGGCACACTCCAATGCCTAAGATCACTATCACTGGTGCCCCTTCAAGTCCTTCTTTGGATATCAAAAACTCTAATGAAGAGGAGTTCCATGAAATGCCTTATGAATACAAAAATGACATCTTCTTTGACACTCACGTCAACACCATCACTCCCATAATCCCTCCCATTTCACATGAGCTACATCTTGTCCATCCCGATCATAGACTGGGGCCAATGAGACAAACCCAGTTTTGATATATGTGTCGATGATAACACTCTCATTACTCTCCTGACTATGGAAGATTTGGAAGACTATAATGGAGTGCACGAGATTCAAGTGCATGAAAAGGGATACTTTGGTAGTCAGGTCAATTTTTCTTAGCCACAAAAAAGATATTAAAAATAAAAAAACATGATTCCTTAGGTGAAAACCTCTCCGAGGCACCTTTGGATGAACAAAAGAAAAAAGAGGACGCATCTAAGAGTGAAAACTTGGAAAAGGAACTCGAGGATGAGGGACTTGACCTCCCTACCATTGGTTACCTTCCACAAGACAGGCCAAATTTGTTAATAGAGGAAATAAATAGTATCAATATGGGTACCAAAGACATTCCAAAAAATGTCCTCATTGCCAAGTCCCTCACGGAGCAAGAGAAACAAGACTTCATCAATTTCCTGACAAAGACAAAAATCAATTTCACCTGGTCCTATGCTGACATGCCAGGACTAGATCCTGATTTGGTGGTTCATAATCTTGCTATCCACCTAGATGCAAAACCCATAAAACAGAAGTTACAAAAAATGCATACACATATTGCACTCCTGGGCAAGGTAGAACTCCAAAAGATGTTGGACACAAAATTCATCAAACCAATAGACTACGCTAAATGGGTATCCAACATTGTACCTATTGGAAAACGTGTTGGGGGCATCCGCATCTGTATTGATTTCTGAGATCTGAACAAGGCTTTTCCTAAAGATGATTTCCCTTTCCCCAACATTGATATGATTGTGGACCTTACAATGGGACATGAGATTCTACCACTTATGGATGGATTTTTTGGATATAATCAAATCAGGATTGCAGAAGAAGATCAACACAAAACCGCATTCACAACACCATGGAGGACTTTTTTTTACCGAGTCATGCCTTTTGGCCTCAAAAAAGTTGGAGCCACATATCAACATGCCATGACAACAATTTTTCATGACCTCTTGCATAGAATTATGGAGGACTATGTGGATGATCTTCTAGGAAAATCAAAGACAAGACAAGAGCACATCTCTATCTTAAAGTAGATCTTTGAAAGATTGGAAAAATACAAACTGCGCCTCAATCCTATGAAGTGTGTTTTTGGTGTCACATTGGGAAAACTACTAGGTTTCATTTTTTCTCGCAGAGGGATCAAGGTCGATCCTGCAAAGGTGAAAGCCATCATGGCAATGCCTCCCCCAAAGACTCTTAGACAACTACATAGCCTCCAAGGGAAATTCCAATCTGTTAGATGTTTTATTTCACAACTTGCAGATAAATGCCATCCATTTGCACACTTGTTGCACAAAGACACAAAATTCAAATGGGATTGCTTGTGTCAAAAGGCCTTTGAAAAACTCAAAGAATATTTGGTGTCACCTCCAGTGCTTATGCCTCCTACTCCTAGAAAACCTCTCATTTTGTACATATGTGCTACTATAGTGGCATTGGGGGCATTATTGGCACAAACAGATGATGAAGGGAAGGAACATGCCATATATTACATTAGTTAGACACTAGTGGGGTATGAACTCAATTATACCCCTATTAAAAGAGCATGCTTGACATTGGTATTTAGTACAAAGAAACTTTGAAAATATATGTTAAACAACAAAACAAAACTGATTGCTAAGATTGACCCTCTTAAATATCTCTTGTCAAAAGTTGTCCTCGCTGGCAAAACGGCTAAATGGGTCATGTTGTTAAGTGAGTTTGACATTGAATATGTAGACAGAAAATTAATCAAGGGATAGGTTATCGCAGACCAGCTCGTTGATGCTCTACTTCTAGGTGACCATCTTATTCTTACAGAACTACTAGATGAATTCATTATGACTGTCACCACATCCTTCACATGATAGTTATACTTTGATGGCTCTTGCACCCAAAATGGATCGGGGGCAGGAAACTATTGATCACACCTCAATGAGATTGCATCCCAAAGTCATATAAGATAGCTTTTGCATGTACCAACAACATCACAAAATATGAGGCACTCATTATAGGACTATGCTTGGCTATCCAGTGGAAGATAAGGGAATTACAAGTCTATGGTGATTCCCAACTTGTCATAAAACAAGTCAATGATGAATACCAAACAAAAGATGACAAACTTCTCTCCTATCATATCATGGTTAAAGATCTTAAGCAACACTTCACAACAATAAAGTTTGATCAAGTCCCATAAACAAACAATAGAGCTACAAATGCAATGGCCACCATTGGCTCCCTCCTTCAGTTGCTAGCACATAGTCAGAAGTGTGAGTTCATGATCGAGCAATTTTTCATACTGGCATACGATCTCCCAGAGTCTAAAATGGTGTGTACTTGTTATTCCCAAATCCCCTTGGTACCAAGAGACCTTTGCTTTCCTAAAAGACAACACCATTCCCCCACACCTTACAAAAACCCAACAACAAACCTTCATTCGCTGATGTGCTCATTACACTATCCTTGGAGACACCTTATTCAGAATGCATTTCGATGGTTCCCTCCTAAGGTGTTTAGATAAACAAGAGGTTGAATGGGCACTATGTGAAGTACACAAAGGCATCTGTGGGGCACACTCAAGTGGGCTCACCTTGGCTAAAAATATTTTGAGAATAGGATATTACTAGCCTAAAAAAGAAGTAGATGCATATAACTGTAGCATCCTAAAATTGTGACACTCGCAATTTCGACTGCATTTGGGTCTTCACGATGGCGACGCAAAACTAAACCTGAATGGAGACCCCAAAACTTGTCCATGACATCAAAAACTGCATTTTCCAGCACCCTGGCCTGATCCTCCTTGCACCCTGCTGTCCCTGGAGGTGGGACCATGGCACCCAGCGCCCTGGTCCTTGGCCCTATTTTTGGGCCCGGTCTCTTTTGGGTCTCAGGTCTTTATGTTTTCAAATTGGAAAATAATCTTCCCAGGTCAGCCTAAGGTCGGAAAAATCAATCTTTTAACCCTAATTGACAAGTATATAAACTACATTTCCTCTCCCATTTTGGTAGATGGAAAAAAGGGCGGAAGCGATACTAAAACATTCAAGCATTCAAGCATTTCTTCAAGCAATTGATCATTCTAAGTCTCCATTCAAGGCTAAGTGTTGCATTCAAGACAAGGATTCAACCATTGAAGAGGAGATCACATACAACATACAACATACAACAACATTTACACCTTCGCATGTAAGAATACAAACATTCTTACAACAAGGTATTGGTACTTTATTACATTACAATCATTTACATTTATAGCATTTCTCATTTCTTGGTTAATTCCAAAACCGAGGTTTGACCTAAGGGAAAACCCCTAATCCCTAACCCCCCAATCGTCCTCTCTTTTCTGTGTGTAGGTTGCAGGTACGCGACTGTAATTAAAGATCTGGAATCCTTGTGCAGAGACGAACAGATCCCCCTTCGTTTCGCGGATTTTTCGGAGGACCGTGTGCACGCCGGGCGCCATCGTCCCATCAACTTTCACTCAAATTTGTAGGACAGCGTCATCTCAACATTTTACTGCTAATTCCAAGTCCGCAGCTTCATCCTATATTCCTATCTCTGTTTATAAGTGAATCTTTCTCACTTTTCATGCATTCCTAGCTTAATCTTTCTATCTACATTCTTTACAAAAGAGGGTAGCCTTGCTTTCTTAACCCTTGAAACTCATTTAGAATCCAATCTTGCATTGTCTGGGATTGGATCTTGTGGGTTTCAACCCCTCTTTTGAATGTAAAGTCTCTCCTAAGTGAAAAATCGTCAACCCTAGTGACCTCCTTCCCCTCTCCTCGGAATGTTTGATCTTTTGCAAATTTTAGAGGTTAATTGCATAAAAACCCTAAATTTTCTTTTTAGTAATTGAGCTTGTGAAATGTTTAATGGTTAATGCTTGTTTCAGATCTACCCTTCTACTGCAAATTATCAAATCATATATGTGCTTTAATTTTGAAAATTAAGTGGTTAAGTGTCAAAACCCTAATTTTTAAAACCCTCTTGATTCAACCTTTGACCGACCATTTCACTAATCAAAACATCTCCAAATCAGCTGTAACTTTGGATTCCGCAACAAAATCATAATATATTTCATCCCTGAAAATTTGGAAAAAAGTTGTGAGGACCATGTGCATCCCGAGCGCCATCGTCCCCGACATTTTTCCGAAATTTCGGGAGTTAGATCTTACTGTATTTTTTTGCTAAAATCCAAAATTTTGGCTGATTTTATCAATTACAACACTTTCAAAATTAAAGTCAAAGTTGGTCTAGTGATTGCTTGGATTAAGGCTCCTAATCATTCAAAAATTGTTGAAATTGAACTTTTGTGGCAAAATTGTGTTCTTACTATCCTAAATCTGAAAAGTGTGTTGGCATTCATTCGAAATTTCAATGCTTTATTCAAATTTTTGCAATTTGTGACTTTTGAAATTAAGTGTTTAATTGCAACAACTTTGATTTCCGCTTTCAAAATCAAATTTTGCGTGAAATTGAGTCAACTTTTAAATTTCAAAACTTGCATTGCTCTTATTATTCCCTCTAAAATCATAAAATTCAAAATTTCAGTTTCCATCTCTTTTTCAAAATTCAAATTTTGCATTTTCCAACAATCTTGGTAGGGTTCAATTTTGAGATTGCAACTTTAATTTGGCCTATCTACAGATCGTAAAATCACTCATTTTTTTCAGATTAGCTTTAAAATCATCATAACTTTCATCCCTGAAAATTTTGAAAAAAGTTGCGAGGACCGTGTGCACCCCGAGCGCCACGGTCCCTGACATTTTTTTCTGAAATTTTGGGAGATTGTCGTGATTGCATTTAATAGCTTAAATCCAAGAGATTGGCTGATTTTATTGAAATTTTCTACCTCTAAATTCAAAATCTTCTCTCTCTCCCTAGTGCATGAGTTTTACAACAATAAGCCCTACTTACACTATTCCCATTAGACGAAGCCGTAGAATTAAGTCTTTCCAAGGTTTAATTACTGAGGAGATGGAACCTAATTTGAATAGCCTTTTTAATGAGAACACAGGTAATTCCTCTAATCCTCCTAATCCATGAGGTTTCTGTAGAACAACTTTCGAAATTGGATAACCAATTTGATGATTTTCAGCAATGGATGTCTCAAGAGTATCCCGATAGTCAAGCTCTTTCATTGATTGAGGGTCTAAAACGTATGGTTCAAAGTGATAAGAATGGAATTGATATTTTGCGTGGTATTGCACACATTGTGGATTCGAATGTGATGCCTATGAAGAGTTGTGCCGAAACTTTAGGTTATACACAACCTCCTACTCAATTCAATCATTCTATTCCTTTGACAACTTCTATTGCTAGTATACCTACCTTTACATCAAACATAATGACTACTTCTATACAAGACATTCCGCCTATGATCACCAGTCATGGGGGCAATCCTTCCTCTTCAATTAACCCTCTTCATTTAATCCAACTTCTTCATTCATTCCTTCAATAAATGTTCCTATTACATCTCCACAAATGAACATGATGCAAGGGGCAATTCATTCAACCATTCCATTCCTCCTTGTAGTGCTCCTCTTTTCCAATCATCTCCTATGACTAACTATCATAGCGTCCCACCACCTTACTCTCAATCAATACCTTCTTTCAATAACATAATACCTCCATCTCAATCTAACACATCTAATATGAATTCTTCGACTGAAGCGACCATTAATAATCTTGCACAAATTGTCTCTTCTTTACAGCAACAAATTGCCTCTATGAATCAATCTATGTTTAGTGTGCCCACATTTGATGTTGCGAGCCCACTTTCTCTTGACATTGTTCGGGCTATCCCTCCGAAACATGTTGAAATCCCACATTTGGAGCTTTATAATGGTAAAGGTGATCCTCTAACACATGTTAAGACTTTTCAAACAATATGTACCGATTTTGCTTATGACCAAAGGTTGCTTGCAAAACTGTTTACTAGGACATTAGATAAAGCCCTACAATGGTATTGCTCGTTGCCTTCTTATTCTATTACTTCTTTCGAACAACTTGTAAATGCTTTTATTCAACAATTTCAAAACAATATAAGTCCTAAAGTTACTTTGATTGATTTAATGCATTGTAAACAAGGTGTTAAAGAAAAAGTGACTGATTTCATTGGTAGATATAAGAATTTGTGTGCTCAAATCTCTTTTTCAGTGCCTGACAATGATATTCAAAGAATCTTTATTTCTAATTTACAAAAAGACATTCGAGACAAACTTTTGTTTTCTGAGTTTACTTCTTTCCAACAGTTGTGTGCAACTCTTCACAATTATCAACTGACTGTGAGTCAAATGGAACAAGCAAATCCTATGGCTCCAAGTGATAAGGGTGATAGTAGTCAACAACCATTTGGGAAGTTTAAACCAAACAGAGAGTCTGTTAAATTCAATGAAAACATAATCAACAACAATGTGAATGCAACATCAGGTGTGCCTCCTATTTCTAAATTTTTCAAGAAGGAAAGAAAGTTTACTCCTTTGAATGAATCATTGCATAGTATTATGAATAAGTTATCAGAACAAAATGTGCTTACTCTTCCTCCTATAAGGCAAATCGATCCTACAAAGATTAATTCACCATATTTTGATAACAAATCTTTTTGTCAATTTCATCGTCAACCTGGGCATGATACTGAAAAATGTTTTGCTTTAAAGGGTAAAATTCAAGATTTGATTGATAATAATACTATCTCTATTTCAGGAGTGAATGATAAAGGCAACACATCTGTAGCACCTCCTAACCAAAATCTTAAGATTTTTACTGATCCATTAACTTCTCATACCTCTAATGCGATTGAGACTAATGATTCCTCTTTCTCATCTAATGGTCTTGTGTCTATGACTCCGAATGTGATTAACTTTGTAGAGCAGCAAGAAAACCCTAAAGAACCTTCCATCACATTTGATTCTAGTGAAACTATTAGGGCACCTGATGGTCCTTTATACATAGTTGCAAAAGTCAAGAATACACCTTGTCGTGGAGTTCTTATTGATCCTTCGTGCATGGTTAATGTTATTACTGAAGAATTTCTCTTTACTTTACAATTGAATCAAGTGATCTATGACAAAACAGATGTGATTGTGAAATTATTTGATGCATTTTCTTCTCCTACAATTGGTTCTATTACATTACCTATTGAGGTCCATAACAAATCCCTTGATGTGAACTTTGCTATTATTCCTTCATCTGAACAATTTCGTGTGAAGCTAGGCTATCCTTGGCTATCTTCCATGAAAGCTATTGCTTCTCCTATTCATAAGTGTTTGAAATTTCCCCATACTGGTGAAGTTGTTACTGTCAATCATAGTCTCTTTAAACCAGTTGAAAGAACTTCTAGCGTTCCTATTGATTTTTTTGGCCTAAACAATTCCAATCTCTTCCACCGCGAAGTGATCATCTTTTCAAATCTTATCAAAAGTGGAAAACAGATATGATCCTATCTCTAAGTGAACCTAGAACACCCAAACTTGATATTCCTATCGTTCTTGAGAAGGAAGTTCTTCCTTTGAAAGATAAAACTAATGTCTTTCCTCAAGAAGATTCCCAACCCATTCCTATGGATGTGACTATGTCTATGCCTAATAAACTTTTTAAAAGTAGACCTATACCTCCTCATCATGATGGACTTGGTCTCCTTCCTAAACCAAATATTCCTCCTTTATATGGAGCAGTTCCTCCTCCTTCCTCTTATGGAGAGAAGAGACCTTCCTCTTCTCCTATTATCTAGCCTAAGAGACCACAACCTAAACACCCAAGTGATAAGGATGAGAACATTCCTCCTCGATCTTCTCAACTTCCTACTAAGACTAGATGAAATCATTTTGCGCGTGAACACCAATGAAAGCGTCATCTTAGAGCTCAAGCAGATGCTTCTCAAACTTTACAATCTCCAAAAACACCTTCAACAAGCATTATTCCATTTTCTCCAAAATCTCCTAAACATAAGATGCATGATGGTTTTGATCCTGTGCGAGTTAAAGATCCTATTTTTATAAATCTTGATGATGATATAGATGAAAATGTTACTCCTCTTGCTTCTGATAGTGAATATGAACTTGTTGATATTGATAAACATTTATCTAACGAATTTTCTAAAGCACTTATCCTAGCTCCTAGACAAGAACAACATGGCTTGGAACATGAACATAGCCCTTTTTTAGATCTTGTGATAGCTCCATCTGCTGTGTTGGATGTTCCTCCTCTAGCGTGTTCCCTGCCTTCCCGAAATATTGATCAGCAAGATCGGGGGGTGGATGACGTGCTAGACTAGTTTCATTAGCATAGCAGATTCTCTCCTCCTCTCTTTCTTTTGTTACTTCTTCTATGTGTTATTCTCATTCGTCTATTTGTTGTCCTTAGTGTTTTCTACTTGAGGACGATGCAAAGCATTGAGATCTCTTTTGGTCTCTCATGTTGACTCAAAAGACACATGTGTTCCCTTCTTCTAGGTGACCTTCCTTGATTGGGGAATGAAGAACAATTATGCATAGATACATATGATATACATGAATTATCATACAGTATACTGACCTCGAGGAAAGTGAAGTCACCTCGTGCTTTGTGTTTTGTGTCTATTATGCTTGGGTTTATCTCACACTTGGGGGCTAAATCTTTGTGATAACGTGCTCCTTTCCCTTCTCATTTCTTATGTGTATCACTACCTTAAAGCAATCACCCCCATTGAGGCGTGTGCGATTGCTTTAACGTAGGGGGCATACACCCCATCTATCCCTTTAGGATACTTGAAAATTTCTTGGCGAACTTAGCTTTGCCTTGAAAATTTTTGGTATTTTTCTTACATGACTCATAGTGAGGGAACCTTACTACTGATAGTCATGGTTCTCCCTCATGATCTTCCCTTTTACTTTGTCAATTGAAGTCGTAAGATCCTTAGTCCACTGAGGGCTTGGTGTATCTTGCCTCCTTGACGTGGTGAAATTTTTTCAATGTTGTTTCCTTGTACTTTACCAGAAGTATGAGCATACGCTTATACTCCCGCTAAAGTTGGGGCTAAATGTAGCGTCCTAAAATTGCGACACTCGCAATTTTGACTGCATTTGGGTCTTCACGATGGTGATGCAATACTGAACCTGAATGGAGACCCCGAAACTTATCCATGACATCAAAAACTGCATTTTCCAGCACCCTGCTGTCCCTGGAGGTGGGACCATGGCGCCCAGCGCCCTGGTCCCTGGCCCTATTTTTGGGCCCGGTCTCTTTTGGGTCTCAGGTCTTTATGTTTGCAAATTGGAAAATAATCTTCCCAGGTTGGCCTAAGGTCAGAAAAATCAGTCTTTTAACCCTAATTGACAAGTATATAAACTACATTTCCTCTCCCATTTTGGTAGATGGAAAAAAGGGCGGAAGCGATACTAAAACATTCAAGCATTCAAGAATTTCTTCAAGCAATTGATCATTCTAAGTCTCCATTCAAGGCTAAGTGTTGCATTCAAGACAAGGATTCAACCATTGAAGAGGAGATCACATACAACATACAACATACAACAACATTTACACCTTCGCATGTAAGAATACAAACATTCTTACAACAAGGTATTGGTACTTTATTACATTACAATCATTTACATTTACAGCATTTCTCATTTCTTGGTTAATTCCAAAACCGGGGTTTGACCTAAGGGCAAACCCCTAATCCCTAACCCCCCAATCGTCCTCTCTTTTTGTGTGTGTAGGTTGCAGGTACATGACTGTAATTGAAGATCTGGAATCCTTGTGCAGAGACAAACAGATCCCCCTTCGTTTCGCGGATTTTTTGGAGGACCGTGTGCATGCCGGGCGCCATCGTCCCGTCAACTTTCACTCAAATTTGCAGGACAGCATTGTCTTGACATTTTACTGCTAATTCCAGGTCTGCAGCTTCATCCTATATTCCTATCTCTGTTTATAAGTGAATCTTTCTCACTTTTCATGCATTCCTAGCTTAATCTTTCTATCTACATTCTTTACAAAAGAGGGTAGCCTTGCTGTCTTAACCCTTGAAACTCATTTAGAATCCAATCTTGCATTGTCTAGGATTGGATCTTGTGGGTTTCAACCCCTCTTTTGAATGTAAAGTCTCTCCTAAGTGAAAAACCGTCAACCCTAGTGACCTCCTTCCCCTCTCGTCGGAGTGGTGGGGGGAACACTTAGGGTTCGCTCGCGATTTTCCGCTTTACAATAACTATGTGAAGAAATGCATCCCTTGCCAGCAACATGGTGACAAGATCCACATGCCATCACAAGAATTGTAGTCATTCATTACACCCTGGCCTTTCTTATGGTGGGGGCTCTATCTCATTGGGAAAATCCACCCTACATCCTCCAATGGGCATGAATTCATTATCACCGCTACCGAGTATTTCACCAAGTGGGTAGAGGCTATCCCTCTTACTTTCACCACTAGTAAGTAGATATCCAAATTCATCTTGAACTACTTGATCTGTCGATATGGGATCCCAAAATTTATCATTATAGATAATGGTAGACAATTCAAAAACCAGGATGCCAACGAACTGTGCTATAAATTCAACATCCAACATCACTTCTCCACCCCATATTACCCACAAGGTAATGGTCAATCTGAGGCTTCTAACAAAACCCTAATCAAAATCCTCAAAAAGATAGTCAATGAAGTTGGCCGTGATTGGAACCTCCAACTTCACCCTGCTTTGTGGGCCTACCGCACTTCCATTAGCACACCCATAGGAACCACCCCCTATTTCCTTGTCTTTGGCTCTAAATCCATCCTCCCCCTTGAGATCGAGATACCCTCTCTAAGGGTGTCACTACAAAATATCATACCAGATGAAGAATACATAATTTCCCGAATACAAGAGCTAGAATTATTAGATGAAAGGTGCCTCAAGGCCTTTAACCATCTTCAAGTATATCAAAATCATCTATGCATGAGTTACCACAAGAAGGTCAAAACCTAGGAATTTGAAATTGGTGATCTTGTCCTCATGGAGAATCAGAAAAACCTTCAAGAAAGAGAAAAGAAAGGAAAGTTCGAGCCTAATTGGCTTGGACCATATGTAATCACAACAAAATATGGATCAAGGGCCTATCAGTTGGCTACTCCTAAAGGAGATCCTTTGGATGATCCAATTAATATCATGCATCTAAAAATACTCTATGCCCAGTCCTAAGAAAGTCATCAATAGTAAAAAAAATAAAAATAAAAATAAAAAAATCATGAAAAATACATAAAAATGAGAAAAAGATCCTGAAAAAAGATCGTCACTTTAGTGAAAACCTGGCAAATAGACACCTTGTGACACTAAAAAAAAATAAAAATTTGTCCATCAGTGAAAACCACTTTGTGGTGCTATGGGCAAGTACCTTGGTGAAAACCTCCATGCAGGCGCCAAGGTAAATAATTTGGATCCATTGTCTATCAGGTCAGTACTCCATCACCCTCACTATCCAAATCACCCATCACAACATTCCTCCCCTCCCACCTTGGAATAAATCATGCATATGATAATGAGTCTTCACCTAAATCATGAATAAATAATGTCCCATCAAATTGAGCTTTTGTGCCTTTGTGCGAGCTCCATCAAGTCTTGAGGTCAGGCCCAAGTCCACAAGTTAATCTTCAAGGCCATCTGATCACTTGCCTAATCCAAAAGTCCACCTGCTCTATCCTTTACCCTAGGGATGAATCCTTCCCTCGCCTAGCAGCTTAATCCTCCACCCTAATCCTACTCTTGGCAAGAGGTGTTAGTTGGTCATAAATGAGTAACTTGTTTGATTTCTTGGATTTTTCATTTAGACTTGCATCTTTTTCCCTACGACTGCATCTATCTATGACTGCTCGGATTTTCCATATCCAACTATGTTTACAATAGGTGCATATTGGGACATATTTTAATAGCATGGTGTATTTTGGATCTCTCTTGTATGAATCAGTGACCTGGTACAAGTGTTTATCAACACTTACCTTCTTGGGTACAAGAGGTATCAGTGTGTTTGAGGGTTTCCTTGCACATACCCACAACTCTGTATTAGTGTTCTCAACACTTGCATAGTTATGTGTAAGGAATTCCCATTTGACTATGAGTCAATCCACGCCTTGAGTTTCTCATGGCATCCTGATTCCTATAATTAATGGTGCAGGTTACCCAGGGAAACATCAATCTAGGTTGGCTCTCCACATTTTTTTGTGCACAACTCTCACCATCATTCCATAAAGTCCTAATCTAATAATCCCATGGAGTCCTCAATTCCCCCCCTTCTATTCCATATTCTTCTATTTTCTATCTAAGATCATTGTATTACTACTAGCATATGCTTTCTTTGTATTATTCATTCATTTTATCCATGTAGGTGGCATTATTCATATAAATTTCATTTAGGTTGTATTACCTATTCATTTCATTACACTACTCACTTAGATTCTCATTTTTCACAAACATTTACCACATAGATTGCATTTAGATTTCATTGCATACATCATTTAAGTTGCATTATCCATTTATAATAGAGAACATTAATTCATTCACTTAGGTTACATTACTCATTCATTTAGGTCACATCATTTACATAGCATTAGTGATTTACATTGCAAAATTTGTATAAATGACATTACATCCATTCCTCATATAGATTTCATCTAAGCTAATTAATCATTCATCATAAATAATTTACATCTACATCTACATCTACTATTGCATTACATATCCATCATACATTTGCATATGCAGCATATATACACATCAAAAACATTATCACTCATCCTGCATCCATAAACATGTCAGCAACATATCATAAGCATACATATATAAGCATCCACACTACATCACAAATAGGTCAACACATCATATCCATAATCACCATCCATACACTACATCACAAAATAATAAATAGAGTCCATCATAATAAATTACACACATCATCCGCCGCTGCAAATCATATATATGCATATAATCTCGAAAAGATGAATATGTTTGTCATAATACAATGATCACCCCAAACGGTCAAAATATGATACACAAGCCAAAATGGAGCTAGCTCTCTACTCCTATCTCTCCACCCCCCTCCTCTGCACCTCCTCCACCTGATCCTCCTACTCCCCCTCCTCTAGGTGGCCTAAAACCCACTAATCCACCTATCTGTTGGCTCTGTGTAGGCCGCTGACTCTATGTCTTGTGGTATCACACACTCTCAGTGTATGAGGTTGCTTGTTGTGCTATAGGTACTACTCCATTCTATAGTCCCCTTTAGTAGCCTACCTCCTGAATTTCCTTCTTCATCCTATCCCTCTGATGCATAATGTCAGAGTACATCTACCCAAGCCCTACAAGAACCAACATCTAATGGGCTGCATCTCTCTCCCCACACAGTCATATCACATCTGCCTCTACCCTCTGTGCCCTACCCTACAACTCCTGTAACTCATCATCCTACCTAGAAGAGCATCCTATAAAGTCTCAATGTTCATCCCTATCCATGCCTCCTCTAGCATCCGCTTAGACTCCTCCCTCTCCTCTCTCAGAGCATCTACCTTTGTCCTAGCTATTTGGAGGCTCTTTGCCAAATCTGCCATCTCCTGCTGCATCTGCTCTAGCTCTACCTCTAGGCTCTCCCTCCCACCTCTCTCTATCTGTATCTCATCCTCAAGGGAGTGAAGCCTCTCCCAAGTCATATCTCTCTCAAGTTGTACTCTGTCAAGATCAACTTGTAATGCTCCTACCCTTCCCTCCACCTGTGCCTCGAGAGTATCCATGGGTACAACATCCTCTCCCCCACCAACCCTTCCCTCTGTGACCTCTCCTACTAGTACTACTCTTGCCTCTCCCTCTCCCTCCTTGGGATCCCTCCTCCATACAACCCTAACCCTCCTCTTTTGTTCACCAGCACCATGCCCTACACCAACCACGACTCTCTCACCCAGTCTGTCATCCTCCCCACCAACTATTTGATCTATTGTCGGCTATAGCTCATCCTCCTCCAAAATCCAAAGAATGGTAAGACATAATGGAAAGTTCCCCTCCCACTAGCTTCTGTATTTCCCTATCATCCTAGGATCCTCACTTTCCCCCATCCGCTCATCCTAGACCAAATGTGACATTGTCTAAAAACTAGTCCTACCCTCCAATAGACTCGTTGTCGGGCCCCAAGATCTCACCTCTCGTGTAATCCGAGGATATAATGGGATTTCTCCCACTACATTCTAAACCTGCACAAGTTGTCTCACTACTCTATAGGGTGCATAATACTCCATGATATATACTAACCTGCCAAATGTCCACATCTCCACTCCAGCCCAGTGTAGCTGCCAATCCCCTCTCCATCTCTCACAACCCAAAAATGGGCACCATGTAAAATGCATAAGCTCATAAAAAATCCAATGCCAAAACCATACAGATCCTATCCAGATGTAATGTAGCAACCCCCTGTACCTATCTACATATGGCCAGCGGCCTCGCCTGTCCTATACACCTAGTGGCTGAGTAACCGCAATATGCTCCCAAGCCCAGATATGGAGAAGTGTCACTCCCACAGACAAGCTAGCATACTCCCTATACACCACTAGATTCATATCATGATATAACTAAGCCAACATCGTGGCTCCTTGGGTATACTACACACCATCATGTACCATGAAATAAAGACACCCGCTCCATCTAATAGGAAATTCATGCCGTCCAAGATCTGGTATAATTCATCCGCTCAAAAATCCACAAATCACTAGTACCACACAAGGAATACACTGAATACCCATCGCCCTACCCAAATCCATCCTACTCCTGTCCAGCATCGGTAGGGTCTCATACTCACAAACCTCTTGAAGGTAAAAATCTGCTGCATCCAAATGGTACTCTGGGATGACACCGTGAACGGGTATCTTCAAGATCCTCCATACATCTAGAAGAGTCACTATCACCTCGCCAGTAGGTAGATGGAAGGTGTTATACCTACTATCCCACCTCTCAACTAAAGTCATCGTCATCATAGTATGAGCTTGAATCCTTGACCACCTGCTCACAAAATGCAACCCTAGAGTAGCTAAGACCTCCAACTCATCTGAATGCAACTCTCGATATAAACTCATGGTAGCGAGAAAATGATCCCTCGAAGCCAATGGCCCCAACTCAGCCTGCATCCAACAATCCAATTCATTATTCCACATCCTCGAGTCCTATTATACCCTCAGGTGCACCCATACCCTCAACCTATCCCAAAATTCTAAGCCTATTTCTAATTTCTTCTTTCCCCACCACATGCCCTGATTCTTTCTATGTTCATGCCAAAACCATGGCACTCATGCCATTCCTACAAGTGCACATGCTAATAGACACCCTAGCCTATCCTCCCCCTAACCTAGAAACTCCTCCAACACGAGCACCCATGCAACAATGCGAGAGCCCACTTAATACCTTGAGCGTTCATGTGGTTGCACGAGCTCACACGTAAAAATTAGTGACCCCCCAAAACCCCTTTCTTTTTGGCTTTCACCCGCAAGCGCTCGCACTACTCACTAACGCTTGCGCTACCCCATAGGCGTGTGCACTGAAATGATGATCAGCGCATCTGTCTCACCTAATTTTGGCCCTAAACCAAGCCTTAATTCTACCCTAAACCTAAAAATACACAAAGGAGGATAGTCCTATGTACCGATGGTCCATAGTCTATGGGTCTGTCATACCATTGGATCCTCTCAGTGTGATGCTCACATGTGGGAGTGCAATCCATCTCTCCTTCTCTCCTTCTAGGCTCTGATTGGCTCCAAGGATTATGTGTAACACTGACTCCTCATGGGGCCCTTTGTGGCTTATATGGACCCCCTTAAGGGCCCATTCCCTTCATGGTCTCTCTCCTTCTATTTCCTCTTCTAGTTTTTCTACATCTTCTCCCTCTTTCTTTTTTAGTTATCTCCTCCACCCAAATTCTTCCTTCTTCATTTCGAGAATTTTTTTGTCAATTTTTTTACAAAAAAAAATTTGAAAAAATTCTCGAGGGGGCATACACCTCCCATGCTTTATATTGGGGCATCTATTTCTTTTTCTTCTATCTTTTACCTACCGCCAAATTTGCCACTCCGTAAAAGAGGGGCAAAATGTAGACACTTAAAAATAATTATTTTAAGTTCTTGACATAATTAATTTATTAATTGTGCCAATTCTTATTCCTCCTCAATATTAATTAAATATAATTAATGTTGTCACTATAGTCTGTTGATTGATTTATTTAATAAATCAATCCACCTTTATTCTTCCAAAAATACCTAATATTAAGTCTCCTCAAATTGTTCCTTTTAATTAATTAATTAATTAATTAATTAATCTAGGTGACTCCTACAAATCACCTTTTTCCTAATCCATCATTAACCTAATGAATTCTTCTAGAAGCTCCCTAAACTCACTTAGCATTATTCTTCTAATTTTTAATTCCCTCCACTCATTCTATCTCCTAGTCAAATCCTCCTACAAATCTTATCTACCCTAATCATACCTAATCATTCTTCTAATCCCTCTCCTAATGAGTTGCTAGTGCTTAATCATCATGATTAGCCACAAAGTCAACTCCTTGTCCCTTCCACCCAACCACCTTCCTTAAATGCTCTTTTCCTAGGTGAATGTGATATTTTCAAAATCTCACATTCCTCTAGGCATCCCATCCTCCAAGGAATTTTTTATTCCTCCTTATTCCTCCAATCACATGAACATCCTTTTGAAGAATTTTTAATTCTTCATCTCCCTCCCTCAAGGAATATTTTATTCCTTGTTATTCTCTAGGCACATTGGGAAGTCTTCCCAGTGAGCTTTGAGGAGTGTGGAGACAAGAAATGCCTTTAAGGCATATCTCTTGGTCTCCACACTTGTCTTTAATATCCTCTTGGGCCTTGTGTGGGCTCACAAGAAATCTTGACCCTCCATCTTGGGTCAATCCTAGCCCTCCATTTCTCCTCTTCTCTTCCTATAAATCGAGGACTCCATCCCCTCATATCTCATCTCCAAGTTTAGTAAATCCATGCTGCTAGTTTGTGCCCAAGAAATCATCCTCATACTCTTACTATACCAAAATTTGCACTCATCCATACTTAGCCATTTCATCCTTTGATCATCAATCCATGCTCTCTCATCCATCCATCATATAGCATTTGTGCACAACATTGGAGAACCAACCACATTATTCCTATTGGACCAATCATATCAAGCTAGGAAGAGGCACATTCTTGGCTTCAAAAAGAGTCTGAATCAGAGAAACAAGAGAATCCTCACTTGGCAAGGTATAAAGGTTGTTTCATATTTTGATCTTTTGGTTGTTTTATATCTTTTGTCATTGATTCAATCTAACCTTGCATTTGTGAGTTTTCCCTTGCTTCAAGTGCTTCCAGCTCTCTTCTCATGTTATTCTTCTCACCATTTAGCTTCTCCACTTATTCAACTAGTGCATAAATGTTTGCCTCATCTGAAGAGCTGTTGTCAGAGATCTCCAACAATTGTTCAGTCAGTTCCTTCCTTTTAGCTAGTGATGTCTTATACTTGCCTCTTAGGGTTTCTATCTCATCCTTGGTTTCAACAAGTTCTCTATCCATCTCTCTATAGCTCATTCCTTCCCTCATATTTTCCTTAGGATTAGAGATCCCTTCCAAGCGGTTATACCTTAAGGAAGTTAGGCTCTCATACCAATTGATGAACTTATAAGGAACTGAGAGGGGGGGGGGTGAATTAGTGATAGTAAAAAAATACAAATCTGAATATCAATTTTACCAACTTAAAACTCAATAGACATGTAAGAAATAACACCAAGTATGCAATCACCACATAAAGCATAAACCACATGACACAAGAGTTTATATGTGTAAAACCCAAATGGGAAAAACCATGGTGGGAGTTAGTACCCACAAGATCCACTATATGTAGCATAGAGATCTGAGTGGTTAAGGTCTACAACACCTATTAGAGGAACACCCTATTAGAAGTGTCTAAGCCCAATTAAGAAATTTTATAAAAAGGCCTGTGAGGACCAACCTTGTTAGGAGCTACCCAAGTAACTGGGATTTGCAAACATAAGTTGATGTGTCACCTGGTTAGAGGATTTAAGGATCAGAACTGTTAGGATATGAATTCACCTTGTTAGGAATGACCTTGTAAGAGGATTTTCTTGCCACATCTATTAGGGAGACAACAAGTACAAATGATCTCAATATAACACTTTCTGTGTTAGATAAGATCCTCTTTAGAACATTACAACATCAAATAGAATTCATCTCTCAACTCCTCTAATCTTCACACTATCAGAAAATACAAAATTTGTTCATCACATGCCACACTATCAAGCTCATCTATTTAAATCCTTTCATACCTCATCACACAAATAAAATCTTCATAAGGTTAGCTAGAACCTTGTTACAATTCCCTAGGTTCAATGCATCTAGACAATATTGCATTGTACACTTTAGTTATGTCAGCACCGACATAATAAATCCAATTATGTGTCGTTTTACCAATCTGAGTGATTTTCATCACTACTGGTTAAGTCTCCGTCAACTAATCTATTATGTCAAACAAATCTTGTTCACTTGATCGATTTAGCACATCCGGTCATGAACATATCTTCCTCTGATAGTCTTCAATGCTACTGAAAAACCACATCATCTCAATCTTCATGATTTTCATGTACCAGTTGTTGGAATGTAACACTATCTGTCATTTATTGGTTGAAGTCCTAATTACCAGTTCTGATAAGATTGTCTTTGCTTTACCAATTAAGTCTAGTCGGTTGAACTCTAGGACTTAGATGACTCAAAGAAACATAGTTGTCATCAGTGAAAACATACAAAATAGTCATCATACATAAATCAAATCACTATGCACAATAGACATATACCAATTGCATCAAGAAAACACACATTACCGGTTTAGTTCAAATGATCAAATGCCAATGGAGAAACTTCTAGGTCTTGGCCTCTTTAGGAACAACAAGTCTGATGCTATTTCTAATTAGAACCTTCCATGGTTTAATACCATCCAAAGCATGATATATTGATTTGGAAACTAAGGCAAACACCTGCATCTTAAGATCTTTGAGACCAAATCTGTCCATATTATTGCTTAGGGAACACCACTACCATTTGACTTAGTGTCACTTCCTATTACCTTTAACATCAAACCACAAAAACTTCTTGATTAATTTTTGAATATCATTGTTCTGGTAATTGTTGAACATCCACACAGAGACATAATAAAGACTATAATAAGACAAGATCTTTTGACATACCTGTATTCTATCACTCATAAACAAGTATGGTTTATTCCATCTTCCCATCTTATTCTCAATCCTCCCTTTGATCCAAAACCACTTTTATTTTAGACATGGATTGACAACAAAGGGGACATCAAAATACCTAACTTGCTTATAGGGGCCACCCCATTGAAAATTGTACTTACTGAGTCACATAAGGGAGCATCATCCCATCCAAGTAAGGTGGATTTGGATGATGATATCATGACCCCTGAGGCTTCCCAAAAGAGATTCAATTTCAAAGTCAATAAATCCACGTGTTCTTCTTCAAACTCTAATAATAGTGCAACGTCATCTACAAATTGAATCTTGATCAAATCATCCTTATAAGGCAAGGAGATGTCTTTGACCTTTGAGGAGTAACTATATTCTCTAAGTAGATAAAATATAGCATCAAATTCTATAACAAATAGGTCAAAATCAAGTGGGTACCCTTACCTAATACATCTCTTCAAAGTAAGGGATTGGGTATGGGAGCCATTGACCTCGACCTATGCAAAGGTATCTTTTAGTAGAATTTGAATCATCTGACAGAATTCCTTTGGAAAATCAAATTCTTCCAACATCTTCGTGAGGAAGTTTCACTCTATCTAGTCATATGCCTTCTCAAAATCAATTAAGAAAATTTCCACTTTCTAGTTAGTGTACTTGGCCCAATTCATAGCTTCCTAACTAGTGATGGGGTTCTCAAGTATGTATCTTCCCTAGATGAAAAAAGTCTAAGTATTAGTCACAATGTTGGGTAGGATATCCACCAAACTAAATACAATAATTTTTGCCAAGATCTTGTATAATACATTTAATAGTGTAATAGACCTCTACTTTTTTATGAGGAGCTTTTCTCCATCTTTAGGGAGTAGTTTAATCTCCTTGTTGTTGCTTTTAACCTCCAATGAGCCCATATTTAGTACTTTAGTCCATGCCTATCCACTCCTTATCTTCTTTGTAAAAAACAATAGGTAGCCCATCAAGGCCAGGGGCTTTATCATTATTGAGGGTGTTAATGGCCTTGGTGATCTCATCAAATGATATTGGTTTCTTGATAGCATTAGCCTCCCCCTCCAATATCTTCCTCAGGATGAGAGCTCTACATTTATCTCTTGCACTCTAACTAGTAGGGTAGTTCCCCTCAGAGGAGAACAACATTTGGTAATACAAAAAGAATGCTTCTTTAATACCATCTTTGTCCACTAGTTCTTTACCCTCTTCCTAGATTCTATCTTTTCTTTCACTAAACTCTTTTTTCCTCAGCATATTAAGGAAGAACTTGGACCCCTTGTCCCTCTGTTTCAACCAATTGATTATGGCCCTCACCTTGAGTCCCTTAATACTTTTAGTCTAAAGGCTCCTTAGTAGATCTCTAGTGTGGGTCAAATATTCTAATAATTCAAGGTTGGTTGGATCCATTTAGGTTTGAGAATCAAGGTTTAGAAGGTTCTCAACAAGGCCTCTTTCTAGCCTCCTCTCATCTTTGTCTTTTTTCTTATCCATCATTTGAAATAAGACCTTCCAACTATTAACATTCATGTTCCACCTAACAATGGTAGAATCAATGTTGCAATCCATTTATTTATTTACCTAATCATGTAAACTGTACACATAATATCTTGGTCCTTCAACAAACTAGTATTAAGGATAATTTGTTCCTCCCTCTTAATTGATATGTCAGAAAGATTATTCAATACTATCTAGACCTCGATAGGACGATGATCCAATAGAATGTGTAGGCATACTCTAACCATGGTACCATCATCCTCCTATTTGAAAGAGAATAAATCTCTATTAGCATAAAATCTGTCCAACCCACAGTAAATCCTCTTTCTCCCTTATTGGAAGTTGCACTGAGTGTACCAAAATCTACCCATAAAAATTCCTCTTACCTTCAAGAGGATCAAAAAGTCTATGTTTTTCCTTCATCCTAGTCCAATAGAGTTTCTTACCACACTTCTAATCTAAATCCAACCCTTCTAGTTTATCCTCCTGATGCTCAATCATGTTAAAGTATCCTCCAATTATCTATGGGATATTTAGAAGTATAAACAACCACTTCCATAGTTTTATTCTTTCTTTATAGCCATTAGAGGCATAAAGAGATCACACTCCAAATTTAGTGTCTTGGTTGTTAATGATGGCCCACACAACCCTATTGCATAGGGAAGACCTATTATCAATGACCCTATTACCACATCTCCTACCTATTAGAATGATAGCCCACACTTTTCCTTTATCATGTTTGGTAGAAAATTGGAGTGCACATGTATCCGAGTTTAACATCCAAAGTGAACTTAGTGGCTTTTACTCCCAACAATAGCATAATATTAGTGTGCTTGTGTTGGTTCAAGAATCTCCTAACCACATATTTTATGCCTGGGGATTCCAACCCCTAACATTCCACGATATGCAATTTAATTCCATTGCAACCTTAAAGCTGTCAAAACATTTAGGAAACTCTTTGTTATTATCTTTTTTTTGGCAAAGGAGATATTTTTCCTTTAGGTCCCCCTCTCTTCCTTTTAACCTTAGTGAATTGACCATTTCCATAAGGATTTAAGACATCATAGCTATGTTTCTTACAATTCTTTATGTTGTCTTGACCTAAAAGTTGCTCCTATTGGATTCAAAGATCACTGAGAGGGTAGGGTGAATTAGTGATCTACTGGTTACCAGATTTTCAAACTTAACTTTTAACCACTGAAAGAAAACACTTAAAACTGAAATGCAAAAACATGAATCAAATGACCGCAAGATCATAACACTAGATTTTTACTTGGAAACCCAAATGGGAAAAACTATAGTGGGATTTGAACCCACAATATTATTCCACTTTGGCCAGTAGAAAAACAATATTACAAAATGGGAATGCATAAGCATTCAGGCATACTACCTAGAGCTCACTTCTCAATTACAATAACCTGGAAGGCTACAACCCTCAAGGAAGTCTCACTGACTTACAAAATTGTTAAAATGATGATCACAATATATGAACTCTAAAATAGCATCTTCTATGCTTGGATGAATTCTGGTTAAGTTCAAAACCACTGACTGGATCCTTCTCTATTCTACCCTGTAAACTATCTTAGTCAGCTACTAGATCAAGAATGCACACATGAAACTGCACCAAAATGGATTTATTGATCACCTCTCACTCGCATACAATCACACCACACACCAAAAAGATCACCCATACCAAACTTATATAAAGGCACTCACAAAATAGATCATACATCATGTCGGCCTAAAGATGTAATGTGTAGTAATAGGTCAGCTTGACCGGATCCAAAAAGATAAGTGCAAATCACCAAAATAATGTATCTAAGTCAGCCCAATCAATGAGGACATGATTCAATGTACCACAATCACCAGAAAGCATCATGACTCAAAAATGCTATGTTCTATCTGAAATACCTGTCAACACACTACTGGTTAAAACCTACTTCTGGATAAGAGGAATTATGACTGCCAGATTGGATCTTCATGAAGAGTTGCAATCAATGACAAACCTAAGCCAATAATCATCCACCGAAAACCACTAGAAATCATCGGAGACCACCAGATGAGTGTCAATTGCCAACAATCTCCCCCTTTGGCATTGATGGCAACACTCATGAAAAAAATGAATAAGTGTTGAGAACTGTGAAACCTGCACACTAGATCAAGAATGAAAGAATTGTAAGGATCCCCCTTAGATCAAAAACCTACAAATCTAATCGATACACTCCATTCACACTATACATTCTAATCTATACACTCCATTTATATTGTACATTTTTCACTGTTCCTCTCCCCCTTTGACAGTAATGCCAAAGATGAGATTATATCCAAAATTTATATACAAATGACAAACACTTTACAAATACTTGAAGACATTTGCATAAACAGTCTTCAAAAATCCTAGGTGAGTATCCAACCCACTCTTCATGTTGTCCAAAACTGTGATAAATGTACTAAATACAGTAGCATGAATTTCTAACTCTCTTAAATCAAATGATATAGGTCAAGCCATCTCCTTTATACAATCCACCTTATTACTTAGTATAGTGTCCCACCAGGTGGCAATCAAGTTCTAGAGTTCACCTAATTTTCTCAAAATTTTCTCCTTATCTGCTTGAAGGCTTGAGATCTGATCATTTAAGGCTATAATTTGTCCTTCAATACTTCTGGTTAGGGTCACATTGGGATAAAAGAACTGAGAAATGCTAGCAAGATTACCCTAGAAAACACCTATCTGCTTATCAATATTAACAATGAACTTAGGCAAAATGAGACAATATTTATACAATTCACCGGCTTCTGACAATGTGTCAGAAATAATCTGCAATCTCTTATTTAATCTTACTCTATCATCTTCAATCATTTTCAGGAATGTTTGTTTCCTAACATCCTTGAAATTATCCAAAACTTTATGTGAAGTCATCTTCCTCAAAGAATCAAAACTGGTATTTACACTATTAATTAACTATAACAATTTATCGAAGGGGCTGTTAGTTGAATTCATCTGTACATTAGGGGCCACCTTGTGCAAAACATATATAGACATCAAAATTAGCTTTTTATCTTTGGTCTCTAATTTCACCAGGTCTTGTCTGGTCTAGGCTTGCATAGAAGTTGTGAGCATAAGCTTCTCAGTAGGAGACATCTTCCCAAGATCAATAGAACCATCAAAATTAATGGGAATCTGAGGTGGGGTCCCTATAACCAGAGGAGTGATAATTGTTAGATCAGCTATACTTTTTCCTTTGTCATCCTCATCAACCTTAGCCTATGATGTCTCAGCATCCTTCTTCTCTCCCTTGTCCCTTTTGTTTGTTACACCGGTGTCACCACTTGGTGCAATATCAACCTGTTGGATCTTAGGGGCTATAAAGATATCTACCACTAGAGGAGCATCACTTGTCTCGGCATCAAGTGGTGTATTATCTTGGTCTTCTGCTTGATCCTCAGTCTGAGTCTCAATCTTTTGACCTTTGGAAACACCTTGCTTATCCATCGACTGAGATGGCTTGAATGCATCCTTGTACAACAAGTCATTTCCAATTATCTTCCTCCATATCTCCTTCATTTCTTTCCTCACCTCCTCTACATTTCCAATCATCAATTCGTTGATCCTATTTTTGCTTCTAAATTCCTTCTTGTTTGCCTCCTCAATCAATCTTTTAGCTTCACTTTGTGAAACACATGTGGAAACATTTATCAATTCTCTCTCCTTAATTTCCCTATCAATCTTTCTTGCAATCATCCTTCTAGCATCTATCAAACTATACAAATCCTTTGGAATTGTCTTTTCTAATTCAATTAATGTATTACTAAAATTGTGCAAGTATAGTACAACTGCTTCCTCAACTTTTCACTTATCTCCTTCATCAAAAAATTTCATAACAAACTCCAATATTCTTCAAATTGCCATCTACAATTATCTCATCAATTAACTAATCTGTTATCAGTGAGGGAACATATTTAAATTTACCTTTTTGAGCACCAGACTCAAGTTGAGTCTTGACTTTCCTTTCTCTTTTGGGCCTTGCGGTAGGATCAGGATTTGACTTTGCCTTTTTGTTTTATTGGGATCCACTAGATTGCAGCTTCCTCACCACTCTGACAAATTGTCCCTTCTTCTTGGCCTTTCTAGCCTCCTCCTTAGACTCAGTTTCTGAGGCTACCGGAGATACTGCAACATAGGTTCTCTTTGGCTTCTCCTTCTACTTTAGCACACCTTTCCCCAATGGGCTAGGTTTTGTAGGTTGTACTACTGGAGCAAGAGCAGACTTAGTCTCTTTTTGTGCATATTTCTCCCTTTCTTTCTTAACCTCCTCCTTGGTGAAACCCATCTGAGCAGCCACTTCCTTTGCCATCTTAGCAACCTTTCTTTTCTAGGTAGGAGTAGTAAATTACATATGCATACTGAGGTCTTTCTCCTTGTAAGTCCCAAATCTCCCTTCCTTGGGATCCATCGGTTGACTCATAAGATGTTGGGCATATGCCTCAAGTGTAACAGAGTCAACTTCATACCCCATGGGCATGATCCATACTATTCAAGGCTCCACTACTTCCATTAGACACTTATCCTTATCAACCATGAAGCAAATGGTTTGCTCATATTTTTCAACAACCTTGTTAGGGATCCTTTCTCTTCTTTTCATTGCTTCTTGGAACATTTTGAAATATCCCTAGAGGTAAGATATCCTCATGGTAGCATCTCCAACTCCCCATAATCCCTCTTGGATCTGCATGAACACCAGTTAATCAAAGCCCCATTGGACCTTACCTTTGATACCGGGTGTCTCATTCAGGAAGAATAAGGCCAGACAAATAAGAAGTGTCCCATATTTAAATGTGTTCTTCTTATCCCACTTGATCTTCTTTATATTTCTTAACAACTCATTCAGAAGTGTAGTGAACAAATCAGACCTTTTATCATCCTTAAGCATCTAGTATGCAGAATATATAGCAGTATCAAACACAAAGTTGTACATGCTAGATTGGTAAACCTTGTAACCGACTACCATTGATGCAAAATTCACATCATTCTCTTGGATGTCATTTATGGACATTTCTGTGCTATCAAATCTTGAGCCAGTGGTGGCTATCACCATGTCATTTGACACTTTCCTCAAACTGGGCACATCATTTGTTTCAGCTAAGCCTGTCACAACATCGCCCGCTTGGTGATTTTATGTGGCCTATCAAGCCAAATGAACTCATCATGTACTCGGCTAAGAATATATCGGATCCATTTTGCCTTATCAAAGAACAAAATGCATGAACTACGAGAAACCCTTTTCTTGAAGCATCTTATACTCAGGTTTGAGATTTCCCAAATCATTAGCCAAATGCTTGTAAAGATCCAACATATCCATATTTCCAAGCTCTTCAAGGTCACATTGAATGTAAACCTTGATATCTTCATTATGCAACATGTTGTAAGGCACAGATGAAAATGCACCTTTTGGATCATCCTCAACCAACTTGAAGGGGTGTTTCTTGAAGAATGGTCGGGCCCTATATTTAATCTCAACCACCAATGGGGTAGAAACACCAAAAACTAAAGCCATTTTGAATTCTAGGGTTTGCAGAAAACTGAAAGTATGAAGAGATAAATACCTTGCTTTACAACCGAGCATTGAAATTCACTTTGGAGTTATTGAAATTGTTGTAGAAATTGCCAAATTCCTTTACTCTCTTCTCCAATCTACTCACTTGATTGCATTGTGACAAATGAAGACTTGAAATGCACCTTTATCCTTTGAAGACCTAATTTTCCACTATAAAAAATGCAACAACCGGTTACCATGATTTTGATGAAACTGAAACTTCTGGATATTATCTGTATACGTGATTCAATCCTTCTACAACCTTCTAGAAATGATTGTAGACTACCAAAGAGGGGGTTCTGAGAATCTGCATGAAAAATCTCCCCCTAAGGCATAAAGACCTAGTTGTCAGATGAAGATCCTGCACTGGGTTTGGGTGTAGACCCACTATCAGCTCTGGATTCATCCTTTCTTACCACATCTTCTCATGCTTCTCCTTAATCTCTTCTACTTTCTCTTTTCCTTTCTCATATGAGTTACTCTTGCCTATCAGAACATTGTTCTTGTTTCTGCAGTATTTTGTAATGTGAACTGTTTCATTGCATGCTTGACAAACAATAATATTCTACATAGGTCCAAAGTTCATCTGATTGGGTCTTGTCCTTCACTGATTAGAGATATGTCCAAACATTCCACAAGCATAGCATCTTTTGTTCTGAAAATTATTTATTACTGCTCTACACACATTTGACTTGTGACCAAAATTATTGCATATGAACCACTGACCGGTAAAGGTAGGAACATTATTCATGTTGTTCATTTCATTATTCATCTTACTTTTGCATTGATTTACCATATGACCAAACTTGTTGCAAGTAAATAATATACTATTGAATTTATGAGCATTAGGTTGTCTTACCGGAGGATTCTTTCTCTTCTTTTGATTAGGTTTTGCATTGCCTTGTCCAGATCCGGAGGATTCACCTTTCTCAAATCTAAGTCCCCGCATGTCCTTTCCATGCCTCTGATTTTCCAGCATCTCATTGAGCCTTGTTGAGATAGCTTTGAATTTGTCTTTGTATTAATTAGCAGTAGCAAGTTCATCCCTTAAGGAAGCAACCTCTCTTTCAAGTTCTTGATCATTATTCCTTGACTGTGTCAGCTCAGGATTCAATTGATCATTCTCATAGGTAAGAGTGAAGCATTCATCTTCTCTTTCTTTCAATGATTGTGCCAGATTTTCTTCATTTTTCTTTTGGTCCTCAATCTCCTTAGTCAACCTCATCACAACGGATTGCATCTCATTCTTTAGGGCAACATTCTCTCTTTCAAGCTTGTTAACTTCATCATCTTTATTATGATATTTCATGATATGATCTTCTTTCTCCTTTAGCTTGACCATTAATTCCTTCCTCTTCTCTCTAGAGATGTTAGCTTGATCCTTCAGGTCATTAATGAAATCATGAATAGCATTCAGGTTCTTCTTTAGGATACAGATCTCATTTCTAGTTGCATCAAGATCCTCAAGTGCCACATTAAGTTGTCTCTGAAAATAGGAATCCATTGAATTAATCTCCCAGATCTTCTTGAAGCAGTTATGCTTCCTCAAAGGAACTAGGCTCTGATACCAATTGTTGGATTTAGGGATCACTGAGAGGGGGGTGAATTAGTGATCTACCGATTACCAGATTTTTAGAATTCAATTTTAACAACCAGAAGCAAACACTTAAAACTGAAATGAAAAAACATGAAGCAAACAACAACAAGATCATAACACCATATTTTTACATAGAAACCCAAATGGGAAAAACCACAGTGGGATTTGAACCCACAATATTATTCCACTATGACCAGTAGAAAAACAATATTACAAAATAGGAATGCATAGGCATTCAGGCACACTACCTAGAGCTCATTACTCAATTACAATAACCTAGAAGGCTACAACCCTTAGGGAAATCTCACTGACTTACAAAGTTATTACAGTGATGAATTACAATGTATGAACTTTTAAATAGCATCTACTATGCTTGGATGAGTTCCAATTAAGTGCAAAAATAGTGGTTGGATTACCTTCTCTGTTCTACTTTGTTCTGCCCTTTACACTGTCTCAGACAACTACCGAATGAAGAATGCGCACGCAAAACTGCATCAAAATAGATTCTTGATCACCTCTCACTCACATAAAATTACACCACACACCAAAAAGATCGCCCATACCAAACTGATATATTGGTACCCACAAAATAGATCATACATCATGTTGGCCTGAAGATGTAACATGTAGTTATAGGTCATCTTGACCTGATCCAAAAGATAAGTGTGTATCACCAAAATGATGTATCTAAGTTGACCCAATCAATAGCAACATGATTCAATGCACCGCAATCACCGCAAAGAATCTGGATGCAAAAATGCTCTTTTCTATCTAAAATAATGGTTAACATGCTACCAGTTAACACCTACTTCCAAATAAGAGGAATTACGACTGTTGGATCGGATCTCCATGAAGAGTTGCCATCAATGACAATCCTAAGATAATAATCATCCACCGAAAACCACCAGAAATCACTGGAGACCACCAGATGAGTGTCAATTGCCAACAACTCATCTCTAGTAGCAAAATCACTAGATATTGACCTGATTTATAGGTCTGACTCTAACGGGTGCATTTTAGTAGTGTTTGAACTAAGACCCAGAATGGTATTTTCATAGGGTACTATGGCTAGGTGATGGATGACATTAGAAGACTCGTGTATAATAAGGGGATTAGCAACAATAATATTAAAAAAATATCCATCCTTATCAATTCTAGAGTTATGGATATCATTTCCAGGAGCCAAGATATTACAAAGTTGGGTTGAAGGGGTAGTCTACTTCTCACTAAGGGGAGGGATACAACCATCCTCTAAGGGTGAGAGACTACAAATACCAATCTCACTATCTTGGGGATTCTCAATCTAATATTATGCAAGAATACTGAAATTGTTTGATAGTTTTAGGGAGGCAATTCTTTAATTAGGGTTAACTAAACTATCTAATTCACTAAGCTTCCTATTAGCATGTCTATTTTATTTGACATCCCTAACTATATATTTAAAAAGAGATAAGTTATCATTTTCAATCACACTAACCACCAACAATAGAGATTGAGATTCATCATCAATTGGAGCAGAGGTAGGGATGACAGGAGGGGTCTCAATAGGAGATTATGTCACCTCCATCATGTAGCCCCTGGCCTTTCTAAGATTCTTCAAAGCTAGTTGTTGAGTTGTCTTTGTGAGACTTGGGATAGATGAATTGGTAACACATATCCTTTTTGGTATCTCTTATATGAGATAAAGAGATAAATGATTGAATGTGGGGGGTCGGTATTAAAATTTCCAATTTTAGAGGAGTTGTCAAGGGTGGGGAGTTTAGCTGGAAGGGCTAAAACTGCAACCCGCACTGCCTCCTTCAAAGAGTTAACTCCAATATTGGCCCTTGCACACTATTAGATGCACTAGTAGGCATTCGTAAGGGAGGAATTTCCCTATAGATTCCAACATAATAGAGGAGAGATATTCTTAACCACAATCCATCTAGAGTAGGATAACACCAAAATCTTATCACCAATAGCTTTAGGTGACCACTTGAGGGCCCTAAATGTTTAACTCCTGATGGTCCAGTACTATCTCTCAACCACTGCCACCTAAGATTTAGCATCATTGAAAAAGATAATAAAAATCCCTTTTTTATCATTCTATAGAAAGAAAATTGAAACCCTAGTTTTTTAGCCCAAACATTTTTAAGCCATTCATCTAGAAATTTGTAAGCCGAGCACTTAGCAACATCCACAACTGTAAGGAATATAACAATGCTTTTTAAATGATATTTTCCATGATTCAAAATATTAATCATTTTAGGATTAGAAACAATACTAAGCCTAAAAATAGTAGTGGTAGGCTGCTTACCTCCTCCTCCTGATTCACCATTACCTCTAGATAGGGCAACAATATTAGAATTAAATTTAGCAGAGTTGGGAATAGAAATTGGGGTTTCTATGAGAGTTTATTTGAAGGATTTGACACCATTTTCAAGGGCAGTATCATTCTTAATGGCTTCACCTTTAGAATTAAATGTCTCACTAACCAAATTGCCATCCATAATGGGCAAAGGCCACCAAACAGCTATTGTGTATTAACAATCCCACTTGTGTGAAATTAGAGAAAAAAATACCAAAACATGGAAGATAATTAAATGCAAAGAAATGCCAAGATAAGGACAGGTTGGTTCCCTAGGTGGAGGAGGTTGTATGCCCTCCTCCACAGAGCTTGTCAAGCCCTGCACTGGGGTTTCACCCTAGTTTCACACATCATCTTACTGAAAGCCTCCCAAAATCCATCATATGGTTCTTTTCTCTTTGTAATTCCTTCTAAACTCCTTGGCAATTCTTAGCTAGGCACTTTTACTAATTATTCTCTTTTTAATTGATTATAATTGGACCTTTTGTTGGTTCTTCAAATTTAGCTTTCTAGCTAACCTCCTAGTTTCATCCAAAAGTATTAATTAATCAATATTGTATTGCATTGCATCTGAAATATCTTCATCATAGTCTTGGATGAATTTGTATACAGGAAGTAAATTGTTGACTAGCAACCTAGCATCAACACCATAAACTAGTTAATATGGTAATTTCCTTCTCTCTTTCTTAATTGTCACCCTATCTACTCACAATACTAGTTTCAAATTCTGAATTTCATGACTTCTTGTTCTTATCTAGTAATCTATTCATAATCTTCATCAAACTCTTGTTACTAGATTTTTCCTACCCATTACCTTGGGGATGATAAGGGGATGAATGAGAAATATGTATGTCATACTAATCACAAAAAGATCTAAACTCCTTTGACCTAAATCACATGGCATTGTCTATGATCAACTTCATAGGAGCACCAAATCTTGTAACAATATTGTCAAACACAAAATCCACAAGAACCTTAAACTAGTTGCTTTATTTGTAGGCACAACCTCTATCTATTTGGTAAAATAATATGTGGCCACTAGTATCCATGTGTGGCTTCCACTTGATGTCTTTGTTAATTTTCCAATGAAATCAAGCCCCCATTGTTGAAATGATACTTTTAAAGCCATAGTCCTTAGTGGGAGATCTTCTGCATATTTAATCTTTCTATAGAAATTTTGATAGGGTTCACACTTTCTTACCATTCCGTACGCATCTACAAATACAGTGCACCACCAATATCCCACCCTAAGAACTTTGTGGGTTGTATTCTTTGTAGTAGAATGTCCTTCACACATTCCACTATGCATGTCTTTTAACACAATCTCTTCTTGATATTGGTCCAAAAAAAATAGTAAGACTCCATCCCTTTTTCTCCAATATAAATCACCTTCAACAAACAAATACTAGATTGCATGAAGTTTCAATGTCCTTTTTTGATCTTCAGTCACTCCTTCTGGACAATTCATATGAACAAGATAATTGACAATATATATATACCATAGACAACTCTATAAACTAACCACTATCTCTTGTTCTTCCACTACATTTATCTCTATTTCCTCTAAGTTGGATTGTGCCATTATTGAACACCCAACAAGACTAATATGGGGTGAGAGGTGGCGGGGAATCAGATATTCAATATCAACAATTTAATCAACAACACATCAAATAGAAACACATGAACACCATATATACATGGAGAACCCAATCAGGGAAAAATGACAATGAGAATCTAATTCACAATATAATAATAGTGTTTACAACTTTTTAGGATTATAGCCAAGGAGCACCAACACTTGTAGGACTTGTAGAACTAAGGCACACAAACTTAGGGAAGATACACAAGACTTTTGTAGTTGAAGAACACTTCTTTAGGACAAGATACAAACTATTGCCAAAGGACTCAATGTTAATCAACAATGAATGAAATAGCTGAACTTAAATTGAGAAGGATTGACCTAATCAAGAAATTGTCCTTGAATAGTAATCAAGTGACCAATAACAACGAAAACATCACTGACAATCTTCATTGTCACAACACTCTATTTGGACGAATATATCGGCTTCAAAGCTCTTCCCAAACTATCTTTCACATCACCACAAACTCAAATTTTCTTGCAAATCATTCGCATATACTTCTCACACAATTCACTTCTGATCCATATGCAATTCATCCTTCAAAACATCTTATATATGAGATACAACATTGAAATCCTAAACAAAGGTTAACCAAGACAAAATAAGCCACCCAGACCAAAAATACTTAGATCAGTCCACTCTAGGAGAAAGAGGGAACTAAAACATATCGTAATACATCATCTTATAAATAATTTGACAATATCTACATGCTAACACATATCCCAAAAGATGTTACAAAGCATAATGTGTAGATATAATCAACTAGTCAGCCACATAACTACTTTTGATGCAAAATACTCCATGTGGATCTTGATAAACCAAAGTGAGACCCAAATAATCACCTCAACACATCTTCTAGCACATATCTGGACCCAAATAACATGATATAATAAACCATAATGCAATTAATAACATTTTGAAGGGCACTTAAATATTTCAAGACCACCCTAAATATAGGATGTCATAACCAATACCAAAAGAGTATCCATAACAAACTCTATCTAGGTAACAAAGGTTTGACAAAGCATGTCCAAACCAATATCCACCCAAATAAATAGGTTTGACATCAACGACAACTATACAAGCTCATGCTTCTAACAATCTCCCCCTTTGTCATTGATAGCAACACCAATCAACAAGTAATACACATTAACTGATAATATCACAACAACTCTCTCCCATAATCATACAAAAACTCTCTCACCCTTTGACAACAATTACAAAGGGTGCATAAACAGAAACATACTAACCACTCCCACCACTTCTCCTCCTGAGAGTAGCAACATCATCAATTTAGGAACAAAGATAAGCACTAAGTCTCCTCTTGGAAATATGCACCACCAAAATTGCATCTAGTTGGAAGAAGGATGGGTAATGACCCCTAACATCTATCTAAGATATTCAAAAATATCCTTCACCAAAGCCTTAGTAAAATATCTACTATCTGCTCTGATGTAGAAATGTATTCTAGTCTAACTTCTTTTTTAGAAACTTTCTCTCTCAACCAATGATAATAGATTGAAATATGTTTATTCCTTGAATGTATAATTATACTCTTTGAAATGTTTATAGCACCAGTATTGTCACACATGATAGGAATAGCTTCATCATATATAACTCTAATATCCTTAATAGTCTTTTTCATCCATAAAACTTGAGTACAACAAGATGTTTCTGCAATATATTTAATTTCGGCAATAGATAATGATACAGATTCTTGTTTCTTACTAATCCATGAAACCAATTTATCTCCCAAAAAAACTGCTCCACCACTTGTACTCTTTTTGTCATCAATACTTTTGGCCTAATCAACATTTGTATATTCCTTCAATATGAAATCTCCATGTCTTTTGTACCATAGGCCAAAATCTTGAGTTCCTTTGAAATATCTGAAGATCCTTTTCACTACTTGATCATGAATCTAATTCAAACTAGCTTGAAATCTTGCAACCAAACATATGGCCTACATAATATCTAGTCTAGAAGTAGTAATATATAGTAGTCCTCCAAGGCTCCAATCATAGATGTATACTTCTTTTGGTCAATATCCAAAGATGCATCATATTTCCCTAACTTGCATCCAATAGTTAAAGAGGTAGTAACAAGTTTACAATTATCCATATCAAATGTCTTTAACATCTCTTCAACATACTTAGCTTCAGAAATAAAAATTCTTCCATCATTGAATTGAGTAACTTGAACCCCAAGAAATAAAGACATTACACCAAACATAGACATCTCAAATTCTTTCTACATTTCTTTAGTAAACTCTTTGCACAAACTAACGCTTCCTCCAAAAATAATATCATCAACATCGATAACAATGATCAACAACATAATACCTTCAACCTTAAAGTAAATAGTCATGTTAGCAGTACCTTTTCTAAAACTCTATTGCAACAAGTACTTGTCCAATCTCAGATACCATTCTCTAGGTGCTTGTTTAAGTCAATATAATGCCTTCTTCAACTTGAAAACCATATCTAAATCTTTTGATAGTTTTAATCCATCTGGTTGTTCAATGTACACTTCTCCTTTTATCTCTCCATTAATAAATTCTGACTTAACATCCATATGATATACCTTAATGTTTTTGTAGGAAAAAAATGCAAGAAACATTCTAATCGCTTCCATCCTAGCAATAGGGCTAAAAGTTTCATCAAAATCAACACCTTCTACTTGAGTATAGCTTTTACATACCAATCTTTCCCTGTTCCTTGTGACTTATCCTCTCTCATTAATTTTTTTCTAGAACATCCACTTCATTCCTATCACATTCTTGTCCATCGGTCTAGGTACATGTTCCCAAGTTTGATTCTTTTGTATTTGATTCAATTTTTCTTCCATAGCTTTAACCCAACTTTCTCCCTTTCTTACTTCCTTATATGAACTCAGTTAAATAATAGAAAGAAAACAACAATTAGTTTTCTCATTTACCTCTAAAACAATTCTTCTTGTATGAACTCCTTTATTTTTGTCTTCAATTATTTGATCTTCTGATTGATTCTTCTACACATACTTTGGCGTCTTGATCACTTGTTCCACTTATTTTCTATCTTCTTTTTTTTCTTCATCTAGTTTCTCCTCATTTCTTCCTATCAAAGGGATCATTTCTTCTATGGCAATATGTATTGTTGTTGTGTAGCTAGGTCAGATCCCTTCTAGGACTGACCTAGTACACAAAATGCCAAGTGGCTCATCGGCCTTGGCATTTGGATATCTTAGTTGTATGAGTCTAATTTGGGGCAGGACCTATTTGGGCGAACCACTTGTGTGTAACTTATGATTAAGTTAAATTTAACTTGCAACTAAGGGAGACTCATATGTAACTTATAATATATAGTTCTGACCCTATCCTTGGCACCAAAATTATATGATCGACTTGAGGTCTATTAGGAGGTATTGATTCATTTATATGCAAGGTCATGATTGCATCAATAGACATGAATTTGATAACATGGAGGAAATGTAGTGTGCTTGGGGGTGATGATAAGAGCTTATCATCTATGGTTGGGAAGGCAATAGATCTGATGTTTGCATGTGGTTAACAAGCACTACCATAAAATCAACATGGTATCAGAGCCAAGTTCCTTCTATAGAGCCTAACTGCTTGAAGGTATATCCTGTTCTTTTGAGGGATTCCAAACAAAGTAATTTGCAGACTGAGAAATTGAAGTGTAGGAAAAAGTCAATTATCGAGCCTCTTAACTCAGACGTGAGCATCCCATATGCTCTATGACAGGTAATGACCATTGAGGTTCTGATGATCGCCATAGATCTGTCGATAGTGCTCAATGGTAGATTTAGTCCGATGCCTTGGCTTTGAAAGTCACCAAGCTTGGTATCAAAATGCTGATGGTAAGTGGAGTCACTATGGACATCTCTATCCATTTTAACATTCTATATTATTCTTCATTCGGGGAGGAGAACATGTTGTGGAGGATTCTCTTCGGCGATCATAATATTTTACTAGCAAATGAAAGTGATGGAGATCACTCACTTCACAATGCTCATGTCTAGATACATCGACAAGGTGCAAGCATGCATTCTAAGGATTCAAGGAAGTGACGTGAGTCATTATGCATGCTATCGACTGCTTAGTGTAATGGAAGGTTGAGATCAAGCAGTAGCACCGTGGTGAGTTTTGTGATGATCACATTAAACCGTACACATGTGAAATGTGTGCATATGGGGATGAAAGCGAATGGAGGTAGCTAACGATCAAGAATGGTGGAGAAGGTCTTCGTGTAATAATGCCTTGCAATAGCTCTCACATCATCCTAGAAACTTTGAGTCACATGAAGCATCCATTTCGCTGAAGCCTGCATAGGGATTGGATAATATTGTAACTGAAGGTCTAGTTATTCAAGTTCTTACTTATGTCACTCTTGAAGATCATTTGATGTTTGTCCTAGGATGGGTCCTACAACTTAGCATTCTAGCACACCCTGCTACAGGTGGATTTTTGTCGCATTTATGTGGTTGGTCCATCACTTTGCTATAGATGGTATTAAAGACAGTTCTTCAGATGATGCTTAATCTATGCATAGAGAAAATATTGTGGACAAATAATGAGTGATGGCAAGGGCCAAAGGCAATGCAACCATTGGATCATCACTAGGTGCTTCAGTGTGATCAACCCAAGTGAATGGAAATTCTATTGCTGAGCAAAATTATAAAACATAAATACTCTTTATGTTTGAATAATGTTCATGAATTTTAAATTAAGTCATGCTACATCATTGAATAGTGAATAATATATTGACATTTCCCCTGACTATCATTATCTCTCTCTGAAATGCTTCCAGGATGAATCAAAGATTGCATTCAAAGAAGGAAGATTGCTTGCATTTCTTTGCAAAGGAAGAATCAGTAATCTTGGATGAAGAGATCAGAAGGTTGATATTTTCTTCAGAGGGAGCTTGGCATTTTAGCTTTAGAGGAAGCATGACATTTCAGCTTCAAAGGGAGCTTGACATTTTATCTTTAGAGGAAGCCTGACATTCCAGATTCAAAGGGAGCCACATCATCATGAAGATTTGGTTAATTCATTTTTCTTTGTGATGAAGAAATTTGAGGTGAAAACCCTTGTTAATAAGTTCTTCTCTGTGAGGGAGAAGTTCGAGGTGCAATCCCTTGTTAATGAGTTCTTCTCTATGAGGGAGAAGTTTGAGGTGCAATCCCTCAGTGATGCATTCTTCTATGGGAGAATTATGAGGTTAAAGCCCTCATTCCACCCTCTGTGAGTAGGTATGGTAGATCCACCATTTGCGAGTAGGCATGGTGGTGATGCATTCTTCTTTGGGAGAAGTCTAAGGTTAGAGCCCTTGTTCCACCCCCTGCGAGTAGGCATGGTGGTAATGCACCCTTCTCTAGGAGAAGTTTGAGGTGAAAGCCCTCTTCCACCCTCTACGAGTAGGCATGGTGAGCCCACCCTCTGCAAGTAGGTATGGTGGGTATCATGGAAGAAATTCCATGATGTGCTTGTTCACCCTTTGGGAGTAGCTATGGTGAATGTATTATTCATGGGAGTAACCATGGTGGTAGTCACTATGTGACTTGGTTATTTAGAAGGAATCCCCCCTAGCTAAGAGGGAGTATTGTTGTGTAGCTACTTCAGATCCCTTCTAGGGCTGACCTAGTACACAAAATGCCAAGTGGCTTTTCAACCTTGGCATTTGGATATCTTAGTTGTATGAGTCTAATTTGGGGCACACCCTATTTGGGCAAACCACTTGTGTGTAACTTATGATTAAGTTAAATTTAACCTGCAACTAAGGGAGACTCATATGTAACTTATAATACATAGTTTTGACCGTATCCTTGGCACCAAAAGTATATGGCCGACTTGAGGTCTATTAGGAGGTATTGATTCATTTATATGCAAGGTCATGATTGCATCAATAGACATTAATTAGATAACATTAAGGAAACATAGTGTTCTCGAGGGTGACGATAAGAGCTTATCATCTATGATTGGGAAGGCAACATATCTGATGTTTGCCTTTGGTTAATGAGAACTGCCATAAAATCAATAGGTATGATCTCAAACTCAAATCCCTGAACAAGTTTTGGGGCAATCTGATCTCATGTTTCACATAGTTTTACATTTGTACTCTCCACTATCTTGTTCAATCTCTTGTTGTAATACTGGTAAGCCTTGTTTTTCATTGCATATCCAAAGAATATCCTTTTGTCAACTCTAGTCTCAAACTTTGCAAGATCATTCTAATATCTTCTGATATAACACTTGCTTCCAAATATTTTGAAGTACTTCACAGTAGGTTGTCTTTTATACCACAACTCATAAGGTGTCTTTGTATGATTTATTCTTATCTAAACTCTATTAAGAATATAAACAATGATGAACTTATAAGGCACTAAGAGGGGGGGTGAATCAAGGATAGTATAAACAATACAAATCTAAATATCAATTTCACCAACTTAAAACTTAATAGACATGTAAGAAATAACACAAAGTATGCAATCACCACATAAAGCATAAACCACATGACATGAGTTTATATGTGGAAAACCCAAATGGGAAAAAACATGGTGGGAGTTAATACCCACAAGATCCACTAACTATAGTATAGAGATCTGACCAGTTAAGGTCTACAACACCCGGTTAGGGGCACACCCTATTAGAAGTGTCTAAGCCCAGTTAAGAGCATTACAAAAAGGCCTATGAGGACCAACCCTGTTAGAAGCTACCCAAGTAAATGGAATTTGCAAACACAAGCCAATGTGTCACCTGGTTAGAGGATTTAATGATCAGTAGGATATGACTGCACCCTATTAGGAGTGACCTTGTAAGAGGATTTTCTTGCTGCAACTATTAGGAAGACAAAAAGTATAAATGATCTCAGTATAACACCTTTTGTGTCTGATAAGATCTCCTTCAGAACATTTTAACATCACAGAGACTTCATCTCTCAACTCCTCTGATCTTTGCACTATTAGAAATACAAAATTTGCTCATCAGATATTATACTATCAAGCTCATGTATATATCCTTTCATACCTCATCACTCAATAAAAATTATCATAAGGTCAACTAGAACCTTATTACAATTACCTAGGTTCAATTCATCTAGACAATCTTGCATTGTATGCTTTAGTTATGTCAGCCATTGACATAAAAAATCCAATTTTGTGTCGTTTTACCCATCTGAGTGATTTTCATCACTACCGGTTGACTGTATTTCTTGATCTCTACCTTGTTAATCAAATCTCATTCATATGATTAAATATGATCATGTGGTCATAAATTTACCTTCATCTGATAGTCATCAATGTTTTTACAAAATCACATTCCTTCATCCTTCATGGATTTCATGTACCAGTTGTTTGTGTGAGACTCTGTCATTCATTTTACCAGTTCTGATAAAACTGTCTTTGCTTTACTAGTTAAGTCTAGCCGGCTGAACTAAAGGACTTAGATGACTCAAAGAAATATAGTTGCCATTGATGACAACATACAAAATATTCATCAAACATAAATCTAGTCTCTATGCACAATAGACATATACCAGTTATCCAAATGATCAAATGCCAAAAAACAATAGTATGCATAGCTTCTTTCCAATAAACATTAGCCAAGTTTGCATGTTTCATCATTGTTCTAGCCATTTCAATAATAGTTTTGTTCTTCCTTTCTACCACACCATTCTGTTGAGGGGTTCTCAAAGAAGAAAGATGTCTCCTAATCCCATACCTCTCACAAAATTTATCAAACTCATTTGAAATAAATTCTCCACCTCTATCAAATCTCAAACACTTGATTCTAGCATCAAGCTGATTCTCTACCATTGACTTGAAAACTTTAAATCTTTCAAAAACTTCATATTTTCCCCTCTAAAATGTAACCCATGTCATTCTAGAAAAATCATCGATGAGGAGCATAAAATACCTTTCACCATTGAGTCTGCATGTCCTTGTAAGTCCACATAAGTATGTGTGAATTATCTCCAATGGATGTGATGTAGAATACTCATTGTTCTTGAAACTTCTCCTTGTTTTCTTTCTTAACTAACATTCCCTACACACAATGTCAAATGGTTTGATAATCACTTGTAAATCTCTCACTTCTTTATTGTTATTGATCTTTACTATATTGTCAATGTTAACATGTCCCATTCTCTTGTGACATAACCAACATTCTTTACTTAGACTCAGATAACATGTGTTTCCACTTGTGTCCTTTATGTAGTAAACATTTCTACTTGTCTTGATTCCTTCTGCTACTAGCTTTCTGGTTTTACCTTTTCTAATCATACATCTAGTTTCTATGAACACAACTTCATAATCTTAATTGCACATATGACTAACACTCAACAAACTATGTCTTAATCCCTCTACATAATAAACACCATCATTTTTATGCTTACCATCAATAGAGATACTTCCTCTCCTACAAATTTTACAGATCCACCATCATACTTCTCCATGGTAATAAACTTGTCCTTGTCTCTAGACATGTGATTTGAGCATTCAAAATCAATGATCCATGATCTAGGTTCAACTTTAGCATGTAGTGCAGTCCTCTCTTCCGACCTTCCGATACATTCCTGATAGTTCTCTTCAATTGCCAAAAATAGGGATTCTCCATTCAAGTCTTCAACATCTTCTTCTTCTAATGAGTGTGCTTTAGAAGAATACAAACTTCTTTTCCCTTTATCATCCATTCTTCTCTTAAAGTCATTTCTTCTAAACATACTTTTCTTTTCATCATCCTCTAACTTTCTATAATCTTCTTTATATGTACATTTTGAATCATAATGACCAATTATTCCACATTTAAAACATTTCAAGGGTAACTTACCTTTGTACTTTCCAATTCCTCTTGTTAGCCTTCTTACAATTTTTTTTGCAATCTCATCTAAGTTCTCACTAGTTTCTAGTTCATCTCCTGCTATCATTGAAACATTAAACGTGTCTTCTTTTCGTTAGGACTTTATATCTTCCATCTGACCAACCTCATAGGTAGATAATGTACCAATAAGCTAATCAATTGTTTAGTTTTTTAGATCATGACATTCTTGAATTACAAACTTCTTCAGTTTATAGGGTTTTGTCAAAGTAAATAGGATCTTTTGGATAACATCACTTTCTTCAAGCATTCCACCAATAGGTCATATAGCCTCTATTGTATCATTTACTCTATGTTTGTAACTCTCAACACTTTCAAAATTTTACTTCAAGTTCAAGAGTTTCACTTGTTGCATCTTCGGATCACCTTCATATGCATAACTCAACTTGTTCCAACTTCCCTTAGCTTCCTTCATCCCTTTGACCTTGCCAAATTTTTCATCACTGATAAAATTGATCAAAATTATTCTAGCTTTTGTATTTGTTTCTTGAGCCTTAATCTCATCTGGAGTTGATGGTCCATTAGGAGGTTGTTGATGGCCATTCTATATAATCTCCCAAATTCCATTTTCCAATTCTTCCAAATATGATCCCATTCTTTCCTTCCTATAGTTGTAGTTAGTTCCATAGAACATTGGAGCTTTAAAATGAAGGTCCTGCACCATCTTTAGATCTACCTCAAGCAGCTAATCTTTCCACTCAGGAACCTTTCTTTGATACCAATAATTGAACACCTATTAGGACTAAGAGGGGGGGGGGAATTAGTCTAAAACTTTTTAAAAAATCATTAATAAAAATATTTAATATCAACACTTTAATTATCAAAACATCAAATAGAAACACATGAACACCAGATATACGTAAAAAACTGAAATAATGAAAAACCATGATGAGAATCTAACTCGCAATATCATAACAGTGTTTACAACTTTTTAGACTTATAGCCAAGGAACACCTATTGTGTATTTTGTCATTCATGTTACTTTTTACCGTTATAGTGTAGAGCTTCTTTTGTGTTGATTTTTCTTGGTTTCTTATGTGATTTTATGTGTGGGAATAAATTAGACTACATGTCAAATATGACTCAACAGTACCTAGTCATCTCTTTCTCTTTCTGGTTGTTTCGTGGTTTGTGTAGTTGAGATCTTCTTTTTAGCAAGTGATGGACACATGTAACTCCTGTAGTATAAGATGAGACTGCGTTCACTAAGAAATAAAAATATACGTGTTAAAAAGTTTTGAATAGCTTTCACAAAACTTATTTTGTGATGATTATGGGAGCATATAAAATTTTTTGTGGAAGTTCGGGTCTGATTTTCTTCTTGTTTTCTCATCATTGTCATAGTCATTTTGGTGTTGTGGCCTGCTCATTTGAACTTACTATGGTATGTTTCGTGCATTAATGCTTTGGACCATTTCTTTCAGAAAATAGAATCATTCTTGTCATGAAAGAGCATAGCTGGTGTAATTAAGATTTCTTCTTTTGAATTATGAAATATGCTTTTGTGTTTGCTAGTTGTTAAAAAAAGGACAAGAATCGTTTCATTACGCCCTTTGATTTATAGGTTGTTTCAACAAAGTTAAATGATAATTTTTGTGTCATTTTGCTAGATCTTTTTGAGTGCTTTGATCAAGCAGATGTGATAGTTTTCTTTCATTGTAGAAATGGTATGAACTGATGAGCTGGTCTGTGTCTTGGTTTTACAAAAATAAAATACAGTAAGCCATGAAAGTCCTAAGATATTTTTTTTTGTTTTCATTATTGTCGAATCATCTTCAAGACATGGATATTCTCTATGGTAAATATATGGCTTATAGTATTCATATCCCAATGATTGATTATTGGGCTTATGTATCATGGAGTTTTTTTTTTTAAAGTGTGTGGTTGTAAGGATGAGAATATACAGCGAATTGAGTATCATACTGAATATATATATCAAGCTTTATACATCATGCCATTATAAAATATGTCTAAATTATATATTTTAGGAGTTGAGATTTATTTTTGAAGGTGGTGTGGAAGTCTAATTATATGAGTTTGATATTATTTTTGAAAGAGGGTGGAGTTGTTGTTGGTATATGGATAAGATGTTGTTCATATTGACTTTGATAGTTTTACATCTGTGAACCCTAAAGGGTAAAATACCAGTTATTCTTATATAGCTTGACAATGAAATAGTCTAATATTATTCTTTAGAAGAAAAAAATGAACATCTCAATCAACGATATCATTTGTGAGTCTATGATCAGAAAATCTGAATGTTATGTAATTTAGAAAAAGATTGGATTTTGTATTGCATTGTCAAGTCAGTTTTTATTTTCTAAGGTTGGTGCCTCTACAAGTTTGAGTTAGTGCTCTTGGTGTGAGTTGAAGCTCATTTTTGTAATAGGGTTGGTGCCCATTGTGTCAATGCCCATTTTTAATGAAAGATTTTAATGTCGTGGTTTTTTTACCCAAAAGGGTTTTCCACGAGATAATATTTGTGTTATCTTGGTTATTATGTGTTCAGTTCTTTTCATTTGCCACAGTTTACAAATTTTGTGAAATATCGATTCAAACCCAACACCCCCCCCCCATCTCAATATTTCTGATTTGCTCTTTAGTACCAACACCTGAAGGACTTGCAGAACTAAGGCGCACAACCTTACGCAAAATACAAAGGCCTTGTGCAGCCAAATAACACTTCTTCAAGACAAGATACAAATTGCTATGAAGGACTCACTGTCAATCGACAACAAATGAAATAGATGAACTAAAATTGAGAAGGATTCTCCAGATCATGAAATTTTCCTTGAACAATAATCAAGCAACCAATAACATGGCAAACATCTATGACAATCTCCATTGTGACAACACTTTGTTTGACAAAATCTATTAGCTTCAAATCTCTTCCCAAACTGTCTTTCGCATCACCACAAACTCAAATCTTATTACAAATCATGTGCATAAACTTCTCATCCATAATCAATTCATCCTTTTTCACATCTTATATATGAGATACAATATTGACATCTTAAACAAAGGTCGACCAAAACAAAATAATCCACCCGAACCAAAAATACTTAGATCGGTCCACTCCAAGAGAAAGAGAGAACCAAAACATATCATAATACATCATCCCATAAACAATCTAGCAATCTGTATATGCTAACATATATCACAAAAGACATTACAAAGAATAACATGTATATAATCAACCAATCAGCCACATAACTACTTCTGATGCAAAATACTCCATGCAAATATGACAAACCAAAGTGAGACCCAAATAATCACCTCAACGCATCTTCCAACACATATCTAGACCAAAATAACATGATCCACTAAACCACAATGCAATTAACAACATATCCGAAGGGCACTAAAATATTTCCAAACTACCCTAAATATAGGTTGTCACAACCAACACTAAAAGAGTATCTGAACCAAACTCTATCTAGATAACCAAGGTTTGACCAAGATCAAAATATTCAGACCAATATCCATCTAGATAACTAGGTTTGACATCAATGACAACAATACAAGCTCATGCTTCTAACAGCCATAAGTTTTTCCAATCCTTGTCACCTTACCAACTTAGTGTAACATCATAAATTGCATCTCTTGCACTTCCATCCTACATAAGCACCTCCATTTTAAGCCGATTGGAGAACCCTTCAACTTTTGTTTGTTTGCCTACTTGGCTTGCCTTGTCACCCTTGCTTTTGTCCTTATTATAACTCTATTGACTACTTGACTCATGGACACCTATGTGTTGTAGAGGCATCTGCACATTAATCTAGAGACTCATGGAGACCTATGTATCATGGGCTCCTGTGATTGGAAGAGGCTATAATGCCTCCTGCACCGCACACGAATGTTAGATCTACCTCCTAATTATTTATCTTTCCTTTCAAAGCTTGATTTTACTCACTCTAGCTCTCTCTAACAATCTAATAACTCTCTAGTATTGGAATTTATCTCTCTCACAATCTTTATCTTTTTAAGCAATCTTTGAAGCATTCTTATATCTCTTTATTAGTTTGTGCTTGAAACTCCATTGTCACCGCTTTTTTTTTCAAGAGGACTTCATATTTTCTCTTCTCTCTAGCAAACCCTTCACTTCTTGGGTATGGAAGGCAGGGATAAATTTAAGAAACCCCCCCTAGGTAAAGGTGCAAAATCTTGGTGAATCTTTCATTATTTTGGGAGAAAATATTAAAAAAAAATTGGCAATTTTTTTAAGGAAAATTTATTAAATTCTATTGGCAAATTTTTTTCAATTGCATAAGAATTGTACGAAAATTAAAGAGAATCTTTCATTCTTTTTAGGGAAAACATAATTCTATTTGGTGAATCTTTTTTCTATTGCGTGAAGATTTTAGAAAAATTAAGGCGAATATTTTATTATTTTTGGGGAAAAAAAATAATTACATTGGCGATTTTTTTCTTATTGCATGAAAATTGTAGAAAAATTAAAGCAAATCTTTCATTATTTTTGGGGGAAAATAATAATTTCATTGGCAAATGTTTTTCAATCGCATAAATTTTTTAGAATAATTAAGGTGAATCTTTCATTATTTTGGGGGAAAATAAGCAAGATAACAAACATGTCACATATTTGCTATAAATGTATTGCATATCCATTGGAATTAGAAACTTTCTTTTTTCGCACGTATGAAATCTTGATCTAAGATTCTAAGCAATCCTTTCACATAGAAAACACTCCACTTGTCAGAGGAAGAAAAATATGAAGGATAAAACAGATTTAATATTCAATGAGAAGTTGTCAATATGAGAGATGTGTTGGAAACAACAAGAAAATTGAGAGGGGGGGGGTGGTGAATCAATTTTCACCGAATTAAGACAATTAAACACAATCTCAGATCTAGTCAACTGCAGCAAAAAGAAAGATAACACCAATAACAACACAACACATAACACCAATATTTTTTATGTGGAAAACCCGGTTAAGGGAAAAACCACAATGGGAACCTACCCACAATAAAATGATACTCAGCAGTAGTATGTGGAAATATTACAATGAGGAATGCACATGCATTTAGGCACACTGTCTAGAGCTCAAAACTCAAATTAAAATGACCTAGAAGGCTCCAACCCTAAGGGAAGGTTCACTTCATTACAAAAATATTTGGAATTCAATCTGGAAAGAATGAATTGCAAAAATAGCATCTGCTAATGCCTGATGACAGTTCTGGTTAAGCTCAAATGTCTGCCCCTCACCAATCTTAGCTCAACACACCATACCAAAGGATGATTTCTCTTGTTTGTACATACACCACTCTCTGATAATGCAAACTCAACACCATGATTCCTAATTACATGAATATTACACCCATTTATATAGATCATCAATCTTGACTACAAGGTCGGCCAAACCATAACACCTAATTACAAAATTACATCACATGATACATAAATCAACCATTAGACAAATAAATGACATAGATAGCTTAACAAGGACCTAAATCAAATCTCCAAACACTCATCACCACTAGAAATCGCATCAAGACCAACCGCAACACGTTACACCACTAAAATACCGCATAACATGAAGAATATCACCGGACCATGAAAATCATTAAAAAGTTGCACAGTAATCGATGTAGACCACCAAGACAAATAGAACATGATTAGGAAACACAAAAAAGAACATTAGAACCATTTGCAATAGCTACACCAACACCACTTATGCAATTCTTCATTTATCAACACGTTAACATTCAAGAACACTCAATAGCAGCAACTCAGATAAGAACGATAGCTTCCAGAGCACCAAATCACAAACCACTTGAAATGAAGATACATACAAACATCAAAAACATTCTCCCAAATCCACAACACAAGATATGATCATATCAGAGCTCACCGGATCAAAAACTAGACTCTGCCAGCCACTGAATAAAAAGACAAAAACCTCAAATGCAATCATTGGATCAAGTGATACAATCAAGAAGTGTTAGAAATAGGGATCACTAAGAGGGGGGGTGAATTAGTGATCTACTAGAAATAAAATCCACAAACTTATTCTTTATCCACCGGTTAGTAATGCATAATAGAAAAGAACATAGACATGCAACAAATAAACCACAAATCCACAACACTAAAAATTTTACGTGGAAACCCAGAAAGGGAAAAACCGTGGTGGGGCTAGAACCCACAATATTCATATACTATGGCCAAGAGTATATAAATATTACATAGATGGGGAATGCGCTTGCATTCAGGCTCACTACCTAGAGCTCACTGCTCAATTACATTTGTCCAAAAGTCTACAACCTTTAGGGAAGTCAGACTGACTTACAATTTGATTATAATGAGAAAATACAATGAAATGAACTCTGAAGTAGCATCTTAAAATGCATGTATGAGTTCCAATTGAGCACTGAATCTCTTACTATCTTCGCTATGCTAAATACTTTGTTTCTATCTCAGTCAACTATTGGATTATCTGTCAACCAAATGCGCACGTGAAACTACACTCAATTGCACCAAAATGGATCACCACACTACTAATACACTAAAAATAAATTGCCAAACTGATTTTATATATCCTATCTTAACATAAAAATAATCTCCTTCAAGTCAGCTTCAAGAAGTGTAACGTGTATCTCCAAGTTGGGTTTAATCTCGAACAAAACATAGCACCGGACCAAAAGAGTGTAATCACATGCTTCCTAAGGATCTTCTCATTCATCGAGATCACAAAAACAATCACCAAAAATACCGCAATCATCGGTAATCATTCCAGACCAAAACATTACCGAAGTAGCCCTGTTTTACTGGTTAACTACCTATCGGTTAACTCCAGCTTTTGGATAAGATGAATCACGACCATCGAGTCAAATCTCCAAGAAGAGTTGCCATCAATGACAACCCTAGACCATAAATAAAGCATCAGAAGTCACCAGATGAGTGTCAATTTCCAAAACTCTCCCCCTTTGGCTTTGATGGAAACACCTATGAAAAATGTTTGTGTTGAAACCTATACACCGGATCAAGAATTCTAAGGCTCCCCCTTAGATTAACAATCCAAGAATATACATCACCAAATTGTACACTCCATATATACAATTATCCTGTACATTTTTCACCTCATCTCTCCCCCTTTGACAATAATTCCAAAGATGGAGTGTGCATCAAAAGTTGCATGTACATATATACACATACATTGAATGATAAAATCTATACATGTTTCAGTATATCTGCATATGTCATCTTAAGGAACCCAAGATATATGTGTTCCATCCTACACACAACTTCTCCAAAATTGAAACAAAATCATTCAAAAAATAAGCATGAAATTCTACAGCCACAATATCAGTAGGAGTCTCTTGAGACATCTTTTGAATGAAGTCCATTTTATGATACACTAAGGTGTCTAATTGGGGACCAATTAGGTTCTGAAGTTCACCTGTCTACCTAATCATTCTCTCCTTCTCCTTCTCAAAATTCCTAATCCTCTCAGTAATAGTCAAAATTTAGCCTTCAATACTGTCGATTAAGTTAGATGTAGGATCACAAGCTTGAGAAATCTGAGCTAACTATTCTCTATAATTATCTATTTGCTCGTCTATCTCAATAGTTAATTTGGTCAAAATTAGATAAGACTTATAAATTTTTTCACCTTCCTCTAAGGCCTTATCAATTAGTTTTAAATCCTTATCTAGTTGGGCCTTATCATTACTAATCATTTGAAAAAATGTTTGAACTTTGGCATCTTTAAATTTCTCCATATCTTGCCTAGTTGATGCCTTGGTCAATGAATAAAACTAGGTGGATATATCATCTATTCAGTTTTGAAGCTTACTGGATGAACTGGAGTTTGCATCAAGTTACAATTTCGGTACCACTTGTTTGAAAACTTTAATTGTTTTTTCAATGAGTCTCTTCTCTTTAGATTCTCACTATGATAACTCCTAACTGGCTTGTGCTTGGAGAGTTGTAGAAGTAATCAACCTCTCTATCAGAGACATCTGATTGAAGGATTTATCAAAACTGATATTAAACTATGGAAAACTCCCTTGACTCTAGATTTTTGACATGTCAGTTCCATAAGGATTGGATTTTTCGTTGCCTTTCCCTTCCCTTTATCTAGGTCCTCCTATTTTTCTTCCTTTTTCCCAGCATCGACCTATTTGGATCTGCCTTCTTTAGGTGCCTCTTGTGCATCGGTGACACCACTTGGTGCACCAAACTCTCCCTTAGCTGATTTAACATTTCCCTTAATAGGCTCAACCTCAACAAAATCCAAAATTTGTTGCTCTGCAACATCCTGAGTGTCTTCCTCCTTATTTTCATCATTTACCAGAGGATTTTTTGACTCAGTGGCTTCATCTTGTGAGACAGTTTCTACAAGTCAGTTCTGAGTAAGAAGATTCTTCTAGATTGCACTGGTTTCCCTCCTTATTTCTCCAAGTCGACCAACCATTTGGCTATTGACTCTATGCTTTCTTCTGAATACCTTTCTATTTGATAACAAAATTAATTTGTCAATTTCCTCAATAGTGATACTAGTGTATTGATTAACTAGTTCACTCTCCTTTATTTCTCTATCCATTTGGCCAGTAGATTTTCTCCTAGCATCAATTAAATTGTACAAAAATTTTGGAAGATATTTTTCTAACTCAATCAATGCTTTACTAAATACATCCATGTACAAAATTACAGCTTCTTCTATCTTCCTTTGATCCTTATCATCCATATTCTCATAATATACAAAAATATTCTTCAAATTTTCATCTTTGATAATTTCATCTATTTGTTCTTGAGTAGAAAAAAGAGGAATAATATGATACTTGGTTTGAGAGGTATCCATCTTACTGAATTCTATTGCTTCATCCAAGTCAGATTTTTTCTTCTTTCCTCTCCTGGGCTTGCCTGCCGATGTAGGATCAAACCTTTCTTTCTTCTCCTTCTTCTATTTCTTCTCACCATTGGATTGGGGTTTCCAGATCACTCTAGAAAATTATCCTTTCTTAGGATCCTTAGGAATGTCTGTATCTATTTCAGTCTCAGATTGCACTGCAGAAACTACCACATATTCTCTTTGGGGTTTCTTCTTCTTCCTCATCACACCTTTACCCTTAGCAGATGGAATGGAGGGTTCTACTTCAGCAAGAGGTGTGTTCACTGGAGCAAGAGAAGGCCATGTCCCCTTTACTTTAACTGGAAAAAGTGCAATCTTTTATTTCTTTTCTTTTTCATCTAAATCCCTCATAGCTCTAGCAGCTCTAACTTTCTCCTAAGGGTGACCTTCTTCAACAAGGATGTCCTCTACTATCTTGGAAACTTTTATTTTTCTTGCCAGTTTGGTTAATTTAGTGTGAAACTCTATTGATTTCTCTTGGCAAGTTCTGAACCTTTCTTCTTGGGTGTCTACTGAAGCTTTGAATTGTTGGAATCTAATAACACTAAGAGCGGGGTTGAATTAGTTCCATCAAACCCTTGTCACATTCTACTAAGCACTTTTCTATTTCCCAAGAAATTTGATCCTTTTAGGCGCTTAAAAACCATCTTATCATTACCAATAGTTTCTAACACGTCATCACTAAGTAATGAACATGGTAAGATCCACCGCCAAACCATAAATCATTACCTGTTAAAGATCTGATACCGGTATACATTCTTCTTCATAGAGTTCATGATAGTTAATCATAACTCACTCAATATTCCAAATCTGCTGATGCGGTTGCAATCACAGACTCATGCCAATGTCATAAACATATGTTCCAAATCACAATATCTAACTCCTCAGCAATTGACCATACCAGTCTCTTGATCATCACTCTATTCTTGTTTACCAGTTAACTGCAACTTAGCAGTTTTGTTGTCTAATACATTCCTCTACCGGTTAGGCTATACCGATAGGCCTAGATGACTTAGATGACTAAAAAAAAATGGTTTCCATCAATGGCAACACAAATAAAGTCATCAAACAAATTACAACTATATCATCATCATCTAGCCAACAATCTCCATCAACTTTACAAGTTATGCCAAGAATAACTTTACTGGTCATCTTCTCATCTCATCATCATCTCCATATGCCAATAATCTCTCCATCATTATCTTCATCAGATTTGTAAACACTCATCCAAATTGTTGATTGTTGTAACAATGTCACACAAATATGCATGCTCAAATACCATTTGGGTGAGTTTTTTTGCCCACTCCTTGGAAACCCTCATATGTAACACCATGGCAAGAAGAAAGGCCAAAATTTCTGAACTAACCCTATGCCCGTGATATGTCATCAGAAACTCCAACCCCAACACTATCTTGACCGCATGCATTATGTATAGGTGGTCATTCACGAAGACCCCCCTAACCATTTATTAGTGACTTCACCCACAAATTCTATCTGTGGTTTCATCCCCCTAAGGATATTCATTGTGTCCATCACTCTCACCTTAGTGTTTCCAACTTGAACATGTAATGTGGAAATACAATAAACCCCAATATCCAATTTAAAGGCATTTGATCAGCTTTATCATAAATGTCTCATTAAATGTACCCTTACCATAAGTTGCCTTGTGCGATATATATTAATAGTATATATATCTTCTTTTTTTATTTTTCTGATTTCTGATACAAGTTCATAAACTCGCTACAATACATGTGTAGAAATTTAATATCTTCCTTGAAAAGAGCACACAAATAGAATTACACTTTCACAAGATATTTTCAAAGACAAATAACAAAATCCTTGATACTATTATTCATGTTGTTGGCAACAAGGCAGGAAACTGAGAGGGGGGGGGGGTGAATCAATTTTCTCAAAAACTTTACTCAACTCAAATGCAATTTCAGATCTGATAATTAATTATGAAAGCATAAATCAACACCACATCAATAACACACATAACACCAAGATTTTTGATGTGGAAAACCTGGTCAAGGGAAAAACCATGGTGGGAAACTACCCACAATATGATGATACCCTTTTAGAAGTATATGAAATATTACAATGGGGAATAATGCACATGCATTCAAGCACACTACCTAGAGCTCAGTGCTCAAAAATAAAGAACAACAAGGGAAACAACCCTTGGGAAGACTCACTGTCTTACAAAATTATTTGGATTACGTCTAGAAGATCACGAAATGAGAAAATAACATCTCCTCATGCCTTGTTATAGTTCTGGCTAAGCACATAACACATATTCTATTGTTTCACACTTCTTCACACTTCTTTGCACTACTTCACTACTTTTGAAAGATCAAATCACTATTCGCACACACAGATCACTCTCTCACATGAGTATTACATTTATTTATACATATCATCAACCTATCTTTCAAGGTCCTCTCAACACACATCATAAATTACAAAGATATAACCATATGCACTACAATATTATATGCAGACCAAAACAATGTTGGCTAAGACATAGTATGGACCTAAACCAACACCTTGAACATGAAACACCTCCAATAATTATGCCTCAAACTTCCGCAACATGCTACAATCATCATGTTGGCCAAAAACATGAAGAACACCACTAGATGAAGGAAACTCATCCATAATGAGCACAACTATCAATTCAAACCACCAACATAGATAGGACATGATCTAGAAACATACAAAATCATCATGAATTACAATAGAAACAATCACACCAATACCACTTACGAGAATGCCCATCATCATTATACCGAACTTCAATAACACTAACTCAACTAACTATCAAACTGAAAGATTCACTTTTAGAACTCCAAATCATGAACCATCTAAATTGATGATACACTAGAATGTCCCAAATACTCTACCAAATCCACAAACCAAGACATTGCAATGCGGAGCAATACAGATCAAAATCTAGAAAACCAATCAACACTGAACAACTAAAAAACCAACGACAATACCAGATCTCATAACTTGATCAAATTACCATGCAGACCACTAAAGATTGAGATAAATCAACTAGAGACACTTATCTCAAAACCCTTTAATCTGCAACAACTCATCTACAACATACTGGCCAAACCAACTCACTTAATTTGACTACAATACTAGAACACACAGAGGAATATGTTGACATCAATGACAACACATCAATCAGTTAATCCAAACAAATATTTGCACATTATCCCATCAATCTCTCCTTTTGGAATTGATGGCAACATATGATGTGAAAACCAATGAATGATAAAGAAATCAACAACTCTCAACAATCTCCCACAATACAAATATTCTCTCCCCCTCAAATCAGTATATGTTTTTAACATGATTCTCACTCCCTTTGACATCAATGCTAAAGGCACATATTTTCACCACAAAATCATAAAACTAAACATCTAAACCACAACACTAACTACTTCCCTTGAGTAGCATCCATCACTCATCAATCCAAATCACAAGATATGCCTGTGAAATCCACTAGACTGGTTCAAATCCATGCATATTAGTTCTTATTAGGAGGGGAAATCACCCTTAGATTCTCTCTGAGATACTCAAAAGTATCTTTAGGAAAAGGCTTCATGAGGATATCTACAATTTGTTCCTTTGTATATAAATACTCCAATATGACTTTCTTCTCATTCACCTTTTCTCTCAAGAAATGAAACTTGATTGATATATGCTTAGTGTTTGAATGCAACACCAATTCTTAGAAATGTTGATAGCACTTGAATTATCACAATATATAGCAGTAGGCTCACAAGAATAACTCTGATATCCTTTAACATATGCTTCATCCATACTACCTAAGTACAATTTCTAGCAATAGCAATATACTCAGCCTCTACAGTAGATAAAGAAATTGCATTCTACTTCTTACTCATCCAAGAAATAAATCTCTTCCAATAAGAATGCACCACCACTAGTACTTTTTTTGTCATCCACATCTTTGACCCAATTATCATTAGTAAAAGCACTCAAAGTAAAATAATCATCTTTAGGATACCACAAACCAAAATCAACTATCCCCTTCAAATATCTAAATATTATTTTAACAACAACAACATGAGATTCCTTAGGATCAACTTGAAATATAGAAACAAGATATAAAACATTCATAATATCCACTCGTCTGAGTCAAATATAACAATCCACCAATCATAGATCTGTATCTATTCTGATTTTCTTTCAGAGAATCATCTTCCTTTGTCAACTTACGTCTGGTCACCATAGAAGTACCAATTGGCTTTGAATCATCTAAACTAAACTTCTTTAACAATTCCTTCCCATACTTGTATTCAGATATAAAAATGCCTTTATCCAACTGAGTAATTTGCAATCCCAAAAATAATTTCATCTCACCAATCCTGGACATCTCAAACTCATTCTACATTTCATCAGCAAAATTTATGCACAAACTATCATTCCCTCCAAAAATAATATCATCAACAAAACTTCAACAATCAAAATTTTATCATGATCAATCTTAAAATGCAAATACTATTAGCAGTAACTTTATTGAATCCAAGCTTCAACAAATACTTATCCAATCTAGCATACCAAGCTCTTGGGGCTTGCTTCAATCCATACAATGCTTTCTTCAATCTACAAACCATATCTCCCTAACCTGTCAACTAAAATCCATCCAGATGCTCTACATAAAATTCCTCTTTCATCTCACCATTAAGAAAGGCTGACTTGATATATATCTAATAAACTTTGAAATCTTTGTAAGCAACATAAGCAAGAAATAATCTAGTAGCTTCAATTCTTGCCACTGAAGAAAAAGTCTCCTAAAAGTCAATTCCTTCCATTTGAGAATATCCCTTACAAATAATTCTCTTTTTATTCCTAACCCAATTTATTTCAGAAGACCCATTTAATCCCAATTACATTTTTATCCTTAGGTCTGGGAACAAGAATCCATGTATTATTTTCAATCTGGTTTAATTTTTCTTCCACTGTTTTAACCCAATTTTTATATTTGCAAGCTTCATTAACATCTTTAGGTTCAATCTTAGAAATCAAGAAATATTCTTCAACAATTATTATTCTAGTCATCACACCTTTTATTAATATCTCATATGACCTATTTTTTTGGATGATTCAACCTCACATACCTAGGAGTCTTAGGATTTTCTTTATTTTCAGGCTCTTGAGTTCTTTCTTTTGCACTAGCACTAGTCTCACCTTGATTTTCTAGCTTTTCTGAAACAATCTGAATTAGATTTTGGGTCTGCACTTGCTTTCATTTATTAGAGAAATCATTTTGATCATCTGAATCATATCTAGAGCATCTAGGCTGATACTCATTACCTTCATCAACTTTCACATTAGCACTTTCAACTATCTTCCTCAATCTCTTATTATAACACCAGTAGGCCTTTCTCTTAGTAGAATAATCAAGAAAAAATCCTTCATCACATCTAGCATCAAACTTCCCTAAATCTTCATCTCTTTTGATATAGCATTTACTTCCAAAAATTTTAAAATATCTTTGTATAGGAATATGACCAAACCATAACTAATAAGGAGTCTTACTGGTATCACCTTTGATATGCACCAAGTTAAGAGTGTATACAACAATACTCACAACTTATCTCCAATAGATATGTGGAGCATTTCCTTTCAACATCATGGTTCTAGCAGCTTCCTGAATTGTTCTACTCTTCCTCTCTACTACTCCATTCCACTAAGGAGTTCTAGGTACATATAACTGTCTTTTCACTCCACGCTCTTCACAAAAAGCATTGAACTTGCCAGAAGTGAATTCACCACCTTTTTCAGATCTCAGACACTTTAGATTTAATCTTGTCTCTATCTCAACCATAGCTTTTAAAATCTTGAACTTCTCCAAGGCTTCAAAGTTCTCCCTTAAGAAAGTAATTCACATTGTCCTTGAATAATCATCAACCAACAACATGAAATACCTCTCCTTGCAAGCTTCTCACTCTAGAAGGACCACACAAATCCATATGCACAAGATCCAATAATCCATTAGAACTATACTACTTGCTTTTAAAATTAACTCTTGTGTACTTCCCTAATTGATATTCCTTGCATACTAGATTAGTAGGCTTTACCAACTTAGGAAGATCTCTAACTGCTTGAGTAGTATTAGGATTTCCAAAGATACTAAGAGCGGGGGGGGGGGTGAATCAGTATCTGACCAGTTAAAGAATTTTCTGAACTTATTATATGAAAAGCATACCAAAATTAATGCAACAAATAAGAACAATAAGCACAACATGAAAGACACACCATAACACAATATTTTTAACAAGGAAACCCAGTGTGGGAAAAACCTTGGTGGGATTTGTGACCCACAATAGTTGCTTACTGGCCAATAAGAGAATATTACTATTTACAATAGGGGCCTACACATGCAGGAAGGCCAAGTGCCTAGAGCTCACTACTCAGTTACAAAAGAAGTCTCACTAACTTACAAAAATGGATTATACAAATCCAATTTCATGTACTACTTCAGATCAACATCTACTATGCTAGGTTTAGTACCGGTTTAAGCTCTGCAATATTCATAAACCCTTATCCAAAATCTACCTTACAATTCGCATATTAGGTCTGCAATAATCCTTTCATCTATCTCCTAAATGATCTACAAGATCTTATACTTATATGAGTCTTATTACAATTCGCCAAGTCAGCTTACAAAAATATTTTATAATTAAATACAAAATACAATTAAACAAAATTCTTTTCGGTGCCGGTGAACTGTATGCTGGTGTAGAGTTTGCTAGTGCCGGTGCCTGCCAGTATCATATGATTGTAAGGTTGCCATCAATGACAATAACTTAAATCACCTACAATTTCTCATTGGAGTTTGTGTTTTCCAACAATCTCCCCCTTTGGCATTGATGGCAACACTCATGAGAAAAATCCAAAAAGTATCCAAAAATGTTATCCAAAAAGATTTTGCCAAAATTGTCTTACCAATACTATGTTATCAAAAAGTGTGCTCCCCTGAGCTGATGGTGTCTTTCTTCAGATCATTTTTCTTAGTTCCACTACTCCCCCTTTGACATCAATGACAAAGGTTGTCAAAAGTGTCAACTGAGTGTAGTTTCAGCTTGATCCTTGTAACTGGTTGGTTACAATCTAGAAAAGGTCTGCCAATAAAAAATTCAGGCTCTCAATGAACCTTTTGCTATCCTTCAAAGCTGCCTCTGTTCTTTGAATTGTACTGGTGAAGTGATGCATTTTCTCTTTCGATGTCTTCAGTCCTTGAACAAGTGCCTCTGAGATCTCTTTTCTCAAAGAGATGAGGTAGACCAATTTGGGACTGAGTCTGCATTTAAGATTTTTTGCCTTTCCTTTTATTCTTTCCTTCTCTTTTTCAAAATTTTCAAGTTTCTCCTCAAAACCTACTATTTCCTACTCTATAACTGATAATGGTTTGGATGAATCAATGAAATTGTCAGCTATATCATTTATTCCTTTCTGTACCTTACTGATCTCCTTGTCTATATCTACTGTCAAAGTATTAGTTTAACATGTGTCTCTATACAACTCCTTAAACTCCTTTATTGTTTTTCTTAGTGCCGATAAAAGGGTATCAATGTGTCCCATGCACTTCTTTATTTTCTCATTAGAGAATTTCTATTTTTCTTTATCCATTTTTTCTTTAAATGTCTCCTCATTAATCTAATCAACTGTCACAATGTTATCGGCGATATACTTAGACAATGTGTCTAGTTGATTTAAAGAATCTTTATTTTCCACATTGCACTTGGGTGCTATCAATTTTATAATAGGAATTGTATCATCAATAGCCTTATATGCTTGTGCACTACACTCTGTGATTTTCTTAATGGAATCCAATAATACCTCTGTCACATTTGTTGGTCTGAATTCTATCATGTAAGAAACAGATGATTGTCCAACTACCTTAACAATCTACATTCCACCAGTATGAGTAACCTCTTTTCTTGTATTGACCTCTGGTAGGTTAGTTTGTGTTTTCATTTCTACTAGTAAAGGTTTGGGTTTCTCAGCTATTGCCAGTGGCACTGATTGTGCATGAACCTGTGACTCAACCTTTTTCATTTCCTATTTCTCAACATGTGCCTCAGTGGGTTTCATTGTGCTCTCTACTGCCGGTTTCTCTGATGAAGTCTCCGTATTCACTATCGATTTCTCAATATGCACCTCTGTACTGTCCATTGCCAATATCTTAGCTGGTTATTCTAGCTCAATGGGTTTTGTATGAATCACCATTCTAGTAGATAGGGGATCAACTAATTGCTCAGTTTGTGTCTCAATCCCAATCTCAACATCTACTGTCGGTGGCTCAGTACCCACACCTATCTTCTTATCTTTAGTGGTCTCTTTATAAACCACAATATTGACTTCCTGAGTCTCAATGTTCATGGTGTACAAAATTTTAGACTCAGGATTTGTATCCTCAAGAGGAGCCTCCACATTCTCTGTAGCCAGTGAATTATCAGTTATTACCAGTGGAGTAACTGAAGGTGGTGGCAAATTGTCTGTCACTTTTATATTTGGTGGTCCACCTATTTTTCCTTTTCCTTTGTCCTTATCCTTTTGGTATACCATAAAGGGTTTTGGTCTTTTTAGTTCTTCTTGTTTTTCTTTCTCCACAAAGAAAATGTCCTATTTATCAGCTATTTCTTTAGATATTTCATTCACTCTGCCTACCATTAGACTTACTTGCCAGTGACCACTAGAAAAGACTTTCCTATTTGCCTCACTGATCAGTTCACCAATTTCCACAACTGATTTCACTAGATGAACAACTAGCAATTTCTCAATCTTGATTTTCTTGTCTAGTTCCATAATGGCTAACCTTTTAGCATCAAGCCGCCTATATAGATCACTAGGCAAATCATCTACAACCTCTATCAAAACTTTCTTATAAATATCTAGGTGTAAGCTGATACTATTTTCTATGCTTTCTTTCTCCTCATTTGTAAAGGTATCATACAATTTACTTACATTTGATAAGTTTCCATCATTTGTTATTTCATTCAATAGGTTGTCAAGTGGAGGAATAACCTGTTTTTGCTTTTTATTTCTAGGGGTCATCTTTTTAGCTTGGGGACTCACTGCCTGTTGTTTTTGTCTTGTTCTTCTGGGTGTAGGTGAGGGTACTGGTGAGGGTTTTCTTTTCCTTACTACCCTTTTGAACTCAGTTGGTATATCACTTTCAAAAAAAGTTGCAACCGGTGAAAGATGAGCTTCCGGTTGAAGTCCTTCCAACTCACTTTCCTTGATACTAGTTTTCTTTAATACATCTTCCTTTATTGCTTTAGCCTATCTAGTACCCTTCTTCACTATCTGTTCAATTTTCTTAACTCTTTTCTGAGATTGAATGCCACTTTCAATTGTTTCTACATTGCTAAACACTTTCTCAGATGGTTCTTTTGGTTCTTCAAGGAGGGCTTTTGCATAAGTCTCAATTATGTTATCATCTGTCTCATATCCCATCTCGGTTACCCAAAGGGTTCTAGGGACAACTACCTCCATCCAAATTTCATCTTTCTTAATCACAAAGCATATCTCCTTTTGATATTTATCAATAATTGCTTGAGATAGCCTTATTCTTGTCTTCATTCGGACCTTCAGTTCTTGAAAATGTTCATTTATATGTTCCTCTTTGTCTTCTCCTATGTTGTTTAATGTATCCAATAGTTTCTTTCCTACCGCTATATCAAAGCCAAAGTCTTTCCTACCAATACCGGGTACTTGGTAATGTATAGCATTAAACATACAAACAGATTTCCAAATCTGAAAGTTCCCTTCTTATCACCTTTGATTTTCTTCAGGTTGTCTATCAACTCATCTTTAAGCCATTCACACACATCAATTCTTGCATTGTTGTTCACTATGTCATATGCACTTTTAATACATAGGTTGGATATAGAGTTTAACCTATTTGCATGTGTAGCCTTATAGCCAAGAATCATACTGACAAATCTAACATTGATTTCCTTCATATCATTGACTCTTAGGGATCTTTTGTCAAAAGTTGCACCGGTTAAGTTTATCACAATGTCATTAGAAACTTTCTTAGTTTTGTCAGGTTTGCTACCGGTGGAAGGTAAGCCTGTTACTGCCCTAACTACTTCTTTAGTGATCTTATGGATGGAATCCAACCAAAATAATTCACCATGGACTCTTCTTAGGACTATTCTTATCACATCTTCAAGAAAATTAGGAATGCTAAGAATATCCACAAAACCTAGGGTTTCCACTACCTTGTGTTCTGGTTTGATATTTCCATTTACATCACAAATCACAGTCCTATACATGTTCTTGATTTCATCATCTCCTAATTTCTCAATACGACAATGTATATACATTCTAGGATCCTCTGCATAAACTACTCCCTTAGGTATTTTCTAAAATGCTCCTAGGGTATCATCCTTTTTCGCAATTTCGGGAATCAATTTGAATACAGGTCTAGGACTTGATAACCTCAATCACAATAGGGTTTGCAATAAATTCAGGTGCAAATGAAGAAGCCATAGTTATAAATACCTCAATCTACCTTTAGGATGAGTGCTTGGATGAACTGCTTTACTTTTCGCTAAGGATGCATTCGCTCCAAAATTTTCGCGCTCTCGAAGATTTGAATAGTTGGTGAATGAAAAAGGAGCCAAAACACTTACTATATAATTTTATTTTCTTCAACTACCACATTTAATGCCTATCGGTTAAGTCAAACTTAACACATCTTGTCCGTAAAGAAGTAATTCAACTTCTCACCATCAACCGAGTGTATATTAGCATGTTTTTCAATTAGTTGCCAAACCCCCAAAGGATTTTCCTTCAGTTAGATGAAGAGTCTCTTGCCGGTGGAGTGATACTCTGTTTTGCCAGTGGAGGAGTATTCCCATCAACATTCTGATCTGACTTTCTGATCCATTTCTTTGAGAATTCTTGCTTTACCTCTTCAACTTTTTCTTTACCTTTCAGGTTGGGTCCTTTGTTGTTTACCAGTGATGTTTTACTTCTACAAAATTTTGCAATATGTCCAATCTTGTTACAAGCATAACAAGTGACATTGTTTTTCTGAATAGCTTTCCCATATCCTATGCCGATATGTGTTTTGCATTGATTAGATAAGTGTTCAAATCTTCCACAAACATAACATCTTACATTCGTTCTACAATTTTTTGAATTATGACCAACTTTTTTGCATTTAGAACATTGACCGGTGGGTACATTAGTGTTCTAATAATTTCTAGATCTACACTGATTTTCTCTATGACCATACTTGTTACAGTTAAAGGATTTTCCATTAAATTTGTAAGCATTAGGTTGTCTTACTAGTTTACTATGATCATGATTTTTGCAGTACCAGAGCTTTCACCAACTTCAAAGCCAAGGCCATTTGTATCACCATTAGGTTTCTGATTCTTCAGCATGTCAACAAGTTATTCTGAACTTTTCTTGAATTTATCCTTGTGTTGATTTGCAACAACCAGTTCACTCTCCAAGATTCCTTTCTATCTCATGAGTTCATTTGTGTCATTTTGTGTATGCATCAAGTCTGTCTTTAACATATCATTTTCATGACTAAATCTTGTGTTTTAAATTCCAGCATCATTTAGTCTTCTAACCAAGTCATCTTCATTCTTCTTTCTATCTTCAATTTCTTTACAAAATCTCATAGACATATCTTACATCTCATACTTCATTGTACTCTTTTCTTGTCTCAGTTTGTTTACTAGATCATTAAGAGTTTCCTTTTCATCATCATCCTGCATCTTTTCACAAAGTTCTCTTCTCTTATTCCTCGCAATAGTGAGATTTTCTTGAAGTCCTTGAATGATATCCTATGTAGCCTTCAAATCATCTTCAAGTTTGATATTCTTCACTTTTTTTTGCATCATAGTCTGAAAGAGAAGTTTCCAATTGCTTTCTCAAGTTTTCCATCTCTATCGGTGTCAGAATCTGCCTCGAGCTGTTAAGATTTTGAAAATAGAGGACCAGGATCTGATACCAATTGTTAGGATTCCCAAAGATACTGAGAGGGAGGGTGAATCAGTATCTGACTAGTTAAAGAATTTTTTGAACTTATTATATGAAAAGCATACCAAAACTGTGTACCAGTAAACCAAAATTAATGCAACAAATAAGAACAATAAGCACAACATGAAAGACACACCATAACATAATATTTTTAATGAGGAAACCCAGTGTGGGAAAAACCTCGGTGGGATTTGTGACCCACAATATTCACTTACTAGCCAATAAGAGAATATTACTATTTACAATAGGGGCCTGGACATGCAGGAAGGCCAAGTGCCTAGAGCTCACTGCTCAGTTACAAAAGAAGTCTCACTGACTTACAAAAATGGATTATACAAATCCAATGTCATGTACTACTTCAGATCAACATCTACTATGCCAGGTTCACTACCAGTTCAAGCTTTGCAATATTCATAAACCCTTATCCAAAATCTACCTTACAATTCGCATATTAGGTTTGCAATAATCCTTTCATCTATCTATCTCCTAAATGATCTACAAGATCTCATACATATATGAGTCTTATTACAATTCACCAAGTCAGCTTACAAAAGGTTTTTACAATTAAATACAAAATACAATTAAACAAAATTCCTGTCGGCCATGGTGTCGGTAATCTTTCTTTTTGGTGTCGGTGAACTGTATGCTGGTGTAGAGTCTGCCGATGCCGGTGCCTGCCGATATCATATGATTGTAAGGTTGTCATCAATGACAATATCTTCAATCACCTACAATTTCTCATTGGAGTGTGCATTTTCCAACAAGTAGAGCTTATCTTAACCATTCAATCAAAATTCACATGACACATCAGGTTCTATTATATAACCAACTTTCATCAATCTGAGCAATCAAAAAAATTTTACCACCAACATTCAAGTGAAAGATATTACCTTTAGTCTTTGTCCTTGATGCAATCTCAATTTTAGATCCACTTAAGATTCTGCACTTGCCATTCTTGAATTGTAAATCATATCCCTTATCAACCATTTGTCCAACATTCAAAAGATTATGATTTAGACCTTCTAAACACAATATATCATCAGTATTGTGCTTACCATCAAGAGAAATGGAACCTCTACCATGCATTATACTAGCTTTGTCATCACCAAATCTTACCACACCACCATCATACTTTTCTATACTCACAAACTTAATCTTATCACTTGTCATATGATGAGAGCAACCACTATCAATAGCCCATTCACCTTTCTCTTCAACTTTAGTAGCCAAAGCTTTCTTCTCATTAATGCTACTAGTAGAATTAGTAGGCTTTGGATCATCTTCCTTGATAGCAATAAATACCCATTCATCATCACTTAAATTTCCTTTCTTAGATTCAACATCTACCACACCTTCAACAACAACATAATACACTTCTTCTGATATTTAGGCTTGAATTTCTTCCTAGGGACTCTTTTTGGACACCTTGAAGTAAAAGGTCCTATCTTATTACATGAAAAACATTTAAGATTCAATTTTTCTTCATACTTATTGGATCCTTTAGGAAATCGCCTGGAAATAAGGGCTTCAAGCTCCTCAAGCTATCTTTCTTCTTCTTCTTCAATTTCTCTCATCTCCTTCTCATATCTGGACACCCTTGTATAACTTTCTCTTGGATCATATTTCTTCTTTCTAGAAATAATAGCTTTGAGTGCAAATTCTATCTTAGGAAGAGAGTCACCAAACTCACTTAATTCAAAGGCAACAAGCTTAATCAGCATGTCTCTAGCCACATTAGTCACAATTCAAATCTCCTTAATTGCAACAACTTTGTGCTTGTAAGTAGGAGGCAAGGATCTCAACACTTTAGCAACAATAATTGATTCTTCCAATACTCCATTGGCACATCTGATATTGTACACTAGATCATTCACTTTTTGTATAAAAGAAGTAATGTTCTCATCTTCTCCCATCTTCAACAACTCATACTTTCCCTTCAAGCTCTGCAACTTGGCAATATTCACATGACTATCACTTTCATACAAAGTTTCCAACTTCTTCTAGATCTCATGAGCAATTTGCGAATCCATCACATTAGTCATTTTAGAATAAGTCAACACACTCAACAATGCTTCCTTAGCTCTAATATTGTGTTCAACTTCTCTTATCTCATCTAGAGTTGTCAGACCATTTAGAGGAACATTATACACATTTTTAGTAATCTTCACCAATGCATCTCAAGTGACACTCCATCTGACTTTTCCAAAGAGTGCAGTTTGTTCTTTCAAATATCAGACTATCCTTTTTATAAGTTGCTATCTCAGATCACCTCAATCAGTTAAGCTTCTCTAGAGGAACTAGCTCTAATAGAAATTGTGGCAACAAGGAAAAAAAATGAGAGGGGGGGGGTGAATCAGTTTTCTCAAAAACTTTACTCAACTCAAATGCAATTTCAAATCTAATAATTAACAGTAAAAGCATAAATCAACACCACATAAATAACACACATAACACCAAGATTTTTGACGTGGAAGACCCGGTCAAGGGAAAAACCACGGTGGGAACCTACCCACAATATCATGATACCCTTTTAGAAGTATATGAAATATTATAATGGGGAATGCACATGCATTCAAGCACACTGTCTAGAGCTCACTGCTAAAAAAAAAAGAACAACAAGGGCTACAACCCTAGGGAAGACTCATTGTCTTACAAAAAGATTTGGATTACATCTGAAAGATCATAAATTGAGAAAATAGCATCTCCTCATGCCTGGTTACAATTCTGGTTAAGCACATAACATATATTCTTCTCTTTCACACTTCTTCACACTTCTTCACACTACTTCACTACTTTTGAAAGATCAAAGCATTATTCACACACATAGATCACTCTCTCACATGAGTATTACATTTATTTATACATAGCATCAACCTATCTTTCAAGGTCGGCTCAACACACATCACAAATTACAAAGATATAACCATACATGCTACAATATTATATACAAACCAAAACAATGTTGGCTAAGACATAGTATGGACCTAAATCAACACCTCGAACATGAAACACCTCCAAGAATTATACCTTGAACATCCGCAACACACTACAATCATCATGTTGGCCAAGAAAATGAAGAACACCACCTGATCAAGGAAAATATCCATAACGTACACAATGATCAATGCAAACCACCAACATAGATAGGACACAATCTAGAAACATCCACAAGCATCATAAATTACCACAGAAACAACTGCACCAATACCACTTACTAGAATATCCATCATCATTACAACAAAATTTAAGAACACTAACTGAACTGACTGTCAAACTGGAAGATTCACTTGCGGACCTCCAAATTAAGGACACACCTGAATGTCCCAAACACTCTGCCAAATTTGTAAACCAAGATATTGCAATGCAGAGCAATGCAAAGAAAAATCTAGAACAATGATCAACGCTAAACTACTGACAAACCAACCACAATAGTGGATCTCATAAGTCGATCAAATCACCATGCAAACCATTGAAAGTTGAGCCGAATCAACTAGATATACTTATCTCAAAACCCTTTGATCCATAATAACTCATTTGCAACATATTGGCCAAACCAACTCACTTAATCTGTCTGCAATACTAGAACACACAAATGAATATGTTGACATTAATGACAACACATCACTCAATTAATCCAAACACATATTTGTACATAATCCCAACACATGTGAGATCAAGAATTACTTTCTAGAGACAATATTTGTAGTAATTGTCATGCTAGTACATAAAGTAATTAATATTGCTGAAGGAATATTTACATTCTTGACTGTAAAAGACTCCACATTCTAACTTAGACACTTCTATTCTACCTTTTTCCAAAGAGACCAAGATTCCCTCCAAAAAAAATCTTAATTATAGCCTTGGAATTCCTTTTATAATAGTAAGGAATGCAACAAGATTCAGGCTGATTACAACTACCATGTTCTCATTTGACATATGTTTGTTTTATATGCATGGAAATAAAATATTCCAAATATGAAACCTAAAATAGAAAAGGATAACTTATCAGACCATATACACTAAAACTATTATGAAATTGTCATGGACCACCGTGAAGAATAAAATACTATTGAAATTCAACTACTTGAACTGCACCACCATCGCACTGCTGGTAACTTTATAGATGCAAGATTCTAACTATAAAAATTAGAGGAGCTCACAGATGCGTCTTGTCTCTATAATAAATAGAGGGGAGCTCCATAGATGACTAACAAAATAGGGGGTCCAACTTTAGTTATCACTTTTAACTAAATAGGCTCTTTGCTAGAGCCAACTCTCCCCTATCCTCATTGTTCTCCTCCCCACTCCATCTGGCTCTTAGGATTTAGGAAATGAGGGGACGAAGGTAGGTAGTCAGGGAAATGTCATCTATAGTTGTAGTGGCCTTTCAATATCTCTTCAACTACCTCTTGTGATTTCAATGCCCCTTTAGCTACAAAGCCATCTGTTGTGCTGCTATAAACACAACCTTCCTAAAAAATTCTCCACCTGGTGTCATTAAACCTATATCTTATGAACACATAAGAAATATATACATATGGGTATTCCATTTCTGATATTGTTCTTGAACAAACATAGAGGGAAATATTTATAATGCTCCTTGATCAACTCAATAGCTACTGATTTATGAAAAAACTAAAAGCTCTAAATTTAGAAGTTTTATGTTCCTTTTTGCCCTTTTGCCCTTTCAAAGAATCAGAACTTAAATATGCTATAATCATTTTTAACTACCATTTCAATTTATTCTTCAGGAATAATCTAACATTCATACCCATGCCGACATACAACTCTTCATGCCACCTAATTAATGAAAGGATCAAAATTTATCAGTCTGCTATAATAATTTAACCGTCATTTCAACATTTTCTTCAAGAAACTAGGTAACATTCATACCCATGAAACTCTTCATCCCACTGACACACATAAATTCCTCTAACAAGCGGATTGTTTTCTATGTAAAAGGATCGCTTAGAATCTTAGATCAAGATTACATACATGCGAAAAAGTATGATTGTAATTCTAACTCATCATTTCAAATTAATGAGATACTCGAGCATTAATCCCTAACATTAACACAACTCCATGTGTAATTGCACAAATTATTCTTATAGATCCATTACATTACTCTATACTTACTATAACTTGCAAATAGACTTTAATTCCTTCCTTGAAGAAAACCCACATACACACTACATAGTCACACATTGACAAGGAAATTGCCAAGACAAATCAAAATATCCTTAATATTATGATTCATGTAACATCTAAAAGTAAAAATGGAGACAATCTTAGTAATAATATAGTAGTCTACTCATGAAATAATTAAAAAACTACTAAGAGAAATTTTACATTCTTTCACCATGAAACCGCCATACACACTAGACAAGACAAAGCCCTATTTCTACTCTCCCCGGAGATAACAAATTTTTAGAATCCTTCTTTGCAGCCTTGGTATTCCTTTTATAATCATAATGAATGAAACAAGCTACCAACATTTTACATGTGACCCCCTTTTTACTCGCCATTGGTCCATTCACAAGAGAATATTCTCCCAACAAAACTTATTGCCTCTATTTTGTCTTGAAGCAAAACCGCTATGCCAACATACATGAAAGCTTTGGTTCTGAGACACAGAAAGCTTCCATGAATGCCAACTACCTTATGAGCCATGCCACTATCTCACATTTCTAGTTATTGATGCAGAGAATAACAAGATGAAATATTCTCATTGCATTTTCTTGTAGGGGAGAACTTGGAGAGTTTTGATCAAGCAAGGATGCCTAAATTGAAAACTGCATCTCCTATGTCTTCACCCGACTTTCTCTTTGCATTCTACCCATTATAAGGGGGAAATAGTAATTGGCAGAGAGATCAAAATTATTTTTAATTGTAGTCAATGCTTGTAGCTGTACTTAAGCCTTTTAATATTCCTTTGGTTACCTTTGGTAATTTTAATACCCCTTTGGTTACAAGGTAAGTCATCAATTTTCTTTACTTCATGGCATCTGTAAACTTTCAGCAACGTATTCCTCTTTAGCCATATCTCCTTAAGATAGAATTCAACTGCACCTTCTATGCACTTCATTTTACAACCTTTGCAAGCAAGGCAATAAAACTTCCTAACAACTTATTGTTGGGAAAAACGGTGTCTCAACCTTGCATTTATGTGAGGTAACTATTTATAGTAAGTTTTCATTTGAACGCAAAATGGTGCAAAATTCTCCACATAAATGAGCTATAAAAGGGAGGAACATGTGTTGATGTGTGTTTTGACACCTCATAGTGCATCTAGAATGGATATAAGTTTGGATCTACTTTATTGGGTGGTTTTAGCCCATGGTTTTGTAATGCCATTTGACAGTTTCTTGTATTGTATCTCCTATATATGAGGTGTGTGAGATAGAGGTTGTGTGTAAGAGTCTTATGGATATTGAGTTGCCTTTGAATATCTAATTAGTGGTACTCCTATGAAGATATTTCTCTCCAAGTATATTGTAATCTTTTGTTGATTGCTTAATAATATATTGTGCTGTTTTTGGAGTGTGGGGTTTTTCTCTGGAAAGGGTTTTCCCCACGTAAATCATTGTGTTGTGGTATGCATGCTATTGTCTCTATTTTTGTTAAGTTTCTATAACTGTTGTAATGATTTGTAAAAAACTTTTACATTACCCTCTTCTCAAGGTTAGTGTAGGAAGTTGTTTTGCTACTTAACTTACAAGTGGTATGAGAGCCTGATCACCTTTGTTTTCAGTTGTGGTTTATTCATTTTTTTTTAACTAGTCTAGATTTGAGTGGGAGCTTGTGTAGAAGACACTTTTCGATCTTGTTCTAGGAATTTTCAAATGGAAAATTCATCGGGGAGAATAGAGGTGGAAAAATTTAATGGAAGTAATTTTTAGATGTGGAAGTTGAAGATGGAATATCTGCTAATAGATTGATATTCATGGGATTCTATTGATGTGAATGTCTCAAGACTTGTAGATCCTACTGTGGCTTCTGAGTATGATGTTATGGACTGAAAAGCCAAGGATTTAATTAGATTGTTCCTAGAAGACTCTATTTTGATCAATATCCACGAAGAGAAATCTGCAAATAAGTTATGGACTAAACTTGGTGAGATGTATCAAGCGAAATCTTTATTAAAGCATATTTTCTTGAGGAAGAATTTGTATTCCTTGAAGATGGAAGAGGGTGGACCAATTGGAGACCACCTAGAAGCATTTAATATGTTGGTGACTCAATTGGAATTTGTTGGTGTTAAGATGGATGAAGAGGAGAAATTCTAGATCTTGCTTTGTTCTTTGCTTGATTCATGGGATTCTCTTGTTATGTCTATCAGTAGTACTTCTATTGTTTTGAATTCTGAAGATGTAGTGGGTTCGCTACTTGGTGAAGAGATGCAGAGGAATGTATCCACTAGTTCAAAGGAAAGCCTGATTATTCAAGGAAGACCTAAAGAAAAGGGCAAGAAGAATGAGAAGTGCAATAAGTCCAAATCCAAAGGGAGATCAAAATCTCCTAGAAAGTCCAAAGTCATATACTGGAATTGCAGTAAAGTAGGTCACATCCATAAGGACTACAAAGAAGAAAAGAAGAAGAAAAAGAAGAAGTTCGATTTTGATTCTGAGTCCAAGAAGGAAGATGGTGATGCATTCATTACAACTTTTCAGTCCATAACATCATACTCAGAAGCATCTTTTCATATGACTTTCAGTAAAGATTGGTATTCTGAATATGAAGAATTTAATGGAGGCAAGGTGTACTTGGGTGATGATTAACATTTAGACATTGTTAGTTGAGGTAAAGTTAGGATCAAGTTTTCTGATGGTAGAACAAAAAGGATTAACGGTGTGTTGCATATCCCTGGATTAAAATGAAATTTATTATCTGTGAGTAAACTGATAGATGTAGATGTGTAGGTAGTCTTATCTGATGCAAGATGTAAGATGATTAAGAGTTCTATGGTAGATGCTAGAGGTGTTAGGTTCAACACTTTGTATAAGCTAGAGGCATACACTGTCAAGTGTAATAGCACTTCTATAAAAAGTAAATTTGTGGATACTTTGTCAAAAAATTTGAGGGTTTCACCTTTAGCAGATGGACATGGCCTTTGGGTACCTAAGGGTGCTCTTCCTTCTAAAGAAAAATTACCTATAGAGAAGACTATGTTATGGCACCAAAGACTTGGTCACATTGGAGAAAAGGGTCTGAGGACCTTGAAAAATAAAAACCTTGTTGAAGGTTTGAATGATTTTAATCTTGACTTTGATTTTTGTGAGCATTGCATTTATGGAAAACAAAGCCGCATTCAATTTTATTTGAGTTCTCATAAATCTTGTGGTGTTTTGGATCTTATTCATTTTGATATGTTTGGTCCTATAGATGTTCCTTTGATTGAAAAATCCATATATTATGTTTCTTTTATTGGTGCTTTTAGTAGGACATGGGTATACTTTCTAAAGATTAAATCTGAAGTTTTCAGTCGATTTGAAAATTTTAAAGCAATGGTTGAGTTACAAACTAGAAATAAATCTAAATGTTTGAGGACTGATATGTAAGGAAACTTGTAGCCATCTTTATGACAATTTCCACATAACCCATTTAAGTTTTTAATCAAATCCACACATAGAAGCCATATGCAAAGAATAGACAACATACCCATGAAAATGTGATACAATATATATCCTAGGAAAAACCTCATGAGGGGAAAACCCAGCCTCGAAAAGCATCATCCACCATGTATTATCAACAATGCGTCCTGATGCTCTGCAAAAAGGACTAGAAAATCTGTTTGATGGCAACACACACAAGAGCACAATCAACAAACGTTAGTGTTAGCAACAAAAGATTATCCTAAACATGCATATCAAGAGAGATATTAAGCATGAAATAGGAAGCATATAAACATAGAATAAAATAGCTAATCAAGATGCTCATAGTTGCTCCTCCCTTGTTCCTCTCCTCTCCAAGTCCCAAATGAGTGTAGCTCTCAGCTTTTAGCACTAGCCATGGATGCCATATGGAGATTCAAGATGGTTGAATATGATAAGCAAATGCTATGCAAGTGTAGATAGTGATGATATGAGAAAGCTCTATGCTAATGCCAGTATAACAACAATACTCTAATGCTTTTCTCTTTGCTTGAGGATAAGGGTTCTATTTATAGAAGAAATGGGGAAATGAAAGGTTAAGATTGAGTAATCTTAACAAGGGTTAGGATTGAAAGATATTCAATCCATGTGAGACTTTCAACCCAATCCCATGTTGACAAGTGTCACCATGAAGAGGCTTGAGAGGAGAGATAAGGAGCATTAAATGCTTGAGGGGACATGATGGTTACCCTAGTCAAAGGAATAAATGCTTTGAAGAGACACATGGGTTACATGAGGGTTAAGTTAGGGGTCAAAGTCCTTAACCATGGGTGCAAGTGGAATTAACCATTAATGGTCATGTAAGAGCCACAAGTGGTTTGGAAGACTTTAGAGGTTAATTTGTTGAACACACAAATCATTAATTGCTTTTCAAAGACTTTGGAGTCTTTGAGAAGTGACTTCAATTTGCTTAGGAATGTGACAATATTTAGGGGATGGATTAGGTTAATTAGGAAAGGTTTAGAAGAATCTAGAAGGGGTTTAGGCATGCAAGTGGATTTTGTAGGAAAATGCAAGTGGGAGGAATTTTGGTATTTTCAATTAAAATAAAATCATTTATTTCAATTAAATGGTGTAAGTTGAATTTGGATAAATATTTAAATAAATATTAATTTATTTAAATGAGAAAAAGAAGATAAAACATTAAATGCTTGAAGACTTTGAGGGAAACCATTAAAGGCTTAAGAAGACTCTAGAAGGAAGCCATTAAGTTTGAAGATTTTAAGGGAAACCATTAAAGGCTTAAGAAGAATTTAAGGGAAGCCATTAAGTTTGAAGACTTTAAGAGAAACCATTAAAGGCTTAAGAAGACTCTAGAAATAAGCCATTAAGTTTGAAGACTTTAAGGGAAACCATTAAAGTCTTAAGAAGACTCTTAGAAGGAAGCCATTAAGTTTGAAGACTTTAAGGGAAACCATTAAAAGTTTCAAGTGGGTGAGGATAAATAGGATTTTAAATAAATAATTTATTTAAAATAGTTGTGCAACTTGCATTTGTAGGAAAATACAAGTGGGTGGAGGATAAAGGTGATTTAAATAAATGATTTATTTAAAATAGTTGTGCAACTTGCATTTGTAGGAAAAATGCAAGTGGGTGGAGGATAAAGGTGATTTAAATAAATGATTTATTTAAAATAGTTGTGCAACTTGCATTTGTAGGAAAATACAAGTGGGTGGAGGATAAAGGTGATTTAAATAAATGTTAATTTATTTAAATGTGAGAGGTGGGATTTTGGGGGATTTAAATAAATATTAATTTATTTAAATGTGAGAGAATATTTAATTAAACAAATATGATTTATTTATTTAATTAATGGTCTGAATTTGGTTAAGTGAATTAAATCAAATAAATTGAATAATTTATTTAATTAATAGGAGAAGAGAGTTAAGATGAATTAATTAAATATTAATTTAATTAATTATTAATTGATGGTTAAATAATCAAATAAATATTAAATATTCATTTAATTAAGTGGACAAATTTATGTGACTACACGTCCATTACAATACAACTATGAAAAACGTTTAAAAACGCAGCCATATCAAAGCACTCCATGTGACCAAGCATGAATCCACATATCCCATGCCATGCTTCCTCCTTCACAAATTCTAACCTAGCTAACCCAAACAACTACCCTTGTGGTTGTTTTTATAAACACAAGCTCCCACAAAACCACCAAGTGGTATTACATCAAAACCATGTGACAATAAAATATAATATTTTTCCTACCTACACTTGACCCACATTTAATATTGGGTACTTCATCACAATTGCATTCCCCAATATTAAATAAATACAATATAATAATACCAATGTGTCAATACAACTCATCAAGTGGTTACAAGAATATTCCAAGGGAATCTCTATATGTTGCACGTCCATCTAGGTGATCCTAAGTACAATACAATATGATATTACAGTATAATTCCATGTCCACCTCACACAATAATAAAATAATACAATAAAAAATTATTATGCAAAATGTACATATGATAATGGTGGTGAATTTCTCTCTAATGATTTTGATAGATTCTGTAAAGACTGTGGCATTAATAGACATAAGACAACTTCGTATTCTCCATAACAGAATGGAGTTGCAAAAAGAATGAACAAGACACTGATGGAGAAGGATAGGAGTATGTTGAGTGGTGTTGGTCTAATTTAATTCTTCTTCCATAGCTCTCATCCAATTTTCATCTTTGCAAGCTTCAACAACATCTTTAGAGTCAATTTTAGAAATCAAACATACTTCTTCAGTAACTAGCCTTCTTCTAGTAATCACACCTTTATTTTTATCACCAATAATCTGAATTTCAGAATGATTCAATCTTAGATACCTTAGAGTCTTCTGGTTATTCTGATTTTCAAGTTCCTCCACCTCTTCTCTAACAACAACAACATCCAAATTAATAGTCTCTACCGGATTAGTCTATTTCAATTATTTAGTCTGAATAGGTGTTAGAACAACATGTTGACCATCATCATATCCATAAGCTCTAATATCTTTTTAATAGTTCTCATCAACCTTGACATTTGCACTTTCTACTATGTTTCTCAGTCTCTTACTGTAGCACTGGTAGGATTTTCTCTTTGTTGAATATCCCAAGAAAATTCTTTCATTAGTTCTTGCATCAAAATTTCCTATATCCTCATCTCTCTTGATATAAGATTTGCTACCAAAAATTCTGAAATATCTCACAATAGGAACATGACTAAACCATAGCTCATAAGGAGTCTTACCAGTAGTACCTTTAATATGAACTTGGTTGAATATTTAAACAATAGTGCTAATAGCTTCTCTCCAATAGATCTTCGGAACATTCCCTTCAATCAACATAGTTCTTGCAACATCCAAGACAATCCTATTCTTCCTTTCAACAACTCCATTCCGCTAAGGGGTTCTAGGAGTAGATAATTGTCTTCTAATCCCATGCTTCTCATCAGAACAAAATTCTCCTTCTCTGTCAAATCTCAGACATTTGACCTTTAATCCTAACCTAGTCTCAACCTTCGCTTTGAATATCTTGAACTTATCTAATGCTTATGATTTCTCATTAAAAAAGACAACCCACATCATCCTGAAATAATCATCAATTATCAATATAAAATATCTATCACCCTGCACACTTCTAACATTTGTAGGTCCACATAGGTCAGTATGCACAGAATCTAGCAATCCATTATATGTATACTATTTTCTTTTGAAACAAATCCTTGTTTTCTTACCCAATTGACATTCCTTACATGTCAGATTAGCAGGCTTAATAATCTAACAATTTGTGTAGAACTGATATTAATAATTGAATCAAAATTAACATGACACTTTCTTCTATGCCATAACCAAATTTCATCAATTTGAGCAATCAAGAAACTTTTCTCGCCAGCATTCAAATTAAAGATATTACCTTCAGTCTTAGTTCAAGATGAAATATCTATACCAGATGCATTTATGATTTTGCATTTACAATTATTGAATTGTGAATCATAACCTTTGTCAATCATCTATCCAACACTCAAAAGATTATGCTTCAAACCTTCAACATACTATAAATCATCAGTATTGTGCTTACCATCAAAGGAAATAGAACCTCTACCATAGATCACACAGGCTTTGTCATCTCCAAATCTTACTATTCCACCATCATACCTTTCCATACTCACAAATTTACTTTTACCAACTGCCATATGATGTGAACAACCACTGTTAATCACCCATTCATCTTTCTCTTCAACTTTAGCAGTTAAAGCTTTCTCCTTAATAGTACAGCTTGTGGAATCAATAGGCACCGATCTATCTTCTTTAATAGAAATAAACACAACTTCATCTCCTTCTAATTATTCATCAACTCCTTTAGGTAATCTCCAGGCAATCAATTCTTCAAGCTCATCCAATTCTCTTTCTTTCTCTCCCATCTCTCTTCTTTCTCTTTCATATCTAGATATTCTACATTCATCAAGATTATACTTCTGCTTTCCGAATATAGATGCTCTAAATACTGTCTTAGCTTTCCATGTGATTCACCAAACTCGCTTAGCTCAAAAGAAACAATCTTTCCAACCAACATATCTCTTGTCATAGTAGTCACACTCTGAATCTCATCATTAGTAGCTACCTTATGTTTGTAAGGAGGCAAAGATCTCAGCACCTTAGAAACAATTTTATCTTCTTCAAGGGTTTCACCGACACATCTAATAACTAGGACAAGGTCATTCACCTTAGCCATCAAAGAGTGTATGTTCTCATCTTCTCCCATATTCAACATCTCATATTTCCCTTTCAAACTCTGCAACTTAGCAACTTTGAATTATTTATCTCCTTCATACATGGTTTCAAGATTCTCCCAGATCTCATGTGTAGTTTGAAGTCCCATTACATTAGTCATCTCTGAATTAGTTAGGGCACTCAACAATGCTTCCTTCACTCTAACGTTATTTTCAGCTTCCTTGATCTCATCTACAGTAACCGGTCCATTTTGAGGAAAAGAATAGACATTCGTTGTAATCTTCCAGTAATCCTCTCCAAGACACCTCAAGTGCACCTCCATTTGATTATTCCATATAGCATAGTTACTTCCATCAAATCTCAGACTCTACTTCTAAAAGATAATACCTCTAGTTTCCATCCTGGATCTCCTCAAGTAGCTAAGCTTCTTTCAAAGGATCTATCTCTGATACCAATTGTTGGCAACATCAATGAGGGAAAACTGAGAGGGGGGGTGAATCAATTTTCACTGGATCTTCAAACTTAACCACAAATATAGATCTGATAAAGTGCAGCAATAACAAAGATAAGAAAATTGATAGAACAACACATAACACCAAGATTTTGATGTGGAAAACCCGGTTAAGAGAAAAACCATGGTGGGAACCTACCCACAATAAGATGATACTCTACAGTAGTATGTGAAAATATTAGAATGGGGAATGCACATGCATTCAGGCACACTTCCTAGAGCTCACTGCTCAAAACAATGACCTGGAAGGCTACAACCCTCAAGGAAGTCTCACTGACTTACAACAAGATTCAGACTACAATCCAGAAGGAATGAACTGCAATAGTAGCATCTCCAAATGCCTAATGATAGTTCCCGTTAAGCACAATTGTCTGCTCTGCAACACCAATCTGTTCTCAATCACAATACTGAAGGATGAATCACTTGTTTGCACATACACCACTCTCTAATAATGTAGACACCACCTCTATATCTAAATTACATGACAATATCACCTATCTATACAATTCATCAACCTTGACAACAAGGTCGGCTAAACCCTCAATTCGCAATTATAAAATTACATCACATAATACAAAGATCAAGCACCAGACCAATATAATGATATAAATCATATAACATGGACCTAAATCAAATTTCCAAATACTCAACTCCATTGGAAATTATTCCAAGATCAACCACAACAAGCTACACCACCAAGAAAATTGCATAACACAAAGAACATCACCGGATCAACAAAATCACCAAGAGCTCACACAACGATCAATGCAAAACATCAAAATAAATAGAACACAATTGGAAAACACCAAAAAGCCTGTTAGAATCATCAGTAACAACTAAACCATCACCACTTATCAAATATTTATCGATCAACATCGGAACCTCAAGAATACTCAAACAACAACAATTGTTACGAAGAAAGATAACTTGCAGAGCACCAAATCATGAACCATCTAAAATTAAGAAACATAAGATCATCCCAAATAGTCTCCCAAAATCTTAACTCAAGATTTGATAACACCGAAAATACCGAAGGAAATACTGAACTCTACAAAGCATTGATAAGAAAAACAAACTGCAAACTGAATCATATGATATGATCAATTAAGCTTTCTGATTCACCAAAACAAATACAAAAGAATATAGTGATACTAATAATACTCCATGAACCAAACCATAATCCCAATAAACCAATCTGCAAGCACCAAAGTAAGAATATGTTGACATCAATGACAACAACATATCCTAGCAGCAACAATGTCCAACAGAAGCTATTGCCACTGCTTGCTACCTGATTAACAAGTCTCCTACATCAGATCTTGTTGATAAAATGCTTATAGAAGCATGGTCAGGTCACAAGCCTTCATTGAGACATCTTAGAGTTTTTAGTTGCGAGGCATATGCACATGTGCCAAAGGAGAAGCAAACAAATTTAGAGAACAAGGCTGTGAAATGTATCTTCATCAGTTATAGTTATGGTGTGAAAGGATACAAGCTTTGGGACCCTATTGCACAAAAGTTAATTCATAGTAGAAGTGTTATTTTTAGAGAAATTAAGTCTCCTTCTATTACATTTGTTAGCATTTGCATGAAGATTTCATTAATGATAGGTTATGTTGTCATTGATGTCAATTAGCAGGTAATGATATTGTTGTAATGATGTTTTGTAACCGGTAGGAAGAGGTAGTGAAGGAAACTGTAATCGACAAGAAGAATTTATGGAGTGAACTGGTATTGCTATGTATTGGAGAGTTGAACCGGTAAACCCTACTTGTTGATTTGATAAACCCTAATTGATTAAGTTTGGTGAATTGGTTATATTGGTTTATGATCTGATGATGAGCAGTAATGATTATGACATGTATGATTATTGTATGAAGAGAATCTCAAGTGATTTTGGTGCGTTGATGAAATGGTTTTTGTCTAGGGAATGAACAAGTATATTGCATGTAATGAAAAGTGCATGATGAGTTATTGAGTTCGATGAAGTGGCGATCAAGGAGAGATCAAGGTTTTCTTGATTGATGTGCAAAGATTATTATGTAATCCAACAGTCATACTCGAACCGACTTGTTTGTAATTTCTATGAGAGAATTAGGTTTTTGTTGTGTTACCAACCTAATTGATTTGTTTGTAAGTTCGATGAGTTGTTTAGTTTCAGAGTTGGCAAAGTTTTAGTTGAGTGTGTGGTTGTCGAACCGGATGATGTATTTGTAGTTTGAGTAAAGGTAGATAGGAGCATGAAAATGATCTGAACAAGCAAGTGTAGTGCTAATCAAACAAACAAGCAAACTTCAGTTATTTTCTAACAATTACAGCAGAATTGAAATCCCCTAACCGAGTAAGCTCTAACAAGCTTGATGCTATTCAAATCCTCTAACTAGGTGATCCATTATCTTGCATTTCAAATCCTCTACCGAGGTTACTCCTTACAGGGTATTGCTTCTAACAAGGCATTATAGTCAATCCCTTAATCGGGTGGTCTCTAACGGGATCTGTTCTTAATAGGACTTTTGTAAAGCTTTAACAGGCTAGGCTCCTAATAGGGTGAACTTTAGAAGAGTTCAGATCGTTATCTTGTGAGTCTAATCTCACCGTGGTTTTTTCCATTTGGGTTTCCACGTCAAAAATATTATGTCAAGTGGTGAATGTTTTTGTGGTTATGATCTTATGGTTGATTTTCTTAACTACTTAATCCACTTTGATAAGTCATGATAACCGGAAGCATTTTGAAATGATGTTTTACTTATGTTAGTAAAAGCATCTGAATTTTTATGAGTTTGAAGTTGTTTACTATTAATTTGTTGTAACAATCAACCAGTTTATCTTGAGAGTTTTTCTCTTGACAGTGATATTGCATTGATAGTTCTAAGTTTACTTTGAGAGATTAATTTTTGATTGGTGAAGTTAGTATCAATTTTTTTGTCTACTGATTCACCCCCCCTCTCATTAGTTGACTGGATTCTTATTATTTTATCATACCATCAATTGGTATAGGATCATATTAGGTTCTCTAAGGTCTAAGCCTAACAACTTGAGGTAAAGATCTTGCAGAACATGATGAAGAAGGAAGGTCCAAAGTTTAATGGAGAGAACTATAGGATATGGAGTGATAGAATGAAAATTTATATAAAGAGTCTTAGAAATCAATACTGGGAACATGTTGTTCAATATGGTGCACCTAGTGGGACTATGACTGATGATCAGAAGAAAGAGAAACAAGAAAACAATCAAGCATTAGAGGCTATTATCAGTTCTTTGTCTGATGTAGAGTATGTAGATGTTCATGGTCTAGAGACTACATATGATGTATGGAAAAAACTTGAAGAGATTTATAGCGGTGATGAACATGTTAAGATTGCTAAAGAAGAGATTCTAAGAGGAAAGTTTGATGACATGCGGATGGATAAAGGTGAGAATATCCAGCAGTATGGTCAAAGGATAAAAGAGATAGTTGGTGAAATTAAGAGTGTAGGAGGTAAATTGGAAGATGCCACAATTATCACTAAGGTACGAAGAATCCTACTACCGGTCTATGCTATCTAAGTTGCAGCCATTAAAGAGCTACAATCTATTGACAAAACTAAGGTAACTCTTGACTCCATCATTGACAAGCTTTTTGCTTTTGAATTAAATGGTTATGATGGTAGTGTACAGAAATCTAAATCTGCATTTAGAACTTCTGTTTCTAACCCATCTATGAGAAAAAGCAGATATGTAAGTCACAGTTATGTATCTAGATCCAACAAAGAAGTGGATGATGAAGACAATTTAGTTGATCTTGAAGCATTGTTGGCCAAGTGGTTTCCTAGAGGTACTGGTAAATATAGAGGTAAATTACCTTTGAAATGTTTTGCATGCAACAAGATTGGTCACATAGTTGCTAACTATCCTAATGGTGATAATGAACACAAAAGAGAGAAATTCAAGAAGTATAAGGCTAAAGGCTAAAGAGATTGTCTTATGTTCTGGATACCGGCACCCGAGGCCTTAGGGCTGAAGGACTTCAAAACAGGGGCCTCTGAACAAAAGGAGATCCTGACCTTTGGGGCAGGACTATAGTACTTCCACCTTCTTTACCTCCAACCTCAGAGCCCCTAGGGGACCCCTTCCGAAAGAACTATCAACGGAAATGTGCTTAATCACTAATGAGGAATATGATGGTGATGCTAATGAAGACATTTTGTTTATAGCCATTAAAGAGGAGATATCTGATCAGAAGGCTTTAGTATCTTGAATGGATAACTCTGATGATTGGATCATTGATAGTGGTTGTTCACATCACATGACCGGTGACCAAATCAAATTTCTTTCTTTGAAGGAATTTGATGGTGGAGTTGTCAGATTTGGTAATGACTCACCTTGCATGGTTAAAGGTAAGGGAACTATTTCTTTTAATGGAAAGATCAGTGCAAATGATGTCTACTGGGTTGAAGGTTTAAAGCACAATCTTTTGAGTGTGGCACAACTCAATGACAAAGGATACCCATTGGATTTTAAGAATGGTATGTGCAAAATCTATGGGAACAAAGGTGAATTGATTACAACCATGAAGAAAACTAAAGGTAACTTGTTTCACCTTAATCCTAAAGTCAACAATTGTTTAATTGTAAAGATAGATGATAGTTGGCTTTGGCATAGGAGATTTTGTCATATAAACTTTGATAACATTGTTAAAGTGAGTAAGTACAAGACAGTGAGAGGTTTGCCTCAGTTGGACAAACCGATTAATGCTCTATGTAAATAATGTTAGTTGGGAAAGATGAAATCCTCAACTTTCAAGAACAAATCTTTTTCAATGGAACATATGTTAGATTTGGTTCATACAGATCTTTGTGGACCAATAAGGACAAAAAGTATTCAAGGTGACAGATATTTTATGATCTTCACTGATGATTTCTCAAGGATGATGTGGGTCACATTCTTGAAGGATAAGACTGAAGATTTTAGTAAGTTCAAGTCATTCAGGGCCTTAGATGAGAAGGAGAGCAGTAAGAAGATAAAGCATCTAAGGACAGATCAAGGTGATGAATTTACTTCTGAGGAATTCACTAGATATTGTGAAGAAAATGGTATCAAATGACAATTTTTTGCACCAAGGACACCACAATAGAATGGTATCATAGAGAGAAACAACCGATCAGTTGTTGAAGCTACTATGATGATGTTGATACAAGGAGGTGTAGCAAAAACTTTTTGGAGAGAAGCTATCAGCATAGTTTTTGATTAATGAAAAAGATGGTTTTGAAGGTGCCCCGAAACCCTTTACAATCAAAACTAAAACAACATAAACAACAAAAGTGATGAGAGATAGAAAATAACAGAACCACAAAAAACCATCGAAAAACCAGAGAAAACCTAAAAAAGCCCCATTAAGCCGGCATGCCTTCCAGAATTCAGATTTTTTCCAGGGCTTTTGCTAGGGTGTTGCTAATTTTGAGCAGCTCCTTGATGTTGTCTTTGAGGTTAGGGGGATCCTTAGCGGATGTAGCCACAAATTTCTTGACGCTAGCCCTGGTTCTCTTCGCGGTACCTCCCACCGGAGTAGCATCACCACTTCCAGTCTGGATGGTCTCATCATCCAGGTCAAGATCCACGACCGGATTTGGAGTGCAGGTATGATCAAAGACCTTGGCGATGTCCTCCAGGTTTTTAGTGACGATAGAGAGGATACTTGAGATAACGCCCATCAGATTTTTCATCACTTCTTTTCCCTCTTCCAGTGATTTTACCTTATTCTCCATTTCCTGCTTCCATTTAATCTGCTCTTTGTTTTCATCCTCCCTCTTCTCATCCGAGTTTATTCCCTTTTTTTCCAGGTTTTTCAGGATCTCATGGGTCCATCTATTGAAATCCATTCTCACCTTAGAGAGTTTCTTGAGGTTATCCAGGGTAAGCCCTTTACCAACACAATCCTTATCCTTTCTATCCCTATCCTTAGTCAGGTCCTTCTCAGAATCTTTGTTCGTTTCCTTCTCAGAATTCACTTTGGTTTCCTTGTTATCCTTGAGATCCACTTCTTCCATCAGATGGCTATTGTCATTACCAGGACATTCGCTGAGGATAGAGCTTTCATGACCAGGTTCATTATCCCCACTTTCTTCCTCATTACCTAGCTCCTCATCTTTCCACCTATCTTCACCGTTGGAGTTGTCCATCTCCATTCCGCTACTTTCTTTAACTACTTCCTCTGTTTCTAACCCAGGAACACTTTTCCATTTTTTGCTAGAGGACACCTTCTCCTTGCTGGTTTCTCCCTCTTCCATCTTTCTCTTGCTCGGAGAGGCAGAAATCCTCTTATTTTCCAGTAGGGTGAGGGTTTTGCAATGCTCATAGATGAGCAGCAGAAGCCCGCAGTGGAGAATCAGGCTGGAAGGGTTATTCATGTGTTTATTGAGGGACCTAGAGAGGGACCGAAAAAGGTAGTAGGGCAGGGATACCTTTTTGTCATTTCTGAAATGGTTTAAGAGCATGAAGTGGTAGGTGTGGGCCCTGGAGAAATAGCCTTCAACTGTGATGTATTCCATAATTGCATTTAGAACCCAGCCCCACAACTTCTTGATGTTTGTAGCTTCGTAGTAGCCCCCAGTGGCTTTGTCGATTTTAACCCTCTCTTTCTCTTTCTGTGGGAACAAGTTGACCGTGTTTTTGGAGACTTTAAGGTCTCAAAATAAATTAAGCCTAGTGTGGGGCATTTCAGTCATAGTGGATATGAGCCTAGCATCAAGCTTAAACTTAACTCCATAAATTTTAAAAGAGCCATTAGACCAATTTTTAGAAATCTTAGAAACAGCAAGGTTAACCTTACCTTTGTCATAGTCCTCGAGCTTCTCCATGAAGTTGGTGAGGGAGCCCTTCTCCAATTTTGCCCAGACTTTTGGCATCACTTTCCAAGTCGATGAATTGTTTGGTTCTTCCTACCTTAGGTCTCCTCCCATCTTCGAAAATAGGCTATTTGCTTTGTTTCTCTACAAATTAAAACCTTCTTTCCCGATGTTGGTCAAGTTTTTGAACTGAGTAACCCACAAAGCATGCATTAGATTATTAAAGGTAGTTAAAGATCTGCCGCAATGCCGAGTAATGATGGCCTTTCTAGCAAGGCATAAATGATACTTTTTACTTGTCATGATTAAATTGTCCTTCTCTCCCCATATAACGGTCCTTTCTAAGGAACTCTTTAATGTTTGAATTGAGATCCTCCTCATGCCAAATCATTTAAGAGTCAGAGTTAACCCCAGTGTTCACTAAACAATCCGCAACACTGTTTTGTTCTCTGAAAGCATGTTGAATAATAATTTCTTTGAAACTTGCAATGATCTCCCTAGCTTTCATGATGATATTTTCAATAGACCAAGAAGGCTCTGATTCCCCCTTTAAACACTTAATGATATTAAGTGAATCTCCCTCAATCCATAATTTATCATAATTTAGCTTTTTAGCTATAATTAAGGTCCTCAGGGCAGTAGAGGCTTAGACAAAATGGCTAGTTTGATTCCCCAGAGGTCCAGCCACCACCTTAAGACAATTTCCAACAAAATTCCTAACAATGCCCCCGTATCCAGATTTACCCAGATTCCCTTTAGAAGCCCCATCAAAGTTAACCTTAATACATCCCTGAGGAGGAAAGCACCAGACTAGACCTTCTCTTCCAGTCTCCTTGCTAGAAGTAATGGTAGAAAGGTTCCACCTATTTTTAAAATCATCTTTAGCAGCAGGTCCCTGATCAATACAATAAAGGCATTCAAAAACACTCCTAAAGATTTTATCTGCCACCACTTAAGGAATAGCCCTTTTATTCCTAAAAATCATGTTGTTGTGCTCTTTCCAGATATTCTAGATAACAATTGACAAAGTAAGTCTCCAAGTTTCCACAATTTTAGGATTAGAATTAGGGCAATGTCATTGCTGCCAAGAGTCCACAAGGGAGTTCGGGAAAACCCAGCTCAGGTTCCATTTGGTTAGGATGATTTTCTAGATATCTTGACTAAAAGTGCATTGATTGAGAATGTGGCAAGCTGTCTCTTCTTCCCTGCAGCAAAGAGAACACCTATTAGGAAAAATAATATCTCTTTTATGAAGATTGTCCAGGGTTAATACCTTATTTTGGATGAAAATCCAGAAGAAGATATTGACCTTTGGAACTAACTTCTTATTCCAAACTTTAGACAAGATGGGAATTTCTTCCACTGGGTCATTGTGAATAGCAACAGCAGAGGAAATAGAATAAATCCCATCTTGGGTTTCCTTCCATATCAATTTTTCATCTTTGTTGTCTCTAGGGATTTTAGCAGAGAGAGCAATCTGAAGGAAATTGAGCCTCGGACACTGCTGGCTGAAATTAATTCCCATTTATCTAGTAATCTCTGACCTTTTCACCATACCTGCTTTTGAACTGATCTTTCCAATATTTAAGGATTGGAATTTCCTCCAGAGGTTTATCCAGTATCCATCTATCTTCCCAAAATCTTATTCTCCTCCCATCCCCAAGGTTCCAGGTTCTACCAGCGGCAGCCCAGCTTTTAGTAGATTGCACAACATTCCATATAGCGGATCCTTCAACAGTGAAAGAGTTATCAAAGAATTATTCCTTAGAAGGTTGCATATAGAGATATTTGTTTTTCCAGATAGAGTTCCATTCTCTTTCCTCCCCTTTGAATCTCCATATTTGTTTGGCTAATAAAGCTTGGTTCATAGAACCAACGTTCCTTAAACCCAGCCCACCTGAGGCCTTAGGGGAACATATTTTATTCCAAGCAATAAGGGGAATTCTGTTTTTGACTTCCACTCCCAACCAAGGGAATTTTTTTTGGATTCTTTCAATGGCTTCCACAAACTTTGTGGGGATTTTGAACAGGCTGAGAGCATACACAAGAAGGTTTTGGAGAGTGGCTTTGAGCAGAGTGATTTTGCCCGCTTGACTAAGGACAGCCCCTTTCCAACCAACAAGTTTCAAGTTAATTATGTCTGTCAGCTTGTTCCAGAAGGAGTCGTCGAGCTTAAGACACAGAGGAAGCCCCAGATAAGTAGAGGGAAACTCAGAGATATTGCAGCCAAGAATGCTTCCAATCCTTAGTTGCCTTTGGACTGGGGTATTGATGAGAAACAAAGAACTTTTATCCCAATTGATTTTTTGGCCAGAGGCAGATTTATAAGTATTTAGAATATTCTTCATATTGTTAGCTTCCATGATGGTGGCTTCCCCCATAGTAATAGAGTCATCAATGAATTGTTCATGAGAACAAACAACATTGGAAGAAGAAGGTTTCAGACCCTTAAGATTTCCGTCTTCCTCATTTTTGAGAATGAATCTACCCAGGCATTTAGCAAGTATGGTGAATAGGATAGGGGATATGGGGTCCCCTTGTCTAAGACCTTTAGAGATTTTGAAGAAATTGGACGGGGAACCATTGACAATAACCATAGAGGAGGAAGTTTCCATAAGTTGAGAGCAGAGCTAAATAACTTTGTAACCAAAACCAAACGCTTTCATGATCCTAAGGAGAAATTGCCAGTTCACTCTATGAAAAGATTTAACCATGTCAAGCTTTAGGAAGAATCCCTAGTTATTTGCAGCTTTCAGGGAGAGGATATTTTCATGAACGGAGATAATGGAATCCAAAATCTATCTTCTGGGGACAAAGCCATTCTGCTAGACAGAGATAATCCTAGGAAGAATTTCCAACAACCTGGAAGTCAGAACCTTGGATAAAATCTTGTAAACAGAGTTACATAGGCTAATAGGTCTAAACTTGTTGAGAGAATCAGCTCCGGGGGTCTTTGGGATAAGGAGAATGAAGGTGGCATTCAACTCCTTAAGAAGTCTTTTGGAGCCAAAGAATTCTTTAACACCATTGCATATGTCAACCTCCACAATGTGCCAGAAGTTTTGAAAGAAAAACATAGGGAAGCCGTCCCGTCCAGGGGATTTATCGCCCTGAAAGGAGAACACTGCCTTTTTGATTTCTAGATTAGAGGGAATACGGGATAAAAGGTGGTTATCAACTTCTGTCAAGATAGAAGGAATATCTTGTAAGAGGGTATTTTGATTGTTGAATTCCAGGTTATCCACATCACCCAGCAGGGTACTAAAATGCTCGAGAGCTTCCTCCTAATGTCGCAATCCTCTGTTAGGATACCTTTATTGTAGGATAGTCTAGATATTCTATTGGCTGCCCTATGCTTAAGAGTAGTTAAGTGAAAGAAGCGGGTATTTTTGTTGCCCTCCTTAAGGAACAAGGCTCTGGATCTTTGTCTCCAGAAAGTCTCTTCATTAGAGATGATGGTGTGGTATTTAGATAAAAGATTATTTTCAGCCATCCTAAGATCTTTAGACAGCCCAACCTCTTGGATTCTATCCTGAACATCCCTTATTTCAGCTTTGACTTGAATTTTGCTCTTGAATATGTCCCCAAAGATCTCTTTGTTCTAGGTTTTAATTTAGCTTTTAGAATGTTGAGCTTTTTGGCAATTCTAAAAAGAGCCTTACCCTCCACTTTGGAGTTCCACCATTCATCAATATAAGCTTCTAGAGAAGGATGGAAGAGCCAAGCTTTTTCAAATCTAAAAGGGAAGTTTCTCTTGGCCAAAAAAGAATTGGCAGTGAAGGAGATGGGGTAATGGTCTGACCCAATTTTGATAACAGAAGCAAGGGAGCAGCTATACTTAGAAAACTAGTCAGAAGAGATTAAAGATCTATCAAGCTTAACTTGAAATAGATCAGCTCTGGTTCTTCTATTGGTCCAGGTGTAGTTGATACCCTGAAGATCCACGTCAATGAGAGCTTGGTCATTAATGAAGTCCATAAGCTCTTGTTTCCCATCAAGTTGTAAAGGGATACCTCCCATTTTCTCTTCATCTTTGAGTAGGGTATTGAAGTCTCCCATAATAATCCAGCTTTGATCAGCAAACTGGAGTCTATCAGCTGCAAGGCTTTTCTAGTATTTAGCTCTCTCGGATTTGGTATTAGGAGCATAGACATTAGATAACACCCAAACAAAGTTGTCCTTAATATGCTCAAGCTAAACTGAATTCCTATTAAAAGAAGAGATGATTTCCTTTCCTACTATAGATTTTTTGTTCCAAAAAATTGCAGTTCCTCCAGAAGCTCCCTCCGAGTTAGATACTATGACTCCATTTTCCTTGAAAATTCTAATCTTTTCAACTTTTTCTTTAGACATCTTGGTTTCCTGAACAAGGACCACATCCAGTTTATGATCTCTGATGATGTTTTGTAACACATCTTGCTTATGAGGGGCCTTCAGCCCTCTGATATTCCAGGATATTATCTTCATATTTTAACTGGGGATAGGGAGGACTCAATGGAACACTGTGTTCCATTAGCACGGTTCTTCCGTCTTTCCTGTTCCCTTTGATGTTTTAGGGATGGCCTTCCCTACTTTTTATTCTGACTTCCAACATCTACCTTTTTCTTGATCTTGCATCTAGTTGAGATTCTTCTATTAAGTTCCTCCTTGTTCGATTTTCCTTCTCTCAAACTGGGTATCCCAAGATTCCCATCCAGCATATCCACACTTTGAGAAGGGGTTTTACATAGGAGAGGCTTTGGGCTTCCATTAGTTAAAATTAGTAAGGGCTCAGTATCAGAAGGGTCTTGAGCTTCATTAAAGTTTTCCTCAACCGATTTAGAGAGTGAAGAGGCTGGAATGGTTTCTTCCTTCTCCTGACTAACTGATCCATCCTCCTAGTCTGGAATGGTTTCTTCCTTCTCCTGACTAATAGATCTGTTCTCCTGATCTTCTGGGTTTATTTTATTGTTCAACTCAGTTCCTTGCTCTACTTCTTTAGAGCTCTCAGGTAGGTCATTGGAGCAAACACAATCTTGTTTGTCATTACTGCTACTCACAGTCCTCTTGACTTCATTCATAAGATCCGTTGCATCCTTTTTTTGGTTACGCTCATTTGTTGACGAGTCTCCTTTTTTATTTATCATTTTCTAGATCTTTTTGTTCTTAGTATTGCTATCAGTCTTGATTTCCTTGCCTTTCTTGAGCAGACATGATTTTGCCCAATGCCTCAATTTTTTGCAGTGGAAACAGGCAAACGGTAGAGATTCATAATCAATAGCTTGGGACCATTTTCCTAGTTTAGATATGATATCTATGGATTGAGGCATATCTATCATTTGATTAACATTTACACATATGCGAGCAAAGACTAACCTTGATTTAGCCACCGTCATCGAGTCAATCGATAAGAGTTCTCCAAAGGATTTTGCAATGCCCTTGAAAACTTCCTCATTCTAGTATTCCAATGGAAGACCTGGGAGGCGCGTCCAAACTGGCACAAAAACAAGGAAGGATTCATCAAGGATGAGATTCGGGGCCCATTTATGAAGAGCTAGGGATGACTTGCCCAACATCCAGGGGCCTTCACAGAGAGATTTTTTCATGTCTTCTTCAGAATTGAAAGCGAAGGTAAAAAACCTTCTAGGTAGCGCTACCACTTCCACTTGTCCTTTTACAAGCCATTTTCTCCTTATGAAATTCCTAACATTATCAATGTTAGGCCTAAAGCCAGAGAGTCATCCCACTAATGTCATAGATAGTCCAGCTACAAACATATCGACAACTTTGTCTGGAATGGAAATAGCGACCAGTCCAGAGGCAGGGTCTGAAATGTTTGTTACCTCCGGAGGCCCAGATTTAACCAGTGGCTTCACTCCAAAGAGCAAAGACCATTTTTTGCCTTTACCTCTGTCGTGTGGGTCCTCGGGGTTCGAATCTTTTTCCTCTCCCATTTTTTCTTTTTCCTTGTCCTCTTCTGACCCTTGAGATGCCTGACCTCCTACCTGTTTGCTAGTTTTGATCACAGAAGAACTGCAATCTCTAGGAAATCCACCTTCCCCAGGAATTCCGCCATTTCCCAATTTGAAATTTGGGATTCCCGCTTGTTTTCGCTTCGCACCCATTTTCCTATCCTAGACTATTTTGTTAGCTGTCAGCATAGTTGTTTACACTATGAACCGGATTTTGTTAAAGAGAGGTAAGGACAAGACTCCTTATGAATACTGGTATAGAAGATCACCTAATGTTAGTTATTTCAAGATATTTGGAAGAAAATGTTTATTAAGAGAGGTGACTATGTTAGCAAATTTGAGGCTAAAAGTGATGAAGGCATATTTCTTGGTTATTCCACCAAGAGTAAGGCCTACAAGTGTTTTAACAACTGGACATAGAGAATTATTGAGAGTGCTGATGTTTGAGTGGATGAATATTTTGAAGTCTCAGAGGAAACCAGTTTGGAGAAAAAGGATGAAGATCCTTGCATTTTATTTTTGGAACTAGAAACTATGAAACCTAAAACTGGTAAAGCAAATACTGATGTACCAGTTCAACTGAAATAGACAAATTCAGAAGAAGATGATGATAATGAAAAAGATGAACCTAAAAATAATGATCATGTTATTCCAAAATATGTGAGACTCAATCACAATCATGAGCAGATTATTGGAGATAAGGATGTTGGAGTTATTACTAGAAGAAGAATCAGACAAAATTCTAGCATGATCTCCACTATTGAACCAAGAACTACTAAGGAATAATTTGGTGATGATCATTGGGTTAAAGCTATGGAGGAGGAACTAGATAAAATTGAGAAAAACAACACTTGGACCCTAGTACCCGGACTAGTAAATAAAAATGTGATAGGTACTAAGTGGGTATTTAGGAACAAGTTGAATGAAGATGGTGTTGTAGTTCGCAACAAAGCTAGGTTAGTTTGTAAAGGTTATGCACAAGAGGAAGGAAAAGATTATGGTGAGACTTTTGCACTAGTGGAAAGATTGGAAGGTGTCAAAACTTTACTTGCATTTGTAGCACATAAGAAATTCAAGGTATACCAAATAGATGTTAAGTCAACATTTTTGAATGGGATATTAGAAGAAGAAGTTTATATTGAGAAACTAGATGGTTATGCTTTGACTGATGAGAAAAACATGGTATGTGGATTGCATAAGGCTTTATATGGATTAAAGCAAGCACCAAGAGAAGTGTAGGAAAGGCTTCATACACATCTAATGAAGATATGTTTTTTGAGAACCAGTGAAGATAGCAACATATATCTCAAATCTGAAGGAGGTAAAATACTGGTCAGTGAAGTTTTTGTAGATGATATCATATTTGGAGGTAATGATGACATGAGCAATGATTTTGTAGATGAAATAAAAAATGAGTTTGCAATGTCTCTAGTGGGTGAAATAAAAATTTTCATAGGCTTGCAAATACACCAAATGAAGAATGGTATTTTCATCACACAATCTAAGTATGTGAAAGAGGTCTTGAAGACATTTTGTATGAGTGACTGTAAACTAGTTGGGACACCAATGGTTACGGGTTGTAAGTTGTCTAAGGAAGATGAATCCACATCTGTTGATGAGAAGGAATACAGGTCAATAATTGGAAAATTGCACTATGTTGTTCACAACAAACCGAATATAGCTCATGCAATTGGGCTAGTTGCTAGATTCCAGAAGAATTGTAAGGAAACACATTTGATAGCAACCAAGAGGATTTTTAGATATTTGAAAGGTACTGTTGACTATGGATTATGGTATCCATATGGAGGAACCTTTGACTTGAAGGTGTACATAGATGCAGATTGGGCAGGAAATGTTGATGATAGGAAAAGCACAACTGGTGGAGCATTTTTTCTTGGAGGAAGACTTGTTTCATGGAGTAGTAAGAAGCAGCATTGCACATCACAATCTACTGCCGACGTTGAGTATGTGGCAACTTACATGAATTGTACCCAGGCTATCTAGATGAGGCACATTTTGGAAGGTTTTAAGATGAAGATTTTAGGTCCTGTAAAGATCTTATGTGTAATAAAAGTGCCATAAATATTTCCAACAACCCTATTTTGCACGCACAAACCAAGCATATTGAATTGAAGTATCATTTCTTAAGGGAAAAAGTGAAAAGTAAAGATATAATCTTGGAGCATGTTTCTACCAAGGAGCAACTTGTAGATATCTTTACTTAACCTTTGCCTAAGATTAATTTTGAGTATCTTAGAAGTCAGCTAGGGGTTGTACCCCTTCATGAGATCAGTTGAGCATGGTGTATATTACATCAGTCCCAGAGCTACTTGTGGAATTTTCAAGCAGGATTGGTGTAGAAGTGGAATTATTCCACAGGGGGAGTATCAAGTTGCAGGTTGTTGATGTTGAACAGTGAAATTTAACATTATATGTTTTAATTTCAATTTGGCATTATTGTCAAAGGGGGAGAAGAACTATGTGATTTGTATGATTGACAGAAAGAAGGAAGACAAGAGGAAGACAAGGTGAATACTTGGTAATGTAAACCAAGATTCCTATTCACAATCACAACAATCAATGGTATTTGTATTGCCATCAATGCCAAAGGGGGAGATTATTGCCATTTTCATGAAGATTTCATTAATGATAGGTTATGTTGTCATTGATGTCAATTAACTGGTAATGATATTGTTGTAATTATGTTTTGTAACTAGTAGGAAGAGCTAGTGAAGGAAACTATAACTAGCAGGAATAATTCATGGAGTGAACTGGTATTGTTATGTATTAGAGAGTTGAACCAGTAAACCCTACCTGTTGATTTGATAAACCCTAACCAATTAAGTTTGGTGAATTGGTTATATTGGTTTATGATCTAATGATGAGTGGTAATGATTATGACACGTATGATTATTGTATGAAGAGAATCTCAAGTGATTTTGGTGTGTTGATGAAATGGTTTTTGTCTAGGGAATGAGAAAGTATATTGCCTGTAATGCAAAGCGCATGATGAGTTACTGAGTTCGATGAAGTGGTGATCAAGGAGCAATCGAGGTTTTCTTGATTGATGTGCAAAGATTACTATGTAATCCAACGGTCATACTTGAACTGACTTGTTTGTAATCTCTATGAGAGAATTATATTTTTGTTGTGTTACCGACTTAATTGATTTGTTTATAAGGTCAATGAGTTATTTAGTTTCAGAGTTAGAAAATTTTTAGTTGAGTGTGTGGTTGCTGAACTGGATGATGTATCTGCAGTTTGAGTAAAGGCAGATAGGAGCATGAAAAGGATCTGAACAAGCAAGTGTAGTGATATTCAAATAGATCAACAAACTCCTGTTGTTTTCTAACAATTACAGCAGAATTGAAATCCCCTAACTGGGTAAGCTCTAACAAGCTTGGTTCTATTCAAATCCTCTAACTAGTTGATCCATTAGATTGGATTTCAAATACTCTACCAAGGTTAGTCCTGATAGGGTATTGCTTCTAACAAGGCATTATAGTCAATCCCTTAACTGGGTGGTCCCTAACAAGATCTGCTCTTAATAGGACTTTTGTAAAGCTTTAATAGGCTATGCTCCTAACAGGGCAAACTTCAAAAGAGTTCAGATAGTTATCTTGTGAGTCTCATCTCATCGTGGTTTTTCCCATTTGGGTTTCCATGTAAAAAAAATTGTGTCAAGTGGTGAATGTTTTTAAGGTTATGATCTTATGGTTGATTTACCTAACTACTTAATCCACTTTGATAAGTCATGATAACTAAAAGCATTGTGAAATGAAGTTTTACTTATGTCAGTAAAATCATTTAGATGTTTATGAGTTTGAAGTTGTTTACTATTAATTTGTTGTAACAGTCAACCGGTTTATCTTCAAAGTTTTTATCTTGATAGTGATATTGCATTGATAGTTCTAAGTTTACTTTGAGAGACTAATTTTTGATTTGTGAAGTTAGTATGAGTTTTTCTATCTATTGATTCACCCCCCCTCTTAGTAGTTGACTGGATTCTTATTTTTTCATCATACCATCAACATTATAGCCATAATAGAATAAATAGGAAGATGTGATTCAATTCCCTTCTACACCTGAAAGAGTCAAATTGAGACCACTTGATAGGCAATAAGTTGAAGAGAGCTCATCTAGCTTTGAATCTTCAAAAGAGGAGGAAGAACCTCCAACTCATCTTGTCCAAAGGTCTACAAAACATAGACAGCCATCTAAAAGGTATTCACCTGATGATTGGAGATGTCTTTTTTCTTTGAATACTAATGTTGATGAGCCCAGTTCTATAGAAGTGGCATTAGGTATGAATGATGCGTAATCCTAGAATATTGTTATGGAAGAAGAAATGGTAGCTTTCGAATAGAATGATACATGAGATCTTGTACCATTTCCTGAAGGACGAAAGCCTATTGGTTGCAAATGGGTGCTCAAGAAAAAGATACATTCAAATGGAAGCATTGAGAAGTATAAATCAAGATTGGTTGCAAAAGGCTACTCTCAGGTTGAGGGTGTTGATTATGATGAAATATTTTCTCTTGTTGCAACAATGACATCCATTAGATTTTTGTTGTCTATTGCTGCTATTTATGATTTATAGGCTGAGAAAATGGATGTGAAAACTATTTTCCTTCATGGTGATTTGGAGGAGGATATTTATATGACACAGCTAGAGAACTATGTGCTGAAAGGTAAAAGTAATGTGGCATGTAAATTGAAGAAATCTTTGTATGGCCTCGAACAGAGTCCTAGGATGTGGTACCGGAAATTTAATTCATATGTGTTGAGTTTGGGATTTGAACACTCTAAATCAGATCATTGTGTTTATTATAAATTTGATGGGGATCATTTCCTGTACATTGCATTATATGGGGATCATTTCCTGTACATTTCATTATATGTTGATGATATGTTATTCATTGGTAAAGGGAAATGTATGATTTCAGAATTAAAGTATTAGCTTTCTACTAGATTTGAAATGAAATATCTTGGTGTAGCTAAACACATTCTTGGGATGGAAATTGGGAGATATAGAGTAAATAGAAAGCTATGTCTAGGCCAATGTAAGTATGTGAATTCAGTATTACAGAGGTTTAACATTCATGATTATAGACCATTATGTGTTCCCTTCATAGTTGGAATAAAATTATCTATTTTAGATTGTCCTACATCTCCATTAGAGATAGGAGACATGAGAAAAGTGCCTTACTAGAGTGCAGTTGGAAGTTTGATGTATGTTATGGTCTATACTATACCAGACATTGCCCAAGTAGTGGGAGTTCCTTCTAGTTATATGTCTTATCCTGATAGAGTTTATTGGGATGCACTCAAAAGAGTCTTCAAATATTTGAAGGGTATCTCAGAGTATTCTTTGTTTTATCATGGTAATTTGGTTGGAGACATGAAATCCCTTGATATTCATGGTTATGTGGATTTAGACTAGGCAAGTGATATTGATAGCAAAAGATCCACTAGTGCTTATGTGTTTACTTTATTTGGTGGTGCAATTAGTTGGATGAGTAAATGATAGGCTATGGTTGCTTTGTCCACTGTAGATGCAACGTATTTGGTAGCTACTCATGCTTGTAAAGAAGCCATTTTTTTTTAAGAGACTATGTTCAGATATTGGAATAAAACAAGGTGTAGTGATAGTTTATTGTGACAATCAGAGTGCGATTTGCCTAGCTAAGAACCAAACATTTCATGCTCAGACCAAGCACATTGATGTTCAGTATCATTTTGTCAAAGATATGGTTGAAGATGGTAGGGTGAAGCTGGTTAAGGTGGAAACTTTGATGAATGTTGCAGATTCTTTAACTAAGGTTGTGAGCATAGAGAAGTTTAGATGGTGTTCAGAGTCTATGGGCCCCATGGCTCCTAGCAATTAATTTATTGTGTTGATACTCTCTTTTCTCTTGCAAGGTGTTCGACAAGTGGGAGAATGTTGGGAAAAATGGTGTCTCAACCTTGCATTTACATGAGGTTACTATTCATAGTAAATTTTTATTTAAGCAAAAAATAGGACGAAATTCTCCCCAAAGTTTTTGGTTGGCTAGATAAGCACTCCAGTAAAGTTTCATCGCAAGATCACAACTAGTTTGAAGATATGAAAGTTTCTATTTTGAAAGGGTTGAATGAAAGGTTTAAAATTAATTTTGAGGACTTGAGAGGCTCCAAAAAACCTTGAAGAGTGGTCATAAATGGTGTAGCATTTTACGAGACAATAGAGAACTTCACGAGCTTTTTGATGCTTCAAATGGTTCGTGAATTGGACACACGGTTCACAAGTTATGGCCTCCAGATGTTTGTAATCCTGAAATAGGAAATTTAAAATACATCAGACACATAAATGAGCTATAAAAGGGAGGAAAATGTGTTGATGTGTGTTTTAACACCTCATAGGACAGCTATAATGGAGATAAGGTCAACTCTACTTTATTGGACTGTTTTAACCCATGGTTTTGTAATACCGTTTGATGGGTTCTTTCATTATATCTCATATATATGAGGTGCATGTGATAGAGGTTGTGTGTAAGAGTCTTATAGCTATTGAGTTACCTCTGAATCTCTAATTAGTGGTACTCTTGTGAAGAGCTTTCTCTGCAAGTATATTGTAATTTGTTGTTGATTGCTAAATAATATATCGGGTTGCTTTTGGAGTGTGGGGTTTTTCTCCCAAAAGGGTTTTCCCCATGTACATCATTGTGTTGTGGTATGCATGCTATTGTGTCTATTTCTATTAAGTTTATGTAACTATTGTAACAATCTATAAAATGTTTTGCATTACCCTGCTCTCAAGGTTAGTGTAGGAAGTTGTTTTGCTACTTGACTTCCTTACACTTATCTGTATAAATATGACTATTTTCTCTATTCTAAAATACAACGTGTGAATAATGTAACCACTTTATTGAGGAGTGTTAATTGGAAATGACTAATGACTATATTAATTTGTGTGAGATGTACTTTTCTACCATTTCCTAATATAAAATATACCACAATCAAGATTTTATTCCAATAGTCCTAACAATTGTACATGACTCACCAACCTCAACATATTGTTGGACATTGCAACTACTAGGATATGTTTTTGTCATTGATGTCAACATATTCTTGTGTTTTGGTGTTTCAAAGAATTGGTTTTAGTTATCTGGAGGTCTTCTTGTTGGAAATTGACACCCATCTAGTGACTTCTGATGCTTTATTTATGGTCTAGGGTTGTCATTCATGGCAACTCTTCTTGGAGATTTGATCCAGTGGTCGTGATTCATCTTATTCGGAAGATGGAGTTAACCAGTAAGACAAGACTACCTTGGTAATATTTTAGTCCAAAATTATTTTCAATGATTGCGGTGTTTTTGGTGATTATTTTTGTGATCTCGGTGAATGGGAAGATTCTCAGGAGGCATGTGATTACACTCTTTTGGTCTGGTGCTATGTTTTGTTCGAGATGAAAGCTGACTTGGAGCTACATGTTACACTTCTTGAAGCTGACTTGAAGGAGATTACATTTATGTTAAGACCGGATATATAAGATTGATTTGGCGATTGATTTTTGATGTATTAGTAGTTTGGTGATCCGTTTTTGTGTGATTGAGCGTAGTTTCACATGCACATTTGGTCGACGGATAATCCAGTAGATGACTAAGAGAGAAATGGAGTATTTAGTTGAGCAAAAATAGTCAGAGATTTAGTGCTTAACTAGAACTCATTCATGCATGTTCAGATGCTACTTCAGAGGTCATTTTTGTATTTCCTCATTATAATCAATTTGTAAGTTAGTGAGACTTCCCTGAAGGTTGTAGCCTTCCAGGCAATTGTAATTGAGCAGTGAACTCTAGGTAGTGAGCCTGAATATTAGTGCATTCCCCATCTATATAATATTTATGTACTCCTGGCCATAGTATATGAATTGTGGGTTCTAGCCCCACCATGGTTTTTCCATTTCTAGGTTTCCACGTAAAAATTTTAGTGTTGTGGATCTGTGGTTTATTTGTTGCATGTATATGTTCTTTTCTGTTATGGATTGCTAATTGATAACTTAAAGAGGAATGATGAGTACCAAACCGGTACTGAGAGGGGGAGGGTGAATCAGTACAAGCAAAAATCACTTTCCTAAAACCGGTTAGTTAGCAGACACTATGCTTTGGCAGAAAAATAGTAATACTGGTCTTAAATAGAGAACAACCGGCTAAACTCAGAATAGCTAAGATAAGCATAAACTAGTTAACACTTATCTTTTCATACAATCTAATACTTAATTTCCATTTCACTCTAGTGCATGAATAGGTAATCTATCATCAAAAACATAATAATAGCTAGTTCACCATGTTTTACCATTAGACATAAAGACACTGAACAATCACATGAAAAACACCACACATGACACATAGATTTTTCACGTGGAAACCCAACTGGGAAAAACCATGGTGGGGATGAATACCCACAAGTTGTTTTGAACTCTTTAGAAGTCCGCTCTATTAGGAGCCTTGTTTGGTTAAAGACTAATACAATAAGTTCTATTAGTAATCGATCCTATTAGAGATCACTCAGTTAAGGGATGGCTAAAATACCCAGTTAAGGGTTAAACCCTATTAAAGGTTACCTTGTTAGAGGATTTCAAGAACTCAATGGTTTTGAGTCACCCTGTGAAAGGATTTATTGTAAGTTGGTTAAAGCTACCCTATTAAGGGATTTCTCAACTATTGAAGTGGTTAGAGATCAACAGGTATTACAATGATCTAGTAACAACACTTAATGCTAATGCAGATCTGCTTTAGCTCTTCTTCAACTTCTGCACTTACACTCTATAGATATCACTTCTTTTCTCTGGTCTGGCAAGAATAACGTATCTCTTCACTTAGATACACACAACTTTTGCCAACAACTTCAGAAAGAAACACAACAATGACCTTATAGGAAACAGATAGGTTGGTAGCATAAACCTTAAACCCTAAAACTGTTAGGTTAAGCAATTCAAATAGTTCAATACTAACCGTTAAACATATTGCATTAAATGCAATAGTCTTGAACTGATCTCAAGACATTCATCATCGTTCATTTTCCACCGCTTTCCTGGCAACTGATAACCCATCACGCATTTGCACTGCTTCCAGACTTCGCACGTTCCCGAGGTTGAAGAGAGCAATCTCCTTCATGCGAGATACTTCATGCACACAAGGCTGACGTGGCAACATAGTCTATTCTTCATTGCAATGGTAACTCATCACACAAAGTCGCCGGTTGAGTTACACAGGCTTGAAACTCATCAACTGAAAACCCTAAGACTACCAACTGGAAACCCTGAGACTGCCAACCGAAAACCCTGAGACTACCAACCGAAAACCCTGAGACTACCAACCGGAAACCCTGAGACTGCCAACCAGTAGTCATACAATCTAATACTTAATTTCCATTTCACCCTAGTGCATGAATAGGTAATCTATCATCAAAAACATAATAATAGCTAGTTCACCATGTTTTACCATTAGACATAAAGACACTGAACAATCACATGAAAAACACCACACATGACACATAGATTTTTCACGTGGAAACCCAACTGGGAAAAACCATGGTGGGGATGAATACCCACAAGTTGTTTTGAACTCTTTAGAAGTCCGCTCTGTTAGGAGCCTTGTTTGGTTAAAGACTGATACAATAAGTTCTATTAGGAACCGATCCTGTTAGGGATCACTCGGTTAAGGGATGGCTAGAATACCCAGTTAAGGGTTAAACCCTGTTAAAGGTTACCTTGTTAGAGGATTTCAAGAACTCAATGGTTTTGAGTCACCCTATCAAAGGATTTATTGTAAGCTGGTTAAAGCTACCCTGTTAAGGGATTTCTCAACTATTGAAGTGGTTAGAGATCAACAGGTATTACAATGATCTGGTAACAACACTTAATGCTAATGCAGATCTGCTTTAGCTCTTCTTCAACTTGTGCACTTACACTCTATAGATATCACTTCTTTTCTCTGGTCTGGCAAGAATAACGCATCTCTTCACTTGGATACACACAACTTTTGCCAACAACTTCAGAAAGAAACACAACAATGACCTTATAGGAAACAGATAGGTTGGTAGCATAAACCTTAAACCCTAAAACTGTTAGGTTAAGCAATTCAAATGGTTCAATACTAACCATTAAACATATTGCATTAAATGCAATAGTCTTGAACTGATCTCAAGACATTCACCATCGTTCATTTTCCACCGCTTTCCTAGCAACTGCTAACCCATCACGCATTTGCATTGCTTCCAAACTTCGCACATTCTCGAGGTAGAAGAGAGCAATCTCCTTCATGCGAGATACTTCATGCACACAAGGCTGATGTGGCAACATAGTCTATTCTTCGTTGCAATGGTAACTCATCACACAAAGTCACCGGTTGAGTTACACAGGCTTGAAACTCATCAACTGAAAACCCTAAGACTACCAACTGGAAACCCTGAGACTGCCAACCGGAAACCCTGAGACTACCAACCGGAAACCCTGAGACTGCCAACCAGTAGTCATACAAAGCTTCCATGTACTAGTTCTCATATCACCATGTCGGTTCACCTTGAACAGACACACTGATTCACTTTGGCACACATACCGATTCACAATGTTATACCGGTTCTCACATATACAGTTCTTGGTAACATGCTGGTTCTCTCTTCTTTAGCATATTGACATCAATGACAACATGCAATGTCATCATGTCCTCATACTAGTTCACATAATACCAACAATCTCCCCCTTTGGCATTGATGGCAATATACAAAGATATCTTGCCACTTCACATCTTCTCCCCCAAATTTTGTAGATATCTTCTCCACTTCACATCTTCTCCCCCAAATTTTGTAGATATCTTCTCCACTTCACTTCTTCTCCCCCTTTGACAACAATGCCAAAGTGGAGGCACAAGCTTTTCCTGTTCCATTATGTTGCTTACCTTGAGGAGTAGCATCCATCAACACATCAATCCTGAAGAGAATTTTGACTATGCAATACTTGATTGATGTGGAGTATATACCTTTAGTTTACCTCTTGAAGGGGAAACACCCCTAACTCACCTCTTAAGTACATAAATGTAGCCTTTGGGAGAGGCTTGATGAATATATCTGATAACTGTTCCTTACTGGAAACATGTTCTAGTGCAATCTCTTTGTTCTGAACCTTTTCCCTCAAGAAATGATACTTAAGCTCAAAGTGCTTGGTTCTAGAATGTAAAACCCGATTCTTGGAAATGTTAATTGCACTAGTATTGTCACAAAATATACTTACCGATTTAGATATGGGAATTTTGAAGCCATTTAATACATGCTTCATCTAAATTGTCTGAGTGCAGTTTATGAAAGCTGCAACATACTCTGCTTCCACTATAGACTGAGAGATACAACTCTGCTTCTTGCTCATCCATGAGACCAATCTACCATTGGGAAAGAATGCACCACCGATTGTTCTCTTCCAATCATCCACATTACCTACCCAATCAGCATCTGTGAATACTTTCAAGTTGAAGTCCTTGCCATATGGATACCACAATCCATAATCAATAGTTCCCTTCAGATACCTAAGAATCCACTTGACTACAACCAAGTGGGATTCTCTTGGACTTTTCTGAAACCTTGCAGTGATGCCAACTATATGTGCAATATCTGGTCTTCTATGCACTACATAATGCAACTTACCAATCATTGATCGGTATTCCTTCTCATCAACCAATGTTGAGTCATCCTCTTTGGATAGTTTACAACCGATCACCATCAGTGTACCAACCAGTTTGCTATCTTTCATGCTAAAGGTCTTCAACACCTCTTTGACATATTTGGACTGAGTGATAAAGATTCCATCTCTCATCTGCTGAATCTGCAGTCCAATGAAGAACTTAATTTCCCCTATAAGTGACATCTCAAACTCTTTCTTCATCTCATCTGCTAACTCATGACTCATCTTGTCATTTCCACCAAAGATAATGTCATCAACAAATACCTCATAGATCAGGATTTGATCTCCTTCAGATTTCAAGTAGATATTGCTATGTTCGATTGTTCTTTCAAATCCAATCTTCAGTATATGGGAGTGCAGACGTTCATACCATGCTCTGGGTGCCTGCTTTAGACCATACAAGGCTTTATGTAGCCTACACACCATGTCACTATCTTCAGATAGGGCAAACCCATCTGGTTGCTCTATATACACCTCCTCTTCAAGTACACCATTTAGGAATGCAGATTTTACATCCATTTAATATACTTTGAATCCTTTAAAAGCTGCATATGCAAGAAGCATACGAACTCCTTCCAATCTGGCTATAGGAGAAAAGGTTTCTTGATAGTCTTCTCCTTCTTCTTGGGCATATCCTTTACACACCAGTCTGGCTTTGTTTCTAATCACTGTGCCATCCTCATTCAACTTATTTCTAAAAACCCATTTGGTACCAATGACATTTTTATGCTCTAGTCCGGGTACCAAAGACCATCTGCCATTCTTCTCTATCTGGTCAAGTTCCTCCTCCATTTCCTTGATCCATTCCTCATCTTTATGTGCCTCTTTGAATGATTTAGGCTCAAATTCAGAGATCATACAATAATTTTCTCTGACCTTTCTTCTTGTAAGGATTCCTGCATCCTTATCTCCTATGATCTGCTTAGAATCATGATTCAACTTGACATACTGAGGAATGGTCTTGACTGATTCCTCATTCTTTTCTTCTTCATCCTCATCTTCATCAGCATCAGCATTCACCGGTGAAGGAACATTGTTACTGGTACTTGGCTGATTAGCAACCGATTCCCAAAAGGTTACTATTGGTTCATCTCTTACTTGCTTGTTGCTGGTTTCCTCAGGTTTTCCAGAGTTTTCATCAACTCTAACATTGATGCTTTCCACAATTCTTTGAGTCCTATTGTTGAAACATTTAAGAGCTTTGCTCTTGGTGGAATATCTTAGGAATATTCCTTCATCACATTTTGCATCAAACTTGCTCTGATGTTCACTCCTCTTGATATAACATTTGCTACCAAACATTCTAAAATAGCTTACCACAGGCATCTTACCTGTCCAATACTCATAAGGAGTCTTATGTTTTACTTTCTTAATAACTACCTGGTTCATTGTGTATATTGTAGTGCTCATTGCTTCTCTCCAAAAGGTGTGAGCTACCTTTCCTTGGATCAGCATTGTTCTTACCGCTTCAACCACAGTTCAGTTATTCCTCTCTGCTAGGCCATTCTGATGTGGAGTCTAGGGGGTAGACAACTGCCTCTTGATGCCATGTTCCTCACAGTACTTGTTGAAATCATTGGAAGTGAATTCCCCTCCTTGATAAGTTCTTAGGCACTTGATCCTTTTACCGCTTTCCTTCTCCACTAGTGCTCTGAAAGGTTTGAACTTTCCAAAAGCTTCAGACTTATCTTTCAAGAATGTGACCCACATCATTCTTGAGCAGTCATCAGTGAGAATCATGAAGTACCTATCACCCTATACACTCCTAATTTTCATAGGACCATACAAATCATTATACACAAGATCAAGTAAATTGTCCACTGAGAAAGATTTACCTTTAAAGGTTGAGGAAGACATTTTCCCCAGTTGACACTCTCTGCACAAGGTATTTTCCAGTTTTCTCAGCACCGACAACCCTCTAACTACCTTGATCTTACTAGCCTTCATAATGTTATCAAAGTTTACATGACAGAGTCTCCTATGCCATATCCAACTATCATCAAATTTAGCCATAAGACATGTACTTACATTTGCATTTAGCTGAAATAAGTTACCTTTGGTTTGCATACTGGTGGCCACCAGTTCACCATTCTTGAACTCTAGAGTGAGACCACTATCATTCATCTGGGAAACACTTAGAAGGTTGTGTTTGAGACCATCAACCCAATACATATTGTCAGCATTGCTCTTTCCATTCAGAGAGATGGACCCTCTTTCTTTAACCATACATGGTGTATCATTACCAAAACGAACCACACCACCATCATATTTTTCCAAAGATAGAAACTTGCTCTGGTCACCAATCATATGGTGAGAACAGCCACTGTCAATAATCCACTCATTGGAATTATCAAAGCGAGAGACAAGAGCCTTCTTGTCTGACACATCTGCCTTTACTGCAACAAACACAATGTCTTCATTCTCTTCATCTTTTGATTCCTCATCTATGACACCTTCATCAACTACAACAAAGCAATTTCGCCGGTTTCCTCCTTTGAATTTCTTGAACCTCTCTGGTTTATCTTTGTTGTCACAATTAGGATAGTTTATAGCAATATGTCCTATCCGGTTACAAGAAAAACATTTCAAAGGGAGCTTACCTCTGTATTTACCGGTTCCTTTTGGAAGTTTCCTAGCAATAAGAGCTTCAAATTCCATCAGAATCTCTTCATCATCCATTTCTCTACTCTGTCTCAGTTCACCACTGGTGCATGCTTCCTTTCCTTTTCTTCATGATACAGCAGAGGCTTTAAAAGCTGATTCAGTCTTTTGAACACTACCATCAAAACTATTTAGCTCATAGGCTATCAACTTTGCAATGATGGAGTCAAGGGATACCTTAGTCTTGTCTATTGATCTCAACTCCTGAATAGCAGCAACCCTTATTGCATAGACTGGTAATAAGGATCTCAGAACTTTTCTTACCATAGTGGAATCTTCCATTTTACCACCTGCACTCTTGATATCTCTGACAACAGTTTTGATTCTTATTCCATATTGTTGAATGGTCTCACCTTCAACCATCTGCATGTCTTCAAACTTCCCTCTAAGGCTTTCTTCCTTAGCTTGTTTTACATGCTCATCACCACCATAGATATTTTCAAGAATATCCCATACTTCTTTGGGATTTACTTTATCTTGGACATCAATAAACTCAATGTTAGATAAACTACTAATTAGGGCTTCCATGACTTGCCCATTCTCTTGTATTTCTCTCTTTTGCTCATGAGTGAGAGTACTGGTAGGAGCAACATAAGCATTCTCAACATAGCTCCAGTGTTGAGCACCCATGCTTTTTATGTATATCTTCATTCTATCTTTCCATATTTTGAAATTATCTCTGTTGAAATTTGGACCTTCCCTCTTCATCATTAGACTGGGATCTTTTCCTCAAGCTGTTAAGCTTAAAACATAGAGGACCTGGGGGACGCTCTGATACCAATTGATAACTTAAAGAGAAATGATGAGTACCAAACCGATAATGAGAGGGGGGGGGGTGAATCAGTACAAGAAAAAATCACTTTCCTAAAACTGGTTAGTTAGTAGACACTATGCTTTGGCAGACAAACAGTAATACCAATCTTAAACAGAGAACAACTGGCTAAACTCAAAATAGCTGAGATAAGCATAAACCAGTTAACACTTATCTTTTCATACAATCTAATACTTCATTTCCATTTCACCCTAGTGCATGAACAAGTAATCTATCATAAAAAACATAATAACAACTAGCTCACCATGTTTTACTGTCAGACATAAAGACACTGAACAATCACATGAAAAACACCACACATGACACAGATTTTTCATGTGGAAACCCAACTGGGAAAAACCACGGTGGGGATGAATACCCATAAGCTGTTTTGAACTCTTTAGAAGTCCACTCTGTTAGGAGCCTTGTCTAGTTAAAGACTGATACAATAAGTTCTATTAGGAACTGATCCTGTTAGGGATCACTTGGTTAAGGGATGGCTAGAATATCCGATTAAGGGTTAAACCCTGTTAAAGGTTACCTTGTTAGAGGATTTCAAGAACTCAATGGTTTTGAGTCACCTTGTCAAAGGATTTACTGTAAGCCGGTTAAAGCTACCTTGTTAAGGGATTTCTCAACTGTTGAAGTGGTTAGAGATCAACAGGTATTACAATGATCTCGTAACAACACTTAATGCCAATGCAGATCCACTTTAGCTCCTCTTCAACTTCTGCACTTACACTCTACAGATATCACTTCTTTCCTCTGGTCTGGCAAGAGTCACGTATCTCTTCACTTGGATACATACACACAACTTTTGCCAACAACTTTAGAAAGAAACACAACAACAACCTTATAGGAAACAGATAGGTTAGTAGCATAAACCCTAAACCCTAAACCTGTTAGGTTAAGCAATTCAAATGGTTCAATCTTGACCGTTGAACATATTGCATTAAATGCAACAGTCTTGAACTAATCTCAAGACATTCACCATCGTTCATTTTCCACCGCTTTCTTAGCGGCTGATAACCCATCACGCGTTTGCACTACTTCTAGACTTCGCACGTTCCCAAGGTAGAAGAGAGCAATCTCCTTCATGTGAGATCCTTCATGCGCATAAGGCTAATGTGGCAACACAGTCTGTTCTTCATTGCAATGGTAACTCATCACACAAAGTCACTGATTGAGTTACACAGGCTTGAAACTCATCAACTGGTAACCCTGAGACTACCAACCAAAAACCCTGAGACTACCAACCGGAAACCTTGAGATTGCCAACTGGTAGTCATACAAAGCTTCCATGTATCGGTTCTCATATCACCATGCCAGTTCACCTTTAAAAGACACACTGCTTCACTTTGGCACACATACCAGTTCACAATGTTATATCGGTTCTCACATATACCGGTTCTTGGTAACATGTCGATTCTCTCTTCTTCAGCATATTAACATCAATGACAACATGCAATGTCATCATGTCCTCATACTGGTTCGCATAATGCCAACACTAATTGGTGGATAAAGAATAAGTTTATGGATTTTATTTCTGGTAGATCACTAATTCACCCCCACTCTTATTGATCCCTATTTCTAACAATTGATATTAGAGCCTAGTTCCTTTGAGGAAGCTTAACCACTTGAGGAAGATCTAGTAGATTGATTCAATGAATTTCGGTTTTTTAGAGACAACTCAATGTGGCACCTGAGGATCTTGATGCAAATAGAAATGAGATCTATACCTTGAAGAAGAACTTGAATGTTGCTGATGAATTCATTAGTGAGCTGAAGGATAAAGCAAGTGTCTGTAGAGAAAAGAGGAAGGAATTAATGGACAAGTTGAAGGAGAAAGAAGATCAGATAATAGAATTCTAGGACAAAGATGATGAAGTTAATAAGCTTGAGAGAGAGAATGTTTCTTTGAAGAATGAGATGCAATCCATTATGTTGAGGTTGACTAAGGTGATTGAGGACTAGAAGAAGAATGGAGAGAATCTGGCATAGTCATTGAAGGAAAGAGCTGATGAATTCTTCAGGCTTACCTATGAGAATGATCAGTTGAAGCTTGAGTTGACACAATCAAGGAATAATGGCTAAAACATGAAATACAAATTGCTACCTTGAGGGATGAACTTGCTTCTACCAATGAATAAAAAGAAATATTCAAAGCCGGTTCAACAAGGCTTGATGAGATGCTAGAAATTTAGAGACATGGAAAGGATATGCGAGGCCTAGGATTTGACAAAGGTGAATCCTTTGGATCTGGAAAGGGAAATAAAAAGTCTAATCAAAGGAAGAACAAGAATCCTTTAATAAGACAACCTAATGCTCATAAATTCAATGGTAGATGTTTTGCTTGCAATAAGTTTGGTCATATGATGAGTCAATGCAGAAGTAGGATGAATAATGGAATGATGAACAACAACAATGTGATGAACAATATGAATAATGTTCCTACCTTTACTGGTTAGTGTTTCATATGCAATAATTTTGGACACAAGTCAAACATGTGTAGAGAAACAATGAATAACTTTCATAATAAGAGATTCTATGCCTATGGAATGTTTGGACATATCTCTAATTAGTGCAGTACAAGACAAAATCAAATGAGCTTTAGACCTATGTAGAATAATGTTGTTTGTAGAGAATGTAACAAAACCAGTCACATTGCAAAGTACTACAGAAGTAAAAATAGTGCTTTGATTGACAAGAACAAATCAGATGAAAAGGGAAAAGAAAAGGTTGATGAGATCAAAGATAAACATAAGAAGATGTGGGTAAAGAAGGATGAATCTAAGGTAGATAATGGATCTGTACCTGAATCCGGTGTAGAATCTTCATTCGGTAACTAGGGCTTTTGGCCTCAAGGGAGGAAAATAATGCAAATATTGTAGTACCCCTTGATGAGATATGTAGTAGATGGATTAAAGATAGTAGGAATTGAGTTTCAATTGATATTCAAAATTCAATTGGGTGATTTCATCATCCGGTAGTTGAACAGGGCATTCAGTTGGATATCTGAGGTGCATTTATTTCAAAGTGAAATTAGGGTTTGCAAAGTTAGAAAGGGCAAATACAAGAGTCATTCTTCACTTTGCGAATAGTGTTTTTGAGTTGAAGAACAAGACGATCAAGGTTTTTTAGGCGATTAGAGAGAAAAAAAGTGATCCAACAAGCAATCTAGGGAATCCGTCAGTTAGTTGAGGTATTTTCTGAAGAACATTTCTGAGTTTGGTTTTTTGAAAATTTGAAATGGCATCCACATCTTCTATTGCTACCCCACTAGTTGTTGAGGTCAAGGATAGGAACCATTCTATGTTCAAGAAGCACCCCTATAAATCCATGGAAGTCGACCCATTTGGAGCTTTCTCTTTCATTCCACACAGAGTTTTGCACATTGATGATGTTTGAGCCTACATTCACTATGAGATTGAGGAAAGAGACATTGAGGATATCTTGGACTTGTATATAGACAACATCATGGATGAGATCGGTAACCCCAATCTAGAATTTGTGCAGTTGTAGAGAAAGGGTTCACTCAATTTATAAACTTTCTGATATTCGATGAGAAGGAATGGGTGAGGTATGTACTGAGCAAGATCCATGCCAAATTTATATGGCTAGATCAACCTTATAATATCACTGTAGATGCTATTAGGGAGGTAACCTATTTGAATCAAACTTGTGACAAGCCAGGGTTATGCAAAGTTACAAACCCTACAGTCAACAAATTAACTAGTGTAGAGTTTGATGGGCGTTCAATCAAAATCAACACAATCAAGGAGGATGATGTCAATTTTTCTGCAATGATTATTGGCTACAAAGTATACCAATCTAATCGACTAAATTCTGTATCTGGAACTGCCATCCATGCAACCTATCAAATGGTCAAAGAAGATGCTAATTATGACCTGTGCAGTGTATTGTTGGAAGAGTTGATGATAAATCTGAAGAAAATCAAGCAAGATAAAAATAATGTCTTCAAATTTGGTTCCTTGGTTATCTGTCTAATGCTTTACTTCATGAATCAGATCCCTAGAACTAGTAGAGTACAATGGGCTTTTGACAGACCAGTGGCCCAATAGATAAAGTAGGGGCTTGAAAAACTTGCCAATAAGGATAATCGGAATGCTTCTTTGTGGGCTTTCTTCAAAACCTTTCAGGACAAGATGAAATAGAGAGTCAAAATCCACAGAGAAATTGTGAAGAAATGAGAGGACAATCTGCATTATGGCGAACAAAGATGAATGCCTTATGGAAGCAGTTCAACCTCAAATAGTATGGATATTGCCTATGGGATATGAGGTTGATGAAGCCACTTTGGATGCCTAAGAACAACACTTGTTAATGTTGGCAATCGACACTGAATTGGTTGGTTTCGTTATGTTGTCATTGATGGAAACATGGTAATTTGTTTCGGCTTTATGTTTTGGTTCAGTTGTGTATTGACAGACACTTCACAAACACTACACTGACATCGACACTGACAGGATAGAAGGATTTATTTGGTTACTGGCAATGCACGTCGACATGGTTATTGGTATTGTAGGCCAACATCTCTTGGATCCGGCATTGACAATTGTTTTTGATATTCATGCATTTATGTTATCTATCCGACATGTAATTTGATGTTGTAATTATCTTTGTAAGCCGACATAAGGCATGATAAGTTGTGTAGGGTGTATAGGTTAGTTGGATTAAATCATTTTTGGAATAGATAATGGACACAAATATAGACATGGTGATGGATATGTGAATACGAATAATGCAAAATATATCAGAGAGATTATCTATGGGAGGATACTTATGTAAGGGTTATTCGGGTAAAGGGTTTCAGACTGAAACAGACAAAGCTTAAACCAGAACTGTATTCTAGCATAAAAGATTCTATCTTAGTAGTTCAACACTTCTCTGGATTGTAGTAAGGATTTATATGTAGTTAGTGAGGATCCATTTGTGATTGAGCCATGTGCTCTAGGCTGTAAGCCGTCCTGCAAGTGCAGGACCCTCATATTTTGTAATATCTCTTCATATGGCCAGTGGATTGATATTGTGGGTCACAAATCCCACCGTAGTTTTTCCTCTTTGAGGTTTTCCACATATAATTATGTGTGTTATGGTTCTCATTTATGTGATTGGCTTATTGGTTTCTTTACTTCTTTCAATTCTGTATGTGTCGGTGTATCGGTTGGTGTATGCATGTTTTAATAAGGCTAAAATTGATCATTCCAGTATAATATCGATTCACCCCCCCCCCCCCTCTCAATTTTATTGGATTCCAACAATTGGTATTAGAGCCTTGTACCTCAGAGGAAGTTTAAAAACTTGAGGAAGATCCTGAATTCGGAACCCATGGATATGGCTTTGGAGAAGCAACTTGAGATGGCACTTGAAGATTATGATGTTGAAAGGTTGAAGAACTTAAAGCTACAAGATGAATTGGATTCTTTTAAGGAATATATTCTTGTCCTACAAGAGAGGTTATCATATATTCAGGCTAGGAGGAAGGAACTTGTTAGGTCCCAGAGACAACTGAGAGGGGGGTGGTGGGGTGAATTAGTTGTCAAATAAATTTAAACCAAAAACAACTTAACCAATTTATTGCTTAATACTGGTGGACAATTTTAATAGATAATTGCAATACCGGTAAAGATTAATGCATGAAATAAAAAGACAAAGTCATCCACAACACATAACACCAATATTTGTACATGGAAACCTGTAAGGGGAAAAACCATGGTGAGAAATCTTACCCATAATCAGATGATACTACTGCAGATAGTAAGTGTACATAAATGGGGTCTGCACATACAAAAAATCCAAGCGCCTAGAGCTCATTGCTCAAACACAAATGGGAGTCACACTGACTACAATTGGATGGTTAAATCCAATAAGAATGTACTGCTCAAAATAGCATCTTCATATGTTGGATTCAGTATCGGTGTAGTTTTGATATGCTTTCACAAAACCTAGCTTGACCTTCAAATGATGTCTGCATGTATAGCTTTGCTTAATCTCGTGTATACCTTCTTACAATTCCTTTTTGCATTTCACATCCGATCTTACAAATAAGATCTTACATTTATACCATAACCTAAGACCAATTTTAGTAGGTTGGCTCTACAAGATATTACAATAAAATCATTTTACAAACAATACAATATCTGATGCAATAACTGATTCAACATGTTGGCTCAATGCATTCACAACAATAATTAATCATCTCCATAGCGTGCCATGCTGATCTGAAAAAGATAAACCTGTCGGTGCATAACCTGGACCTATTTGTTGGTAACAACAAATATGCAAATATGAATATACCAATAAACAATTCTCCAAGACAAGATGTCCAATCGATGTCTTTGACATTACCAAGTGTTTTCCATGCCATTCCAAGTGTCGGTGATCATTATATCCTATCGGTGTGCCATATACCGGTGACTATGCATAAGTCACTTGCTTGCCGGTGAATGTTGCTGGATCTCCAAAGTGCCAGAGTTTTAGTGGGTGTTGACATTAATGACAAAACCATACAAAAATACCAACAGAACTTTTACAAAGTCAAGATGATGAAGAGAAAGATGCACTTAAGGAACAATGTCAGAAATTGAGTCAGGATAACATGGTTATGAAAAATGAAATGCAAGCTATAACTATGAGAATGCCTAAGGAGATTGAGGACCAAAAGAAAAAGGAATAAAATCTTGTTGTATCCCTGAAGAACAAATTTGAAGAATGTGGTAGGTTGGTTCATGAGAATGATATGTTGAGAATTGATTAGTACAATCCCAGAGTAATGAACAAGAGCTTGAGAGACAAATGATAATTCTGAGAGAAGATCCAACTACTACAAGTGAGTATAAAGAAAAATTCAATATTAGCTCACCACAACTAGATGAGTTATTGAAGAGACAAAGGTAGATTGGAGATTCCAGTGGACTTGGATTTGAGCAAGGACAAAGTTTCGGTATTGCTAATGAATATCAAAACCATAAGGCACTGATAAGGCAATTTAATGGTAGATGTTTTGTTTGCGATAGATTTGGTCACATGGCTAGACAATGTAGAAACAGAGAAAATCAAAACCCTAATCCTGCTCTCGATAGATGTTCTAAATGTAATAAGTATGGTCATAAGAAAAAAGATTGTAGAATGAATGTTAAATGCTATGCATGTGGAAAGTTTGGACATATGGCTAATTAGTGCAGGTCAAGCAATTTCACCGATTTTAGCAAAGCAATTCAAAGGAACAATTTTACATGTTATGCATGTAATGAGGTTGGACATATTGCTAAATTTTGTAGTAGCAAAAATCCACCAGTTGGTAATCGAGGATCAAATGAGAAAGGGAAAGAGAAGGTTAGTGAAATCTGGCAAGATCATACTCAAAGATGGGTTAGGAAGACTGAAGAACAATCATAAGATGGAAATGCACCGGTTACTTACCTGACAGAGGAGGTTGCTCCTACACCGATAGGTAACTCATCCGGTAACTAAGGCAGATGCCTTAGGAGGAGGAAAAATTCATGAAGATGTTGCATATGCTCCGAGAAGAGGTTTTGGAATATGTTCCAGACATTGGAGATGCTTATCCAGTATGGATATGTTCTGTTCGAGATCTAGTATCTTTCACTAGAAGTCATTTATGTCAATGGAAGATTAGGGTTTTTCTCAGAGGTTAAAAGGTCGAATTCACTTCATTATTGACCACCTTGCATTCAGAGCGATTTCAGAGTGATTAAGAGCAACTAAGAGCGATCAAGGCATTTCAGAGCAATCAAATTTCTTCTTGAGCGATTTCACTAGCGAATGGAAGAATTTGTTAAGGATTTCCATCGAAAGTGATCAACAAGTATTTATCTTTAAACATGGAAGTGGGATCATCATCAATTCCTATCTTTGTTGCAAACCCAACTGTAGTAGAGGTCAAGGACTGCCCCAGGATAATTTTCAAGTGGTATCCACATGTGGGTACCCTGGAAGATTCGGTTGGAGCATTGTCCTATGTTCTGGAGGGAGTTGTCTATGTTGAAGATGTTAGGGCATACATACACTATCACATTGAGGAATTGGTAACATCTGAAATAAAGGGCATGTACATGAGCGAGCTGATGAGAGAATCTAGAAGGATCAAACCGACATACAAGCACATTGAAGACTTAGGGTTTACCGACATTCTGGACATCCTGGTATTTGAAGATGATATAATTAGGTATGTTTTAAGAATATTACATGGGGAGTTTATCTAGCTGGATAGACCTTACAAGATCACCAAGGAAGTCATCAGAGCAATCACTAGTTTACCATCAGTTGGGCAACATCTAGATAAGAAGGTTTTGAATGATTTCATGAACAAAATCACCGACGTGACATCTAATAGGAGATCTATAAGAATAAGCACTATTACCAATATTGACATCCGGTTCGGTAGCATGATCATTGGGTATAAGGTAACTCAGTCAAACCAACTGAATTTTGTTTCCAGTTCCTGCATTTTTGTTGCATACAAAATGATGAGAGAGAATGTGAAATCGGATATATGTGGTTGGATGTTAGATGATTTATTAATAAACCTAGGAAAGATTAAGGGAGAAAAGAAGGGAACCTTTTGGTATGACAACTTAATAGTCTGCTTGATGTTATTTTTTATGAATGATACACCCAGTTTTGGTAAAAGGCAATGGGAATTTGACATCCTAGTAGGGAGACAATTGAAATAGTTAGTTGCTACTTTAGGTAGTCAAAGAGATGATAAAGTATGGGGATATTTTAAGGGGTTTCATAAATCTATGAAGTCTAGAGAAAGGGTTCCTAAGCATAGTGTTGAAAAATATTCAACTGACATATGCTTCATGGTGAAGAAGGATGAAACACTTATGGAAGCAGTTAAGCCCCAAAAGATTTGGATTGAGGAAATGGGCTATGAAGTGGGTGCACAGATTCTTGAGGCTTATGCAAAAATATTGATTGATACACCTATTGATGAGGCAGAGAAGCCCTGTGGTACTGCAAAAAAAAAATCACAAGAGGTTGAAATAGAGTTCAATCGGAAGAAGAGAGAGAAGTAGGAAGGAAAGGCTAGTAAATTTCTTGAGAAGGTCTCACAGGACATCAAAGCATTAATTGGTGTTGTCCTAGAGAAAGGCGGGAAGAGGAAGAATATAGAAGTACACATTGAGCCTATTACAACAGAGTCTGAATCTGAGGATGACACACCCTTGACATTCAAGAGGGTTGTAAGGAAACAAACAAAGGAAACAAAGGTAGAAGCTAAAAAGAAACTAGTTAGGAAGGTTACATTCAAAATACCAGCACAGAAGCAAGCACCAAAAGTAACCACTTTAGCTGCATCAAGTACTACAAAGAGGAAGAAGAAGAATGACACTAATACAACTATTCAATCCAGTAATGTTCCACCTAAAACTTGTGCAGAATTAGTAGATGAAACAACTAAGGATGGCATGTTAAAGAATGTACTTTTTACTATGATCGTTTAGAGGATGATGAATAAAGAGAGGTAGAGGAAGCAGTCTTATTATACTTGGATATTTATAAGAAAGCCTTAATAGAAATTGAAAACCAAATACTGACAAAATTGTATAATGTGTTAGATGCTAGAAGACTGTCAGCTATGCGAGAAGACAAGCATATTAAAATTCAAGAGTTATTATTTATTTGTGTTACTATTTCTCTAGAGGAAATGGAAAGGATACTTGAGGTGGCAGATATAAAAGTCTTTAATAGAAAACATAGAATAACCAGTCTGATGCTAGGAAGGGTAAATAAAATAATAAAGGAGACTAAAAAAGCATGGGTTAAGTTCTTTGGAGAGAACAAAGGATTATTTACTTCACCAAAATCTAAGATAGACACTGTAGAAACCCCAGTTGAAGGAAAAGGAAAGGGGATTATGGGTACTTCATCCTCAATTTTGAAAAACATTAAGATAGTGGAAATCAAGCCCCCAATAGATACACATGTATATACAAATATTGAGATACCGATTAACACAAAGAGTGAAAAAGTTAATGATGTACATGATACTAATATTGAGGATAATAGTCCTCCAGACACAAATGTATAGGTTGAGGTTACAATTCCTACAGAGGAACCGACAGTTACAGAGACTGCACCAAATGGCGAAGCCACTGGTGCAAGTGAGGAAGCCATAAAGGATAAATCATCAGAGGAGGAGAAAGGGGAAACTGATAGAGAACTAGTAGTTGGTCCATCATTATTGTCAATTAACACCTCACAAATTGTAAAGAAAAACATAACAGAGATGAGTCCTACTGAACTCATGATGATGGCAACACAAAAACTAATGAAGGAGGGATCTACAGATAAAGAGATTATTGATCAATCAATAAATTTTTTACATAAAATAGTCCCAGAGTGCAAGATTGATAATGAAGTGAGCCCATCTGAAGAGATTAAGACAATTACTTAGCACATTTCAAAGGATTTTCAATCTTTACAACAAATTTTAGACTGAAAAGCATTGGAGAGGTTCACTCAGGCTAAAAGAGCTACATTTGATCAGGTAATTAAATCTGAGAAGAAGAAGATTGATGAAAAGCTGAAACTGATAGAAAATTCTTTGAAGCAGTGTACAAATATTTATAGGGTATGTTTATAACACTGATATACTTACAGTTAATGTGGATAAGAAGATAAAAGAATCTCAGGAGAAAATTGCAAATATAGCTAATGCTTTTGATGGATTGACTTCATTGACTACATCCATTGATGGTCAAATTTTGATTTTGGAAGCCCAAATTCTATTCTTGAGAAGGAAAGAGACAAAATTATAAGAAGAGCCAAAAGTCTGAGAGGCTTGGTGAGTCCCAAGTTGGATTCACTTAGTGTACATAAGAACGAATGTATGGATATGGTTGGGAAGCCCACATCAATAAAGGTAAATGAGATAGAGTCATTCACACATATATTAAGTGACCTTGTATCTATTTCTGACACTTTCAAAACTAGTTGGGATACCTATCTTGAGATATTGGAGAAGGCTTATCCAAAAATTTTGAAATTTGTTAAGCTCTGGTAAGATATTTTTGGGATATTCATTGTACCATTTTTTTTTTTGATCTTTGACATTCTTTTTAGAATTTTTGATGGCATTGATGTCAAAGGGGGAGTGATATAGATGTGAAAAAGAATAAAAGGAGTTGTATACATTAGGGGGAGATATGGAGATATGGGAGTATGGAGTATTTTGCATTAATGAATACTCAGCTCAAGGGGAGAAGGCAGGATGAAACCGATAGATGAAACCTTGACCATTTTTCACATGATCGTTGCCATCAATGCCAAAGGGGGAGATTGTTGGCAACTGACACTCAATTGGTTGGTTTTACTATGTTGTCATTGATGGCAACATGGTATTTTGTTTGGGCTTCATGTTTTGGTTCAGTTGTGTACCGACAGACACTTCATAGACACTACACCGGCACCGCACCAACAGGATAGAAGGATTTCTTTGGTTACCGACAATGTAGGTCGATATGGTTTAGAATGTGGTTATCGGTATTGGAGGCCAACATCTCTTGAATTCGACATTGGCAATTATTTTTGATATTCATGCATTTATGTTATCTAGTTGACATTTAATTTGATATTGTAATTATCTTTGTAAGATGACATAAGGCATGATAAGTTGTATAGGGTATATAGGTCAGTTGGATTAAATCATTTTTGGAATAGATAATGGACATGAATATAGACATGGTGATGGATATGTGAATACAAATAATGCAAAATATATCAGAGAGATTATGTATGTGAGGATACTTATGTAAGGGTTATTCTGGTAAAGGGTTTAGGGTTTTAGACTAGAACAAACAAAGCTTAAACCAGAACTATATTCTGGCATAGAAGATGCTATCTTAGTAGTTCAACATTTCTTTGGATTGTATTCTGGATTTATATGTAGTCAGTGAGGCTCCATTTGTGATTGAGCAATGTGATCTAGGATGTAAGCCTTCTTGCAAGTGCAGGGCCCTCATATTTTGTAATATCTCTTCATATGGCCAGTGGATTGATATTGTGGGTCACAAATCCCACTGTGGTTTTTCTTCTTTGAATTTTTCCACGTATAATTCTATGTGTTATGGTTCTCATTTATGTGATTGGATTATTGGTTGCTTTACTTCTTTCAATTTTGTATGTACCAGTATATCAGTTGGTGTATGCATGTTTTAATAAGGCTAAAATTGATCATTCCAATATAACATCAAATCAATGTGTAGTGATGTGCAGTAATCATTCAACAACGAAAATTATCTTGAAATTTGTTGTAATAATCTATAATGATCTATGATGATCTGTAAATGTAAATTTATTGTATTTTGAATGTAGTTAGGGTTATGTAGATGACCTAACTGAAAAATGTATTTAAGGTCTAGTTGGAGAAGAGATTGTGTGTCGGTGGTTTGAGAAGAAGGTGTTGTCAAACCAGATTGAAGTGTCTAGATGTGTGTAGTAGAGTTGAGCTAAAAAGGATTTGTACTAGCAAGCAAGGAAGTGTTGTGATCAAATCATTTTGCCCAGTTGTTCCCTAACAATTACAGCAGTTTGAAATCCCTTAACCGAGTAGATCCTAACAGGTCTTATTTCTAAATCCCTTCACCGGGTGGCTCATTAACTTGAGTTTAAAATCCTTTAACAAGGTTACTCCTAACAGAGTTGAGATCCTAATAGGGCTAAGGTGAAATCCCTTAACTGAGCGACTCTTAACAAGGTCTGCTCTTAACTAGGAATATTGTAAAGCTCCTAACCGGGCTAGGCCTTTAACTGGGCACATTCCGAAAGAGTGCAAATATTTTGTTGGTGCTAATTCCCACTGTGGTTTTTCCCATTTGGATTTCTACATGAAAAATCTATGTGTTCATATGGTGGTTACATTGTTGATTTGAGCATTTGATATCTTTACATAGTTTGCATAATGATGAACACTTGAATGAATGGTTTAGTAAATCAGTTTTGTAGATTGTTTGAGTAGTTATCGGTACTATTTTTTCGAGTATTGAAAAATTGTTTAACTACTGATTCACACCCCCCCCTCTCAATAGTTACCGGATCCTCATAATAACAATGAGAACCTCCTCATTCCCCTCCCATAGAACTATTATGTCATGCCCAAACTTTTGGGCAAAAATGCAACAACAATTTTTTTTAAAACAATTACTAAATTAATTGATGTTCTAAGTTCAAATAATGAGATAACTTAATTTGTTTACACTAAAGGTTAACTCATGCATTAATAAGAATGGTTTCCTAGAGAGAATGATAATATATTTAGCTTAACATTTACAAAGATTACATTTCTAAAACCTAATTATTTAACCCTAAGAAGTCATCACAACTTTATTAATTAATTAATTAATTAATTTACCCAAATAAATCTTCAATTTTTAATTAAGAGATAATAATAATCCCTAATAGTATTAAATACTTTCAATATTTATAAAATTAATATTAATACAATTCCAATAATAATTAATTGAGCTATTAAGAATAACGTTTTTCAAATTCGTCTTTTAAAATCAACTGAATTAATAATAATATTTCCTAACAAATAACCTTCCATTATTGCTGAAATAAATCCTCCTCAAATATTTAATACTCATAATAAATTACCCCTTTGGATTAAAATAATCATAATTCTTAACAATACCCATTAATAAATATTTAATAAAATTAAACATACACACACACACACACACATATATTATAAGTTAACCAAGAGAATAAACCCCAATTTTCTTTTATAATCACAACTAACCTTTAAATTAAATAATAACCCCTTTTACATTATAAATTTAACCTTGTTTAAAATGGGTTTCCCTATTCACTTTATTTCAAAATTTAAAATGAATCCCCTCTATTATTATTTTATTTATCCTCATTTTTTTTTGCTAGCCCTAACCCTAAGTCGGGTTAGGGTTTTCTCTTTATTTGGATACATACTTTCTTCCTTTCATTAACCCCTAACTGAAGTTAGGGTTAATGTATATATATATATATTGTTTGACCATAATAATTTATTTTTTTGCAAGACTGAACTACACGATGGTGAAAGGGGTGGTGTTATTGGGATGGTTGTGACAGATGTGTGAGTGGGAAGGGGGGGTTGTGGGCTTCAACCCACAGTGCGGCCGAGGCCGCTCCTATGGGTTGTGACCCACAGTGGTAGCCGAAGCTGCCACTATGGGTTGCGGCCCACAATGCGGCTGAGATCGACTTGTGGGTCGCAGCCCACAGTGCCATGGAAAACCTATATATTTTTTATTTATTTATTGCGAATACTTTTTTTTAATTACCTTTTTAACTCAATCTTAAAGTATATATATGACTGTGTATATATATATATATTTTTTATATGAAACAGAAATAGAAAATAAATGTATATACATATACATGCTTAAATTTTAGCCTCACTATTTTTTTTTTAAATGCAACATTTATATATATCTAGTTTTTTTAAAACAATAGCTTAGTTTAAAGGTAGAACATTAGATTTATATATATATATGCAATAATTCATTTACTGAGCAAGCAGGTTATTTAATTAATCAATTTAATTTGTTCTACATGAAATGTGGAGGCATAAATATTTAAACATAAGCAATGTATTTTCCAGATTAGCATATATAACAGTAATGTTTTATTTTACAACAACATTTACATTTCTAATAAATAAAGATATATATATATATATATATATATATATATATATATATATATATATATATATATATATATATATCTTTATTTATTAGAAATGTATACACACTCATGAAATGATGTAAATAAAGATGAGTATATATATATTTAATGAAAATTTACATTCATGTATGTAGATCTGTTTGTCCTAACCAACAGGATATTGTTTTCTTATTTATCCAACATTACAATTAGGTGCCAATAATGAATAAATTTAAGTCTAAACTTAAGAAGCATATTTTCTGTTTAACCTGCATTCTGAAATAAAATTTCTTCCTATTAATAGATATACAAATAATATAATACAGTTCAGAAAATTATTCGATTAAACAAATGAAGTGTAGGAAGCTTTATTCTACATTGCATACTAGATTTTTTTATTCTAAGCAAGTTTACACATAAAACTAAATAAGGGATAAAACTGCATTTTATTTTAATGTTTATCTACCCTTTTTATTTTAGTTGCATTTCCTTTCCTTCATTAGACATTAAAGCAGAAAATAAGATTACATTTCCTACTCCATTTCAAGGTAATAAATAACTATATAGGAATGGCATTCAAATGCTTCTTTGATTTCTTTAAATGAATATACAACAAAGTAAACATACATCCTTTTCCCTTTTGAATCCTTAATACAATAATAACAAGGTTACAATCTCAAGCCTCTTCATTTCTACAAAAATGAGGGCTTGTTAAAAATACATTTTTTTTTTAAATTCCTAATGAGCCAAATAGGAGACTTGCACATGAACTTGGCTTTTATCCATTCTTTACTCCAAAGAAAACCTATAAATAAAACTTATAGGTTGTGACCATGGAGGCTCACCTCCCAACCTAGGCTTACATGAATCCACCCCCAAGCTAGGAGAACCAAGACTAAATGGGCTACAAACAATATCAACCACGAAAGCAAGAAGAAATCATCAATATAAGAACTCCCAACCCAAGGATCTACAATGTCACTAAGTGACTTATTTTGTGGGTTGAAGGTGGACCAAGTACCTAGAGGAGATTTGCAAGAAAGAGGAACCAATTTTTTTACAAGACTACCAAAATATAACCATCACAAGTCACATGTCTCAAAACAGCCTTATGTCCCCCATGGCATACAAGCCCATATCTCCCCTTATGACCCCCTTTGCATAAGCATAAAAATAATGCAGCAAGGGTCCCACAAACCCTGTGTATCTCTCTCTTCTAAGAAGAGAGTCTCTACACTCATAGGTTGTCAAGCAACCCTTCACCCCCAAGGCTACTCTACCCTCCCAAAGATGAGTATGGCCTTGAAACACCCAAAACACATATAACCATACAACACATAAAAATAAACACAAAGAAAGAACTCCAACATTTAACTTCACAAACCACATAAACAACAAAGAAAAATGCACAAATAATCTTTCCTTCACAAAATAAATGAAATTCAATATGAAAAGAAGAAACACTACCAACCTTTGTTCCTGCAATTGGTATGAGGAATGGTTGAAGGAGAGCTTCCCAATCCACTAGTCTTTTCTTCCAAAAACTTAGAAATGCAACCACTAAGACCAAATTTCCAACAACAACTCTTAGTCTCCAATATTGGAGAGTGGGTGATCAAAATCCTAAGTTTAAATGCCTTCCCTAAGTAGACTCTTCACACACTTGCCAACCTCTTGGAAAGGATGTGAGATCTCATAGGCTAGTCTTCCCAACCTCTTACATGCTTTCTAAAAAAGGAAACTAAAAAAAGTAAGAGAAGGTGGGGAAGAGAAACTATCACTCAAATGGAAGGTTGCCTAACCAAGGAGAAATCCTCAAAAGTTGAATTTCGTCCATCTTGGAAAACTCAACTTTGAGGTGACTTGACAATCACATGTGAGTGGTCACATGGTTAAAATTGAACTTTACCCATAGGTATAACATATGGGCCTTCAAAAATGCCTTGAACCTAATCTTAGGAGTTAATTTGACACTCTGTAAACTCACCTAAAGTTTACCTATGGGTCAAACTTGAGTTGGCCATTCTAATGGCTCTCTATCCAAGATTCTTTTGGGACCACACTAAGATATTTTAAAAAATGCATTGGTTATACAAATTCCCTCCAAGGGACATGTCATTGTCACCTCACTTCACAACACAAGTGCCAAGTGACACCATAAAAATACACAATACTTAAATATGCATGGCAATGTCCCTTTTGGAATGAACAAATTTAACAAATACAAATTAAACACACATTCAAGCATTCACATTTACAAATAAAACACATTACACACGAAGTGTTGCCTCTCCAAATAGACAACCCTTGGCTTCACAAACGCACATAGGTTTAGCTTGCTTGTCCGAATAGTTTCCATGGTCACGTGGATTAGTTTTCCTGTACAACTCACTTTGCACATTAGTAATCCCAAATAATCACATGCAGTATTAATATATGAAAGAATACAATTCAGACACTTCGCATACAATTTAAATAATAACAATCAAATTATTAATTATCTAATAAAATCCACATGAAATAATTTACTTGATGGCATCATCATAATTATCATGAAATTCAATCATTCATAAGGCATGCACCCATGTTTTCTAACATCATAAATAAAGTACTACAAATCATAAATAAATGACATAAATCATATCAATGTTATCCAATCACTAGATCATATAAAATCTATATCCATAATGCATCAAAATAAAGTATCAATAATAGGTCCAATATGAAAAATAACTGCAATGCTATGATGGCTTGGGGTAGGGCCTCACACCCTCCCCCTCTAGGCATGAGCTTCCTCCTAGAGTTTATCAAAAAGATGGGGGTACTAAGATCTCATCCATGTTGCATTCTCCCATGATGTTGTAACCTCATCATAACAATCCCACTAGACCCTAACTTGGTCCAGCTCTCGGCCTTGAAGAGAAAGCGTCTGGTGAGCCAAAATGTGAATGGGCTCCAAAGCCAACTATCCATCCAACTCCACCTACAAGGCATCCCAATATAGAATATAAGACTCATCATAAATATACTTCCTCACTACTAACACATGAAACACATCATGGATGCATGACAGGCTAGGTGGCAAATCTAGATGATATGCAACTGGTCCTATCCTCCCAAGGATCTCAAATGGTCCAACAAGGTGAGTTGCAAGCTTAGATCCATTTCCATAATGGATTGGACTCTTATGCGGTCACACTCTGAAGAAGACTTTGTCCCCAACCATGAAGCTATGATCTATCCTCTTTGCATTTGCATACTTTTTATGTCTATCTTGTGCCTCTCTAAGGCATTGTCTAATAAAATCCACCTACTGCTCCATATCTCAAACTATCTTAGGACCAATAGCTACTCTATCCTCTATATGGTCCCAACTCAAAAGTGTCCTGCAAGGTCTGTCGTACAAATCCTGATAAGGTGACATCCATAAAGAAGTGTGATTCTCATTATTATAGGCAAACTCTACCAAAGGAAGATACTCTTCTCATCTAGTCTGATGATCCATGACGTACATATGGAGCATATCTTCCAACACCTGGTTCACCGTCTCTGTCTGTCCATCTATTTTCAGATGATAGGATGTGTTGAAGTTGAGTTTAGTACCCATTGTTGCCTGCAACACCTTCCAAAAGGAAGAAGTAAAGAGGGAATCTCTGTCTGAAATAATCTTACGTGGAACACCATGAAGTCTGACAATATCCCATAAGAACACCCGTGCCACTGCTAGTGCTGTGAAAGTAGTCCTAACTGGTGATAAGTGGGCCAGTTTGGTCAACTTGTCAACTGTCACCATAATGGCATCATGACGACGTGATAACATAGGAAGAGCAATGACAAAATCCATCGATATAGTATCCCACTTCCACTCTAGTATCGCATGAGACTGGAGTAACCCACTTGGATGGCGGTGCTTCGCCTAGACCCTCTGGCACTCAAGGCATTGGGATACTAGTTCAGCAATGAGTTTCCACATACCTGGCCAATGATATAATTTCTTCAAATCTGCATGCATCTTCTTACATGAGCTCTATGAGCCTCCATCAAAATGAAATCATGCAAATTTCTAGAATAAGGTACATAGATGTGCCCTCTATGGCATAGTAGTCCATCGGACTCTAAAGAATAGTCTGCATACTTCCCTTCTAGGGTCTCTTGAGATCACACTACCTAACATACCTCTAAATACCACTCATCCTCAGGCAACTGCTGCAATATGTGATCTCTCAAATCTATGTCTATAGCCATGGAGTACATCTCATGACGTCTCCTACTCAAGGCATCTACAACTATGTTTTCTTTCTCCTTGATATAGTGAACATCAAAATCATTCTCACATAAAAAAATCCTTCCATCTTCTCTGGCGAGCATTAAGATTAGGCTGAGTAAATATGTACTACAAGATCTAATGATCTGATGATCTGAATGAAGCTCAAAATGATGACCTAAAAGGAAGTGTCTCCACCTCACAAGTGTGTGCACTACTGCTATAAGCTCAAGGTCATGAGTCGGGTAGTTAAGCTTGTGAGTCTTAAGTTTTCTAGACTCATATGCTATAGCTCGACCATCTTGCATAAGGATAGCTCTAGGACTCTTCAGAATCTGATATGGGAGCTTGTGCCTAAACCTAAAGATAAGAATTTAATTGGTACTAAATGGGTATTCAAAAATAAATTGAATGAAGTCGGTGAAGTTGTTCGGAATAAAGCTAGATTGGTATGCAAAAGATATTCACAGAAAGAAGGAATTGATTATCAAGAGAATTTTTCTCTGGTGGCCAGACTTGAAGTTGTTGACTGTTGCTTGCACATGCTGCTTATAAATATTTTAAGGTATATCAGATGGATGTCAAATCTACCTTTTTGAATGGTGATCTTGAGGAGGAAGTCTACATTGAGAAATCTGATGGATTTTTATTATTAGATGATAGAGACATGGTATCTAAATTGAAGAAAGCTCTTTATGGATTGAAACAAGCCCCTAGAGCCTGGTATGCTAGATTGGATAAGTATTTGCTAAAATTGGGATTTAATAAAGGGACTATTGATAGTAATTTGTACTTTAAGATTGATAATAATAACATCTTGATTGTTGAAGTCTTTGTTGATGATATTATCTTTGGAGGTGATCATGACTTGAGCATGAAGTTTGTCCATGATATGCAAAAGGAATTTGAGATGTCTATGATTGGTGAGATGAAATTTTTCTTAGGTTTGCAGATTTCATAGACTGGAAAATGTATTTTTATATATCAAACTAAATATGTGAAAGAATTGTTGAAGAATTTTGGGTTGGATGACTCCAAACTAGTTGGAACTCCTATGGTGACTAGTTGCAAATTATCCAAGAATGTTGATTCTCTGAAAGCTAAGAAAAGTTTATACAAATTTATGGTTGGTGGACTACTATACCTTACTCATACTAGGTTAGATATTATGCATGTTGTGTACATAACCGCTAGATATCAAGCTGATCTGAAAGAAAGTCATGTCATTGTTGTAAAGAGAATATTCAGATACTTGAAGGGGACTGTGGATTATGGTTTGTGGTATCTAAAGAATGATGACTTCATTCTATGTGCTTACACTGATGTTGATTGGGTTGGTGATGTTGATGACTGAAAGAGTACCTCTGGTGGTGCATTCTTTTTGGGTAAGAAATTGGTTTCATGGGCTAGTAAGAAACAAGATTTGGTATCCTTATCTATTGTTGAAGCTGAGTATATTGATGTTGCTGGTAGCTACACTTATGTAGTTTGGATGAACCAAAATTTGAAAGATATATATTGTGATAATTCCAGTGCTATTAACATGTCAAAGAACCCGGTGCAACATTCAAAGACTAAACATGTGTCAACCAAATATCATTACATGAGATAAAAAGTCAGTGAAGAGGAAGTGAAGTTGGAATATGTATCTACAAAGGAATAGATTGATGATATTTTCACTGAGCCTTTGCCTACAGATACATTTGTCTACTTGAGAGACAAGTTAGGGGTATCCACCCCTCCTGATGACAACTAGATGCATTAAGTTTCATCAATATGGTGGACTTCGCATTCTTCTCTCTTTATATGGATTGATGAGTTGGTGTTGCTCCTCTGGTGGAGTAGTCTAGGGGAGAGAATCATGATTTTTTTATCTATTTTTAGATATTTGGAAATGTTGTCAAAGGGGGAGAGATGCATGTGAAAAACTATTTTATCTTCTTGATCTTAGGGGGATTTTTGTTGGAGATGTTTCTTTCTTTGCATTGATTGTTTTCCACATTCATAAGTTGAAATCAATGCCAAAGGGGGATTGTTGGATATTGTTCTTGGAAACCAATAACATTGAGAGGGGGGGGGTGTGAATTAGTGTTATACCAGAATAAAAGATTTTAGCCTTAACAAAAAATTCGTACGCCAACGGTATACCGATATAAACAGAATTGAAAGAAGTAATACAACCAATAAGCTAAACACATAAATGAGAACCATAACACATAGATTTATACATGGAAAACCTCAATGAGGAAAAACCATGGTGGGATTTGTGACCCACAATATCAATTCACTAGCCTTATGAAGAGATATTACAATATATGATGGGCATGCACTTGCAGGAAGGCTTACAGCCTAGAGCACACTGCTCAATCACAATAGGAGCCTCACTGACTATATAATATACCAGACAAAAATCCGGAGAATAGTGAATTGCTAAGATAGAATCTTCCAGTTCCGATTTAAGCTTTGTCTGTTCTGATTAAAACCCTGACCTCTGTACCGGAATAACCCTTACAATGAATTCCACACATACATAGTCTCTCTAAATAATTTCACATTACATTACATCCCCATATTCATTGCCATATCTCTCTCCTTATTACAAAATGATCTAATAAATCTCCCCTATATACCCTATACAAATTTATGCCTTATGTCGACTTACAAGGATATATACAATAACCGATTACATGTTGGCCATATAACAAAAATGAATAAACATTAAAATAAGTTGCTGATGCCAGATCCAAGATGTGTTAGCCCCCAATACCGATGATTTTAACTATACCATGTTGGCATGTATTGCCGGTGACCAAAGAAATCTTTTATCCTGTCGATGTTGGTGTAGAGTCTGTGAAGTGCTTGTCAGTACACCATATGAAGCCGGAACCCAAAATCATGTTGCCATCAATGAAAACATAGTGAAACCTAACCAATAGAGTGTCAATTTCCAACAATCTCCCCCTTTGTTATTGATGGCAACACTCATGTGAAAAATGGTCATGGTTTCAACTATCGATTTCATCCTGCCCTGCTCCTCCTAAGCTGAATATGTAAAAAAGCTCCATATCTCCAAAAAATCCAAAAACTCTATAAATACCCCTAATGTATGCAATCCTTTTTCTTTTTTCACATCTATACTACTCCCCCTTTGACATCAATGCCCAAAAAAAATTTGTCAAAGAATAAGTATTGTACATTGAATACCTCCAAAAAAAATGTCTTACCGAAGCTTGACCAGTTTCAAGATTTCCGGATAAGCTTTCTCCATTAGCTCCATATAAGCATCCCAATCGGTTTTGAATGTTCCAAAGATAGATACAATTCCACTCAATAAATATGGAAGTGATTCTTTCTCATTAACTTCTGTCGATGTGGTTTTTCCCAGCATATCCATGCATTCCTTCTTATGTACACAAAGTGAATCCAATCTTGGACTCACCAAACCTCTAAGACTTCTGGCTCTCCAAATGATCTTATCTTTTTCCTTTTCAAGAGCATAAATTTGGCTCTCCAAAGTCAAAATTTGTCCATCAATAGATTTTGTTAGTGAAATTAGTCCATCAAAAGAGTTAGCAATATTAGCAATTTTCTCCTATATCTCTTTTATCTTTTTATCTACATTTGTTGTCAGTATCTTAGTATTGCAACATACCCTAGATATATTAGTACATTTTTTCAAACAATTTTCAATTAGAATTAACTTCTCCTTAATCTTTTTCTTCTCTCTCTCAATGATCTGATCAAAAGTGGCTCTCTTAGCCAAAGTAAATTTATCAAGTGCTTGTCAGTTAGAGATCTGTTGTAAGGATTGAAAGTCTTTTGATATGTGTTGAGTTATTACCTTAAACTTACCGAAAGGGCTCGCTTCATTTTCAATCTTACACTTTGGGACCAATTTGTGCAAAACAATTATAGATTGATCTATAATCCCTTTGTTTGTGGTTCCCTCCTTCATTAGTTTCTAAGCAGCCATCATCATTACTTTTGTGGGACTCATCTCTGTGATGGTTTTCTTTTCCACTAGAGAAGTGTCAATTGTCAATAATGATATGCCAAAAACTGGTTCCATACTAGATTCCCTTGTTTTCTCTGATGATTTATCCTTTATTACTTCCTCACTTGCACCGATGGCTTCGCCACTTGATGCAGTCTATGCAACTGTCGGTTCCACTCTAGGAACAATATCCTCAACCTATACATTAGTATCCAAAGCACAATTGTCCTCAATCTTAGTATCTTGTACAATGTTCTTAGCATTAACCGGTGTTTCAGTATTTGTCTATACATTTGTGTTTATCGATGGCTCAATTTACACTATCTTGATATTCTTCAAAACTTAGGGTGGAGTACCCATGATCCCTTTACCTTTCCCTTCAGCCGGTGTAGCTATAGTATCTATTTTTGTCTTCAGTGAAGTAAAGAATCCTCTATGTTCTCACAAAAATTTGATCCAAGCCTTATGTGTTTCTTTTATTACTTCATTCATCCTTCCTAACATAAAGCTAGTTATTTTATGTTTGCTATTGAATACCTTCCTATCTGCAGCCTCAATTGTATTTTCCATCTCATCTAGAGTTATAGCAACACATATAGCTAAAAGTTCTTGCATCTTAATGTGTTTGTCTTCTTGCATTGCAGATAACCTTCTAGCATCCAACATGTTATATAACTCTGTCGGTATTTGATTTTCCATCTCTATTAAATCTTTCTTATAAATATCCAAATACAATAGAATTGCTTCCTCTACCTCTCTTTGTTCATCAACTTCTAATGTATCATAATGAGACTTAACATTTTTCAGCATCCCATCCTTAGTAATTTTATTAACAATTTCAGCACAAGTCATAGTCACATTACTAGTTTCTAGTGCCAAATCAATGTCACTCATCTTCCTCCTTCTAACAGTACTGGATGCAACTATTGATGTAGCCTTAGGTGCTTACTTTTGTGCTGATAACTTGATGGTGACCTTCCCAACTGGTTGTTTCTTTTCTTCCACTTTAGGTTCTTCCGGTTTCTTCCTCACAACTTTTTTGAAAGCTAATAGAGTATCATCCTCAGACTCAGAATCTGTAGTCACAGGTTCAATGTGAACTACCGGATCCTTCCTCTTTCTTCCTTTCTCTAGGACATAATCAATGAGTTCCTTAATGTCCTTTGAAACCTCCTATACAAACTTACTTTCCTTTCCTTCTTGTTTTTCCCTTTTCTTCTGGTTGAACTTGGTTTCAACCTCAAGAGTCTTCTACTGAGTAGTTCCACAGGGCTTCTCTGCCTCATCTATTTCTACATCAATTAACATTTTCACATAGGCATCAATATTATGTGCTTCTACCTCATATCCTATTTCCTCCATCCAAATCTTTTGGGGCTTGACTGCCTCCATTAGAGTCACATCCTTCTTAACCATAAAATATATGTCGATAGAGTATTTCTCTACTATGTGCTTAGGTATTCTTATTCTAGACCTCATAGATTTTTGAAAAGCCTTAAAGTAACCCCATACCTTATCATCTCTCAGACTTCCAAATGCAGCAATTGATTGCTTTAGTTATCTTCCTACTAGAATGTTAAAAGCCCATTGCTTCCTACTAGAACCAGGAGTATCATTCAAAAAGTATAGCATTAAGCAGACTAATAGGTTCCATACCAGAAGGTGCCTTTCTTCTCACCTTTAACTTTCCCTAAGTTGATCAATAATTCTTCAAGCATCCAGCCACAAAGATCTAACTTGATATTATCCATCATCATCTTATATGCAGCCAAAATACACGAACTGGAAATAGAATTTAGTTGGTTAGATTGAGTTACCTTGTAGCCTATAACCATGCTTCCAAATTTGATGTCGGTGTCGGTGATAGTGCTCACCTTCATCAATCTCTTGTCTGATGTAGCATCGGTGATCTTCCTCACAAAGTCATTAGATACTTTCTTATCCAAATGTTTCCCTACCAATGGCAAACCAGTAATTACCTAGATGGCTTCCTTAGTAATTTTATAGGGTTTGTCTAGCCATATAAATTCCCCATGTACTCTACTTAGTACATATCTAACTATTTTATCCTCAAACTCTAGAATATCTAGAATATTTGTGAACCCTAGATCTTTGATGTGTTGATATGTCAGTTTGATCTTACCAGATTCTCCCATGACTTTATTCATATACATCCATTTGATCTCAAAAGTGCCTAACTCCTCTATATGATAATGAATGTATGCCCTAACATCCTCTACATATACCACTCCCTCCAGAACACGAGAAAATGCTCCAACCGAATCTTCCTTGGTAGCCACATGTGGATACCATTTGAAAATTGGCCTAGGGTGGTCCTTAACCTCTACTACAATTGGATTGGCAACAAAAATAGAAACAAAAGATGATCCTGCTTCCATGATTCAAGAAAAATACCTTTTACTCATTCTCGATGAAAACCTCCAACAAATCCTTCGAGACGTTGGTTTGATCACTCAAGAAGAAATTTGATTGCCTCTAAATAGCCTCTGATCGCACTAAGTTTCTCTAAATCACTCTCTGAATGTAGGGTGATTAACAATGAAGTGTATTTGACCTTTTATCCATTGAGAGAAAACCTTAATCTTCCATTGACATAAATTACTGTCGGTGAAAGATACCAGATCTCATTCTGAACATATCCATGCCGAATAATCCTCTCCAGTATCTGGAAAATCTTCCAAAATCTCCTCCAGGGGCATATGCATCATCTTTCATGAATTTTTTCCTACCCCTAAGGCATCTTCTTTAGTTACTGGATGAGCTTACTACTAGTGCAAGAGAAGCCTCTTCTATCGGATAGGTAACTGGGACATTCCCATCGAATGATTACTCTTCAGTCTTCCTCACCCATCTCTAAGTATGATCATGTCAGATTTCATTAACCTTCTCTTTTCCTTTTTCATTTGATCCTCCATTGCCAATCGGTGGATTTCTGCTTCTACAGAACTTAGCAATATGTCCAATATCATTGCATGCATAACATGTAACATTGTTCTTCTGAATTGCCTTGCTAAAACTGATGAAATTGCTTGACATGCACTGATTAGCCATATGTCCAAATTTTCCACAAGTATGGAATTTTACATTCATTTTGCAATATTTTGTCTTATGACCAATTTTATTATATTTAGAACATTTACCAGGAGCAGAATCAGGGTTTTGATTTGCTTTGTTTCTACATTGCCTAACCATGTGTCCAAATCTATTGCAAACAAAACATCTACCATTGAATTTATAAGCATTGAATTGCCTTACCGATTGCTTATGGTTTTTATCTTCATTAGCAATACCAGAATGTTGTCCTTGCTCAAATCCAAGTCCACTGGAATCTCCAATCTATCTCTATCTCTTTAGTAATCGATCAATCTGTGCTGAGTTTATCTTCAATTTTTATTTGTACTCACTTGCAACAGTTAAATCATCTCTTAGTATTATCATTTGTCTCTCAAGCTCTGTCTCATTTCTCTGGGATTGTACCAAATCAGTTCTCAACATATCATTTTCATGACCCAACCTACCACATTCTTTAAACTTGTTCTTTAGGGATACAGCAAGATTTTCTTCCTTTTTCTTTCCATCCTCAATCTCCTTAGACATCATCATAGTTATAGCTTTCATTTCATTATTCATAACCATGTTCTCCTAACTCAATTTCTGACATTGTTCTTTAAGTGCATTTTTCTCTTCATCATCCTAATTTTGCAAAAGTTCCTTCCTCCTAGCTTGAATAGATGATAGCCTCTCTTGTAGGACAAGAATAAAATCTTTAGTAGAATTGAACTCATCTTGTAGCTTTAAATTCTTCAATCTTTCAGCATCATAATCTTCAAGTGTCATCTCAAGCTACTTCTCCAAAGCCATATTTAATGATTTTGGTTTCAAGATCTTCCTCAAGATGTTAAACTTCCTCCAAGGCACAAGTCTCTAATACCAGTTGTTGGAAACCAATCACACTGAGAGGGGGGGTGAATCAATGTTAAACCAGAATAAAATATTTTAGCCTTATCAAAACATTCATACACCAACCGATATACTGGAATAAATAGAATTAAAAGAACTAATGCAACTAATAAGCCAAACACAGAAATGAGAACCATAACACAGATTTATACGTGGAAAACCTCAACGAGGAAAAACCACAGTGGGATTTGTGACCCACAATATCAATTCACTATCCATATGAAGAGATGTTACAATATATTATGGGCCTGCACTTGCAAGAAGGCTTATAGCCTAGAGCACACTACTCAATCACACTAGGAGCCTCACTGACTACATAACATACTAGACAACAATCTAGAGAATAGTAAACTACTAAGATAGCATCTTCTATGCTATAATACAATTCCGGTTTAAGCTCTGTCTTTTTCAGTTAAAACCCTAAACCTTTGTACTGGAATAATCCTTACAATGAATTCCTCACATACATAGTCTCTCTGAATAATTTTGTATTACATTACATCCGTATATCCATTACCATGTATCTCTCCTTATTGCAAAATGATCTAATCAATCTCCCCTATATACCCTATACAAATTTATGCCTTATGTCAACTTACAAGGATATATAAAATAACAGATTACATGTCGACCATATAAAAAAAATGAATAAACATTAAAACAAGTTGCCGGTGCCGGATCCAAGATGTGTCAGCCTTCAATACCGATGACTTTAACTATACCATGTCGGTCTGCATTGTCGGTGACCAAAGAAATATTTTATCCTATCGGTGCCAGTGTAGAGTCTGTGAAGTGCCTGTCAGTACAACATATGAAGCTGGAACCCAAAATCATGTTGCCATCAATGACAACATAGTGAAACCTAACTAATAGAGTGTCAATTGCCAATAATTGTTGCTACTAGGATATGTTATTGTCATTGATGTCAACATATTCCTACTCTGGTGATTGCAAATTAGTTTATTGGGATTATGGTTTGGTGTATGGAGTATTTCTTGTATCACTATATTCTTCTATACTCATGTTGGTAATCCGAGAAGCTTAATTGATCATATCATATGATCTAGTTTTGCAGTTTGTTTATTTGACTAGTGTTTTGTAAGGTTCGGTATTTTCTCCAGGATATTTTAGTGTGGTTAGATATTGTCCTGTGATTTTGGGATATTGTTTGGGATGATCTTGTGCATCTTCATGTCAGATGGTTTGTGATTTGGTACTTTGCAAGTTATATTTCTTCGTGATAGTTGTTGTTGTTTGACTATTCTTGAATTTCAAACATTAACAAATGAAGATTTTATAAGTGGTGTTGGTGTAGTTGTTACTGATGATTCTAATGTTCCTACTAGTGTTTCCTAATCATTCCCTATTTCTCTTGATAATCCACATTGATTGTTGTGCAAATTTTTGGTGATCTTGTTGAACCGGTGATGTTCTTTGTGTTATGTGGTTTTCATGGTGGTGTAGTCTGTTGTGGTTGATCTTGGCATGATTTTTGGTGGTGATGAGAGTTTGGGAATTTTAATTAGGTCCATGTTATGTCATGTATTCATTATATTGGTCTGATGGTCAATCTTTGTATCATGTGTTGTAATTTTATAATTATGAGTTGATGGTTTAGCCAACCTTATTATCAAGATTAATGAATTGTATAAATAGGTGATATAGTCATGTAAATTAGGTGTCAAGGTTCTGTCTGCATTATTAGAGAGTGGTGTATGTGCAAATAAGGTTTCATCTTTCAATGTGAGGAATTGAACAGAGATTGGTGTTGCAGAGGAGACAATTGTGCTTAACCAAAACTATAATCAGGCATTTGGAGATGATATTCTTTCAGTTCATTCTTTCTGGAGTGTAGTTTGAATCTAGTTGTAAGTCTGTGCGACTTCCCTGAGGGTTGTAGCCTTCCAAGTCATTATCTTTTGAGAAGTGAGCTCTAGGAAATTTGCCTGAATGCATGTGCATTCCCCATTGTAATATTTTCACATACTACTACAGAGTATCATCTTATTTTGTGTAGGTTCCCACCATGGTTTTTCCCTTAACCGGGTTTTCCACATGAAAATTTTGGTGTTGTGTGTTGTTCTATCAATTTTCTTATCTTTATAATTACTGGAGTTTATCAAATCTATTTTTGTGGTTAAGTTTGTAGATCTGGTGAAAACTGATTCACGCTTCCCCGCCTTAGTTTTCCTCCTTTGTTGCTACTAACAATTCCAACTTCTTCAATATCTACATTTCATCTAGAAAAATATATTTCAACACTATATCCAATATTTTCTCAATCTTTGTCTTCCACTCAGACTTAGGCCTTAACACTTTCCTTCTTTCCAAGTTGCTCCTCTCTTTATCAAACAAGACTAGTATGCGGCATGTAACCAAACATTGGAAGCTTCTGAGCTCAATCCTTATACTTTGTGTATACATCTTATGGATAATCAAGACTTGTTTCATTTCCTTAAAACCTAATCTGAATTGTACCAAAATGTCATGTAAATGGGTAGGAAATGGCTTGGTCAAAATAACTTCCAATAATTCAATTATCTTGCTCAAATGAGATAGGGAGAAAGAAAGAAACTTCTACCATTTCAAATGCTCTTCAAGAAATCCTAGTAGCTCTTTGTGCCCATCCTAGGCTGTAGCTATATGATCTAGGATTGTGTTAATCTTTGGCTCAAGCAAGGACTGAGTGATCTTTGTAATTGATTTCTGCTCCATCCTCAAGGCATCTACTTTTAACATATCAATTTCATTATTCATCCTTGTCATATCTATCCTAGATTGAGCTACGTCTCTTCTTAATTTCATTTCTTCTTTAGAGAAATATTCAATCATCTCAGGAGTCTTGTACGTTGGGCCTGAGTATAACTATTCTTCTAATGATTTTACCATGTCCCTTAAAATATGAACCTCCTCATCTACCTTCATTACCACCTTATGGGAAAACTAAATGTCACTTGCATAGTCATACTCATGGCCTTTGTGCTAGTAGTATCTACCAATCTCTTAACAAGGAGACTCCCAAACAACTGATACATCTCATGGCTTAGAGTTGGCTTTTTTATAACTGGGTGCAAACAACAAATGACCAATTGATGTAGGTGATCATCAAAAATTTCTCCAAAGAGTACCTTATTTCTTTGTTCAAGATCTATCATGTCTAATTTAATGTCATGTCTCCTTCTCAAGGCATCAAAATCCACTGCAGAAGATATATCTCAACCTTCTAATAGAAGTACTCCACTCTTCTTTAAAATTTGTCTTCCCATTTCAGGGGTCATAATAGCCAATTGCTCCTTGGCTGCCCTTAGAATCTCATCCTTCATTCTAAGTCTCTCATCCTCTCTCAGGCTGTCAATCCTAACACCTTTTCTTCTCTTCCACTCATCTACCATGTTTCTTATTACAAATTTTCAAAACTCCTTTATATTTCTAAAACCATCATCATCCATAAACTACTCACATGCGTTCAACCTTATGTGCTCACTAAGGTCACCTCCAATCTTAAAAGCATCAAGGGACCACTCCTGTGAAGGGTCTTGAATTGTGACACACAATCTCATATCAAATCTATGTGGAGGCAAGGGTGCCTCTCCCTAGAAATCAAAGTCCTCATAGGACTGAAGTGCAATGTCTTTATCCGGAGATAATGTATGTAAAGGATTCATAGCTCTAAGACTCTTTAGAATCTGATATGGTTTCCTACTTGAAGAGGAAGATGCAACCATTGGTTTCTTCTTTGTAGATTCTAGAAGTATCCTATGAGATGGTTGAGGCTCTTGGGAGACTAGTACTAAAAATTGAGCAGGAATGGAAGCAGACAGGGGCTCATCATAGCCGAGTGGGGAAGATGGTGGAGGGGAAGTAGGACCAATAGGAGATCCAATAGATTGAGGAGAAATAGGCCTTTCTTCCTCTACCTTCAACTTGTGGATCAGCCACCAATCTAGGCCTCTCACGAGGCAAAGGAATTCTATCCACATCTAGATAAGATACAAAAATTTCTCTCATTCTTATTTCTGGAATCTTTAGCATTTTCCATGCTAGAGCATATGAGCTATCCTCTTTGGTCTTCTTATTTTCTTCATATTGTATCTTGTACCATCTTTCTTTTCTCTTCAAGACATCATTATAATATTCAACATTTCTAAAAAGATCTTCTAAATATTCACCATCCTATTGATGGTCTTTAGGATTTTCCTTCTCAAGGCCTCGAATAAACCACTTAGAATCATAGTACCTATACTTAGCCCCAGGAAGGTTATACTTATTCAACATGGAGTCTAGAATTTCATATGCTTTCCTATTTGTAGAGTGATACATCCTTGCCACAACTTGTGAAGGGAGAAATGAACCTTTATTATGAGCCCCTCTAACTAGGGACTTCTCTGCTTCTAATAGCTTATGCATGATTTCCAAGAAAGAAATTCTATCTTGGATGGTAATAGGCAAAAACCTAGGGGTGACATGGCTACCAAAAACCTTACTAATAGTATGGTCCTTAAAGTAGAACCATGATCCCCAATTATGAGGGATTCCCAATTTAGGTACAAAATCCTTACGTCTTAAAAAATTCCTTACTTGTTTGCTTAATCCCCACCTTACCTCCCCTTGAAGAATACTTATTAAATTTATAACAAAATGGTTCTCAAAAGCAAGATAATTGGACTCATCCATGTGCATATCCCAAACATAAGTCCACTATTGGACTAGAAGCAATTCACCATTTACAATAGAAGTGACATGTAGGTCGGGATGCCAGACCTTAAGACCCTTGTAAAAGAAAGTATGCATCAGTAAAGAGTAGTACTTGAAGTTCATTGACTTTCACCTCTTGAATTCACAGAGAGCACTATGAAAACATTCAGCCACCAAAGTAGCATAATCAAAAGGTTTGTTGATATCTCTATTCTGTATGTCCACACACAATACCAACATCCAATTTAGAATCATGCTCCTGGAATATGGAGCACATACTTGACACGGAGAATAGTATGTTCCTATGAAGTATCCAACAAACAAATTAGTATTATAGGGGGCAACCTCCTTTGAAATTAATTGCCTCTGATCTCTTCTCAAACCTTGAGGCCACATAGATGCTAGCTTCTCTCTATAAAACCCTTCATTATTCTTGTATTCTCTTTCCAATTCCTCTGATTTGATGGTCCATTTTAAGTTAGGATTTAACATGAACAATTAATCAATTACCTCTTTTGTTATAGCCATTAATCTACCACCTTCATTGGTTAAAATCTCCCTAGTCTCTGGCTTATAATTGTTAAAATGGCAACAACCAATTCAATATTTACATAAATATTCGACACTATAAGCCCTATAAGATTCCAATTCTAAATGTTCAACATAGGGATTAGAGCATCCTTGCATCTCGTAGAATGATCAATTATGAACTCATTAGGCCTAGCTCTTGGCTTAGAACTCTTATGTGTTTATGTGGATCTAGGAAGCTGCACAATTATCTCCTCTGAGAACTTCTTCTTGCTCTAGCTAGAAGAATCGACCAGTACCAGAGTTAGGGTTTATGTAAATAGATATAGGTAATATCTAGGGTTTCAAAATAAAACTTAAAATGATTCTCTCTACAACTCTAGATGATCAGTTAGGCTCATGAAATTGAAAGAGATGCAAATAAAGCAATGATTAATTTAACAAATGCAGCTATAGCCTGCTCAGAAAATCCTAGAGCATAAACCCTTACAATGGTAAATTCAGATTGCAAAAAACATACAAATCATTTCAAAGCATGGTAAACATAAAACTGAACTAGAAAGAAGCTAATATAATGAAAAGTTTGTGAATTTCAATGGGAAATTGGATGTATTTACTGCAGGTACGAATACTAGTTTAATGGCGGGAACCAGTTGTTGAATTAAATATATGAATGTTGTGGTCCCAATAGCTAATTCTTTGTCAGGAAGAGGCAAATGAGAAACAAGTCTGTGGATGTCATTATTATTTTTTATTTCCCAACATTTATTCAATCCTTTGGCACTACGGAGTTAGCTTCATCAAGCACTTTTGGCTAACGGTGCAGTCGAGCGAAGATCTTGACCATTGATCTTATAGAAGACAGACGCACATTATTACACTTAGGAGACGAGCATGTTGGACCCATGTCCTCACCATGTTACATGGATTTTTACATGCTATTCATTTAGTGGTCCAAGTCTATGTCGTCATTGTTGGTAGGGCTTGTGTTCCATGTGTGGGGAAGGATTTAAGGGGTAAGTTCTAGTGAGTAGCTATAATTAATTGTGCAACTACGCAATGATTTGGTCATCGGATAAATAAGAGGTGACCACTCAATACTTGACTTACGAGGTAGATAGATTGGGCCCACCATTTTCCATCTGTCCTTTGACCTCCAACATGAAGAATCTTATTAGTCCTCATGGATGTCTTTATTATTTTTATTTACCATTGTTTATAGAAACCTTCGGCACTATGAAGTTAGCTTCATTGAGTACTTCTGGCTAATTGTGCAATCGCATGAAGATCTTGGCCATTGATCTTACAGAAGACAGTCACACATTATCACACTTAGGATACAAGAATGCTAGACCCACATCCTCACCATGTTACATTGATTTCCACATGTCAGTCATTTAGTGGACCAAGTGTATGTTATCACTATTGGTAGGGCCCATGCACCATTTGTGTGGGTAGAGTTGTAGAATTAGTTCTGGCAAGTAGCTTTGATTAATCGTGCAACTGCGCAATGATTTGGGCCATTGGATAAATAGGAAGTGACCAGTCAATACTGGGGCTTACAAGGTGAATGGATCAATCCCACCCTTTCCAATGTGTCCTTTGACCTACACCATACAGAATCTTATTAGTCCACTTAAGAAGAGTCAGGCCTCAGCAGGGCCCATGTGCAATGTGTGCAGGCCCACTATCTAATTAACTATACTAAATTATTTATTTTATACTTAATTAACTATAATCAATTTCATGATTTTCAGATGATCAAAAATAAACATAAACTCTATTTTGGGCCAGAGTTCTGAAGGAAACAAGTTTCTACAAGAAGTTTGTTGAATAGAGACATGTGTGAGAACTGTCTAATTAACTATACTAAATTGTATACTTAATTAACTATAAGTCTATAATTAATTAATTATAATAAATTTAATTATTGTTGGATGATCATAGATCAACAACATTGGCTCTATTTTGGGCCAAAGTTTTGAAGGACACAAGATTCTACTAAAATTATCCTGAATAGAGACACATGTGAGCATTGTTAGGAATGGAATCTTTTAAGAAAAGATAGAAAGATAAAGAAATGATTTTTAACCATAGATTTTCCCTTTGAGGAAGCTCTTGAAATTAAGGGAGATTGGACTTTGGAGTAACTAGTTAGCCAGGGAGATTTGGAATCTTGATTCGAGGATGCAACAGAGTCTGTCCTCACTGGTATGTTTATTCATCACTTCAAATTCAAATTATGGGTAAGCTCCAAAGAGAAATATATAGAACACCTGCATCCCATGTTTATTTATTTTTTCAATCTTGCAGTTTAGATTGTGGAATTAGGGGACTAGGCATCGAAGGTTTACATTTTCAAGCTTGCCTACCACCACTAATGTACCTGGATACCAACAATAGGGAGGAAAGGCAAAGAGATACAAAAAATAGACTATGCCCAACTGGTTAAAACCCCAAGTTTCACTGATGAATACCATAATATTAATGATCCTGTAATCTATGGTAGATGAACCACAAAACATAGATTTTCATGTGAGAACAAGGCCACACTCTAGGGGCTAGGGCATGAAATATTGTGTATAATAAAATATTTAAGACAAAACATAAATAAAATTGTAGCATGGGATGTTGGATTGGGATGCATAATGTTACATGAGGTTTTCCCTTGCCCAAAAATTGTCATGTTCTGTGCCCAAAATTATGATGAAAATAGAAAAACAATTGTTAATAAAAAAGTCAAAAAGGAAATTTTATCCATTAACGAGGAAGAATTTATAAGTTTGTTGGACTTAGGGTTTGGAGAAAAAGATTTTGGAAACTCAGATGTCCATATTAACCTAGAAAAGCTTGTCTGTGATTATGAAGCAATCAATAAAGAGGGAAAAAATAATTATCTCAAAGTTATAACAGTGGATGGTATCCAAATGGATCAAAATCATAAGCTCCATTATCTATGAGATATTTTTGTGCCATGGGTTTAGGATACTATTTCCATGCTAACATTTTTCCTCGTATTGGAAAATAATAGGGAAGTGGGTACAAGCCTCCTTGAAATGGTATTTAATATCCATTGTGTTAATCAACGTATTAGATATAGTTTTAATGAGCATGTTGTTAATCCATGCACAAACAAGGTGTATTGATTAAAAGAAGTTCCTCTAAGACATTTAGGTTTACAACCTACTTTTGTCATCTTCTTGAGACCAACAAGCTTCAAATTCGGGTGTATAAGGATGATGAGGCGAGACTAGTGTGTCCAATATATGAATGAACCACTAAGATAAGCATGCATTATAAGAGAAAGAACTACAACTAGTTTGTACACTTATTTTTGGCTCCAATGTATCACGCAATTAAAATCACTCTAATTCTTAGCTTGCTCGAGTCTTGTAGAGATTGCATTCAACTAGGACCTGAAATACAATTGTTTGACTGGTTCCTCATGGAGGAATATATTGTGTTGATTTTATGGATCAGGAGTAGAACCCTACAAACTTCCAATACATGTGACAGAGAGGGTTTTTGCATTGGAATATTTATGACAAATTGAGAGTACAGATCAACTCTACTTTGCTAGTCAACAAAAAAGATCATATTTACTTCATCACCTTTTTCATGTGGAGGGTTCACATTTAAGAGAAAAGCATTCAATGTGGTACATGAAATTTTGAAAATTTATAATTTTATGTTGACAATTATGCTAGAAATTGACACTCTATTGGTTGGTTTCACTATGTTGTCATTGATGGCAACATGATTTTGTGTTCTCACTTCATATGGTGTACCGACAAGCACTTCATAGACTCTTCACCGGCACCGACACTAGTAGGACGGAAGGATTTCTTTGGTCACTGACAATGCAGGCCGACATGGTATAGAAAAGGTTATCGGTATTGGAGGCCACCACATCTTGGATTCAGCATCGAAAATTTGTTTTGATGTTTATACATTTGTGATATCTGACCAACATGTAATTTGATATTGTATATATCTTTGAAAGCTGACATAAGGCATAAATTTGTATGGGGTATATAGGGTAGATTGATTAGATCATTTTGATGTAGTATAAGGATATGGATGTGTTGGCTTGATGATGATTGTAATGAATAATTTCATCATATGTTCTCATTGATGAAACACATACACACACATATGTTCATATTGTCTACCGGTGTGACTTCAAAGTTGTTTATACTACAACCGGTATACTAGAGGTTTATATCCAATTGGTATATACATGGAGACAACCAATGGATATACATAACTCAGCACCAACCTGGAGAGCCAGCGGAGATTATCACAGGAGCATCGAAGGATAAACAGTTTATATGCTTAACTCCAATAGGTATTATTGTTCCAACCAGTATTCATTGATTATGTGATGAGTTATCCTTACCGATAATTTTTGGTGGTATTTTTATGATGAGTTATGACTATTTGACTAGATACACTGCAACTAGGAAATTGTGTTATGATTTCTAGAGGCCGACATGAAATCTAAATATCTATATATTGACATCACAATAAATTATTTTTGTATGAGCGAAAGAGATATGTTATGTTCAAAGGAAGAAGTATTAAGTTGCAGAAGTATGTTGGTAATGAAGTATTGAGTGTGCAGAAAAGGATCTATACAAGCAAGTTGTGCTACTACTAGATCACTCCACCTATTGTTTTCTAATCACTACAACAGTCAAATCCCCTAACCGAGTAAGCTCTAACAAGCATTATTGTACAAATCCTCTAACCAGGTGGTCCATTAGTTGGGATTCAGAAATCCTCTAGTGAGGTTACTCCTTACAGGGTACTACCCTTAACAGGGTATATCTTTTAATTAAGCTTTGGGATCTTTAATAGAATTTGCTCCTAGCAAAGCACTTTTTAGACCTTAACGGATCAGTTATCTATTACCGCAGATAGTTAACTTGTGAGTCCCATCTCACCATGGTTTTTACCTATTTGGGTTTTCCACATATAAACACTTGTGTTATGGTGGATGTTTTACTTATTGTGGATGTTGTTATATCATTTTGGATTATATGCTTTATTATTTAACAAACTTGTTAAGTTTATCTACTAGTTAGTGTTTAAAGTAGTATTATTTTTGGTGTCAGTGCTTCACCCCCCCCCCCCCCTCTGAGTGCTTTGTTGGTCCATCAATTGGTATTAGATCCTAACTTCTTTAAAGCCTAAATGCTTGGAAGGAAACCCTAAAGCTACCATGGGGGATATGAGCTACTTGGAGATGGCTAGTAGGAATGAACTTGAAACCCTAAGGGTCAAACTGAAAGCTTCTCAAGTCAAAAGGCGAGAACTAACTAAACAACTGGTAGAAGTATCTAATAATAGTTCTTCAGATGAGGCCAATATTGATGCTTTAGCTAAGGAAGTTGAAAAACTAAATGGTGAAAAGCTAAATCTGAGGAGAGGGCTAGAAAGTCTAACTATCTGCATGATTCAAGAACTAGAAGCCGGGAGGAAAACTAAAGATCTTATCAAAGAAAGAGATCATGATATTGCCAAGATCAAGTGAGAGAATTCTACTTTGCATGAGCATTGGCATGCTAAAAAAGAAGAAAAATAGACCTTACAGCTAGATCTTGAATCAACATCATCCCTAAGAGAGACTATGTCTAAGTACAATGAAGATCTTACTAGATAGCTCATCGAAGCAAATGGGAAATTGGAAAAGTTCAACAAAAGTTCTACCTTGATAGATGAGAAAATTCAATCACAAAGGATGAAAGGTGATACCTTTGGAATTGGTTTTAACATATCTGAAAAAGGAGAATCCTTCGATACCAAGAGCAACATTCATAAGAACAAAGTTTCTCCTGAGGCTAAAAAGCCTACCGATAAGGTCTTTAAGTTTGTTTGTTTTGTTTGCCATAAACCTGGTCACACTGTAAATGTTTGTAGAAACAAACCTAATGGAAACACAAGCTACAATACTAATGCTAGGTATATGCCAAAGAAATTTGAAGGTCATTGCTTCACATGCAATATGCATGGGCATAAATCAGTTGAATACAGATATGGAGAAAATAATCTAGTACCGCATATGAATCCAAGACCAAATGGCAACTAGATGAGAAGTTTTGACAACCGGGCCAACATGAACTAGCAAAGACCCTATGTCAACTGGTTTAGTCCATTTAAGATGGAAAAGGTAACAAATGTCATTTGCACCATCTGTAAAAACTTTGGTCATGTGGTTGTGATTGTAGAAGAAGGACTAGGAGAGGTAATGTAGGACCTTGGAGATCATCTGGAATGGCCTGCTATCACTTTCATAAACTGGGACACATGGCAAAATTTTGTAGATCCAGAAAGAGCAAACTGGTCAATCCTTCTAAAGATCATAAAGGAAAGCAAAATGTTAATGTTGAAGAAACCAAAGAAGAAATGAATCGAATATGGAAGAAGAAAAGTGATGATTTACCTAGAGAAGAAACTAATCCTTCACCCAGTGTGGAGAATCTTGCACCAGTGAACTAAACCTTTTTTATATGGCTAAGGCGAGCATAACGGTAAATCCACTTCCGGACCCCTTTAGATAAATGAGTGGTAAGAGAATTTGAATGCATGAAATTTTGATAATTTTTGTCAATTGGTTATCAATCGGTTTTACACCCGTTAATATTGTATGCATATTTAAGTGGTGTAATTAGGGTTAGTAACCCTAATGGGTGAGCATTTAATGTAGTAGGTAAAAAGGATAAAAGCAAGTTTTACTTTGTTATTTTTACCCTAATGCATTCAAGAAAGAATTTTTGAGCGCTTGCAGAGATAAGAAAGGATTTTAGTCAAAGTTGTATCATGATTTGAGTGATCAAGCTGATTTGAAGGTTGGTGAAGATTGAACTGGTGTGCACTTGAGTATTCAATTGGTAAACGAGGAAGACACATGAAATAAGGTATTTCTTTGAAAAAATATTACTTTGAGTCTAGTTTATCTGAAATGGCATCATCTTCTAAACAAGTAGAGAAATTGATGATTACATCTGAACCTATGGAAGTTGTAAAGGCAGAACGAATTGTGTCTTATAATGCTTTATCACAAGTTCATAGTGGCGTCGTAATGAAAGGAGATTTATCCAGCTAAATTGATTGCAAGATTGAGGATTTAGGATCATTGTCGATATATTCTCAATTGAAATCTCTTTGCGATGAAAACGGAAAGATTCAACCCAAATATCTTAGGGTTTATGAGAAAGGTTTTCATCATGCAGCTTATTTTCTTGAAGATTTTGGAGAGGAACATATCCGAATTGTTATGAGTCGCATTCATGGGGAAAACATGTATTTAGAAAGGACTCATACTATAACCAAAGAAGCTATTCAAGCTATAACTGGTTTTTACTCAACTGGTGAAGTACCTAAATTGAGGCGTATTTCAAAAGAGAGGTAAACACTCTAACTGAATCAACATTTGATGGGCATGCTTTTTTTATCAATAACATCAAGGACCCAACGGTTAAGTTGGAAGCTATGGTTATAGGCTACCGAATATTCTATTCTAGTAGAATGAATAGTGTTCCATCTACGACGGTGCATACTCCTTATAAAATGATAGCTGAAAAAATACTAATTATGACCTATGTGAGGCCATAAGGAGCCAATTAATGTTGAATCTTTAGTCTATCCATAATGATAGCAGTCAAAAGTTTAAATTTGGACAATTGTTGATTGGTCTATTCTTTTATTTCCATAATTTCCTACCATGAATTGATGATCTTGAATGGTCTAAGGATCTACTAGTAACTTCCTAGATTAAGAATAGTATTAAGGATGTGAGGAACACCTTCTCTATTGCAATGAATAAATATTTCAATGAATTTCAAAAGAAAATGAGTATAAGAGTAATATTTCCTAAGGATATGGTGAAACACTTTGCTAAGGACATTATTTTCATAGTTACCACTAATTTCTATTTGATGGAGGCTATTGAGCCTAGAGAAAAAGAAATTATAGATAATGTATTTGTGTAATATTTTTCTAATTTGTCAAAAGATGAGTTGAATGAATTCGTTGATAAGTACAAAGTTCATTTTGCTTACAAAACAAGAAGATTGAAGCTAATTAGTGGAAAGGTGCATCCTGTTGAGACTAAGACTCATCAGATTGCTCGTAATATCCAATGGATGGAAGAGCTTATACATTCTTCTAAGGATGAGCAAGATACTATTGATCAACCTGAAATGGATGAGGAATAAATTGTGCAAGTTGATGTTGTTTATCCTGTCAAGAATAAGGATGACACTATTATCCAACAAGTCATACTTGTTGATGATATTCAAGATACAATAGATCTATCTGGAGACATTACTGCACCAGATATGCTACCACTGGCAATTTCAGAATCACAGGTTACTAAAGTTGAGAAACCGGAAACTCAACTAGGAGTGGATATTCCACTTGCAAAGGAACAACCAGTGAAACCCCAACTCCCACCAGTTTCATAGGACACTCAAAATGAATCTGATGAAAAATTTGATGCACAGATTTCTGAACAAGAGAAGGAAAAGGGACAAGAAAAAGAAGAGATTATTAAGGTAACATCTTCTGAACTGGTAACATCATTAGTCTTATAGCATAATGATGAAGATGATGATGACTCATTAGGCATCTTAGGGCCTATAATTATTGACAATATGAGTACATCTGAAATGATGAAGATTACAATAGTCATGCAATCTAGGGCATGCAAGAAGAGACTTAAAGAATAGAGAATGGAAGCAGAAACCATTCAGAATGCTCTGGATATTTTGACAAGTCTACTACTAGAAACTGCTACAGGAATCTAACAACTCCTATTACCAAACTTGGTCAATTAGTTTCTGATGCATCTAACCAAATTAAGACCCTAGAAGAGGCAGCGCAAAATTATGTTGAGTAGAGTTATAGAAAGAAGCGTGGAGAGCATCTTATGAAAGAGATTGATACAGGAAAAATTTCTCTATCTCTTAATAAAGGTTTATTAAGAAAAGCTATTGAAACAGGAGGGAAATATCTTGCATCTAGTTCTACTGTTTCGTTCTTTTATTTTGATATCAATAGTAGATGAACTAACATAGAGCAAGAGCTAGAAAAGATATGCAATGCATATGTTCCACTTCAAGATTCTATTTTTGCTTTTAGCAAATCTGTGGATGATTTGATAAATAGGTTAGATACCTATGATCTTGAAAAAGAAAAAAGACTGCAGTCACTGAAGGAATTGAAGAGTCTACTCACATCCCAAGTGGACATACTACAAAGAGCCTACAAGAATGCAAAAGCTATTTTGGCTAATCCAAAAACATGTACACTTGATTCAATGGAAGAGTTTCATACTCAGATTATATCTACACTTGAGTTCACTGAGAACTTGTTGGATACATCGGAACATGGTCTTTCTCAATTGAAGAGAAACTTTAATGCTATTTTTATGAGGCTAGCAATGCATGAATCTTGATTCAGTTCTTCAAGTTTTTGTATATGTAAAACATTTTGATACGAATTTTCTATATATGTTGTATGTCAAAAATGTGGTATCAACCTGCAAGAGGAGAAAACAATTCAAACACACACATGAAACATTGCATTAGAGGTTAGAAATCCAAACAAAGCAAGTTAAAAAGAATCTAAAATCTTTAATATCATTCCATGCTCCTCTATCTCCAAGGATCTTCAAGATTCAAGGTGGCTCTCAGCTTGGAAGAGCACTTGATTCTTTAAGATGACAACCTAAAGAACGAGATTAAAATGATTCTAAGATCTAAATGGAATGCAACCAAGATCCTAGTGATGATTTAGATATGAAACTAGATGATGATAGGATGCAAGATATTGATATGAAGCTTGAACTAGTATGAAAATGATACTAAGATGAAGCTAACATGATATATCTAAGATTGGAATGCTATCAAAATGATCTAACATGCTATTCTATCAAAGAGAGATAATATGCTTAATATTATGAGACTATAAGTGTTATGCACCAAGACTCTTTTTTTTTTTAAGAAGGAATGGGCTCTATTTATAGGGAAAACAGGGCAATGGATGGTCAAGATTGGATAATCTTAACAAGAGCCAAGATTGAAAGTTGGGAATCCATGTTTGCATTTGGCACCAATGAAATGGTGACAAATGTCAACATAAGATTGGTTGAGAAAAGGGGTTGGAGACATTAAATGCCTGAGAAGACCTCATGGTTATCTAGAGGGTAAGGGTCAAGCTTAAGTTAAGATTACCCATTGGATTAAGAGTTAATCCAAGGATAAACTTTTGGGCATTTGATTAAGAGATTAAAGGCTTGATGAGACCCTTGGGTTGGATGAAGGTTAAGTTAGGCAAAAAGTCTCTAACCATGTAAGAGGGTTGAATTAACCATTAATGGTTTGGGAGACTTTGGGGATATTAAGTGATTGAAGACTTGAAGCCTTTAATGGTTATTAAAGACTTTAAGGTTTTGAGAAGTGACCTCCCCTTGCTTAGGGATGTGACAAAGTTTAGAAGATGGGTTAGGCTAATTAGAAGTGATTAGAAGAGTCTAGAAGAAATTAGGAAGGGGTTTAGGAAGCAAGTGGGAAATGTAGGAGAATGCAAGTGGGTGAGGGAAAATAGAATTAATTAAAATAAATTGTTTTATTTTAATTTGGTTGCAACTTGCATTTGTAGGATTTTGCAAGTGGGGGGATTTATAAATAAATTTAGATTTATTTAAATGCAAATGAGATTTTAATTAAATGTAGATTTAATTAAAATGGGAAAGGGGATAAATTGATATCTTTAATTAAATGTAAATTTAATTAAAATGGCTAGAGGGAAGGTATTTAGTTAAATGGCTTAGATAGAAAAAGGGTATATTAATTAAATCTTAATTTAATTAGGAGGAAGAATTAAGAATAATTGAATGAATAAAATTCACTTAATTCATTGTGCAACTTTTAGGTGTCTACATATGTATATGTATTTTTGCTTTTCAATTTGGTATTGTTGTCAAAGGGGGAGTAGAAATATGTATGTATGTTTTGAAAATTTTGTATTTTGTATGTAGTAAGGGGGAGTATATGTATAGGTAATATGTGTATAATTTTTTTTTTAAAAGCACACTTAGCAGTATTACTATAAAATTTTCTAAGTATTGCCATCAATGCCAAAGGGGGAGATTGTTGGCTTGATGATGATTGTAATGAATAACTTCATCATATCTTGTCATTGATGAAACACATACACACATATATGTTCATATTGTCTACCGGTGTGACTTCAAAGTTGTTTATACTACAACCGGTATACTAGAGGTTTATATCCAACTAGTATATACATGGAGACAACCAGTGGATATACATAACTTGGCATCTACCTAGAGAACTAGTGGAGATTATCACAGGAGCATCGAAGGATAAACGGTTTATATGCTTAACTCCAATTGGTATTCATTGATTATGTGATGAGTTATCCTTACCGACAATTTTTGGCAATATTTTTGTGATGAGTTATGATTGTTTGACCAAATACACTGCACCTAGGAAATTGTGTTATAATTTCTAGAGGCCGACATGAAATCTAAATGTCTATATATTGACATTATAATGAATTATTTTTGTATGAGCGAAAGAGATATGTTATGTGCAAAGGCAGAAGTATTAAGTTGCAGAAGTATGTTGGTAATGAAGTATTGAGTCCGCAGAAAAGGATCTATACAAGCAAGTTGTGCTACTACTAGATCACACCACCTGTTGTTTCCTAATCACTGCAACAATCAAATCCCCTAACCGAGTAAGATCTAACAAGCTTTATTTTACAAATCCTCTACCCAGGTGATCCATTAGTTTGGATTCATAAATCCTCTATTGAGGTTACTCCTTACAGGGTACTACCTTTAATAGGGTATAGCTTTTAATTAAGCTTTGGGATGTTTAATAGGATTCACTCCTAGCAGAGCACTTTGTAGACCTTAACCGATCAGTTATCTATTACTGTAGATAGTTAACTTGTGAGTCCCATCTCACCGTGGTTTTTACCTATTTGGGTTTTCCATGTATAAAAACTTGTGTTATGGTGGATGTTTTACTTATTATGGATGTTGTTATATCATTTTGGATTACATGCTTATTGTTTAACAAACTTGTTAAGTTTATCTATTGGTCAGTGTTTAAAGTACTATTTTTTTGGGTGTCACTGATTAACCCCCCCCCCCCCCCCCATCTCAATGCTTTACTGGTCCATCAGGATGTAATGGATGATGATGTGAATGTAATGTAATGTGAAATTACTCAAAGAGATTATGTATTTGAGGAATTTATTATAAGGGTTATTTTGGTAAAGGGGTTTAGGGTTTCAGACCGAAACAGGTAGAGCTTAAACCAATATTGTATCCGGGCATAGAAGATGCTATCTTAGCAATTCATAATCCTTAGGATTGTTGTCTATAATTTTATGTAGTCAGTGAGGCTTCTATTGTGATTGAGCAGTGTGCTCTAGATTGTAAGCCTTCCTGCAAGTGCAGGCCCATCATATATTATAATATCTCTTGGTATGGCTAGTGGATTGATATTGTGGGTCACAAATCCCACCATGGTTTTTCCTCATTGAGGTTTTCCACGTATAAATATGTGTTATGATTCTCATTTATGTGTTTGGATTATTGGTTGCTTTACTTCTTTCAATTTTGTTTATACCAGTATATCGGTTGGTGTATGAATGTTTTGTTAAGGCTATAGTCTACTATTCTGGTATAACACTTATTCGCCCCCCCTCTCAGTGTTATTGGTTTTGAACAATTGGTATTACAGCCTTGTGCCTCAGAGAAATTTTAACAGCTTGAGGAAGATCCCGAAACTGAAATCATTGAATATTGCTTCGGAGAATTAGCTTGAGATTGCACTTGAAGATTATGATGCTGAAAGGTTGAAGAACTTAAAGCTACAAGATGAATTGAATTCTACTAAGGAATTCATTCTTGTCCTACAAGAAAGGCTATCATCTATTCAAGCTAGGAGGAAGGAACTTTTGCAAAATTGGGATGATGAGGAGAAAATGTACTTAAGAAACAATGTAAGAAATTGAGTCAGGAGAACATGGTTATGAAAAATGAAATGCAAGTTATAACTTTGAGGATGTCTAAGGAGATTGAGGATAGAAAGAAAAAAGAAGAAAATCTTGTTGTGTCCCTAAAGAACAAGTTTGAAGAATGTGGTAGGTTGGTTCATGAAAATGATATGTTGACAACTGATTTGGTACAATCCCATAGCAATGAGAAAGAGTTTCAGAGACAAATGATAATACTAAGAGAAGATTTAACTACTGCAAGTGAGTACAAAGAAAAATTCAAGATCAGCTCAGCATAGCTTGATAAGTTATTGAAGAGACAAAGGCGAATTGGAGATTCTAGTGGACTTGGATTTTTGCATGGATAAAGTTCTGGTATTGCTAATGAAGATCAAAACCATAAGACATCAGTAAGGCAATTCAATGCTTATAAATTCAATGGTAGATGTTTTATTTGCAATAGATTTGGTCACATGGCTAGGCAATGTAGAAATAGAGCAAATCAGAACATTGATTCTGCTCCGGGTAAATGTTCTAAATAAAATAAGTTTGGTAATAAGAAAAAAGATTGCAGAATGAATGTTAAATGCTATGCTTGTGGAAAATTTGGACATATGGCTAATCAGTGCAGGTCAAGCAATTTCACCAGTTTTAGCAAAGCAATTCAAAAGAACAATGTTACATGTTATGCATGTAATGAAGTTGGACATATTGCTAAGTTATGTAGAAGCATAAATCCACCGGTTAGTAATGGAGGATCAAATGAAAAAGGAAAAGAGAAGGTTAGTGAAATCCAGCAAGATCATACTGGTGCAAGAGCACCTAGTTTTACCTAGTTTTATTGATGCATTTTCCAAATTTTGAAGTCATTGATCATGTTTAGGATCAATGAATGAATAATGAATTGTTAATAGGTCCACAAGTTTTTTTTGGATTTATTTGAAGGGTGGTTGTCACCAAAGTTTGCTTGCTTCCTCAGTTTTGGCCAATGTGCCCTTGTAAGCCAAAAATGGCATTATTTTGCATTATAGTGTAAAAATCTTTGTAAGGCATAATTAGGAATTTGGAAATTTTATTTTTATGTTAGGAAACCATCCTAGGGGGTTTAGAATGAATAGAAATGCATAAGTTGCAAAAATGCAAATTGGAACAAAAGTCGTCATTGTTGCTTGACAACTTTTTGCAACTTTTTGAGCAACTTTTTAAAATTGATCAAATCGGTGGTTAGGAAACCAATGGGAGGTTGGTTATGACCAAGGAGGAATATAAAAAAAATTTCCATGATTGTAAATGGGTTGGTAATTTCATGATCATATTTTGAATAAAATTGAAGGCAATTTCCAAGTTTTTACTTGAGATTTGCAAATTTGGCTATAGAAAACCGTACTAGATGATCTTATATTGGTATTTTCTTTTCATGGTGGTTTAGTGTATGTTTTGTGGTGCTCAGGAAGTGGTTTTATACTTTCTTAGTGCAGGTTTAGCGTGTGTTTACAAATTCTTTTCTACTGCACTGCTCTCGGTTTGAGTAAGGGTTTAAGACCCTAGACATGGTTCCAACTTGAAATCCCATTGAGTTTGTTAAATTTTCCTTGGGATTAAAGTCATGGAACTTGTGAATAATGTAAAAATTCTTTGTAGTGTCCTGGAGGCTTCTTGTAAATAATTTTCCATCATATCCTAGGCGAGCTTTGTCATAGCCCGGCTAGGGATATGACTATCATTTTTGTCATTGCTTGCAAGGGAGATAAAATGTGGATGTGAAAAGTGTTTGGCATGAAATAATGAAGTCTAATGGAGTCTTAGAAGAAGCAAGGAGGTATGAGAGGTTCTAGAAACTAACAAACCCTATTGGAGAATACTAGTAAACCTTAAACCCTCAAAAAGAGCCATTTTTGGGGGGTTTGTACCTATTCGGATGTACTAGACAGCCTAACCTACTGAGTCCAAAAGTTTTTCAAAAAGGGTATTTAGATCACTAAGGCTCTTAGGAGGTCTTTTGGGATTTTTTTGAGCAATTGCACAAAAACCGTGAAGGTAGGGCTAATAGGGGCTCTTAGGGTTGATAGGCCTAGAAAATAGGAAAAGGAGGAAGTGATGGGAAAATGGAGAGAAACCAAACAAATAATGATGTGACTGGCATTGAAATACATTCTCAACACCCTCTAAGACCCCTGCAAGTGTATGTTAGAGATTTGGCAATTGGAAGGTTGGATTTACTTTAGTGAATCCCAGTTATGCTTGTGAGAAATGGCAGCAACAAGTTGATAGGGAGCACTCCAAAGGAGTTTAGTTGTTTGATTTGAAATTGCACAAGAGTAGGGTGTGAACAAGGTTGGAAACTCACTAAACATCCTTTCCCACCTATTATTCAAAGGAGAAATGCTTTTGTGAGACACTCCCTATCAAAGTGGTATCAAAGCGAGTTAAGATTTGGGAAGAAACTAGTTCATGTCAGAGACTAAGTCAGTAGGTGAAAATAGCCTCAGGATGGTGACCAATGCAGAGTTATCCAAAAAGGTAGAAGACCAAGAGGAAGAGAATAGACTCCTCAGGGTAAGATTGCAATAATTGGAGAACAAACTAGGTGAAGTAGAAGATAAGATTGAGAAGGTAACAATCAAAATTAATGAAGGGAAGGGTAAAGAAGTAGTAGAAGAAGATGGTAGACCTGAAATAGATCCTTTTCTACCTGAAGAACCTTTCCTTAGAGCTATCAAAGCCTTAGGAGGGAAGTCCCTAGAAGGAGTGCCACTTTTTTGTGCAAAAATGGAACCAGAAGTGCTCATGGAGTGGATTTAAGGGTTGGAGAATCACTTTGAATGTGATGGAATTAGTGAAGCACAAAAGGTGAAGGTAGCCAAATCTAGATTGAGAGGAGTAGCCTTGACTTGGTGGAAGTTCATACAAGAAGAGAGGGAAAAGGAGGGTAAGAACCCAATTGCCACTTGGAAAGGAATGCTAGTCAAGGTGAGAGAAGCCTATATCCCTGAAGACTATGAAATTCAATTACACAAGACGAGACAAAATTTGAGACAAAGAGAACTAGATGTGAGCAGCTACACTGAATAATTTCAGAAGTTGTGTCTAAGATCTAAGGTGGTGGAAGATGAAAGCATCAAGGTAGCCAGGTACTTGAATGGTTTGTGGTGGAATATCCAAAAAGAGCTAAGTTTTTTGTGTCCTAGTACTATCCATAAGTGTTATCAATTGGCACTCAAGGTGGAAGAGAAGAGTAAAAAGAAGCAAGAGCAAAGCAATAGAGGTAGAGGTAGGGGAAGAGATGGCATAGGTCATAGAGACAGCTATGGTGGAAGAAGTGTAGACCAAAGATCCCAAGGGGAATCCAAGTTGGTAGAGAAGAGTGGGGATTCCAATAGCAAGAGCAGCTATAGAGGAAGGGGATCTAGCAACTCTAGTAGAGGAAGGTCTAGTGGATCAGGAAGAGGGTCCTATTTTTCCATAATGAAGTGCTACAATTGCCATAAACTTGGACACCCATCCTATAGATGTCCTAAAAAGTCTTCTTCATCCCATGGAGGTCAGAGGAGAGTAAATTATATTCAGGAAGATGTAGCAAATGTGAAGACATCAGAAGTGAGTTTAGATTCTGAGGTTAGAGAGAATCTCATGATGAGAAGAGTTTTGATCAAAGAACCAGTTAAGGAGGAACCTAACCAAAGAAGGTCCTTGTTTAGAATAAAATGCAAGATCATGGGTAAAGTGTGTAGAGTGGTGGTGGATTTAGGTTCCACTGATAACATAGTGTCAGAAGAAGTAGTAAGTAAACTCAACCTGCAAAGAATTCCACATAGTGATCCTTAAAGGGTTACTTGGCTCAACAAGGGGCAGCATGTTTTGGTGAATGAACAAACTTGGGTGGAATTCACTAAAGGAAAATATAAGGACAAAATATTATTTGACATCTTGCCAATGGATGCATGCCATCTACTCCTAGGTAGGCCTTGGCAATTTGATAGGAAAGCAATACACCATGGGGAAAAGAATTCCTATACTTTTCAAAAAGATGGGATTACGTATAAAATTCAGTCCATAGGAGATCAAGAAGAGGTCAGATCTAAAGGTTCCAATGTGCTACTAGTTGGTGAGAAGGATTTCATAAACACTCTCTAGGAAGGAGAAGGAGTAGGGTTTTCCCTTGTTGTGAAACCAAAAGAGGAAAGCAAAGACAAGAAAGCAAGAATTCCCAATGAAGTGGAGCAGATACTAAATCAGTTCAAGGACATCATAAGTAATGGAACACTTGCAACCTTGCCTCATAATTGTGACTTAAGTCACCAAATTGACTTGATACTAGGAGCCTCATTGCCTAATAAGACAGCTTACAAAATGACACCGGAGCAGAATAAAGAGGTAACTAAACAAATCCAAGAACTCTTGGACAATGGTTTGATAAGGAAGAGCATCAGCCCATGTGTAGTTCCCACCATTTTGGCACCAAATAAGGGAGGTACTTGGAGACTTTGCATTGATTCAAGAGCCATCAACCGGATTACAATCAGGTATAGGTTTCCCATTCCAAGAATTGAAGATTTCATTGATTGTTTAGGGGGTGCTAAGTATTTTACAAAGATAGATCTCAAGAGTGGTTACCATCAAATTAGAATCAAGGAGGGAGATGAATGGAAGACAACATTCAAGACCATAGAAGGACTTTATGAATAGCTTGTTATGCCATTTGGACTCACAAATGCCCCTAGCACATTCATGAGACTCGTGAATGAAGTACTCAAGGATTACATTGGTAAATTTGTTGTTGTATATTTAGATGACATCTTTAAAGACAAACATCTTAAGCATATAGAGATTGTATTGAAGAAATTATGTGATGAGCAACTAACTATCAATTTGGAGAAATGTGAGTTCATGAAACAAGAGTTGGTATATCTTGGGTTTGTAATCTCAAGTGGTGATTTGAAGATGGATACCTCAAAGGTGGAAGACATAATCAGTTAGCCTACACCTAAAACAACAAGTGAAGTGAGGAGTTTTCATGGCTTGGGATAATTTTAAAGGAAGTTCATCAGAGGATTCAGTGAGATATGTGCACCTATGCTTGATACAATCAAAGGAGGTGTAAAGACTAAGTTTCAATGGACAAAAGAAGCACAAAGAGGATTTGATTTCTTGAAGACAAAGGTGGCTACTCAACCTATCCTTGTACTTCCAAGCTTTTACAAACTCTTCAACATAGAATATGATGCAAGCAGCATAGCAGTTGGAGTGGTTCTAAGTCAAGACAATAGACTGGTTGCATTCTTCGATGAAAAGCTCAATGATGCCAAGAAAAGGTATTATTCCTATGATTTGGAGTTATATGCACTTTTTCAATCACTTAGGAAATGGAGGCATTATTTGTTGTCTAAATAATTTGTGGTTTATACATATAACCAAGCTCTTAGTTTTCTCAACTCACAAGAAAAGTTGAATCATAGGCATATCAAATGGGTAGATTATTTGCAGTCCTATACTTTTACCATTGAACATAAGAAAGGTCAATGCAATAAGTTTGTTGATGCATTAATTAGAAGGTTGCTAATGGTTCAAGAAGTGCAGCTCAAGAGAATTGGAGTGGATAGTTTCAAAGGGTTATACCAAGATGATGAAGACTTTGCTGCCATCCACAAGGTTTGTCAAGAGTTTAGAAATCATTTTCATGGTGAATATGCAGATTTTGCCTTACAAGATGGTCTTTTGTTTAAAGGAGGATAGCTTTGTGTACCTAGAGGGTCCATGAGAGAAAATTTGATGCAAGAGAAGCACAATGGTTGTTTAAGTGGACATTTTGGATTGAATAAGACTTTGGAACTTGTCCAAAGATTCTACTATTGGCCAAAGATGCAAAGGGATATCAGAAAATATGTGGAGAAGTGTGTGGTTTGTCGAAAGGAAAAGGGGACCTCTTCTAATGATGGAATATATCAGCCTTTACCTATCCCAAACCGGCCATGGGAATGTGTAAGTATGGAATTTGTTATTGGTTTACCCAAGACCAAATCAAGATTTGATAGCATCTATGTTGTGGTAGATAGATTTAGCAAAATGGAACATTTAATTCCATGTAAGGTGACACATGATGATAGTCATATTGCTCTTTTTTTTTTCAAAGAAGTCATTAGGATTCATGGCTTACCTATCAGTATAGAATCAGATAGAGATGCAAAATTGAATGGTCATTTTTGGAAAACTTTATGGCAGAGATTGGGTACTAACTTATCTTTCAGCTCGGCCTACCATCCCCAAATGGATGGCCAAACAGAGGTGGTAAATAGGACACTTGGGAACCTTCTTAGGTGTTTTACAAAGGAGTATGGACAAGATTGGGATCAGATCATCCATCAATCTAAATTTGCATACAATGACAGTGTGAATAGATCAACCGATAAGAGCCCTTTTGAAGTAGTTCATGGCATTCATCCCAGAGGTGTGTTGGAGCTTAGAGATATTAGGAAGATGGAACAAAAGAGTGGACATGTTGTTGACATGGCTCAGTCCATGAAGGATATTCATGAGCAGGTTAGGCAGGCTTTACACAACTCTCAAAGAATCAAGGACAAAGTGAATGAAAAGAGGAGGGACGTTCAATTTGTTGTTGGTGACTTGGTCATGGTTCATTTGTGAAGATAAAAGCTTCAGAAAGGTGTCCCTAGCAAGCTTCAAATGAGGAGGATTGGACCATGTAAGATCTTAGCTAATTATGGGCAAAATGCCTACAAACTTGATCTACCCGGGGACATGGCTTTATCTCCTATCTTGAATGTTGCAGACTTGGTGTAGTACAAAGGCACACTTCTAGAGGAATATAGGAGAGTCTCAGATGTCTCCCAATCACTTTCAGACCTGCCCTTACCACCTAAATCTATGCTACAAGCCGAGAAGGTATTGGATTCAAGAATCCTCAAGAAGACTAGGCATACCGCCTCTATGGAACATTTGGTCAAGTGGCAGCATCTTCTAGAATTTGAGGCCACTTGGGTACCTGAAGTAGAATTTCCTAAACTTGGAATTTCCCTCTCTTTTCTCCCTCAAGGAGTCACTTGACTTCATTCTCATTGGGGGAGTATCATGCAGGAGCACCTACTTTTACCTAGTTTTATTGATGCATTTTCCAAATTTTAGAGTGATTGATCATGGTTGGGATAAATGGATGAATAATGCACTATTGATAGGTTCACAAGTGTGTTTTGGAGTTATTTGAAGGGTGGTTGTCACCAAAGTTTGCTTGCTTCCTTAGTTTTGGCCAATGTGCCCTTGTAAGCCAAAAATGACATTATTTTGCATTATAGTGTTAAAATATTTGTAAGCCCTAATTAGGTATTTGGTCATGTTAGTTTGATGTTAGTAAACCATCCTAGGGGGTTTATAATGAATAGAAATGCATAAATTGCAAAAATGCAAATTGGAACAAAAGTTGTTATTGTTGCTTGACAACTTTTTGCAACTTTTTTAAATTGATCAAATCGGTGGTTAGGAAACCGATGGGAGGTTTTTTATGAGAAAGGAGGAATATAAATTCTTTTTCCATGATTGTAAATGGGTTGGTAATTTCATGATCAGATTTTGAATAAAATTGAACGCAATTTCCAAGTTTTTACTTGAGATTTGTAAATTTGGCTATAGCAGTCCGTACCAGATGATCTGATATTGGTACTATCTTTTCATGGTGGTTTAGTGTATGTTGTTGTGGTTCTCAAGAAGTGGTTTTATACTTTCTTAGTTCAGTTTTACTATGTGTTTACAAATTCTTTTCTATTGCACTACTCTCGGTTTGAGTAAGGGTTTAAGACCCTAGACATGGTTCCAACTTGAAATCCCATTGAGTTTGTTGAATGGCCCTTGGGATTCAAGTCATGAAACTTGTGAATAATGTAAAAAATATTTTTAGTGTCCTGGAGGTTTCTTGGAAACCATTTTCCATCATATCCTAGGCGAGCTCTGTCATAGCTCGGTTAGGGATATGACTGTTATTTTTGTCATTGCTTGCAGAGGAGATAAAATGTGGATGTGCCAAGTGTTTGGAATGAAAGAATAAACTCTAATGGAGTCTTAGAAGAATAAAGGAGGTATGAAAGGGTGTATAAACCAATAAACCCTATTGGAGAATACTAGCAACCCTTAAACCCTCAAAAAGAGCCATTTTTGGGGGGTCCGTACCTGTACGGCCATACCAGATAGCCTAACCTACTGAGTCCAAAAGGGTATTCAGATCACTAAGGCTCTTAGGAGGTCTTTTGGGAGTTTTCTGAGAAATTGCACAAAAGTCATGAAGGTAGGGCTAATAGGGGCTCTTAGGGCTACTAGGCCTAGAAAATAGGAAAAGGAGGAAGTGATGGGAAAATGGAGAGAAACCAAACAAATAACAATGTGAATGGAATTGAAACACCTTCTCAACACCCCCTAAGACCCCTACAAGTGTATGTTAGAGATTTGGAAACTTGAAGGTTGGATTTACTCTAGTGAATCCTAGTTATGCTTGTGAGAAATGGGAGAAACAAGTTGATAGGGAGCACTCCAAAGGAGTTCAGTTGTTTGATTTGAAATTGCACAAGAGTAGGGTGTGAACAAGGTTGGAAAATCACTAAAACATCATTGCCCACCTATTATTCAAAGGAGCAACTCTTTTGTGACACACTCACCATTACATACTCAGAGATGGGTTAGGAAGGCTGAGGAACAATCATTAGATGGGAATGTCACAGTTACTTGTTCGATAGTGAGCTCATCCGATAACTAAGGAAGATGCCTTAGAGGTAGGCAAAATTCATGAAGATGTTGCATATGCCCCTGGAAGAGATCCTGGAAGATGTTCCACATATTGGAGAGGATTATCTGGAATGGATATGTCCTGAGCAAGATCCGGTATCTTTCATTGGTAGTCATTTATGTCAACAAAACATTAGGGTTTTTCTCTCAAAGGATAAAAGGTCGAATACACTTCATTGTTAATCACCCTGCATTTAGAGCAATTCCAGAGTGATTTAGAGCAACTAAGTGAGATCAGAGGCTATTTAGAGGCAATCAGATTTCTTCTCAAGCAATTTCGCCAGTGTCTGGAAGAGTTTGTTGAAGGTTTTCACCGAGGGTGAGAAAAATGTATTTATCTTTAAACATGGAAGTGAAATCATCTTCTATTCCTATTTTTGTTGCAAACCCAACTGTTGTGGAGGTCAAGGACCGCCCCAGGCCAATTTTCAAGCGATATCCACATGTGGCTACCCAGGAAGATTTGATTGGAGCATTTTCTCATATTCTATAGGGAGTTGTGTATGTAGAGAATGTTAGGGAATACATTCACTATTATATAGAGGACTTAGGAACTTTAGAAATCAAGGGAATGTATATGAGTCAACTAATGGGAGAAGCTGGAAAGATCAAACCGGCATATAAACATATTGAAGAACTAGGGTTTACAAACATTCTAGATATTTTAGAGTTTGAGGATGACATAATCAAATATGTACTGAGTAGAGTACATGGGGAACTCATATGGCTGGACAGACCTTACAAAATCACTAAGGAATTTATCCGAGCAATTACTGGTTTGTCATCAATAGGGCAATATCCAGATAAGAAAGTTTCAAATGACTTCATGAGGAAGATCACCGGTGCTACATCTGACAAGAGATCCATGAAAGTGAGCACCATCACCAACATGGACATCAAATTTGGAAGCATGATTATTGGATATAAGGTAACTCAGTCAAACCGACTAAATTATGTTTCCAGTTCATGCATTTTGGCTATATATAAAATGATGAGAGACAATGTAAAGTTAGATATTTTTGGTTGGATGCTTGATGAGTTGTTGATCAACTTAGGAAGGATTAAGGGTGAGAAGAAGGGCACTTTTCGGTATGGGAATTTGTTAGTCTACTTGATTCTATATTTTTTGAATGATACACCTGATTCTGGTAGGAAACAATGGGCTTTTGACATTCTAGTAGGAAGACCATTAAAACAGTCAATTGCTACATTAGGAAGCTAGAGAGATGATAAGATATGGGGGTATTTTAAGACATTTAAAAAATCTATGAGGTCTAGGGTAAGGGTACCTGAGTATATAGTAGATAAATATTCTACCGACATTTTCTTCATGGTAAAGAAGGATGAGACTCTCATGGAAGGAGTTAAGCCCTGGAATATTTGGATTGAGGAAATGGGCTATGAGGTGGATGCATAGATTCTTCATGCCGACACAAAAATGCTAATTGATGCACCAATAGATGAGGCAGAGAATCCCTATGGAAGTGCACAATAGAAGACTCTAGAGGTTGAAACAAAGTTCAATTGGAAGAAAAGGGAGAAACAAGAAGGAAAAGAAAGTAAATTTGTATAGAAGGTCTCAAAGGACATAAAGGCACTAATTGATTTTGTCCTAGAGAAAGGTAGGAAGAGGAAGGATCTGAAAGTTCATATTGAACCTATTACTGTTGAATCTGAATCAGAGGATGACACTCTATTAGTATTCAAGAGGGTTGTTAGGAAGAAACCGGAGGAAACAAAGGTGGAAGTAAAGAAGCAACCGGTTAGGAAGGTCACAATTAAGCTACCAGCACAAAAGCAAGCATCTAAAGCTACACCTGCAACTGCATCCAGTACTATCAAGAGGAAGAAGAAGAGTGACATTGATTTAGCACTTGAAACTGGTAATGTAACTATCATACCACCCAAAACTTGTGCAAAAATTGTAGATGAAATTACATAAGATGGCATTTTGAAGAATGTTAAATTTTATTATGAAAACTTAGAGGGTGATGAATAGAGAGAGGTAGAGGAAGCAGTTCTATTATACTTAGATATCTATAAGAAAGCCTTAATAGAGATAGAAAATCTAATACCGGCTGAGTTATATAACATGTTAGATGATAGAAGATTATCTGCTATGCAAGAGGATAAACAAATTAAAAGGAAAGAACTATTAGCTATCTGTGTTACTATAACTCCAAATGAAATGGATAAGACAATTGAGGTGGCAGACAGAAAGGTCTTCAATAGAAAACATAGGATAACTAGACTGATGCTAGGGAGAGTGAATGAAGTAATAAAGGAAACTCAGAAGGCATGGATTAAATTTTTGGGAGAACACAGAGGATTCTCTACTTCACCAGAGACCAAGATAGATGTTGTAGATACCCTGGTTGAAGGGAAAGGAAAAGGGATTATGGGTACTTTACCCTCAATTTTGAAAAATATTAAGATAGTGGAAATTGAGCCACCGGTAAATATAGATGTACAAACAAAAACAGAGATATCAGTTAATACAAAGAATGAACAAGATAACATTGTACAAGATACTAATATTGAGAACAATTGTCCTCTGGATACTAATGTACAAGTTGAGGATATTGTTCCTGTAGAGGAACTGACAGTTACACGGACTGCACCAAGTGGTGAAGCCACCGGTGCAAGTGAGGAGATAATAAATGATAAATCATCAAAGGAGAAAACAAGGGAATCCAGCAAGGAACCAGTTGTTGGCCCATCATTATTCACAATTGACACTTCTCGGGTAGAAAAGAAAACCATCACAAAAATGAGTCCCACTGAACTATTGATGATGGTTGCTCAAAAACTAATGAAGGAGAGAACTACAGATAAGGGGATTATAGATCAATCAATCACTGTTCTACATAGATTGCTCCTAGAGTGTAATATTGAAAATGAAGTGAGCCCTTCCAGTAAGCTTAAGGTAATCACTGAGCACATATCAAAAGACTTTCAATCCTTATAGCAAATATCAAACTAGAAAGCATTAGAAAGATTTACTTAGGCTAAGAGAGTCACTTTTGATCAGGTAATTGAGAAAGAGAAGAAAAAGATTGAGGAGAAGCTAACTCTAATAGAAAATTCTTTAAAACAATGTACAAATATATATAGGGTATGTTGCAATACTAAAATACTTACAACAAATGTAGATAAAAAGATAAAAGAGATACAAGAGAAAATTGCTAGTATTGCTAACTCTTTTGATGGATTAATTTTATTAACAACATCAATTGATGGTCAAATATTGATTTTGGAGAATCAAATTTCCGCTCTTGAGAAGGAAAGAGATAAAATAATTGAGAGAACTAGAAGTCTGAGAAGTTTGGTGATTCCAAGACTGGATTCACTCTATGTACATAAGAAGGAATGCATGGATATGCTAGGAAAGTCCACACCGGCAGAGGTAAATGAGAAAGAATCTTTTGCACATTTATTAAGTGGTCTTGTATCTGTTACTACTTATTAAGTTGCCATTAGTTTTATGTCCAAATTCATTCTATATACTCTAGTTGGTTACCTCTACCAAAATATTTAGTCGGTAAGCACAGAGCAGTCGGTTATAGAAGTAAGCAGTCACAGAGCCCAGTATACACCAAGCTATCTACCAAGTAACATTCCATGTCTATCGAGAAGCAATATTTTTACACCAAGTTGATATACATCGAGTGAAACGTGTTACCATATTCATTGAACCTGACCACACATATGGAAATGCATTACAAGATCGAGGAACAAAGAACCGTTATCACATTGGAAATTGCACTTCAAGATTTTGTATGATTTCAAGGTCATCTATCCAATGAAGTATTTTGTATGGTTATTCATTCGATAAATCATGTTTGTAAGATCGAAGCAATGAATGGATCACCCACATAAGAGATCTATTTATACAGCATGGATTAAGGATAAAAAAACATGGAATAACAGAGGTGTGTAAAGAAAGACACATGTGACAGATAAGGAAGCACTTAATATTATGACTGTCAGAGACACAGAGGTCACCAAGAAGCATTTCAGAGAACAGTCAAAGAATAGAGTAAACAGAAGGGTTTACCAAGTTACTTTATGGGTTATCAAGGTATGCCATAAGCAAGGTAATCTTATTTGAGCACATAGAATCTGCTATAACATTTCAGATGTAAAGTTGCAGATATTTGTAATGATTTTATTGTAATATTTTGAAGTTGTAAGAGAAACCTCTAATAGGGTAAAAGACTCTAACAAAGTCTATAAATTGTAAAGCCTTTAACCAGGTGCAACATTTAGATTAAGTGTTGTAAAATCCTTTAGCAAGGTAGATCTAACAAATCTTGATACTCCTAATAGGGTAAGCTATCAGAAATAGCTAAACATGTAGCTCTAACCGAGCAACCTTTATTATTGTAGTAGGGAAGTTGTGGGTGTCATCCCCACCATAGTTTTTCTCTCTAAACAAGAGTTTCTACCTAACCAAAATATATGTGTTATGGAGTGAATCATGTATGATTGTTATTTATTTGTTTTAGCTTTATGTAATGTTACAGCAGTTTTTGGTTTATGCATAACAGTAAAGATATTGTTGAAGAAAGGATTTGAAGTACTGATTCACCCCTCCCCTCTTAGTACATTAGCTTTCCATATTGGGCCTAACAGTATCTATTTCCAGCACATTCAAAACCGGCTAGGATACTTATGTTGAGTTACTGGAGAAGGCTTATCCAAAAAAATTGAAATTTGTCAAGCTCTGGTAAGACATTTTTGGAGGTATTCATTGTACAGTTCTTTGACATTATTTTTACAATTCCTTTTGGGCATTGATGTCAAAGGGGGAGTAGAATAGATGTGAAAAATAATAAAAGAGTTGAATACATTAGGAGGAGTTACAGACTTTTGGAGTTTTTGGAGATATGGAGTATTTTGCATATTCCGCTTAGGGGGAGTAGGGTAGGATGAAACAGGCAGATGAAACCTCGACCATTTTTCACATGAGTGTTTCCATCAATGCCAAAGGGGGAGATTGTTGGCAATTGACACTCTATTGGTTGGTTTCACTATGTTATCATTGATGGAAACATGATTTTGTGTTCCAGCTTCATATGGTGTACTGACAAGCACTTTACAGACTCTTCATCGGCACTGGCACTGGTAGGACAGAAGGATTTCTTTAGTCATCGGCAATGCAAACTGACATGGTACAGAAAATTTTATTGATATTGGAGGCCGACACATCTTGGATCCGGCATCAAAAAAAAATTTTAATGCTTATACATTTGTGATATCTGGTCGACATGTAATCTGATATTGTATATATCTTTGAAAGCTGACATAAGGCATAAATTTATATAGGGTATATAGGGCAAATTGATTAGATCATTTTGATGTAGTGTAAGGACATGGATATAATGGATGATGATGCAAATGTAGTGTAATGCAAAATTACTCAAAGAGATTATGTATGTGAGGAATTTATTATAAGGGTTATTTCGGTAAAGGGGTTTAGGGGTTTAGACCGGAACAGATAGAGCTTACACTGGAACTATATTCTGGCATAGAAGATGCTATCTTAGCAGTTCACACTCCTCTGGATTGTTGTCTGGAATTTTATGTAGTCAGTGAGGCTCCTATTGTGATTGAGTAGTGTGCTCTAGGCTGTAAGCCTTCCTACAAGTGCAGGCCCATCATATATTGTAATATCTTTTCATATGGCCAGTGGATTGATATTTTGGGTCACAAATCCCACTTGGACGTGAAAAAAAATCAAAGATTTTTTATCTATGAGGAGGAATCTAGGTGAACGAAAGACTATTGTAGATTTTGAAGATATCCCAGAGGATTCTAAGTTTAGCAAATTGTGGAATATAGAGAATCCCTTTGAATAATATGATGGTAGTGATGATGATAGAGATACAAATTCTGAGTTTAGCAAAATGTGGAATATAGAGAATTGTTGGATTTTGCCAAGATCAAGGGCACAATGAAAAGCATAAAAGAGACAATAGAATGACAAGAACAAACTGTATTCTCATCAATATAAAAATGATCAACTGGATTAACCAATACAATGAATAGAGGCCTGCTTATATAGGCAAGGCCATGTGGATGTATGAGCACACAAATATGACAAGTGGCTCAATGAGAAACAAGGGTAGGTAGGAAATAGGTGTGGGTAGGTAGGAGAAATAATATAATATTCCACATGAGGTGGATCACCCACCGAAGGTGGAATTATCACTCCACAATAAGTGGATATGATAGTGTAATAACAAGATCAACACCATAAGAGGTGGAATTTCTCCTACACACACTATCCCAATGAGGCACAAACACCCAAGTGTCTCATATCCAAACTACTATGAAATGCATTATCCTAAGTAAACTTAAGTAAGTGTAATAATATCCATGATGAATAATTATTTACACCAACACCCCCCCTTAAGTGCAACTTAGGGGAATGCACTTAAGTCTACAATGCAACTAAGCAGGATGGGTCCCGGCTACAAGGCCATGATAGGTACCCATGTACAACATGCAAATGCAAGCAAAACAATGCAATGCAATCTCTCACAACCGGAGAAAAGGAGAAAACCCAGTGGGAAAAAACTCCCCCCCAAAAGAGAGATGAATGTACAAAAGAATCTCAAGGAGGAAGGACAAAACCTCAAAGAGGAAAAAGTCCCCCCCAGAAGATAGGAAGGAGAGGTCAGCTGACCCCCCCTAATGACACATCCCGCACCCCCAAGAGAGCTCGCAACTGCTGGAACTTACTCTCGGTGAAAGGTTTGGTGAATATGTCAGCAACCTGCTCTGCTGTAGAACAATACTGCAAATCAATGACCTGCTCCTGGATGAGCTCTCGGATATAGTGCATATGAATCTCGATGTGTTTGGTCCGCTGGTGCTGGACCGGGTTCTTCGAGATGGCAATGGCACTCTGATTGTCGCAATATAGGACTGTCGGCCGTGGAGTAGTAAACCCAAACTCTGTGAGAATCTGCTGGAGCCAAATGGTCTCAGTCGCTGCGTTAACAGCGCCTCGATACTCAGCCTCAGTCGAAGAGAGAGCAATAGCATGTTGCTTCTTGCTCTGCCAACAAATGGGGCCTGAACCAAGGTGAAAACTGTAACCAGAAGTAGACTTACGATCAACTAGATCGCCAGCCCAATCGGAGTCTGTGTAACCAACCAAGCGAAGTCCTATGCCTGCTGCATAGTGAATCCCATAGTGATGTGTACCCTGGATGTAATGTAGAATGCGTTTGGCGGCTTTCCAATGAAGCTCATGTGGTTCCTGCATGAAGCGGGAAACCATGCCAACTGCAAATGAAATATCAGGGCGTGTATGAGTCAAGTAGATGAGACTACCCACAAGCTGACGATACAAAGTGGCATCAACTAGTGGAGAAGAACACTGAGCCTCAAGCTTGACTCCTGAAAGAAAGGGAGTCGGGGCAGGCTTACAATCAGCCATATGAAAGCGTGCAAGTAGATCAAGAGCATACTTGGGCTGCGATAGAGTAATCCCGGAAGATGACTGTGAAATCTCAATCCCGAGAAAGTAGTGCAAAAGACCCAAGTCAGTCATAGAAAATCTGTCATGCAAAGCAGATTTGACCCTGCTAATGATGGATGCAGTACTCCCTGTAATGATCAAGTCATCAACATAGAGTACTAGTATCAAGTGAGAGTCATCCTGTCGCAAAATGTAGACATTCGGATCGGAATGACACCTGGTGAAACCTGCAGAGAGTAGAAAGGAGTCCATCTTGGCATACCAAGCCCTGGGGGCCTGCTTAAGGCCATAGATAGATTTCCTCAATCTGCAAACCAAAGAAGTATCCTGGATGAAACCCTGTGGCTGCTCCATATAAATCTCCTCATCTAGATCACCATGAAGAAAGGCACTCTTCACATCCATCTGATGTACAGCCCAACCATGAGCTGCAGCTATAGCAAGTGTCAAACGAATGGAGTTCATCTTAGCTACGGGTGCAAAGGTCTCAGTATAGTCAACACCTGCAACCTGCGAGAAACCTTTGGCAACAAGCCGTGCCTTATACTTATCCACACTACCATCCGCTGCAAACTTAGTTCGATAGATCCACTTACATCGAACCATCTTTCTCCCCTTAGGGAGATGTACTAGATCCCATGTGTTGTTCCTCATCAAGGAACTATACTCTTCCTCCATAGCTTGGTCCCACTCAGGAACCCCTGATGCTTCCCTGAATGTCTGTGGATCGGAAGCGGTAGCAATAAATGCATGTGGATGTTCCTGATGTTGTGATCGTGTTCTCCGTGTATCCAAAGGATCCCCAACAAGAGAACCCGCGGACTCAAGTGTCTGTCGAGCCCAACGAGGTCTAGGTGGAGGTGGAGAATGAGGCACCTCAACTACAAATGGACCCTGCGGAGGTGTAACCCTGCGAGTCGGAGTTGAGGGAGTCTCATCATCTGAATCACTAACATCTCCATCCACAATGGAGGAAGGTGGAGGAGGAAGAGAGGCTAAGCTAGGAGAGCTTTCCTCAAAGTGAACACTCCTCTCAATGAATACCTCATGTGTCTCTGGATCCATCAATCTGTATGCCTTAACACCCTCAGGATATCCAACAAATATGCAAGGCCGACTCTGTGGTTCCAATGCCTTGCGTTTCTGTGGCGGAATGCGAGCCCATGCTGGACACCCAAAGACTCTGAAATGTCTCACAATCGGTTTTCTACCAACCCAAGCTTCAAAAGGAGTAATACCTTGTAAAGCTTTGTGAGGAACCCGATTCTGGATGTGTGTGGCACAACTGATAGCCTCTGCCCAAAAGGCGGGATCAAGAGAACGTGCATGAATCATACAGCTAGCCATTTCTTTGAGAGTTCGATTCTTGCGTTCTGCAACCCCATTCTGCTGTGGAGTGTATGCAACAGAATGCTGAAGATCAATCCCCTCAAATGTACAAAAGTCCTCAAGTCTCTTGTTCACATATTCCCTGCCATTATCTGTACGAAGAATCTTGATCACTTTCCCTGATTGCTTTTCCACACGAGCCTTGAAGTCCTGAAATCTGTCAAATACTTCACTCTTATGAATGAGAAAGTAGACCCAAGTGAAGCGGGAGTAGTCATCAATGAAGGTAAGAACATAGCGGGCCTTACTAAATGAAGGTGCTGGAAATGGACCCGCTACATCACTGTGAACAAGTTGAAGAACTTCCAAAGCTCTCCAAGTTTTCTCTTTATCAAATTTCTCTTCGGGATGCTTGCCCATGGAACATCCTGAACATACACCCTCTGAAAAGCTGATTCGAGGAAGACCTGTGACCATGTCTTTAGTACTGAGCTGCTGTAGATAGCGGTAGTTGAGGTGACCAAACCGCTCATGCCATAGCTTACTTTCTGAATTTGAATGAGTAAGCAAGGCCCTAGAAGGTGAACATGGCACAAAGTGGGAAAATGAGTAAAGCCTTGAGTTGTCATTGACTTGTCCCACTGCTACCAAGGCATCATCATCAAGTTCTTTTACCACAACCGAATCTGGTGTAAACTCAACCTTTTTCCCATTCCCATAGTGAGTGATTTGGTAGATGGAGAGAAGGTTGGTAGACAAGTTAGGAACATAGAGAACATTCTCAAATGTTCCATCATCCATGTCAACTGAACCTTTCCCTTCAACCTCTACTTGTGTATCATCACCTATGTAAATGTGAGGTACCTTAGATGGCTCTAATGAAGAAAACTGCTCCTTTGTAGAACCCATGTGATAGGAGGCACCCGAGTCAAGTATCCATTGCTGTGAAGAACCTGTTTTAGCCACAAATGCTTGCCCTTTTCCTTTTGACTGTGAGGAGGAAGAAGATGAATCCTTCTTTGTGTAGGCGGATGGCAAGTTGATGTTGTTTTTCTTGAGAAGATTGGTTAACTCATCAACTTGCTTTGCGTGGCATCGATGCTCATCATGACCATACTTTTTGCAATATGCACAAGTTGGTTTATCCTTCTTAGGTGTTGTCCCCTTCTTGGAAGAGGATTGTTGATTGCCTTGTGATGGAGAGGATGATTGTCCCTTTTCTTGTTGTGGTTGAGACTTAGATTGCTTCTTCTTCTTGTTGGAATTTTTGCCTTGACTTCCTTGATTTCCTTGATTTGCTACCAAAGCCTTGGACTTTGAAGACTTGAGAAGCCCCATGTTCAACAACTTGGATTGTTCCAATATCAACATTTCTGTGAAAGCTTCAAAAGAAGGCATAACATAAGAACTCCCCACTGTCAAACGATGAGTTTGGAAGCTTGATACAAATGCTGCATACTCTGGTGCAAGCTTGTCCAACAAGTTGAATATCAATTGAGCATCCTTTTTGTCTATTCCACAATCCTTTAGCTTTGCTCTTAGCTCATTTGCTTTGGTTACATAATCTTGGATTGTATCAAAATTCTTGGGATCTAAGTTGGTGAGCTCATTATCAATCTGGTAGCCTCTGATTTCATCAACTTGTCCATACAATTTCTGAAACATATCCCAAGCCTCTTTAATTGTTTTACACTTCTCAATGTGGAAAATGAGGTCATCTGATACATACTTGCGTAAGGTTCCAAGAGCCATGCAATTCTTAGTGAGCCATTCTAAGTGAGCATTTGGATCAGCCTTAGGATCAGGTGGTGCTGTTATTGTTCCATCTATGTAGTGTGTGAGACCCTTTTCCATTAGTTTACTCCATACTTTAATTTTCCATGATGCATAATTATGTGGAGTTAATGGTGGAAACTTATTAGGACTCATTGCAACAAGAATGGAAAGAGCACAAAAGAGGCACAATCACACAAGACACCCCCCCAAATTCACTCAATCAAAGAACCCCCCCAAATGTGATGATTTTGGCACTTTATAAGTAGTGCGTATACAATGGGCCACTTGCAAAAAATGGCAAAGTGGATTTCTGATTTACAATTTTACAACTGCCTCAAGAAGGCCAAAAGAGACTCAACTGAAAATGCAAGAGATCTAGCTAAGATCCAAGCAATTTACAAGTACCTAATAGGCCAAATAAGACCAATATCTGAAAGTACAATTTTCACTCAAAATCTCTGAAATCTGATCATAGATTCTGAAAGTAGACGAAAAAATAAGCACTTTAAAAAAAAACGGCACCTGAAAAGGAGGTCGTATGAGCTCAAACGAGGCCTTTGAAGTTGCAGAATTGAGGATTGGACAGGTACAGCTGAGAGAATCCGAAAATTCCGAAAAACCTGTGCATCAAAATCAGAAAATAACCACACCACTGCGAAGAGCACGAAATTTTAGCCCATTTCAAAAAAAATTGCACCAAAAAAGGAGCAAAAATGAGCAAGATATGGCCTTCCAAAGTTGGACTGCAAAACTGAAAAGCCCAATGGAGAGGGGTTTAAAAATTTTCAAAAAATGCTGATGTAGCGCTGACGTCAGCAAACCACTGTGTTAAATTTGACGGCCGTATGACCGTCACGAAAACTTCGCTGCCTGGCTGACTGGGCGTCCGTACTGTACGGACGGATGACTCGGCCTGCTGACTGTGCAGTCCGTACTGTACGGAAATGATGACTGTGCAGGCTGATGTGTGCGTCCGTACTGCTGACTGTGCGTACGGTGATCTGCGTGGCGTACGGATGTGTTTATCCACGGGCCAGTGGCCGCCTGCCACGTGGCGGGCGTGGTCCACCTGTCTCTGTCCGCGTGTCCGGGTGACGTGGCTGCCGGAGAGGTCTTCGCCGGAGTCTGAAGCCGGCGGTCACAGTGTCACCGGAAGCTGGAGGCCGCAGGCGCCGGAGTCCGGGGAGGAGGCGGAGCTGGCCGGGAGCGGGCGCCGAGGAGGCGCTGCAGCAGAGCCGGGACGTGCACGGGAGGCGAAGCCCGAAGGGAGCTGCGGAGGCGGGCGAGTGGGGAGGTGACGCCGGGGACAAGCGCTGCTCGGGCGGCGAGCTGGAGGCCGCGGTACGAGGGAGGCGCGGTGGACGATGCAGACGTCGGGCGGAGTACCTGCGCGCACAGACCTGCAGGTACCTGCAAACAGGAGGTACGGCGAGCACGGGGGGGGGGTCTGCGGACCCCCCAAAAACCAATATTTGTTTTTTTTTGCTTTTCAATTTTTTTTTGATTTTTTTTGATTTTTTTTTTTTGATTTTCAAAACAATATTCAGAAAAACAAAAAATATATTTTTTTTGAAAAAAATATATAAAAATTCGAAAATCCGTACAATATAGCCAAATTGGGGAAAAAAATTTTCCTCACCAAAATAGGTCGACTTTATAGTCAAAATTTATGGAAATGGCCTCCCGGATTCAACGGTGATGTCCAAATCGCTGTATGATGCCTCCAAAAAATGAAGATCCCCAAATCCGAAAATAGAAGCCTTCCACGATGTCTCCAAAAACTGATCAACGAAGCCCCAATAGCTCTGATACCATGTTGGATTTTGCCAAGATCAAGGGCACAATGAAAAGCATAAAAGAGACAATAGAATGACAAGAACAAACTGTATTCTCATCAATATAAAAATGATCAACTGGATTAACCAATACAATGAATAGAGGCCTGCTTATATAGGCAAGGCCATGTGGATGTATGAGCACACAAATATGACAAGTGGCTCAATGAGAAACAAGGGTAGGTAGGAAATAGGTGTGGGTAGGTAGGAGAAATAATATAATATTCCACATGAGGTGGATCACCCACCGAAGGTGGAATTATCACTCCACAATAAGTGGATATGATAGTGTAATAACAAGATCAACACCATAAGAGGTGGAATTTCTCCTACACACACTATCCCAATGAGGCACAAACACCCAAGTGTCTCATATCCAAACTACTATGAAATGCATTATCCTAAGTAAACTTAAGTAAGTGTAATAATATCCATGATGAATAATTATTTACACCAACAAGAATCCCTCTGAAGCATATGATGGTAGTGATGATGATAGAGATACTAATAGTGATAATGAGATACCCTCATGTCATACTACAACAACTACTGTAGACTGTGCAAAAACATCTATTTTGAGTGAGACTGTGAAACAAACATATACTTCAGGGGCAGCGATAATGGAAAAAAAATGGGTTATCAAGGTGGTGGTTAGGGGTTCAAAGGACAAGGTCCTTGGATGCCATTGGAGGTTGAACCAAGAAAAACTGCAAATCATCGAGGCATTGGAGTTGAATTAATAGGGAAAGGTATTACTTATACACCTAAACCTCATTTTGTTAGAGCTTCGAATCCTGACACTCAAATTCAATCACAACTAGAACATGGTGGTGAATCAAGTGCTACTACCATTGGTGGGGATAGTATGAGTATTAGTACTAGCTGTGGTCAACAAGCACAACAACAATTTAAAATTTCTCAGAAGAGGCCAACAATAGAAGATACTATATAAAATTTCAGTGATCAAGGAATTCTAAAGAACCAAAAGGTTATGACAACAATGATGAGTACAACTCCAACTCAATCAAGTTCACTACAAAGGTATTGTTTCTAGCTTCAAAACAAACCCCTCAAATGAGTCTGATAACCACATTTGTAAGTAGGAGTGGGAGAGGATTAGGAATGGGTTTTGCAACTTTTTCTAGACCTCATAATCAAATAGTTAAGGCTACAAGAATAGGTGGAGGTGCCTACATCACTGCAAGTGTTATTTCACCATTCAAACATTAAATTGCATCGACAACCCCAAATTTTAATTATAATAATTTTGTTGATAAATTAAGAGGGAGAGAAGATAAAAATAAAGAAAATAGGAAGCTAATGATGAAGGTTGTAGGTACTAAAGTTGTAGAGGAACAACCTACAATGAACAGGGTATTTCCCACATATGACCCAAATAAAGAAATGATGGATTACATGGTTGTTATGCCCCCAATTTCAAATTAAAATAAACTAGAGAATCAAATTAACCCCTCCCAATTTCACATTAGCACCATCCAAATGGATTTTTCAAGAGTTAAAAATGTGGACAAAATTAATGTGTCAAGAAAGACCAACGAAGTGGTGTGCACGACATTGCTCAAGCAAGAGAAAAAGATACAAATAAGCTAGAAAGACAAATACAAAAGTTATAGAGAGACATAGAAAATGAGAAAACAAAGAGGAAAGTTATAGATAAGAAGAGCAGTGAATTACAAAAAGGATAAAAAAAATTGCCTCTACATCTACAAGTATAAATAAATAATTACTATTGCAACCTTATTCTTGAAGACTAAAAAATAGTAGTATGTTAATTTATTAATTTGTAAATAGATATTTGAAAAATTAATTGCTTATCAATATTAAATGACATTGATAGAAACATAAAATATCATCAACCACATTTATGATTTTGCAACATGAATGATGAAATACATTATGTAGTAAAAGTTTAATAAATACCTAGTAACTGCTAGTGCTAAATCTCTTAAACTTTCCAAATCATCTCTCCATTTGAATCATCAAATAGAGAGCTTCCTTGATTATTGTCTGTGTTTTCTTTACTCTACATACCTCTATTTAACTGTATCTTAAAACTACTAGTACATGTGTCACTGACATTCACTTTGTCATTGTCAATTGTCCCACTTTGTTTTGTAGTGTTTCCCAACCCTCTTCTTTCAATTTTGGACTTCCAAATTTTTAGTTCCCTTTCATAAGGAAAATTTTGAACATTATACCTTGATGTATATAGCCACAAGCAATTTTCCAAATTATTTTCTAGTTTGTTCCTTGTCTTTCATTTTAAGAACCCCAAAGCACTGAAAACTCTCTCATCCTCCACTGAACCCAATATCATGTTTTGACATAAATCAGCAAGTCTGATAAATTCTGGTAATGAATCAGCCAAGATTTTGCTCTAACCTATCTTTGTCCAAACCTTTGTTACTAATCTCTCTTCCAAGGGGTTCTCCATTTTTTTTGAATCTTCAAAATGATGCCTCATAATTAATGCAAAACAGGTTGATTTCTCTCTAAGAATTCTTATATTTAAAATTCATTCTATAGTTTGTCCATTGATTTCTATATATTTGCAAAAATGGTTTATCAAAGTCATTATCCTCTAACGATAATTAGCTAGATTGTTGAATTCCCAATATTGAGGAAACACAATAGACATGTCTTCAAGTAACTTATCATGAGGGAATCATTTTCTAATTTATGAGGAAACAAAAAAAGCAATGTTATTTAGACTAGCAATCACAAACTCAATATTCTTGCTACAATCCTCCCTTGTGACACTTACTTCTTTCTTAAAGTGTTTTCCCGATTTCGTGATCATGGCAAGGTAGTGAATTGGTATCTAAAATCCACATGTACACTGACACATAACTCCTCGTTTGCATTAAACTGAAAAAAAATTGTTAGGATTGTTGAAATATGTCAATGTCTATCAGCTAGAAAAATTTTCATCTATAAATGTTTGTTTTGATTGATAGAGATTATCGAGGGTCATGCATGTCATTTTACGTAGTTTAGCATTTTCTACAATATACATAGCTCTTTGGGGGGTTTTTTCATAATAAGGTTCAATTACTCTAGCATGGGGAGAAGACCTGCTAAAGTTAAAATTGTCTCTATATCACTTAACCTATGAGGTAGGCTAGGAGCTTTGTCTACTGTGTGGTGATGTTCATATATTAATCCAATCAAGGATCAGTATTCTGAATAAACTCAATGCGCTAGACCATGCAAGGAGATCCATCTAGTATCAAAATCCTTACGAATCTTGTTCCCATTAGTTATTCCATCAACAAAATTTTAAAATTCCAAAAACCATCTGGGACTTCAACAGACATATCAGTAGAGATCTCTAACTAAATATTCAACATTTGCTACTAGAGAATACTTGCTCACAATTTTAAAAGCTAGATTCATTTTATGGGCCATGCAATGAATGGTAGTCATGTAGGGTGAACAAGAAGTTTGTAGCTTTATGCAAAGACCATTCCTATGACCTTGCATTATTGAAGCTCCATCTGCTCCTACACATACCAACTTTTTTGTAATTGTCAAGTCATCCATACCTCCATATTCAATTAAATAATTCTTAATTAGTTGAAATAGAATTTTCATTATCGCGCTCTTCTTCAATTTAGAAACACATAGTAGATAAGGTTGGTGGACATGATTATGTACAATATAAATATGCATACATGCCCAAGACATGTTATCTATTGTTGTAACTTTATCCAAAGACAATGCAACAAAGTTTGAATCTCTTTTTTTTTTCCTTTATATCTTGTTTTTTAACCTCAACAAGACAAATTTCCCATTCTCATCCACTCTTTACTGACCAATGACTATTAGGAAAGCTGGGAATGCCCAAAAAGTATAATAAAGTACTAATTTCTAGGTAGTCTGTCATAGGATGGCCTCTTGTCAAAATATAAAAAACAACACTTAATTGAATAGTTTTTCCCAATTGTGTTATTGTCATTGCCTTCCAAAAAATAGCTTCAAGAGAACCTCCATATTCAGTGAGCTTTTTCTATCCTTTCAAATTCACATCATATTCTAAGATGTACTTAATATGCTAACATTGCTCCTTTGTTTTCCATCTTATCAATAATTTTTTAATTCTATCTATGATTTGTTTTTCATAAACTTTGCTGATATAGTTTTCTATAGTGTAAAGCTTCAGCTGCAACCTCTTCTCCTTTTATATTTCTAACTACAAATCTTACACCCGCATTCTATTGGAGGTTCACCTTTCTTTGGTTTCTCCATTGGTTCAATGAATGGATACTTTGACACCCAATCAATTTGAAAATGCCTTGCCATAGCCCACTCCCAGCCTATTTTTATTTGGATTTTATTTTCCCCTTTTGTGCATCATCATCATCTATAGTATTGTTAGCCAAGTCGATTATCTCATTCCCACTACCCTAGTTATCTACCAGATCTCCTTCTTCATTGTCATGTGAGATATCACATTTGCCTCCTTCTTCAATATTTGGTGTAATTTGTGAATGTGGTAGTCATGATGATGTACCTTCATCTTTTTTACCACAAACATTGCTAAAGTATGAATTTTAAGGTTCTACGTTTTGCTAGCCTCTCTTGGCCTTCATCACATTCAAGAGTCTTACACTTACTCCTATTTAACATCTCCAATGAAATAAAGGCTGCAAAAAACTATCTACTTCTTTAAGAAGCAATAATAGACTATAAGATTCATTGCCCCTAGGGCCTAGAATCTAGATGTCTGAGGTCTCCCTACTCAATAAGAATGAAATAAAAATTTCAAACAGATTGAGATGAATAATATTATAACACTTCAAAGAAATTATCACTTACCTATAGATGCTCAGTGAGTACAACACTAGTAGTTGGAAATGTAACAATGGCTGTTCCTATTTATAACTTGGCTATTGATCTGAATTGAGAGCTCCAAACCGACCAAATTGTGTAAAAATAAATGTGATCTTTCATACAATCTTATACCAATCCATATTTGGCGAATTCAGTGAGAATTTTCAAAGGTATATAAATATTTGGAAAATCCCACTTAAATCTAACATGTCTTAGGAAATGTAAGGCAAATCAAACCTTGACAAAATATATGCATTGTAATTTACTAGGAGATTATGGGTTGTCGATTGGGATGGACTTATAATAGAATTGGCGAAATCAATCCTCCCACAACATTGAATGATTAATGGTATTGGCGAATATTGCAGAGAATTAAGATACATTTCCGAAAATATCGAGTGAATTGGGTTATCATGCAAATTAAACTATTGGTTCCTATTAACAAATATGGCAATGAATTAAGGCAGACTTTTGAAATTGCAGCCAAAAATATTAAATAAACCATTGTAAAAACATAGACTCTATTGGCGAAATATTTAAATCGTTACAAATAATGTGCAAACCCTGGAATAAAAGAGATTAAAATAAGCACAAGATAAAGAGATTAAATTGAGCACAAGATTACAACAAATTGAGCAAAGTCGACCCAATACATATAGCTAAAGTGATTGGGTCCAATTAGTAGTCGACCCCTCTGTAATCGACTCCTAAATGATATTGACAACTTGCATGAACAAGTGTCAAGTAGAAATGGATGAATAAGTAGGCTTAAGTAAGCCTAAGTGTAAATAAATAAACTAACACCCCTCTTTAAGCATAACTTAGGAGGACAAGAAGAGAAATGGGTCCCAGTTACTAGCCTAGTGAGGTACCCATATACAAAATAATCTCTCATAAAGTCGAGTAAGAAAGAAAACCCAATGGGAAAAAACTTTCCTCCAAAAAGATATGATAAAATAATGAATGTATGAGTGAATAAGATATGTCATAGAAGAAAGGACTAATCAGGACCCCTCAAGTGCTACTTCTACGCACAAGTAAAATGAATGTTCCCTCCATATGAGAGAAATGAGAGACCATGCCACCCCCCATAATGTGATGCTTGTAGATGCTCGACATTGGATGCTAAAGATGGTCCATAATCGCTAAAAAATACCACAATTGTGTGCAAGATAACTTCCCATTCGGGATGTGTAGGAAGTGATATGGCTATCTCTGAAGTTTGCACATGATTCAAAGACTGAACCTTGTCATACTAGTTTCTAAACCTATAGTGCTAAAAACTAGTATACATATTTTGTTGCAAGGAAACATGCATGCTATATGTGAAGTATTTCTAGATTCATAAGTAGCAACAAGTAAGGAGATTGCAATGCTTGTCATATGACTACATTGTACATTCCCATAATTCTCAAGCAGGTGTGGAAATGTTCATAAAACAACTCATAGAAGTGCTCATAGGCACAACTCATGATAGCCCCCTTGATTTGGTATTTGGTGACCCCCTTGTTTTTGGCACTATATAGAAGGAGTGCTTTGCAACCAAATCCAAAATAAACACAAAAATTGGCACTTTATAATGAGAGTGTGAGTGTCCCGTTGGATTTGTGGCAAAATATGCACTTTTGCAAAAAAACAACACTCAATTTGGATTAGTTGAGCAAAAAGTTATGAGTAAATTTTTTTTTACCTTATTACAAAATTAACCCTCCTCCAAAGAAAAAATTCCAACTTGAGAAAATTTACCAAAAAATATGGAGCACATTAAACCCCCTTAGGTTGGAAAGAACCGAGGACTAAAAAACCATGTGCCTCCATTAAATTTGACGACCGTCAGACTTTTAGTCTAATTTTTGAAATTTTCCACAGCCTGCTTAATGGGCATGCAGGTGTAGGGGCGCATGGTCCCACATGGGCACAAGTGTTGGGTGTCACTACTACTACGTAGTGTGGTACTGCGTGGGCCACCTGGAGGAGGTTGTGGGGGAACGTGGAGGAGGGTGCATAGGTTGCATCAAGGAGGTCATCATTATTGAAGACCTCACATGCCATTGCACTATTGTTGCTCTACATATATGTTGGTGTAAATAATTATTCATCATGGATATTATTACACTTTACTTAAGTTTACTTAGGTACATGTATTTCATAGTAGTTTGGGTATGAGACACTTGGGTGTTTGTGCCACATTGGGATAGTGTGTGTAGGAGAATTTCCACCTTTTATGGTGTTGATCTTATCTTGTTGTTACATTCCACCTCATGTGGAATATTATATTATTTCTCCTACCTACCCACACCTATTTCCTACCTACCCTTGTTTCTTATTGAGCCACATGTCATGTTTGTGTGCTCACATATCCATAAGCCTTGCCTATATAAGCAGGCTCATCTACATTGTTTGTATGAGCAATCAATAAACGCATGATGATCTAGTTGATCAGTATTTCCATCTTGATAGAATAGAGTTTATTCCTATCATCTATTTTGTTCTCTCTTATTTGTTCTTTCCATTGCCTCTTGATTTTGGAAAAATCTCACATGGTATCAGAGTTGTTCCATCTCTCACATGGTATCAGAGCCATTAGAGTGTCATTGGTTTGACGATTGAGAGAAATTTGATGTTATTCAGGGTTTGCATTTTGGATCTTTCTATTGCAAGTTATTATTGAAGCTTTATGGGTCAAATCTGAGGTCACCATTGGATTGAGGAGGTCCAAGAAAGTCAGTTTTGCCTTTTGTTTCATCCAAATCGGACTTTGGAGGCTAAATCTAGAGGCATTTGAAGTTTGAAGCCGCGACGGAAATTTTCCAGAAATTATAATTTTGCAAGCAATTTTCAAATAGCAATATCTCACTCATTCGGCCTCCTTGTTTCGAGCATTTTTTTTTGGGGGGGGGTAGAATTTTGTGATCTATACAGTGGTGCAAGAGTTTTCTGATTTTCGGATACAAGTTTTTTCGGAAATCATGAAATCCTGATTTTTACAAATTAGGAGGCTTCATTTGGGCTCATATGGACTCCTTTTCAGGTGCCATTTTTTTTTAAAGAGCATATTTTTTTGTCTACTTTCATAATTTGCCATTTGTTTGCAGTGATTTTAAGTAGAAATTGTACCTTCAGTATTTGGTCATTTTTTGGCCTATTTGGTACTTGTATTTTGCTTAGATATCAGTTTAGATCACTAGCAATATTTGTTGAAGTCTCTTAGATCTCATTTTGAGAAGTTGTAAAGTTGAAATCAGAAGTCCACTTTTCCATTATTTTCAAGTGCCAACATGATCCTTTTATGGGGGGTCAGTTGTTCATTTATATCTCTTGGTGAAATTCCATTCGGAGGCATCTTCATATGCAGTATTCTACAGGGCTTCTTTGTTGGTGGCATCATTTTCATGTTTCCACATTTGAATATTTTATCATGATGTATTATCTTACTTAAGAAATTTTGTACTTTCACTATCATAAAGTGCCACACCTCTTTGTATCTTGTTATTATTGATTATTTGATGTAATCCTCTTGTACACATAGATTAGGAATATCTTGTGAGACTTGGTGCATGGCTCTAGTTGAGACATAGATTGTACACATTTGTGCATGGCTCCTGTGAGACTTGGATTGTACCAGTATTTATGTTATTTCTGAGTATCCAGATGATGCTCACAATAGGTTGTCTCCATGTCTAATCTTCATTTTGTTGCAACGAGTGATTCATCGTCATCGACTTGGTACCTAGTTTTGTCACACTTTGACATTATTGGTGCAGCATTGGCTCTCTTTCTTCCTTATGGGGAGGTATCTTGGTCATCATCATTGGACCATCTTTGCAGGAGATTCAACATTGAGGGAGGGCTTCATGGTCTCTTCTTCTCTCTTATGGGGGGGACACAGTTTTGTTCTTCTCATTCATCATTGAGAGCATTGTGTGCTTTCATCATCTCTCTTTTGGGGGAGGGTTTTTTCCCATTGGGTTTTTCTCTCTTTCCCCACTTTATGGGAGATTGAATTTGCATTTGTACATGGGTACCTAACATGGCCTAGTAGTCAGGACGCATCTTGCATTTCTTAGTTGCATTGTAGACTTAAGTGCATTCCCCTAAGTTGCACTTAAGGGGGGGGGGTTGGTGTAAATAATTATTCATCATGGATATTATTACACTTTACTTAAGTTTACTTAGGTAAATGCATTTCATAGTAGTTTGGGTATGAGACACTTGGGTGTTTGTGCCACATTGGGATAGTGTGTGTAGGAGAATTTCCACCTTTTATGGTGTTGATCTTATCTTGTTATTACATTCCACCTCATGTGGAATATTATATTATTTCACCTACCTACCCACACCTATTTCCTACCTACCTTTATTTCTTATTGAGCCACATGTCATGTTTTTGTGCTCACATATTCATAAGCCTTGCTTATATAAGCAGGTTCATCTACATTGTTTGTACGGGCAATCAATAAACGCTTGATGATCCAGTTGATCAGTATTTCCATCTTGATAGAATACAGTTTATTCCTATCATCTATTTTGTTCTCTCTTATTTGTGCTTTCCATTACCTCTTGATCTTGGCAAAATCTCACAATATCTAGTGAGTTGGACCAAGCATCAAGGAGTTGTGATTGTGTTTGTCACAGGTCGTGATGGAGCACTGAGGGTCGGAGGTCAGGGGCACAGGGGTTGCACAGGCTTGGGGTGAGAGCATCGGTTGCTCCCACACCACTAGTTGTCCCTTCTTCCAACCCCACCTCCCTTCATTTCGAGTCCCTCATGCTCCTGCATCTTGCAGCCCCGTATCTCATATCAATACACAAGTGTCATTCATGAATTTGGCTCTTGGCTTAAAAAATCCCACACTTCTCTAATACCATGTACAAACCCTGGAATAAAAGAGATTAAAATAAGCACGAGATTACACAAAATTGAACAAAGTTGACCCAGTACATATAGCACAATGGATTCACTTAGTGAACCTATGTTATACCACATGCGTTCATGGCATACTACAAAATCCCCCTATTTTCAAAAAATACTGCCCTAAACTCCTTTTTGTAACCCCCTCCCAATAGACATCCTGAATTAAAAACCTCCCTATTTTCACCAAATATTGTATTTTTTCATAGCCCAAATTAGAAACCCCCCTATTTTCACCAGATTGGCAATATATTGAGCTCATTTTTTAGTATATTAAACCCGCCAATATGAATGTGTTGATTAGGTCGAAAGAACCAAAATACTGAGAGGGGGGTGAATCAGTATTCCTAGAGATTAAAGAAAACTTTTCACCAATTATAATTGTCCATAAAAATATCAAACAAACTTGACAAATATAAAGCAGTTAATGTAGAATAAACATGAAGAACACTACCACAAGATGAACACTAGATATTATACGTGGAAAACCCAAATGGGAAAAACCACAGAGAGTGTTAACTCTAAGGAGAATATAACTAGTTATAATTGTGTTTACAAAGGGGTGGCTCACTACTAGATTACATAAACGGCTCACTGTCGGACTACTCACTGCAGATATACAAAGAGATGGCTAACTATCAAAAAGCTCACTATAAATGAAAAGGTTGAACTGAGAAGGTTTGCATCTCCAAATGCATGGGATCAGTTCCAAGTTTAAGCTCAAATTAAAAAACACAAACTCTACAACAGATCCGGTTAGAGATCTCTGTACAATTGTCCTGTAGCAAGTCTGGTAAAGGACTACTACACTATTGCAAGACTATCTGCCTTTGTTGTTCAAAACATACACTGCTATCCTCGCTACCAAACTTTCTTTCTCATATTACACACACCTTTTCTCACTCAATCTATACTTCTATATCTCTCTCTTGTTCTCTTGTAGTTGCTACTACATATGCTTCTCCTTATGTGTTATGCTACTACATGTGTATATGTATATACATATATATATTGGAGGGCACAAATACAAAACAGTGTGTCAGTCAAGCCCAACATGTTATCAATCTGCTTATGTGGGCCTCTGCAAGACTTCTACAAGCTTCCTTTACATACTTCGATTACCAATGCATATTGTAGACACCTAAAATTGTCATATCTAATTAAATAAAAAAAATTATTTATTTAATTATTTTACCCTAAGTCTTCTATTAATTATATAAATCTTTATTTATTTAATTAATTCATTTATCCACCTCTAAGCCTTTCCTCATTTAAATAAATACTTTTATTATTTAAATTATTCTTTTTCCTAAATTAAATAAATATTTTATTTATTTAATCATCCCCTTTCTTCTATTAATTAAATAAATCTTTATTTATTTAATTAATTCATTAGCCTTTTCTACCCATGACACATGTCATTCATCTCTTAATTCCTACATCACCTATCCCCTTTATCATTTAATTATTTCCTCTACCTACCCTTTAATCCTAGCCGACCATTTATCCTCTTCACCTTTTAGTCTTATCCCTCCATTTCCTAAAGTGTCTTTTATATAAGAGGATACTCTCCTTCATTATCAACCATAATGACTACATCAATCAAGCCTTCTTACGATCAAGCTATCAAACACAATCCATTCTTTGTTGAGCTCTTGTGCACACATAAAATCTAAGAGAAAATATATCAAACAAGATCAATGGAGATAGGAGACAAAGAAGATTGAAACCCTACTTGACATGTGAATGGTAATATTATTTTATTTTGTTGATTTGCATGATCTTAGGCATCTCTATTGGTATTAGTGAATGTTTCATTGTAGGACCTAGATTGTTTGTGGTTGAATCTTTATGGCTTTACAATAGTTTATTGTCACTTTTCACCATATACACATATATTGAGATTACCAAAAAGGGATAGGGTCATCTGGAACCAAGAATACCGACCCATAATCACAAGCTCAAGCCTAATATCTCCAAAATGTAGGCTCCATGCGTACCAAGAAAACCGCAACAGGAAACTCAAAGAGATACTTCTGATAATTACCAAAACTGCTAACACTGAGACACATAACTGATACCATGATCAATGAGAACTTAATGAAACCTCTAAATTCATTATCAAGGGTTGTCCATGTTGCATAATAACTTCTGACCAAAACCGCAACATCTAAACTGCACATCTATACTGACTGCATACAATCCTTTCATACAATAATAACCATAACATCTAGACTAATGTCCGAACCTCATGCACTATCTAGTCTAAACCGGATGGACGGTTTGACATCAATGAAAATATTATTCACACAAGTTTAACAATTTTCCCTTTTGTCATTGATGACAAAACATACTCAAAACATGATTGCACAACTCCCCCTTACCCATACAATTCTATAACTCAACATTCCTTGAAATCATGTTCCGTTATCCCCCTTTTGACATCAAGGACAAAGGATGCCAGAAAGAAAAAGGAAAGAATAGATATAAACAACCAAAAATGTTAAAACTTTAAAATATCACACCTAAAATTTCAGCTACTCTTCTTCGAAAATATAAACTTGTATTTTTTTCAGAGCCAAAAGAAGAACTTCCCAAGAATGTATAGCTAGTTCAATACATACTAAAAGACTTATGCACTCAACCAGCAAATGAACTGAATTTGAAAAATTATTTGGAGCAGTTGGATTTTTCTCATACTCAACTACATTCTTAAGCAATGCTGAAAAAATGCTCTAGCTTAGCTTCAACAGCCTCCTTAACCTTCCAAAACGTGCTCACAAAGTCTTCTTTCTACCTTTGCAACCAAAGGAGCTTAGCTTGAAGAGAATTCACTCTTTTCGTTTTCTCACTATCAAAAAATTAAAACATTTGTCTAGACTTGTAAGTTCATCTTCAATTGCATCAATCTTACCTTTGTGCTTCACTACAGTTATTGGCCAAGAGATACAGTATCTGTAGAATTTGCTAGCAGTGTGGATACAGTCTCTCAAATCCTTAATACATGTTGATAAGTTCTTTTGTGCAATAAAACATTCATTTTTCATATCCGTGCCTTTTCCTTCAACTAACTACTTAGACATTCCTTCATTCAGAACCTCATTCAAAGATTTCAGGAACAAATTATTGATGTCTTCAAGTTTCAAGCTTTTCTGGATTAAATGCTTCATTAGAATGCTCTCAATTTTGTCTGACTCAACTGAAGTCAGACATTAAACACCAATCTTCTTGATTCCATCTATAGTGTCGACCAACTTTAGCAAATTCGACTCATTATCTGAGTCTCTAGCTTCCTGCTCTTCAACTTATGAAACTCCTCTAGCTACAACGGATTCTGGATCATCAATCACCATGACATTTTCCACCTTTCTTCTCTTTGGCTCAGAGATACTAACAAGAACATATTATCTCCTTTTCTCTTTCTGGAGGATGAATCTTCAGAAATGAAAGAGAAAGCCACAGACGTAGGGCCAACACTCCACATCTCCACAAATGACTTGAAATAGTCATTGCAAACTTCCTCTTTGTTAGCCAAACTATTCAAATATCTGAATATCTATCTTGAAATAGGAACACTAGACATTACCTTTTGCCAGAAGGGATTCCAAATAGTACATAGCCAAAATTACAAGCAATGACCCAAATCAGAAAGAATAATTCTTCTCTTTTGTCATGTTAATGCTCCCTAACGATAATTCTTTCAGCAATTCACACAAGTCAAATGATTTGTTCTCCATCACAAGCATATGTTTCATATATATTGTGATTGTCGAGGTGGCACCTTCCCTATTTCTGAAATAGATTTTATAAGAGATGTCATAAGCAACATACCTGACCAGAGGGTTGATGATTGTGTTAATTATTAGAGCTCACTAATCACCTTTCTTGCGAGTTAGGGCTTCCACTTCTCTATTCAAAATTGATTTCTTTGTTGGAACTTCTCCATTGTCACACAAGTTGGTAACCATAGAAATGATTTCCTTTGTGATCAGATAGGGTTTATCTAGCATGATGCAGTTATCTTGCACACGGCTAAGAATTACCTCAATAACCTCTGCATTGTCAAACCAAGGGAATTCAGTCCAAAGATTCAGACCTTTGCCTTCAAAACCTTTGACCCTCTGTAATTCATCATTATTCAAACCAACTTCAAAAACTCTGATCTTCTCCAGGATAAACTCATCTAGGAGTACCATGTCCATAATCTGAAATTCATCGTTGTTAGATTCTCTGTCAATCAATTTTACTTCCATGATTTCTTTCACTACTTAGTCTACTACTGCTCTTTATTCTCAATATACTAAAACACAAATGACCAATATGAAAGAAATGAACCCAAGAAACTAATACTTATCTTGCTAAAGATACTACATTAGGGTTTTTATGCCAAGAACTATCTTATCAATGATGTCAGCAAGGTGCTTCTAATTACCGAATACCACTCAAGAACTATCGTGCTAGATTAGCGACATGATCCATTCAGACAAGGAGGATAGAAGATTTCTCTTTCAGATCAAAAACTCCCCCTGAACCTAAACTCTAAACTTAATTACCAGAGGAAGAGGTGCCTACATCAGATTTTGGTACATCAAACTCACTTCCTTTGATCTCACTTTTCTTTCTCCATACCAAATTTTCTTTCTTTTTTGATTCACCATTCTTCATCACATTCTTCTCAGCAAATTTCTCACAATTTTGATTCACAACATTAATTCTACTTATGTTCAAACATCTTACAACCATAACACTGGATGCTTCTACATTTTATTGCCTTGTGTCCATATTTATTGTATTTAAAACAATAGCCATTAAAAGATGGGTACCTTTGTGCATTAGGTTGTCGGACCGGTGGACTTTTTGCATTTGATTTCCTCTTTTGGGATTTCTTCTCATCATCTAACTTCTTCTCTACTTCGGCTTTGACTTCTTTCTTGTCTTCTCTATCATTTTGATCTGGGCACATACTAGGTTGGAAGCCAGGTCTTCTTTTGTCTTAGTTAACTTTTTGCATGTTGATCAAGTCTTCCAGGAGCTTACTACTATCAAGGATCTTATTCTCTGCCTACAAATTCTTCACCTCTTGTTCAAGCTTTTCACATTCTCTAGACTTTTGCTTTACTATCTCTTTAGGAGTTGTTTTCTCTTATCTTTTTCCTCAATCTTCTACATCAAATCCATGATAGTCTCATTCGCCTATTTCAACTTATTGTTAACTTCCTTCTGTCTCAAATTGAACTTCTAGATTTTCTCTCTTAGCTTTTGCACACATTCATTTGCTATATTCACATCCTCCTTCAATTATTCAATCTTTGATTCAATTTTC